>NW_019212884.1:0-657359 GCF_000938715.1 Lachancea lanzarotensis
GGGTCATTTCGGATCACAAACTGGAACCCGGATCAAGAGAAACAGATTCTTGACGATATGTCGTTGTCTACGTTCAGGTTTTCCCGGGTATTTAGTTTATGATGCCTCCATCGAGTCTCGAAGAGAGGAAAAGACGTACGTCTCAACTCGTTTAGGAGGTGGTTCGAATATGAAATGCAGATGACAAGAAGTGACAAAACTACATGTTATGATCAGATACACATAGGAGGTATTACCTGATATACCTCCAGCGCACAGCGTTCGAACCAGGAAGATGATCCACGTCGATGGCTCGGTTGAATCTTCGAAAGTTCCTTCTCATCTGCGTCTGAGCTGCTTGTACCTTTACGTTTCGAAATCTTTAAGCTAGCGCTCTGAGCTTTCTCTCTATATTTTACACACCCCACGCGCTCTGAGCAGAGTCGTTTTGTATCTGAAGCTTGAGGAAGTGAAGTGCTACACTTAGCTATGATCCGCGAAAGTAAAAGGCCCTTGCTAGGCCAATACAGTCTGAACAATGCTTTCTGTCCAATCCTTTTAGCTGAGTAAGCAGTGCTACCTCTTATGGCCATATCCAGTTATCATGTGTGATAACTTAACATGATGAAGAGAGAAGTGTTAGATACTAAGCCAGAACGTACGGCTTTGCTTGAGAATATCTCAGACTCAGACCAACAGAGCATTTTGGAAAACCGTTAAGTCAATTACGCATTAAACCTTGAACGATCTGCCTGCCACGGCATATCTGAGGATGTGCAGTGTACTTTAAGATTCTAATGACATTCCCTGAAAAATAAAGCAATTGAAAGGCGCTGTCATAATGATCGACCGCTGAAAGAATATCTGACTCCGGACGGGGACCTCGCCCATAAAAATGTAAACCAAGTGAGCATCAGAACAAAAGCGTAAGGGTATCAGCGCGAACGAGAGTCTAGATATGATTTGTTGTAGCTTGTGACCTTAAACGATCATGTGCCTTTATATCGCGCATTTGCGAATAACAGCAGTAAGCCAAAGCCAGTTAATTTGCTGATAGCACTTTGACCAGCAAAAATTGTTCTCATCCGAGTCATCGATTGACTCTATTGCGCTTTTGATTACTGGTCGGCAGACTGAGAACTCGATTGAATCTCGGCGGTTTGCTTACCTCACGCACTCGATGATGTAATAAAATCACATCAACAACACGATTATTGACATGAACCGGACGAAAAGAAATACAGATAAGCAAGTCGTTTATCAGCATCAACCCAAAGTCCTTTACAAGGGCCCTGTTGATGTTGTCGCTTCCCGTGTGTACCCACTCCTGCCCTGCGCATCTTCTTCAAATTAACAAAATGACGAGTCCACAAACTGTCGCGGCTGGCAAAAGATCCGCGGTGGCACCATACTTCCGCTTATAGTAATCGCATATCCTCTCCCTATAAAACTTGGCCCACAGAGATATCATTGTGACTCTGACGTACGATTTAGAGGACGTGAGATTAGGTATTAGACTATTTGTCCATAATTTTAGGGCGTTCAACCTAAGATCCGTTGCGAAGAGGATCAGAGGTTGTAACAATCAGGTATTTATTGGAGCCTGGGCTCCAAGAAAAATGATCGCGTAGTGATCTGCTGTGCCTAACTGACCCAAACCAAAATGTTGAGCATGTCTAGGCGTTCACAGGAAGAACCGGTTCGGCGTCCTGAGCGTCCACAAGAACAACGGGTTCGGCGACCTCAGCTTCCACGGGACAGGCTCTTTCGATGTCTCCAACCAAGGGAGGACTTTTTATGAAGGCCAAAGCAGTGAAACGAGACAGGTGTGCACGATTATCCTCTGCATTCATTTGGCCAACAGAAACTGCTTTCAAGGGCATCAAGACATTCACGCACAGTAGAACAAATGCACAAAGTGAGAGGAACGCCGAAAGCGCTGCAATTGCTATCGACGCCTTGCCCACCTTACACTGTTTCAAAAATAAGGAACGGTAATAATCTGACCAAAAGCCGGAGTACGGAGCACCGCCACCTTGTCGTGCTTTGGATGTACAGGTATAGTTGCCGTAGCCGTCGCCAAGAGTGGCACTTGCCGCTACCCATAGTGCAAATATGGCAGTTTCGAATACAAACACCGCAATCAGAGAGTATATATTGAGCGGCAGTGGTGCGGAAGCAATTACAATCAGATACACGGACGAGATGACGGAAACCGCGAGCTCAAAACTGCGGCCATAGCCGGTGTCAAAAAGGGTAGCTAGCAGACCTACCGCCGTGATGCTTGAGACGAATTGTGCGACTCGAACCGTCACTAGAAACGCGGTGCGCGAGTACCAGGCAGGGGGGCTACCTATGGAGTCAGTGACTAGTGTCAGGTGTTCATTTTGCTTCTGCCGTGAAGTGGACATAGTATTATCCCTGTTGACTGGTCTAACACAGGATCAGGGCCTTTGAGCTTGAATTGCCAGATTCCCTACTATTTATACCTTATACTACCCATACCCTGCGTACAGCGCCTCTCATTCTAATAATATACTTTACTTATGGCCGCATCGCTCGAGCGCAGAACACTCCGCAGGACAAGAGGTGCAGTGCCCGGACTTCAGCGTGATGAGGTGATAGGGGTCCCGCTAGAAGGATTCGTGGAGCAGCGTGTCATAATCACTCAAAGAAGCATTTGAAAAACATGCGTACACTGTCAAAAAAATAACAATCATGAGTCACGGGACTAAGATTAATCGTTGCGTATAATAAAATATTACTGTTTAATGCCGATGATACACTCTGTGGGCTATGACTGATACTGACAAGGACTCACCACAATGCTGCACCATTGATTGTAACCTTCCACGGATTGCATGGGAAACAGCATCAATTTTTGGTCTATGCTTACTAAAATAGTGGGAAAGTCATCCGTTTGAATAATTCCATAATGAGATCATTGACCTGCGCAGATAAAGTTCCGATTTTTGCGATATATGCCCCACGTTGCTAAATCAACATTTCTAGCTGCGTTCTTTAACAAATGTTATTTGAACCTTTCCCCGCATTCGCTAATTAGTTTAGGGCCGTTGTGCATCACCGTCGATCTGTTAACTTATAAATTCGCTATTAAGTACCCCTTCGTGTTTTACGCAACGGGCAATTGCTATATTTTTCGATTAAACTTCACTGTAGGGCCACTTTTTATTGACTTTATTGTGGTTGGCGCTAGTCCAAAACATACGCCGTCATGAGCTCCTGATTTGGCATTTAGGTAGCAGACTCGTCTTGGCTCTCATTATCTAAATGCCACGCGCATGTTATGAACTTGTGAGAATATGTGTAGACCTCAAGATGTGATCCCATTAAAGTGCGTTGCGTTACATTAACGTTCTCTTTTAGCGTCAAATGAGCTTTTAATTTTGCTTGTTGGTGCATAGAAATGTCTGTCAAAGAGCTCAGATCACAGTCCGTCGGCCCTTTTAACTTTCAAACAAAAGTCCTCATGCGTGGCACTTTGACCCGATGGTTTAGCTTTTGTAAATGCCCTTTTCTATCATTTGCGTCGAAAATTTCGATAGATGTGAACTGACTTCGTCTCACATCAGCCGTTAAAGATGCAAAATGTCTCCCTGCGAATAACCGTATTTTGCTCATGCTATTTAGTGGCGAGCTTTACCAGCAAAGTTGTCCGGACTGAAATCAGTCAAAGCGAGCAACTCTTAAGAACGACCTACGCCTCTCCTGTTAAATTCTCATTAAAGAAGAGTATTTTTCTCTGCCCTATTCCAGAGCGTTTATTGTATTGAGTAAAGCAGCTACCTCTGTTCCTCACATAAAGGCCCAATCAACTATTTTTGGTCGAAGCAGAAGTTGAGCGAACAGACTATCCCAACAACTGAAATAAAAAATGTGGTTAGAGAATTTCCATACTTTCGAATGAGCAGAGATCCGCAAATCACAGGGCATACTTTTGGCGCTAGTAAAGTTCTCCAAAATGCTTTCAGACCAGATCTAGAGCAAAATAAAAGTAGTTCAAGTGCCACACTATTAACCTCACCTTCGAGAGGCGGCTACAGCTGGGTAAGATGGAGACAGCGGGCTAGATGTTTGAAAGAGTGGCACTATCTATAGGCTGTCTGTGTTTGTAGCCCCTGTAATTCATCATTGCTTACTGACCCAATATTTTGTACTTTGGGAGCGGTAGGCTTGATGACAGCCTAGGGCTCCTGAAACACTTAAGACGGCTGGATTACCTTAACCCAACACGCTGACAATGTTTGAAGCAGCTGGCACACTTGAACTGACATCTCATGAAAGAGTTTTTGTGAGAGTGCTTTGCGGCCCAGTCCCTAAAGTCATTGGCAGCCTAGGCATACTCGTAGTGGCCACAATAGGTTTTTTTGCGCCAGAACTAGATTTTGACTAATGAAAGACCAATGCACTTGTTACCGCCAAACCCGAGATAAGAAGTAGATGGCATGTGAAGAAAGTTGGGTAGTGTAATGTGAATCAAAGCTGGACATGTTTTGAGGACGTGATCGTTTCAAAAACTGCTTGGTTTGAGAAAGAAGTTTCAACTTAATTCGACGGGAGTACCCAAAATACCAATAAACTAAACCTTTCAATAACGATGGCCATCGGAAATGATATTTTCTTGCTGTAAGTGCGATCTTCAGCGTTCAATAAAGTTTACAGCTTTCTTGAGCTGGTAAATAGTAGAAAGCAAGAAACGGGAGGTAGTAAGGAAGAGGCTCTAATTGACCTACAAGGCCCAAATGTTCAGAGGGCGTCAACAAGGTTTAGCTCTAATGCAAGAAGTGTTACACCAGATTACAATGGTGTCGCATACACTTCAGATGCGACGAGTATTTTTTACATATCTGATCAATAACAAGCCTTATTCAAACTTACTTGTACGGGTGAGATGCTGCTATACATATAAATCAACTATAATCAGGACTTCATTCACCCTAGTAAGATGAAGTGACTTAAAATTCTTAGGAACTTCAAGCGAAACCTAATGAAAATTTGAAATGATTCAATGCTGCTTCAAAAAAGCCTGACTTCAAAACATTGAGAGTGGTGAAAGTTGAATTTGACAGTTATTGTTCAAAGGTGTAGACCAAGCTTCTGGCAGCAGAGCATCAGAAGGGCTTGTTTTTGGTAGACTTTTCCGAGACCCCAATTCTAAAAACGTTGCGTAACACTTGCAGCATTTCGTTTACCCCATAATAAGTACTCTTTATTTTGGTCTCAAATCTTGGCCCATTTCAAAAGAAGTGCAGCAACAATGACTGGAACTACGCTGACTAGTTCACCAAGACCAGCATATTCAGGGGGGATTCTAGCCTTAACAAAAACGCCTGCACCTAATAGGATAGCCAAAAGGTTGTAAATGAAACTCCAAGCGAAATTAAATCGAATACGTTGCATGGAAAGTTTGCTGAGGTTCATCAAACTAACAATGCTTGAAAGAGTTGGTCTCGCCAATACAACATCGGCGGCAGACTCCGCCAAACCGCTTGCTGAGTTGAGATGAATTCCAATTGTTGCTTGGGCCAGCGCAATAGCGTCGTTTGTGCCATCACCACAAAACATTACGTTTGCTTTTCCATCGACGCAATGATTCTTCAACAGCTTCTCAACATACAGCCGCTTATCTATTGCGGAAGATTTTGCTTTAACATTGGTTTCTGGGATTTTTAATTTGGATGCGACACAGAGAACGGGAACTTCATCATCACCCGAGAGTAAGTGAACAGACACACCTTGCCTTTGCAGTCGAGCAACGACGTCAGGCGCATCATCTCTGAGCGAATCTTCGAGGGCAAAAATTGCGCTGACGGAACCACCGACGGAAAAGCAGAATGTAGTATAGCCTTCGCTCTGCATTTGCCGAACAACGTCATGGTTTTCAATATCTATCCAACGGGCACTTCCCGCTCGTAAACTTTTTCCATTAAATTCTGCTTTTATTCCTTGACCAACTATTGTTCTACTGTTGTTTATGGAACTTCCGGTAAGGTTCTTCTCCAAGAGATGCTTTTTAACTGCGATTGAGACAGGATGCTTACTATTTGAGACTAGGCTCAAAAGTAACCCCAGTTGTGTCTCTACACCCTCGGAAAAATGTTCTGATACCACCTTTAACTCTCCTTTAGTCAAAGTCCCTGTCTTGTCGAAAACAACGTGAGAAATTTTGTGTGCCGTCTCAATCACAGAAGCACTTTTTATAATAATGCCTCGTTGGGCTGCAAGGCCACTTGCAAAAACTATAACCATCGGAACAGCAAGGCCTATAGCACAAGGACAAGAGACAACAAGTACGGTAATGGCATAGCTTATGGCTTGAACAATGGCGTCGGAGTTGTTCTTCTTCTGGATTTTTATGCCAACAACAATCCAAATTGCGAAGGTGATGATTGTTATTGTAACGATAACGGGCACAAAGAAAGAAGCCACTAAATCTGCGATTTGCTGAATCTTAGGTTTTGATAATTTTGCATCGTCTACCATCGCACCAATTTCGTTTATTGTGTTTTCACCAGGCAGTCGAGCTGTGCGAATGAGCAGTGTGCCTGACATGTTCATAGTACCGGCAATTACACGGGAGTTAAGGTGTTTTTCAACAGGAACGGACTCTCCAGTTAGCATAGACTCGTCAACATCCGAATCTCCATTGACGACAACACCATCTGTCGGGATTATTGAATCGGGAATCACCATGAAAATGTCACCGCGCTGCAGGAGTCTTACATCTATTTTCCGACCTTCAAATTCACTGGCACTGTTGACTAGTGTAGCTTCATTCGATTGTAGTGATCGAATAGAGGTGCTTTCTAGGGCTTTTTGACGCGTGAGGGCCGTAAAATAACGGCCAACCATTATCAATGTAACAAGGAGCGAACTAGTTTCAAAAAATTGACCAGTCTTAAGAGGTTTTCCAGCTGTGAGAAATCCAAATGAAACAAGGGAAAAAATGTACGCTGTGCTGGTACTCAAAACAATAAGAAGGTCCATTTCAATCACACGAGAGAAAACTAAAGCTTTTAGTGCTTTTGGGTAAAAGGGTCCAGCGACGAGAACCTGGATCAAGGTGGCAAGAGTGAGAGATGCTATCCCATAGGCCACTGGACGATCAGGTAGGGGAGCCCAAGCCATGATCAAGATAGGAACGGTCAAAGCTGCAGAGAGAATTGTCATGAGTCCGATAAACTGTGTGTGCGTTTTCCCAGCTTTCAAAGCTGGATCAACACACAATGGAGCAAGCGACACAATTCCAGCCCAAATGGTTTCCAAGAGATCGCGTGCTCCTATGACGTTTGGATCATAGTTGATTCTAACCAAGTTTTTTTCAACGACAATCATGTCTGTCACTCCATCTGGTAGCTTACGATTCCGAAAAGTCTCCAATTTTTCTAGGACAACTACTTCCAAAGTCATGCCTGCAAGATTAATCTGTTCACAGCGAAACTCCGTGGTTCGTTCCAAATGTTTCAACACTTGGGAAACTGGGGAAATTTCGATATCCAAGTCAAATTCGGCGCGGGCTAAAACTAAGCTTGTCTTTAAATTTATCAAGGTAGGAACTCTTTGAAGTGTTTTCAGCAACTTCGTCTCGCAGCCTGTGCACGTCATCCCATACACAGAAATGACGACATGCTCGATGGAATTTGGAGCTCCCGTACGAGCTGAGGTGACAATCTCCTCCTGTGTTTCGTTACTTGCCAGAACAGCTTTTCTTGAAGCACATTTCGTGCCTGAGCTTTCTTTGGCGCAGCAACCCGTGGCCTTAGTAGGTATGTTTGGTTCATCCCTGTTGTTACAATTTTTAACTTGCTTTTCAGTCTTAAATTCCGACGTTTGAGTGCAAGAAGAAAGTTGTTTTGAGCATAGTCTGCGATCCATTCGGGCATCTTTACATCTGTTCCTTTTCTCTTTTACAGAATCTCTACACTGTTTGGTAAAAGACGTCCGATGAGCGCGTGATTCACAACACGACTCCATTCCTTTCGCAATCAACATGCGGCACAAGCAGCCTAACGCTCTTAGCCTAGCACCATATTCTTCACGAATAGAAGTGCGAAGAGGTTTACCGTTGCCTTCGGTAAACTCGGTACCTGTGCCATCCTTGAATGGCGACAGACCCGTATTTGCAGTATACCCGCGGTCAACAAGACGATCTACACAAGCATCAGTGCAACAAGGATATGACTTCTCAGCACAGCAATCGGCCTCCTCGAGATCGGATAAAGAGTTTCGAGTGGAAGTGAGATTCAAAACTTCTTCCATCACTTCTGGACAACCACCTTCCCGAACATCTGCTATATCGTCTTCGTCACATTCAACGCTTGCATACTCACAACATAACTCGCCGCCGCTTTTTCTTTGATCGCCACGGCTTTCTTCATGGGAACAATTCTTAGCATCTCTTTTTTCACAGCTAAAAGGCGGGTCACGTTGACGTGCAAGCCCACAACCTCTCTCGTCTTCAAAGCTAGTATTACCACTATCCTTACCTAAAACTGCACCTCGACCATCTTTGCAGTGGCCTTTAATGCAGGATGGCTCTTGGAAAGCGTTCGCTGTTGAAAATTTCTCGGCTTTGGAATGCGTGGTGGATTGACAAGCAGCCAACTTCTTATCTGACACTTCAGACTTATCAACTGCTACACCCATTGTGAAACAATTGTTCGGCTGGCTATTAGCCTAGTTTGGTTTCGATGCTCGAAATCCTGAGGAGTTGTTGTGTTTTGTACGGATCATATTCGTATCCATCCATATATGTATATGATTATATATTTATTGGTTTTCCTCGACAGATGGCTTTAATTGATTGATCATTCAGTTACACCTAAGATTTCGGTTTAGCGGGTAGACCACATTCGGTAAGGTGTGCCCTTTATCACACAGCCACATTTGATGCGCCGTTTGCAGCGATGAAAATCAATAAGAGCTTTGTAGGTGCAGCTGTTGGTTTTTGACGCTTTATATCGTGCAGCTAGGTCTGCATCAAAACCCGGTGCTATATTAAACAGTACAATTAACGCCATTAGAAGTGTAAGTCTCTCCTGTACATTGATCTCTGATTTAGGCTGATTGTCGCAGATTTTTAAAAACTCTCGAGATGTCTAATTAATCAAGATTAGACAGATTCCAGTCTCGACATCATAATCAACATAATTTGGATGCATTTGGAATAAGATTTTTAGAGAAGACAGCACGCATTTTCAACCAGTTCGTAAAGCTCTTTCTGCGGCCTATCATAGCTGTTTTGGTCAAGCGAAAGAGAAACGGGTATAGCTGTTTGTTTAGTTTGATTTTTGCTGTGTATCGTCATGGATTCCCCTTGCAGAATTTGGACGCGGTGTCGTATCTTACAAGCATCTCTGGCGCATAAGGACTTTTAGTGAAATGTTCAAACACCGCCTAGACTTGCTGTGCAAAAATGGTATTTCAGCAGTTACTTCATCATGATGTCTCCCAAGATGAGTCTCCGGAGTAACAATCTGCGGTCACCTTGTAGTGCATCAATATCTACTTATGGGGCCGTGAAATAGTTCGAATTTTGCAGTGTAGCTTCCCGTAAGAGTTACGAGATGATATTCAAAAATCAAGGTTTTCAAACGAGACATCGAGCCTGTGAAGGTTCAAAGAGCACACTTGGCGAGCTTTGTAGCATTTATACGGATCCGGGGATCATTTGCACCGTAGACCTCGAGCCATTTTCGAGTATTCTAACAAGTGCGTGCCGATCACATGAGTTCTGAACGCGGTACAAAAGTCGCGAAATGTAGTCTGCGGATTCAATCGACGTGCATTTGCTTCTGAAATGTTAAACGATGCCTATTCTTAATTCCACTGGTGACGTGCGTCGCCTATAGAGGCGGTCCTAAATGACAACCAAAGTAAAACTGACAGCAATCGTGGGATGTGTCTCATAGACGTTATAAACGCCGCGCCAAGACACAGCTCGTTATGTTACTACACGCTATTCAGTTGTGAGACCATAGTTGGCGCTGATATCATTGAGTATAAAAGTTTTCTTGGGAGGGCTTAAGTTAGTGTGGACGGCCGCGTTTCAGTAAGCTTATTTAGTTGCTAGTGTCATCAAATCAGAACGACTTATTGAAGTTGAAGGTTTTTAGCATAACAAATCGTCTAGTCGATTGAAACGGTTTTGAAAATTTGAGTCTATGAACACTCACCTTTGCAATGGCAATCTTGGTTTCTTGGCGTCCTAAATTGGCATCTGTATATCTGTCAGAAAGTTCGCTATCACGTGGCTATACGACAGCGTCAGAATAAAAAAGCGGTCAAAAGCTTTAGATGAACAACTCTTTTCGACCAAACAAAATGCAGCGACCTTTGAATTGAATTTTCTCCTCTGTAGTCTCCTAAAAATGACATAATATGGGCATGATTCCATCATTGATAGAAGTGAAATGTTTTTGGTTGGATCTGAGCCGTTCGACTTTTAATCAAATCAGCCGTGATACCTGGTATCAGCCATATCATGGTATTGAGGTTTCGAGAATGTATTAGCTGAAACTGATCGTTTCTCACTTCGGACGCCTTCTTTAGGACCCGTACTATTTGACCCAGGTACGCGCAATCTGGCGCTAAACGTACAGAAGTTCCAATATACTCATTCTGGTCGCTCTACTAGACTCATTTAAACGCAACAGACACGCTAAAATTGATATTGTGCTGCTGCTGTATGTGCATGCGCTTACAATATACCGAAAACATTTTGTGAAATCAATTGGGTTTTGACGAATTATTATTTAAGCTTTGGGCACTGTGAATGTACGAGGTGCTTCTAATGACATGCCTCTAATTATTTAGCAGCATGAGGCTTCGTTCGAAAACAAAATTCAAAACTATGCTGCCAAAAGAACTGATCATGGTACTTTTGCTTTGAAAATGCGTTTATAAGACCCTAGATTTGAAAAGCTCTACTGTAAAATACATGGCTGGGTTTGAAGCCTGATTATCCACCTAATAATCACAACATATTAAGAATCTCGAACATGGCCGTCGTCTTCCCCCTATTGCGACTTGTGATCTTTCCATGCACTAACAATTTTCTTACGAAGTGAGTATTTTGGCGGAATATGTTCTGGGTTCTGAGCGATATCTTCAAAAATGGCCTTTAGATCAACCTCTTCCGGGCGCAGATACTTAGTCTTTTTGAAAAGTTTCCAGAAAGTAAACAAACCAATGGCCAGTGGAATAATAAAGTATCTGGTGAAGAATGACTCAATGTTGAAGTGTCCGTGAATAAAGTTGTAGAATCCTCCAGTCAAGAGAAAGATAACAGACATGATACCTGAGAACCAGGCAGCGTAGGGGGCGATAGGTGTGTGGTGAGGTAGATCGGATCTCGAGTATCCTTGAGCTTTCAGTGCCCTATCCATGTGAATATGGTTCGCGGAAATCAAAATCCAGCGAAGAAGCGTGTTGGAAGAAACCAGTTCTTGAAACCAGCCGAAGACTTCTGACGAAGACTCTGAACAGGACATGTAGGCCAAGGGCAAAAAAGCAGAGATGAACAGGATACCAACCCATGGTATCCCCCTTTTGTTCGTTTTCAAGAAGATTTGTGGAGCCTGCTTTTTAGTCGCGAGAGCAAATAGGTTACGGGAGCCCTCGACAATGGCCAAATTACCGGCCGACCAAGCTGAGGTCAATATAATCGCATTGATGATGTGTGGTAAAACCTTGATTCCAGCTCTGTTCATGGCAATGACATAGGGACTGGACTTGGCTGTACCAGTACCAGTGGCAATTAGTTTATCATTGTACGGAACAATCATAGTTAAAATCAAAACAGCTGCAAGGTACAAGGCAATAATGCGAACAAAAACATTCTTCGCACCATGAAATATTGCGTGTCTACTGTTCTTCGTTTCTCCCGCCAGGATAGCGATGTTCTGAATGCCGCTGTAGGAATAAACGACGGAAGAAAGCGCAGACCAAAATCCAACAAATTTGCCAATGCTGCCATCGACTAGGTATTCAGCAAATGGACCTGGATCTCTCCAGTAGTGAAACCCCAATCTCTCCTGGCCCTTGGTGCCACCCAAGTCTATCACGAGGCCAGTGATGATCAAAATAAGAATCAAAAGCACTTTGAGCCAACCAAATATGTATTCAACTTCACCATAGAACCGGATTGTGTAAATATTGGTCAAAACAAAGAGTATGCCAAAGATTGTGATGAAGACACCAGAATTCAAATTTGTCCAGTATTTCATAACTACAGCCGTTGCAGACAGCTCACCTGGCATTAAAGAGGAGTAGGTTGAGATCCAGCCGAACGTAAAGCCGACGGATTCGTCAATGAATTGCTCCGCATGTCTGATGGTCGCACCAGTGGCAGGCATAAACGAGGCCACCTCTGCAATGGCGATTTGGTTACAACCCACAACGATACCAACGACAAGGTAAGCGATGAACATTCCAGCGGGGCCTGTCTTGCGTAAGGTACCACCCGAGGACAAAAAAAGCCCAGTACCGAAAACCCCTACCAGCGTCAACATTTTAATGTGGCGCTCTTTCAAGCCCTGTTTCAACTTGGACCTGTCATTGTACAAAACGCCAGTTTCTTCTTCTGCAATAGTTTGTATATCTACAACCTGACCCTCCAGCTTGTCCTCTTGGGTTGTTGTATTTTCAACAGGTGCTAGTTCAAAGGTTTTGTCGGATGAAGATGGCATTGTGAATTGCCGAAACCGCTATACTCGTTTACCTCGTTCGAAAACGCCCGAACTTTGAGCTAACATTTAAACACTCAACTATACTTATAATGTGTACCTTGCATCCTCTGACTACGACTTCGATGATAATAAAATGGAAATTCTAAGCAGAGGAAAATGGCCAAGAACCTCGTTTTCTTTTTCTTCCTGATAGCAGAAGTAGTTTACTGGCATTTCTGAGAACAGCGGTACCGCTTAGTACATTGGTTAATGGACTACGTCCAGCAGGCACTCTCCACTGACCATCGGTGTTTTGATAGATATGAAGTTGATTGAAATATGACCCTGCTCTGGGAAAGTAAATTTTTTTGAGTCAAGTTGTTGCCGCATACTATGCACGGGCCCACAGGTTGAAAATGATCAGATAAGATTCTTGGAAAGGCCGATAGTTTAACGACCAAGCTTCTGTTACGAATCAATTATTCTTCCCTTAGGATCGGTCTCGGCGATATTTTGGCTCTCTTTTCCACCAACTCTAAAATTATTCCTATGCAACTAGCGATAACCTGCTCAACGATAAGTTGTTATCGTTTTCTTCGGGTGTTCCTGCCTTTAGCATGAGTTCGTAAATTTGAAAAGAAAACACAAGGGGTCTTCAGTGATTGACTAAAGCTACCTCGAGGTTGGTGTAATGGGTGGTCATGATTCAGCTTAGATCCAATTCATCACTTACACTCGAATAAATCTGAGTATTCAACCATAATATTTGATGGTTGCGTAAAATCACAATTAAATCTTGATTCTTTAATTGTTGTAAAATCCATTGGAATTAGATAATTTATCTAAAGAAGATGATTTATTTTAGAGGCAACAGCAGCAGTGAGACAATCAGGCCAAGAATTAATCATGTTGGCTCTAGGGATCCGTAGACTGATGTATAAAAACACCAGAGTTAGTAGGAACCTTGCAAGAGCTACGTATGAAAGAAACAAAAAAAGAAACAAAAAAGAAAATGAAGTCACGTTCCTTTGTTTGTGTCTACGCATGGACCAAGTCTCTGTAGTGCCTCGATGAGTTGTGCAAAGGAAATCACTTTACATCATGACACTAACTGCTAAAATTTCAAAAAATCATACAGGGATGCGGTCTGTAGCCTTCGTTGGATTTAGCCTTCGTTGGATGTTGTAACAAAATACCTAACGAATTAAATGTCACTGTAGATAAGCGAATCCCGGCGATAGATGGATGTGTAGCTTTGGACTGCCTAGTTGTCATCACGGAAAGTCAGCTTTTCAACCATAGAGTTGCTAGTAGAAAATTTGAATGACATTCCGTATCACTAGAACTAGTAAACGCGCCCCTCTGCTACATGACCCTTGAACCGGCCTCAAATGGGAGTGGTGACGGTTATGTCCCGCTTGTGAGTAAATGAAGAAACATTTACAAAGCTCTACTCTCAACAAGCCGGCTATTCTACTGAAAATCAGACTCGGCATAGCCACACAGAGTATCGATACCGACTTTGCCACGGGAAGGGTTTTTGTGCCGTGGCAGCAGTTATCGCTGTGGCCGTTTTCATGCATGAATAGATTTCAAAAGCGTCCACAGGGGTTTACTGTCCCGTTAAAATAGCACCATAGCATATCTGTGTGTCCGTTGGTCTAATTTCGGTGCCGGACGAATGATAGACACGATACTCACAATGCTAATGAGGAACGCGAGGGTTTTTAGTACAGAAAAGCCCACTACCGGTGTTAGCTTCGACGCAATACAATCTATTCTTGAAACTTGCAGTATTTTCCTTGTTTCGGTATAGTACGGACCCGTCTTTTCATTCGAGCTACGATTCCACTTCCTAAGCCTTAGTGCAGGTCGGTAGATAAGCAAGGGTCCTAGTTTTAGATGCTCGAAGATCTGCATATGTAGGAACCGATAAGAGAATAGTTGGAATCATCTTGTACGCAACTATTACAATGTGATATAGTGGGATGTCGCTGTCTGTTAACAACGTTAGAGGATGTCACGATGACCTGATAAAGCTATTAGAACAGCACACTCAGGACGTCTTGGAAGCATGAGGTTCTGTGTCATCAAACGACGAAATACCCCTGGCGATAGGTGCGAGTACCGATCTGAAGTAATGATGTCTCTCAATTGAATTGGTGTAAACTATTCACTGCCAACCCATAGCTTGCCTTTCCTGTCAGCTAAGACAAGTGAAAGAGATCAGTTCAACCAACAAGAAGCTCTTCTTCAAATCCCTATTCGAAAAATCGTATAAAGTTTGATAAAGTTGATGGTTTTTACCTGAAAACTTTTCAGGTGCGTCCCGCATTAGCACTCGGACTGTCCAAAACTGTGGGCCTTCATCCCTTTGCTATTCCTCTCTCAATCCCGGAGCGTGTCCCCGTATTGGGATAGAGAACAAGCACACTTTTCGTTTATTGATATAATCTAACCGGGTGCCAAGCTGTTTGCTAACGGGTTTCCGATGGTCTAAATCCTAAGAACAACCTATAACCCAAACGACCCGCCGCAGCCGTAAAAACAGCCCATTTCGCACCCGTCTTCAGAAACTGGGGTACGAGTTTGTGGTCCGGCCCAATCTCCGAAACCGCACTGGCCCAATTCGGAGCTACTGTTTCCGAGACCTGTTGAATTCCTGTGTTTGTTCATGTAGCTCATTCTGTGGACTGCGCTTCGTCGTACTTGGCTCAACACAGAACTTCAATTCCGTGGTACAAGTGTTAAGCCGCACTCCCGTAACCTGTAGCAGCTGCCGGTTACTTTCTACTACTGTAAAATTATCTTGGTATGCTCGTCCTCGGAATATTCTTTCTTTTGTCCTCGAGCTACTTTAAAGTCACCGCATGACTGCAGGGTTTCCCCGGGAAAAAAATGAAATTTATTTTTAACGTAAACGTCATACTTGAGATTTACGAAATAAGTTTGACGAATCTGTAGGTTGTACCTTTAAAGTCTCGAGACGATTGAAACCGGAAGGTTTGACTTCGTTGCTTTTCCTGAAGACAAGAGAGCATTTTTTGCGGGGATAGAATCTTCCGTTTGAACCCGACCCGGTAAGGATATCAGTCATTTAGTTCGACTGCTACGATTTCGATTTATAAAAAGACTCGGCATAAATATAATTTTCTTAGATCGTTCGAATCGTTGTGAATATCAAGGAAGATAAAGTTCATAGACAAATGAAAGCAGCAACGCACGTATTTGCGGGTCTGGCGGTTGCCCTCGCGGCCTATGGTCTTGATCTCAATGACACATCTGTTGCGTCCAATCGTACTCACGGTCCAGAACGACCACTAGCGCATTTGACTCCCAGTGTTGGGTGGATGAACGATCCTAATGGACTGTTTTACGATAACGAGACCTCGACCTACCATACATATTATCAGTACAAGCCCAATGACACTGCGCCAGGCGTGCCTTTGTATTGGGGCCATGCCTCTTCAGAAGATTTGATAACGTGGGATCACCACGGCGTTGCACTTGAGCCCAAAGACGAACAATCTGGCGCTTTCTCGGGCTCCATTGTTGTGGACTACAACAACACCTCGGGATTCTTTGACGACTCTATTTTACCAGGCCAAAGAATCGTTGCTCTTTACACTGAGCATAGCAACATAAGTGAAAGTCAGTTTGCTGCCTATTCTCTGAACGGTGGGTACAGCTTCGAGTATTACGAGCAGAACCCTGTTCTGGACATCAACTCCACGCAGTTCAGAGATCCTAAAGTTTTCTGGCACGAGGAGACGGAGCGCTGGATCATGGTTTTGGCTCTGTCGCAGCAATACAAGCTGCAGATTTACAGCTCAAAGAACCTAACTTCATGGGAATTCCAATCCAACTTTTCCCACCACGGTCTTCTTGGTTACCAGTATGAATGTCCGGGTCTGGCAAAGGTACCAATCGTTCACGAAAGCCCTTCTAACGTTACTTTGCATGGACTTAACTCCACCACAAACGCTACCGCCCAAACCAACGCCACCTCGGTGGATCACAAATGGGTTATGATCTTGAGTATAAACCCTGGCGCTCTCACGGGAGGTTCTTTCAACCAATATTTCATTGGTGATTTTGACGGTAAAACTTTCACTGCTCAGGACTCAGCTACTCGCGCTTTGGACCATGGAAAAGACTTTTATGCATTCCAAACCTACTCTGATGTTCCCAACAACGACGTCTTAGGCATTGCGTGGGCTTCTAATTGGGACTACGGTGTGAATGTTCCGGCGGTAGATTACAGATCGTCAATGTCCTTAGTCCGTAACCTCACATTGCGGCCTTACAATCCCAACCCAGAAACCACGGAGTTCACTTTGTACAGTGAGCCTCTAGTCAACTATACCCATCTGCATACGAACCAATCAATTCACAAAACTTCTCTATTGCTGGACTCTGAAGAAACTGTAAGTTACAGCTTGGGAAAGGATCCACAGGGCTTATTAGAGTTTTCTCTTGAGTGGAAAGTTAACGCAACTGCCGTTACTTCAAGACACGACTTTGCGGATCTATCTTTGTACTTCAGAGGCGCCGAAGATGATGACGAATATTTGAGATTGGGTTACGAACTTAATGCAGCTGCTTTTTTCCTTGACAGAGGTAACACCGAGGTTGATTTCGTTAGCGAAAATCCCTTCTTCAACAACAAAGTCACTCAAAACATTGAAACGTACAAGATTGCCGAAGATGGTCTACCTATCCTCAAAGTTCGGGGTATCATCGACCGGAATCTCATTGAGCTTTTCTTCAACGATGGATCATCCACTTCTACAAATTTGTTCTTTTTTTCTGAGGAGAACTACATAGGCGCTGTGGATATCTCTAGTGGTGTTGATGATGTCTACACTATTTTAGACTTTAAAGTGAAGCAGATGAGCCTTAAATAATGATACAATTAGTACTAGACTCAGCTTCGCAGCTTTTTAAAAGGAAAATCCTGATCTAAATGTTAAAAAAGTTGCGTTCTCATTATCTGTCATAAGTTTCCCGAACTGTCGAATGTTTCTTCGAAAATCACGAAAAATCACGAACTCATGGCTTTCTCGGGGGTATTTGTAGATGAAGATGGCGGTTCAAACGCTTAGCAAATATGGTTATGTTTGAAATATATATCTTTTCTCTCGAAAATGTCTGGAATAAGATTCCGGATCATACTGTTCATTCTATCAACATGTCTGTCAGCTCATTATGAACTATGAATAACACATCTCGAATAATAAAGATTTGTATATTTTGTAGCATTTCACAAAAGGATGGAGTCACCAAGTGGCCGATCCATTTTCTTTCTTTATGGCGTCACGTTCATGGGAGAAAGACAAAAAGCTTTGATAGCACTTGCCATCTTATGATCATAAATTGTAGAAGGTAGGTGGTACCACTTATTGGGCCACGGTGATACAGCCAGTTTGTATGGTAGACCTTCTTCTTTGTTCGAAAGAAATGATTTCTGGAATTATTCAGAAAGGCATGGCTTGTTCAGCCTTTACGATCTTTCAATGAAATTCAAAATGCGATCACCATGACAAAAGCCATCAGCCAGATAGTCCTGGAAGAGCTTATCACAGCTTTTGTTCTAAGCAATTGCAATAGCATTTCTTAGAGCAGCATGATTGGAATCAGTTCTGAGCTTTGGCTACAGAGGATATCATCAAATACTCCTACACCGACGTTACTGACACTGATATGAACAGCTATAATCCAAGCGCGTGAGGAGTTTTGATTGGCACAGGACAGAGAGATAGGCGCAGGAAAAAACCCATGGAACAAACAATAGATTCTGGAAGCGATTTTTAAGGTTGTGATGACAGCGCGTTTGACCAATCGGCCCCAAATCTCGTCCAGTTTGGTACGAAGCACATGTGCTACGTCTCCAAGACATGATAGCAGTCCCTACGCATGAACGCAACTCTGTGTTCATCGTACTTATCTTGGATACATTGATACTCAGTTGCAAGCGTTAGAATTTTTAGAGCTTGCAAGAAAGCTTTTCCTATCGTACTTCTGGGCTTCTATGTCGGTGACTTTTGACAAGACGTGGTTCACAAACGTTTTTTCTCAAAGGGCTTCTTTTAAAAATTTTAGGAGGTAAGTAGCTCTATAAGGCCTCATTACTCCGGCCGTTGAGGCTTCTACACCTTCAGCGTCAGAGATCGATCGGCAGCCACATCATTCAAAATCAGGACACGCCACTGATCTCCTTGATAAACCGCATGTCATTGCGGAAACCGCGAGCAAAATTTAGGAATAATAGCCCTTTTCACCTTTGCATAAAGATCCACTAGAACTTTCAGATGTCGGCCTTGGGTACTGGCCTGAGGTTGTAGTTTCGATTTCGTCGGAATAAGGCTTTCCGCTGTCTATTGAAGGTTGTACGTGACGCTCTAATTCCTCCTCCAGCTCCCTATTTCTCTTGCGTAATTCTTCATTCTGTTTAAGCAAATCGTCAATCTGCTTTTGCTGTTCACGATGTTGCTTCGCGGACATAGAGGCAAACACACCACCAGCAATGTCAAGCAATGCTTGTAAGCCATCCATATTAATGTAAAAAAGAACTAACGTTGCATCTTGATTAGCCAAGTTGTTGTCTTCGTGGAGAAAAAAAAGTCACCCAGTTGTATATCTTGTATAGGTAACGCGTGACTCGAGCCCCAGGGTCTTGGCACTTAGATAGCATAGAAGGGAGATACCTAATGTTACCTTGCCATTACACTCCTGAGGATCACACTAGGGCTCGGTGTTAATTGAGCTTCAAGCATACTTTGACAAACGATCGGCACTTAGAGGGTCAAAAAGCCGCTATGCTGAAGTGCTATAAGCTGGCTTCATCCTCACAGTTATCATCATTGGTGTCTAAACTCCGTAAGTCCTCTGATCTCTGAACATACTGAACGGATCTCTGAACGTACTGAACGGAGTTCTAGGTTTGAAGGACATTAGCTATTAGAATTTGTCAAATGGTGCTTAATTACTGAAATAAAAAAAATCTCGTGGGCTTGCGCCCTGCAGGGCCCGGCCCACTTAGGTAATAGTTGTGCTTTTGAAAGAAATAGCAGCCCTTACAGATATCGGATTGAACGTGCAATGTCTTAAAGGGCGATCGGCTCTTGGGCCGAAGATTGAGAAGCAGCATCGGAAAACGATTGTGTAGGTAGACAATATTCTGAAATTGCTTTGCTTAGTCCTTTATATTTATCTAGCACGAGAATCAAAAGAAATGACCTCACCTTTGACTTTGCAGCTCGTTCAAGTAAAAGAACAACGCTTGTGCTGCCACGCGTTTCCCTTACTTCGAATCCTGTCTCGAATCCAAGCGAACAAGAGATATCTCGTAATTGACCTGTAGATTTACCAGGAGTCTCAAAGGAACATGGTGTAAATCTCAATAAGGGCACAATAAAAGATATAAGAGCATCCAATGGGCCAACCCTTGACAGAATGCTTTGTGGACATTGAGAGGGCTAAAAACTTACGTATCTAGTATGATAAATAATGTGTGTTGTCGGTGTCTATACTTCACTTGCGGTAGGTAAAACGAGGCAGCAGGAACGAACCATCGGTCACAATGATGCACAGCGCTTGAGAGAGGCATCTTTCAGCAGCAAGGTTGCGTATACTGTTAATTCTGCACATCAAGCTCCGGTCGCCATCTTTGGACCAAAAGGCTCGTAGTGAACTCTTTCATCACTGTGTTCAAGAGCCTTGAGCATGCTAATAATCGCAGACATGAACTCAAAAGAACCGCAAATGTATACATCTGAGTTTTTTGGGAGTTTTTCTGAGAGGTAGGCCGAGCTTATGCGGGGCATGTTCTGTGTGTAGACAGATTCAATACTACTATTGCTGCATTTATCAAGCAATTTCTCGATGCGAGAGACAAATGGCTGTCTTTCCCGGTTGTAAGCTGATTGGATCCAAAAAATGGGCCGTTCGGGGTTGACCTTCACTTGTTCCTCGAGCATTGAGACCAAAGGCGTGGCACCAACTCCTGCGCTCAATAAAACAAGTGGCACTTCGTTTTGCTTCTTCAGCTCGTTGTCGAGCATAAAATCTCCCGCTGGTGCACTCAAGTAAATATCGTCTCCCTCTTTAACGCTGTCATGGAGAAAAGTAGAGACTAGGCCAGAATGTCCTGCTTCTTGCTCTCGTTTCACGGCAAACTTTAAACCGTCATTGCTCGATGAAGAGCAAATGGAGTAGTGACGCAATGCATCGTACTTGTTGTCGTCATTAGTAGGGTGCGTCTTGACAGTCACATACTGTCCAGGAACAAACAGAGGCTTCGAGAGATCAAGTCCGGAGTCTTTTGATGGAACGGCAGTAAACTCAACGATTTCGTTTGTCACGTTCTCACGCTTGGCAATCTTGAATTGTTTCCAGCCACTCCAAGCGGCGCCCTTGTACAGGCCGGCCTCAACGTCGATAAATACCTGGGCAATTGCGCCATATGCCTCAGCCCACGCATTGATGATGTCATCGGTGGCCGCATCTCCAAGTACTTCTTTGATTGCGCCTAATAAATTCTCACCAACTATAGGATAGTGCTCTGGAAGCACCTGCAACGCACGGTGCTTATGACCGATCTGCACAACATGAGGTAAAAGAACTTCCAAGTTGTCAATATTTTTGGCAGCTGCCAGCACCGTTGTGGCCAACGCAGTGGGCTGCAACCCTCTGGACTGATTGGTTTTGTTGAAAATGTTGAGGAGCTCCTTGTGATTAGAAAGCATATTCTTGTAGAATACTGACGTTATGGTGGTACCATGTTGCTCGAGAACAGGCACTGTCGCCTTCACAATGCTGCGCGTCTGCTCAGAAAGCATTCTAAATCGTTGTTTCTGACTTTCCTTAGTGTGGAAGTAGAGGAAAGAAACTGTCAAGAAACTATCAATGTCTTCGTTTTATTCAATAAAGAAAATCCACTTCACTTCAGCTGCATTTACTGATCGCGTCGTACCATTATTCAATCTACTCTCACTTTAGTGCCAAGAACGGCTCTATAATGTTTTTCTGTCATAATTATTACCGTATTCCTCTGCAAGGTAATGAACCGTCGTAAAATTTTAATCCATACTGAATAGTGTCTAGTAGTAACCGGACAAGGGCCGGTTAACTCAGAACATTTCAGGATGCCATGACATTTTAGACGTTGTTTAGGTAGTAGGTGTTACGAGTTGCTGAGGCGTATGATTTAGAGTAAATGTAGTGTCGCATTTTCTTCGGTGCAAGGCTTGTTGATTGAGCCCAGAGAAATCAAGAGATGCCACACACTCTCTCTCAATATTTTCCATTTATGGTGAGCGGCCTTTTCGGAAACTGTCAGCAAGTGGAGCCGCGCACCTAATTTTAGGTAAGTAGCGTCTAGTAGTTACATCGACGCTCCCATTATGTAAAAAAATCCGTCTGCAGTGTCTCGTGCAGATGATCATGTAATTTGGGACCGGAGACATGCTGCTGGTAGAGGCATCTGCGTAAAATTCAGTGAGCTTTTGCAAGCGTAGGTCCAGCAAGGGATTCGATTAGAACGAAGACTGAATGGCCCTCTTACCGAGTAGTCCTCTCATGGTTGAAAGAGGGTGATCATGGCTACTGGAAAATCGGTACGGCAGGTAGACATGAAGCATTGAATAGCGTGCGAGTTCACAGCCATCGGCAAAAAAATGTGTCATGAAGGACTGTTCTTCCATGCCAGTTGAAGTTTTACATTTGTATGATAGTCTATACCTAATGACCATAATTGGTACCGGTATCACGCTTAGAACACCTTATATACGGATGCCATAAGACCTGCAACCTTTCACCTTATGATGAGGGTTGCTTTGGAGAACTGTCAGTAACAGCTCTTTAGGGCATCGTAGAAAGACAGCTCTCTACGATGGATGCTATGGCCAAACATTTTTCTTCTTCCAGACGTTTGCACACAATTTGAAGACAGACGGGCATTTTTCCGAACTTTTTAGCGTCATAGAAATCTTGCATCTTTTTGTCGCTAGCGTTTTTGGCTAAATGTGCTTGGTTTGGCTTATCTTTCATTTCGTCCACTTCTGTGATCGGTAGCACAACACAAGAGTAATCCAAAAGGTTGAACGGCATTGTGTAGTTTTCGCAACCGTGTTCGACCTCTCGATCATGGAAACCAGCCGACGGCCACACGGGACAGATTATTGAGTCAATCGGTTTCCCATCTGACGTTTGATTTGCTGTATCTCTCCAATGCTCCAAATATTGTTGCTTCAGCTTACGAATTTTGAGAGAAACCTCCCACCACTGCCTAACTGAAAGAGGTTTTCCCAAACCACCTTTTGCCAGGATATTGTTCCGCGCAAGTTGCATGTAATCAGAGACAGGCTCTTCGGATTCGTTGAGTATTTCCTCCACCTCATTGAAGAAATCAGCTCCATAGACTTGTTCGGCAACGTCAATAAGCTCCTCGCTATGGGGAAAGTTCCATTCGACAACCTCGTGGCCATGGTGTATCAACACTTTACGAGTTTCTTCCAAAGCGCGCAAAATTGGGGGATGCGGCAAAACCATTCCATCCCAGGTCATTATTCCAAATCTCAGCTTCTGGGTCTGTTGTCCGTCAAAATTCCTCCATGGGATGGGAACAACATCAGGATCATAGCGCCAGCTCTCGCAGTCAACAACAAGCTTTGTGAAAAGTTCCAAGTCTCTGAGAGAGGAACTCATGGGACCAATAACAGAAGAAATTAATTCTTGTCCTTCATAAGAATTCGTTACATCCATATACGGCACTCTACCGTGGGAAGGTCTGAGTCCGTACAAGCCTTGGAAGGCTGCTGGAATGCGAATGCTGCCACCGATATCAGTGCCGACACCTAAAGGAGATCCCTTGGCTGCAATCAAAGAGCCTTCTCCGCCTGAACTTCCCCCGCTAGAAAATGAAGTGTTCACTGCGTTTAGGGTTCGTCCGTGCAAAGTTGAGACAGTCTCGGATGCAAGCATAGCAGTCGGGACGGCTGTTTTTACGAAGAAAATCGCACCCTGCTCGTGTAACAATTTAGCTAGGAGTGACATTTTGTCGGCTTTCTGCCCCACCTTAGAAACATATCCAATTGTAGTCTCAATATTTGGCAAGTTTACCTGGTCCTTGAGTGAAAATGGAACGCCGTGCAAAGGACCTTTCAGTTTTCCCGTTGAAGCATAATAAGCATCTAGTTGTTTCGCTCTTTCAAGAGCCTCCTCAAAAAATATCTCGATGCAGCAATTGAGAATTTGATGTGCAAGGGCAGCTCTGTGACAGAATGCGTAGCATATCTGATAGCTTGTTAATTTTTTTGACGCTATATTTTCCACTAGTGCGGTGGCATCGAGAGAAGTGATGTTCACTTCATCTACAGGAAGTATACCATCGAGGTATTTGCACGCATTTTTGACATTCTTTTCTGCCATGTCTTGAATGATGTTCGGATGCATCCACTCATTTGGAATTCGCGACAGCGTCCTGGCTCGCTTTTCAGCGACGATGGTGGTCCAGTGTTGCATATGAGGGATATTGCTGTGTGACGAAGAGTAGATGGTCATCTCGAACACCTTCCAGCATTTCCAGTATATATATGGAAGGTCTTACTCTTAAATAGTCAGCTCTTGGCACCTTTAAAAGTTCTTGGAAATCTCATATGCCCCTAAACAGAAGTTTTCCAAGGTCTGACGATAAGTATTACTAAAACGACAGATAAGATGCAGCAAGACGCGCGGGGTTGACTATACGTAGCGGTAGACGTTTTGAATTCCAATCATGGGACGAGGGCTCCGAGACAATAGCTTGAGTGGCTTTCAAAAAGTTAAACGACATCAGACAATGCTTATTTTCGTCGGTCGACGAAACGTAATGCAGTAACGTAATGCGACAACAAGAAGAAGAGCTAAAAAGATTGGCAAATAAGCAAAGTTCTTTCAGAGTTCTCAACATAATCATACCATGGCATTGTAAAGGCCTTGAATGTCATGTTAGCATACCAATACTGTATCTACGCCTGCACTACATCATCGGTTTCCTCTAGACCACCAATTTGGAGGAGGGACTACTCTACCAATGGAAGAGACATAGATTACGAGTAATGAGAACGAACTGTCCCACAGATGTGTCACCGACTTCGAGCTCGATTGCGTAACTTAAAAGGGACCTTTGCAAATGCTGCGGTGGGGTAAACCCCGGCATGGCCGCAAGGTCGCACGTGAGCAGTTAGGGCCCTTTTCAAAGTCGTACGTTGATAAAGAATCCCTTCACAGTACTTAAGGACAGGGAAAGTAGTTTGCTAACTTTTAAGTAGCCAGTTCATTATAGTACACCTTGATCATTAAGCAAAAATGTCACTTCCTATAATCAGAGTTCATTGGTTGAACGAATCTAGAGCCTTCAGAGTATTGTGGCTCTTAGATCATCTGAACTTGGCCTACGAAATCATCCCATACAAGAGAGATGAGGGTTTCCGGGCTCCTGATGAGCTAAGGAAGGTACACCCACTGGGGAGAGCACCTATAATTACCATTGAAGATAAGACCACCAACAAGATTAAGACTCTTGCTGAATCAGGGTTCATTTTTCACCACATTTTGCAGAACTTCGACAAGTCCAACATATTGAATAATCCCAATCCTGATGCAAACGATCAGATCGAGTACTACCTTTACTATTCCGAAGGCTCCTTGCAACCTCCGCTCATGATCGAGTTTCTTCTATCCATGGTAAACAAGGCGCCTATCCCGTTCCCAATCTCGTGGGTGGCCAGAAAAGTGGCTGGTACGATAAGCGAGAAATACTCGCGCGGTGAAACCAAAAACCAACTAGACTTTGTCGACAGTGAAATATCCAAAAACAACGGCTACCTTGTGGATGGCAGGTTCAGCGGAGCAGATATTATGCTGTCTTTCCCATTAGAAATGGCGTTCCAGCGTGGGTTTGCTAACGCAGATCAATACCCTAATATCGACAAGTGGTTGAAAAAGATTAAGACGGAAAAATCTTATTCAGTTGCCAAACAGAAGGCTGTTGACCACGGCGGTAAATTTTAGCTTGTTATTTTTCAATAGTGTGTAGTGTGGGTAGCTTTAAGTCTAACCACAAGTAGTGCGAATTATGATTCTGTTAAGAAATTATTTGGTTGTCGTGGCTTCTGAATGGTTTGTATTTCGACAGTGATGACGAAATTCGGCTGTGCGGTGTAAAATGGATGAAAAACGATAATGTCAGGCTCGACTTATTCTTCAGTCAGCCGTTTTGAAGTTTCTAGAGGCCAGCCGATGCGTTCGGTTCGTATCACTCCAACGGCAGTATGTTGGCCAATGTGACGTCATTTTACGAACCTGTCCAAACGGTATCCTGTACTGCAGAGTGCGCTCACGATGTCTCTCAATAAATAATGATCGAGCCAACCAACCGAACTCTCGTTTTGCGGCAGGGGTGGCTTTACGTACATCTCGTTGTGTATTAAAAAGTAAGTATTTCGTGTTGCAACATTCTATCTTCCTCTCCCGAAGCACATATAATGGGACGTTCTGGTCTATCCTCATCGGGGAACTAAAACTCCTGATGCTTTTGGAATCGAAATCGTCACAGAGTGTCTCGGTGGTAATACGCGCGGAGCAGGGCAAACGGTAATATCCGAGGGACAGAAGCCTTAGCAAATACTCGTTTCCCGCACACGTACCAATGATGATCAGATCGTTTAAATAGTGAGTTTCTCTACTTACAGTAAAATACAGCCGTACTTTTCAGTAGTCAGGATGTGCATCGAAACAGGTTCCTGGATGGTGATATGCTTATAAGAGTTTGCTCCTCTGCTTATCCTCTGCTTATCTGGCGATGAATAGAAATCAAGCTTCTTCATACTTCATTTGCGGTTTCAATGTTCAGCGATGGTTAATCTCATGCCCAAGACAAAGTATCAAATAGTTTTTGAGCGTCCAAATCTCAAGCTACTGCACTCAGCGTCTACGAATATACCAACTTGGCGCCAAGCGAACTTTAGCCGCGGCTGAAAGAAGATGCAGGCCTTTGATTCCACTCACTGCTACTGGACGGTAGCTCCGATCAGGCTTTAGACGATCACGTGACAAATTTATCATATGTACCATGGGCTCTATCGACCAGTTATAGACAAACTGTCAGATAGGTGCCATAGAGCGACCGCTGTAACGGTTTCCTGAAGAGACATTATGACGTAGTCTGACTTTTGAGTGACTTCGGGTACTTACTATGGCATCGCAAGCACGCCATCCAATGCCCATGAAGTCATAGCAATTATTTCGATTGCAAAAGTATCGAATCCCGCACAGATCGCCATGCCAATGCCCTTCAGCTCAGGGACAGCCACCCCGTCGTCAAATGGGTTCATCACGGCTATTAGGTAAACATCTCAGACCCTCCGCACCTGTATACTTTTACGGCACCGAAAAAGCAAACAGTATTGACATATCACGCGATGTGGCAAGATTCCACCCAGTCATCGCATCTTGTGTCAAACAAGGAACCCGCATCTCTCGTATTCGCCACAACATTTATACAGCCCCGTACCCCCACATCTGGGCTTTCTGGGCTTTCCTAACTTTCACTGCCGTCACTATGTCTTCAACGTTGCCGTTACCACGTTAACATTGTGATGTTTTTCAAGTACCACAACACTGTGACAGGAAATATACGTTAAAGGGTCAGATGGCAGTGGTAATAGCTTTTCAAGACTCTTCACGGCCCTTCGATATAAAAAAGAATAGAGACTCCAAACCAGTTGTATTTGAATAGAACGAAATAATTTGTGGTTGTATCTTCTGCGTTTATGAAACTTTTCATCGGTCGGCGTTTCACTATTGCTACACAACATCCCAAGTTCCCTCAAGATGAGCACACCGGACATCGAAAGAACGGCGGGAGTCGAAAAACAACGCCAGTACAGCGACAGGCGTGATGCGGAGTCAGATGCAGCTTCGGAAAACATTGTGCTGACACCTGTGGCAAAGACAGCGTCTGCCAACTCGTCAGACTCGCTTCTGGGAGCTTTGCATAACGAAGAAGAGCACGACATCAAGTACAAGACGTGTTCTTGGCATCACACGACCGGACTTCTACTGTCTGAGTACATCGTTCTAGCCATCATGTCGTTTCCTTGGTCCTACTCGGTGCTGGGAATCGTACCTGGTATCATTTTGACGCTGTTTGTCGCAACAACCGTGCTATATACGGGTCTTACGATTATCGACTATTGCGAGAGGTTTCCACACTTGACGAGTGTGTGTGACATTGGTCAACACTTATTTTGGGGCAAAAGATGGGCATGGTACGCTACCCTGTTCTGTTTCTTGGCTAACAACACACTCATTCAAGGGTTGCATGTGCTGGTGGGTGCCAAGTATCTGAACACGATCACCAACCACTCGCTGTGCACAGTGGATTTTGGCGTGATCGTAGCGTGTATCGCATTTGTTGTTTCGATCCCCAGAACCTTCTCGTCACTATCGAAAGTTGCTTATTTCTCGGCCATCACGATGTTCATCGCTGTCATTTTAGCCATGATTTTCGCAGGCGTGCAAGATCACCCGGCGAAGTACGATGGGACGCCAGTGACGTTCCGGGCGTTCCCTAAAGAGGGCACCACGTTTGTCGATGGAATGGGTGCTTTTCTAAACATTGTTTACACATTCGTCGGCCAAATTACCTACCCACAGTTCATCTCCGAAATGAAGAGACCTGCGGAGTTCAGAAAGGTCTTGTACATTGTGACGTTTTTGGAAGTGATCATTTTCACACTTGCCGGCGTTATTATCTATGTCTACGTGGGTAACGAATACGTCACAGCACCAGCTTTCGGTTCTTTAACCAGAACTTACAAGATCATCTCGTTTTCGTTTGCAGTGCCTACGCTTATCTTCGCAGGGTCGTTGTACGCTAACGTATCAGCTCGTTTACTCTTCTTCACCTTCTTCAAGCGTTCCAAGCATTTGTACTCCCACACTCCTTTGGGCTGGGCCGCATGGGTCGGTATTCTACTCGTCACTTGGATTGTTGCCTTCATCATTGCCGAAGTGGTGCCTTTCTTTTCTGATCTTTTGTCTCTGATGTCATCGTTGTTCGACTGCTGGTTCGGATTTGTCTTTTGGGGTATGGCCTATTTCAAACTGAAAGAAGAGAAATACCACACGACAAAATACTTCAAGTCTTTAACTGCTGTTGAAAAAATTCATTTTTACATTGCCATCTTCCTTATCGGAACAGGTCTTTACATTTTGGGGCCTGGTCTCTACGCTGCAGTTCAAAGTATCATTTTGAACTATCAAGCCGATGCTTACGGAACTGTTTTCAGCTGTGCGTCTAATGCCAGTTGATTTCTCTACCGGCCTTAATTATAGAGTTCTTAATAGATTTCATACCATGACTTTTTAAACTTTCTAATCTTGTATTGGCATGGAGAAGCGACAGCCACGTATGGTTGCTACTGTTGACAGCATTCGAATCAACCTCGATTGTTGATCGAAACGACGAAGAAAACCACATCTATTGAAGTCCGCCAGTTTTTTTCTTGGTAGGATTGAAGTATTTTTCGTTCACGGCGCTTAGTACTCCGGGAAAAAGTCGTCTCCACGGACTTCTGCTCTCCGAACAAGGCCATAGAGGTCCGAGACAAGAATCCGGCAGCGGATGCTTGTGTTCCGACTGTGTTTGGCTCTGGTCCGAGACGGATGAATGCAGTCCGTGACGGGCGGCTGTAGTCCGGCGACGGACTAATGTGGGCCGTAGTAGGTCATTTGTATTCCGGTTTATATTAAGGACGAGACTGCTATGCTACAGCGTAGTTTGATGTATCCAGATGCCCTACAATGATGCTGGACTCAAAATAAGAATGTCTTTCGCCCCGTCGGGAGACTTTAGGCTTCCTCGCGCGCTCGACTGGAATTACATAATTGCACTATACAATTGCTACCGTTTTCCAAGCGATAGTAATGAAAGCATTCCATCCTATAGCTATCTTAGCCAAGCCGCCTGTGCAAGCGGGCAAACAAGAACCATACACTACATGAAGACCGATATACCGCTGAGAGGTTGGGTTTATCGTATTGTCATTAAACCTTATCGACACATCACGTGTCAATCATACCCTTGAAACGTAACTTCCATCTCAAGAGATTGTTCGCTTTACTGAGTGAGGTAACGTCGTGAGACGTCTTGCTTAACGTCAAATTCCTTACAGGCCCCTGAGACTATTGATCCCCAGAATTTGGTTTCACTTAATGCAAGTGACAGCGACACACTTAGTATAAAGTGATCTTCAGCATACCGCTGTCATTCGTCATTCTATTACCGAAAAGCCGTAAAGCGAGCTCCTTTCGAGAATCCAAAACATTTGATCTTTAACGCCCCATCTCGGACCTTACCATTTTCCTTTTCATTGCCGTCATCAAGAACCATTCTTCAAAACCGCTAATATCGCTAATAGCTTATATAGTGATCCTACCCACAAACGTCGTGCGTGTGCATCAAACTACATATAACTGCTCCCAGTTTCGTTGATTACGCTACCATAGACATTCCTCGAACAATCTCTAACGTACCCCAGATGGCCTTATCCATAATTAGCCGTCTCACTCCGGGTCGAACTTGCATTTACAAACACAATATTTCTTCTCGTCCCTAGGCAACTCATGCCAGTTGCCTCGTCAACCTGCCTTTCCCAGTGTGTCGTGTTCGTCGTTGCCCCCGATCAGCCAATCACAGTCGAGGATTCGAAGGCTTCAACACTGCGACAACTACATCAAATAGCGAGAAAAACTTTTTTATCCCTATCAACGAGTACTCTTTCTTTTATTAACAATTTTTCGTCGAATCAATTTCCACAGACCGTTGGTATATAAAGTCGTGAAAAATTAACTTTAAGTCCTGCGATCGAGCACTTCAAGTATACAAAACGAACTAGACGTTCACCATCCCCAGTTTTATTTATCTAGATGTCTGCTGCGATCCCTCAATACACTGTTTCTGACTACGCCAAGTTTGCCTTGGCTGGTGCCATTGGTTGTGGTGTTACCCACTCTGCCATGGTCCCTATCGATGTTGTGAAGACCAGAATCCAATTGGAACCAACTGTTTACAACAAAGGTATGGTCAGCTCTTTCAAGCAGATCATTTCCAGCGAGGGTGCTGGCGCTCTTTTGACCGGTTTCGGTCCTACCTTGTTGGGATACTCCCTACAAGGTTCTTTCAAATTCGGTGGTTACGAAGTGTTCAAGAAGCTTTTCATCGACACTTTGGGTTATGACCAGGCCGTCAACTACAAGAACTCCATCTACATCGGTTCTGCCGCCATTGCTGAGTTCTTCGCCGATATTGCCTTGTGTCCTTTGGAAGCCACCAGAATTAGATTGGTGTCTCAGCCAAACTTCTCCAACGGTCTTGTCGGTGGTTTCTCTAGAATTATGAAGGAAGAAGGTCTAAGCTCTTTCTACAACGGTTTCACTCCTATCTTGTTCAAGCAGATTCCATACAACATTGCCAAATTCTTGGTCTACGAACGTGCTGCCGAAGTCTACTTTGGCCTCGCAGGTCCAAAGGAGGGCTTGAGCACCTCTGCAACCACAGGTTTGAACTTGCTCTCTGGTTTGACCGCTGGTTTGGCCGCTGCCATTGTTTCCCAGCCAGCTGACACTTTGTTGTCGAAGGTCAACAAGGCAAAGAAGGCTCCTGGTCAATCCACTATCGGCTTGTTGGGTCAGCTAGCCAAGGAACTAGGTTTCGTCGGTTCTTTCGCCGGTCTGCCAACTCGTTTGGTCATGGTCGGTACCTTGACCTCTTTGCAGTTCGGTATCTACGGCTCATTGAAGAAGTCGCTAGGTTGCGCTCCAGCTATCGAAATCGCTAGCAAATAATTGCCCCAATAGCGATCACCAGGTATTATCATGGATCACCTGGAATGAAAAACAACCGTGTACTCTAAATTATGTGATGAACCGCCCCATGTGCACCTACTAGTATAGATAAGATGAATATATTCGAATAATGTCATGAACATACAACTTTCTTAAGTAGATCTAAATTTCTACTATCTATTCAGTCTCTCATATAGGCATCAAGCTCGTTGTCTAATTGCTCCGCGGTTGGCTTTTCGGTTGGTCCTCTGCGACCACCACGCTCGCCACGTTTTCCCCCGTGGCCTTTCTTCTGCACACGACGGTTTTGACGACTTTTAAGCTCGTAGATTTCTACAGAAACTTTCGAACCATTTATTTCCCTGTCGGCAAAGGCTTTAGCCACCTCTTCCAATTGAGTTGGATCTTCAAACTCAAAAATCCCTGTCCGGCTTTCAGGATGGTCATAAAAGTTTGCGTAGATCGGTGCGGCTACTTCTTTTACCAAATCTTCCACCACAAAGTCGGAAACGTCTAATGGAATTTGCGTAATGCGAAGTCTTTTTTTCGGCTTTGCAATAGAGCTGTTGATGTCTTCATCGTTATATAGCCGGGCTGATTTTGAATATGAACGGGGGTCTAAATCTCTTCTGGAAGCCTCTCTAGATTCACTGGCATCGCGTCCGATTCGCGAAGCCAATCCATTTCTCAAATCACGACGACGATATTTCTCAAAAAGCTGTTAATACATTTAAAACTTATCACCCTTAGAAAGAAACACATTAAAAATCAACCACATACTGTCGTTTTCCTGGTAGTGGACTAAGGTTATCCGGGCTTCATTGTTAGTATTGTAAACGAAACAAACTTGTTGCTAACTTAACCTTTGAATGTTCACCGAATTGAATCCTACTATTTTGAAGGAAGGTGAGGCGGCATCAGTCCCTTCACGGTTGGATAGATACAATTACGTACATTATCACCAATTATACTGTTGAGGTCATCGTCGATGGACATCGCTGTTGTAGTCCGCTTTACAAGCCTTGATGAAATGAAATTCTGGTAACCTGAGTGTGTAATTTATATTGATATTATTTAGATTGACGATTTTCCATCTGTAGCTGTGGAAACCTATCAACTAGAATACACTTACTCAGGCTATGTTCAAATCGTTCAGTATCTGGTCAAATCGAGAAAGATGACCGTAGTTGTTTTTGACCAATTTGACCCATTTCACGGATGAAGCGAATTGTAGAAGTGTAGTCTCTACTGTAGCCAAATTACCATATGCGACAAGAGCACGATATGCAGCTTCTTCAGAATTCTGCACTATTTCTGATGGCCCATATTTGTTGTTCAGCGCATCGGCTATGGTGGGAAGAACATCCACTTTCTGGTCTTTCAGAATCATAACACTGTAATTCAGAAGCAAAGTAGTGACAGCGATAGCCAGATTTCCCGTCTTGGCGGTCTGTGCGCGGTCTGCATCAATAGTCTGAAAAACCGATTCGTATACAGAAGCTTTTGATAAGAGATCGGTACCCCATTCAGTGTTCTTAAAGGCGTTAGCCAGGGCTCTAATCGTGAGCATTTCTAACTGCAAATTCGAAGAACCCAAACCTTCTTCCACGAAGTCGCTGATGTCATCAGCTTGCGGTAGACGATTGACAATCAAGCGCAGTATGTCGTACGCAGGTGTTTTATTCTCCCAATTTGAGCGGATTATTGAAGCCTGGGCGAGAAGCAATTCTGCGCTGTCATTAAGGTTGTGCAAACCGGCTCCCAGAGCAGCTAAATCTTCATCGTCGAATGTTTTTTCCTTTTCGTTGAGTTTGGCGATGGCCCCAAAGATAGCGTCTGCGCTGTAAGAGCTTATGTCCAGATATGTCGTGACGGGGAGTACGACCATGTTGGTATTGGTTGGTGCATGATTCTGTGCCTGGCTATCAGCATTCGGCTGAGTCGACGCATCCTGTTGCTGAAGATCAACACCACCCGTGTTCGTGATCAAGAAGCGAACGACTTCCTCTCTGTAGCTTGCCGGTAGATCATACCTTGCGAGAAAGTCGTCTGCAGCTTGATAAGCATTATCATTCGCGTTGAAGGGCAATTTCAAAGGCGGAGCACCTTCCTCAACATCGACGTCGAACACATAGTCGTACATCTTCCCATCAAACTCCTTCTTTTGATCATTTCCAACCGAGCCTACCAAATCGCCTACCTTCGCCCACTTGCCGCTGGAAAATTGGTGGGCCTCATTTACGCCAGAAGCGCTCTTCACCACGACGACTTGGCCTTCTTTCCCAGGTTTTTGCAAAACGTCCAGTGACGAGAGCTTCGATTCGTCGAATCCAGCCGCTTGGGAACTAATCGCTGTTTCTTCTATCTCTTTGGCAAATACATCAAGCTCTTTTTGACTCGCCACACGACTCGGATCGCTAGAGAAAATGCGCACTACACTGTCACTGCTACCCACAACAATATCGCCATTGTCCAATATGTCTAAATCCCACACAGAGACCGCCGGAATGCGTATCACCTGTTTGATAGCCCCATCTGGACCCCAGACTCGCACAGAGCGATCTTCACCGCAACTGACTATATCGCCGTTAGGTGCATATTTCACACAGTACACAAAACTTTCATGACCCGTCAAAGTGCGAAGTGTATGTCCTTCCATGTCGTTAATCTTGATGGTCCCATCGTTTGAGCAACTGACGAACCCATCACCTGCGGGGTTTATATCTAGATGTCTTATCACATCTGAATGAATCTTATCGAAAGTTTTAACCACTTTTTCGCCATGCCACAGCTTAATGGTTTGGTCTGCCGAAGCGGTCAAATATTGGCCAACTTGAGGTAGCATTTTTACGTCCCAAACAGAAGCCTTATGGCCTTTGAGCTCGTGCTTGATAGCGCCCTGAAACCAAACGCGAGCCGTGGAATCCCAGCTACCACTCAAAATATATCCCTGAGTACTATTAAGCACACATACGTTGGCTAAATGACCTACAAGAACATATGCAGGTTCGGATGTCAATTCGCCGAAACTTGGTACCACGCTGTTGATTAAAGTGTTTTGGCCGCCGCAAAAGAGAAGCTGACTGTAAACATCGTAACAAAGACTGTTCAAAAACTTATCTGACTGATACGCAATGTCGGCTTGCCAAATGCCCTCTAATTGTTTTTGCCAGACCCTTACGGTACCATCTCGAGAACAACTTGCAATTTTGTTGGAATCGATGGCCACTACACCCTTAACATCTTGCTCGTGGGCTGAAAGAACTGCACTGAGTTGAAAAATGCTGTTGGACATACCGATTACAGTATTGAAAGGTGCTGTGGAAGAAGAATCGGTGGTGGGTTGGTGAGAGGCAGAGCTGGAGAGTTGGAATAATGTCAGATGGTAAATCTAAAGGATGGATATTCGTGCAGGGCGATCTATGATGACATAAGCTGACATAGCTTATGCTCACGTGACTTAAATCTGTTAGAAAGACAATGGAAGTCAACTGACACCACGACATATAAATAAAAAGTGACTAAGTGCATTTGGACTACGACAGGTTTTACTTGGTGATTCCTGTCATGTAGTTCTCATTGCCTGAGCATCTGTCGAAAAGTTTTGGTTTAGCCAAACGATGTTGAGCTGTTTATATCGTTTCATATACTAGTATTTGATAAGCATTTGAGATGTTTCTCTGGTATTCAAAGAAGAAGCTCGCGGCGCACAAAGTACAAGTGACAAAATCTGAATCGACCAATCAGCTCTAAGCTTTTGAATGGTGTTTCGTTTTGACCCGGTGACTCCATTTAGAAACTACACATTATGCGCCGCCGCACCTTCTCTTTTGGTTTTTGGAGCTGTTTCGTCAACGCTGTTGCTGTCATCACGCACGTGATGCGCTCATTTTCCACACAATCGGCATTTGGATCAGCGTAGCTTTGTGATTTGTACAGCGAAAGTTTGCTGAAACGCCCACAGCATATTCTGCCTCTACAAGACGGGAGCTGTGTCGCCTGTGATATGACAGTGCATTTCGCAAACACAAGACAATTTTACCAAAGCATGGGAAAATAACACTACGCAAAAGTGAACCATCTGCAAATCTCAGCTTAAACTGTCCATCTGTATGGTCAAATCACGAATGCGCGTCTTCTCTCTTGACATTCAACCAGTTTTAGATCCCCTTTGACTAACCTAAATCACGTGACTACAAAACTGGCATCATTTTACACGCAGAATATCGCCTTAACGTGACCTCGACATCTATTTTCACCTCAATAAAGTCACGCGACCTACTGTCACCAGTTTTTTCTCCCCTTCTTTCCGACTTTCTCCGAAGATAGGGACCAGAAACCCATACACCAAGAAGATGTTAGCCAAGCCTCTACAGTGATCTCAACTATATTCATTCATTCAGCTTTGAAATTAGGCCAACAACATAGAACCAAATTCGAGAAACCTTGAAGGAATTGAGCCAAAACATAGCACCAAGGAGCTCAAATCACTTCGAAAGCTGCGATGTCTGGCCCTTTACTGTACGCGCAGATCAACAATCGACTTGTTTTCAAGCTGGCATCCTTTTCGAATGAAAAAGATTCGGTTCTTTCGCTTGGTCCCTCTGACCAAGACGTCAGCATGGATTCGGTAGATTCGTTTCCAGCCAATGGCGAAATCTACAAAGTGGCAGGTCTCATTGGATGTATCAAGTTAAAGACCAATTCGTACGCTATCATAGCTCGCAGGGTGGAGGAATACGGTGCATTGGTAGGCCATAAAGTGTTCAAGGTCGTGGAACATGCTATCGTTGCCCTGAACAAGCAGGGCAGAAAAGACAGAGACGAACAGCAGTATCTGGCACTACTGGAGCTACAGCTATCAAACGCTACGCTGTTCTTCTCGTACACTTACGATTTGACAAATTCTGCGCAGAGAAACGAGAAACTGGGACCGTACTCGTGGGAAAACGCAGACACACGTTTTTTCTGGAACCATTACGCCACGAAACCGTTGCAGAGGCTGGCTGCTCAGGACCATAGAGCCGCGTCTTTCATTCAGCCCATGATTTTCGGATACGCCCACTTCATCGATTCAAACATCCATAATACGCCCATAACAATCGGTCTCGTGACCAGACGGAGCAGATTTAGAGCTGGCACTAGATACTTTCGTCGTGGTATCGATGCGGACGGCAATGTTGCCAATTTCAATGAAACGGAGCAATTTCTCGTGACAAAAGCTGCCGGTCAAACGGACCGGTCCGATTTTTTCGCCTTTTTGCAAACTCGTGGCTCTGTTCCTGTCTACTGGGGTGAAATAAACAACCTCAAGTACAAGCCCAACGTGGTGCTGGGCCCTAACGCCACCTTGGATGCCACCACCAAACATTTCGATCAGCAGAAAAAGCTTTACGGTGACAATTACTTGGTCAATTTGGTTAACCAAAAGGGTCACGAGCTGCCGGTCAAAAATGCCTATGAGTCTGCTGTAAGCGGTCTTGACGACCCTCAGATTCGTTACATTTACTTCGATTTCCACCACGAATGCCGCAACATGAAGTGGCACAGAGTCAAGTTGCTCTTTGACCATTTGGAGAAGATGGGTTTTGATCCTAAAGACGTATTCCACAAGACCGTGGCCTTGAATGGCAGCACTATCGACGTTAAAAATGAACAAAAATCTATCGTCCGTACGAACTGCATGGACTGTTTGGATAGAACAAATGTCGTTCAGTCGGTACTGGCTCACTGGGTCCTGCAACAAGAGTTTGTCACCTCAAAAGTACTTTCTCAGGACCATTTATGGGAACAAGACCTGAAACTTTTGGTACAATTCCAAAGTTTCTGGGCGGATAACGCAGATGCGGTGAGTTTTGCTTATTCCGGCACTGGTGCGCTCAAGACGGACTTCACGAGAACCGGTAAACGCACCCGTCTTGGCGCCTTTAAGGACTTTTTGAACTCCGTTTCTCGCTACTACCAGAACAACCTTACCGATGGCCCTAGACAAGACAGTTACGACTTATTTCTGGGCAATTTCTCGATGACTGATATTGGATTTCAATCTCCATTCACTGATAGAAGGCCATTTACAATACAAATAATACCCACCGTGATCTGTGCCGCCCTCACTGTAATTGCGGCCACCATTTTCTTCCCCAAAAGCCATTTTACAAGCTCCAAGAATCTTTCATTTTTCTGTTTATCAAGTGCTATTGTGGCGCTATCTTTGAATTATATTTTCAAGAACGGTGAGCAGTTTGTGAACTGGCCCAAGCTAACAGACCTGGGGTTCTTGGTCGCCCTTCAGACTCACAACAAGGAGCGTACTTTCAAGGGCATCAAATACGTTCAGAGCTCAGAGTTTTCTAGACCTGGAACTTCCAAAAATGATTGATTCGATAAGGATTGCTTACTATTTCATCGTTGATATGTAAATAATGATTCTATCAGGCGAGAAGTTCTGCCATTAGGACGTTAACGTCAGATGCTCTCATGAGGGCTTCCCCTACTAGAAGGCCACGCACGCCTTCGTTCTTGTAGTTTTTCGCATCTGCTCCACTAGTGATGCCGGACAGGGCGAGTAAAATTGTACCGACAGGTACTGAGCTGGCCAGCGAGCTAGTCGTGTTTAGGTCCACGTTGAAAGAGTGCAAGTCTCTGTTGTTGACACCAATGACTCTGGCTCCAAGTTCTATAGCCCTCTTCATTTCTTCTTTAGAACTTACCTCCACTAGCGGTTCAAGCCCCATTTCAGATCTGGAGTACTCGTACAGTTCGCGAAGTAAGGGCTGTGACAGCATTTTTACAATTAACAGAACTGCGTCTGCACCTGCTAACCGGGCTTCCAAAATTTGATACTTGCTGAATATGAACTCCTTTCTGAGCACACAGGGCCTTTGTGCCACGTTACCCTTGAATTCGTTATCCAATACCTTTCTTACATTAACAAGGTCTTGAATACTTCCTTTAAACCAATGAGGTTCGGTCAGTACCGAAATTGCGGCTGCACCGGCTCTTGCGTACTTGACCGCTTGCTCTGCAGCTATGGCATTCACATCGATATCTCCTTTGGAGGGTGAGGCCCTCTTTATTTCAGCTATTACTGCAGCACCCTGAGTTCCAGCAATGAGTCTGTCGTAAAAGTTTTGCACAGCAGGTGCTATACCCAAATCGAAATTTTGTTGCAAATCGCGTTGTGTGAAGCCGGGAACCGAAGAAAGTTCCTCAACGTCCGTTTGTCTTTGAGCATAAATTTTGTCCAGGATCGAACTATTCTTGTTCACTTTTTGTTTTGCAGCTTTTTCGTGCTCTTCCCAGGTCCCACCTTGAATGCTGAGGATATTTCTGATCATGGTGCGACCCGATTCTGACAAGATCGATTCTGGATGGAACTGAACACCTTCGATAGTATAAGTCTTGTGTCTGACGCCCATAATGACACCCGATTCGGTTCTTGCAGTAACTTCCAATTCATCAGGAAGGGTAGAGTGTTCACCAGCCAAAGAATGGTACCGCGTCACGGAAACACCTTGTGGCACGTTTTTGAAAATTCCTTTGTTGTCGTGCTCGATTTGGGAGGTTTTTCCATGCACGATTTCTCCAGCGTATGCCACGCTCCCGCCAAACACTTCAAACATGCATTGCTGTCCCATACAGACACCGGTGACGGGAATTTTACCAGCAAAGTGCCGTATGCAGTCTCTAGAAATACCAGAATCGGTTTGCGGGTGGCCTGGACCAGGTGAAATGAACAGAATCTCTGGTTTCAAAGCTATCACCTCTTCTAACGTTATTTTATCATTTCGGAAAACTTGGACATCAGCACCCTCTCTGCACAGGTATTCATACAAATTCCAAGTGAAGGAATCGTAATTATCGATTAGCACAACCTTTCGTTTCAAAGAAATACCCATGATTACCAGCGAATTCTTGAATAATATTTGAATTTTACAACAAAAATGTTGATCTTGCAAACGGATAGCTTGCTTAAGTATCCTTCAAAGATTCTGATTCACCAGCCCGATGAGTGAGTCAGTCAATATTATAGATGCAGGCCAAAATTTTTTAGCTCTGAAAAATCTCGGTCATGTGAGTGGTGATTAACGATGACAGCGACACTGATGAGTTTTGATGTTTCAGTAAGAGTGACATTTTGAGCCATTTACCAGGGCGATTGGCGACAGTGATAGGGGAACATACGAGAAATCTATGTGGAATGTATGTGAAATGTATGTGGAACGTATGTGGAAATTTATGATGATGTTGTTGTACAATCTCTGTTCGTCCTAGAGACGATTTTTAATAATATTGAGTATTTATGTGTATTGCAAATAAATGAGAGCTTAAACGAGAATCTCACCTCAGAAAGGTTTTCCCTGTCCACGATGCTGGCATATATGGAAGCGACTTTCCATGAGACTTTTTAAGGCGAATATGGACACCCTTTTGTCACCATGTCTTTTTCTTTAGAGAAAACCCATGGTATTCCATTGATGAGGTTCTAAAAGGTACACAACTTATTTGCATTTTGTGTGCTCTAAATTTGAACTTTGTTGCTTCATAATGACGCTGTTTTGTAGATTTACGTTGACGAACATGGTGCCATTTTCACCCGTTTTTCAAGGCTTTTTCGACCAGACAATCACAACACCGCAACAAGCTGGTTTGGCTACAACCATATAAGCCGCTCTCTTCACGATGACTCCGTTTTATCCGGTGAATGCTGTTTTTACTGACATCTTGAAATTAAACGTCTAGCTTGCATATCAACTAGGAATTTATTAAAAATTTCGAACATAACTTCAAAACAATACCTCTTGAGCACGATCTAAACAGCAAAACAGGCCAGATACGAACTCAATTGAACCATGGCTAGCATCATAGAGGCATCTGCTGCTTTGAGAAAGCGGAAAAATCTCAAGAGAGGCATTAACTTCACGTTAATGGTCGTTGGAGAGTCGGGAAGTGGCAGATCAACTTTTGTCAACACGCTTTGCGGCCAGCAAGTGGTGGACGTTTCCACGACGGTTATGTTACCAACAGATGCGTCTACACAAATCGAGCTGCAACTCAGAGAAGAAACGGTGGAATTGGAAGACGACGAAGGTGTCAAAATCCAGCTGAACATCATAGACACCCCAGGGTTTGGCGGATCTCTGGACAACTCTCAAAACTTTAACGTGATCTCGGACTACATAAAACATCAATACGATGAGATTCTGCTAGAGGAAAGTCGTGTGAGAAGAAACCCACGTTTTAAGGATGGAAGGGTGCATTGCTGTCTTTACTTGGTTAACCCCACGGGACATGGGCTCAAAGAAATGGACGTGGAATTCATGAGAACGCTGGCTCCACTCGTGAATGTGATCCCGATAATCAGCAAAGCAGATTCTTTGACCCCTGCGGAACTCAAACTCAACAAAAAGCTGATCATGGAAGACATTGATTATTACCATCTCCCCATTTACAACTTCCCATTCGAAGAAACGGATATTTCCGACGAAGACTATGAAAACAACATGCATCTACGTTCTTTGATGCCCTTTTCGGTGGTCGGATCGAACGAGGTGTACGATCTGGGCGATGGCACCCTCATCCGCGGCCGTCAGTACCCATGGGGCACGCTGGACGTGGAGGATTCTACTATTTCTGATTTTGTTCACCTAAGAAATACGCTACTGATCTCGCATTTGCATGACCTGAAGGACTACACCCATGAGATTCTGTATGAGCGGTATAGAACTGAGGCACTTTCCGGTGAGCCGTCTGCTCCCAGTTCGCGCGGAGCCCATTTAGCGGCTCATGAAAACGGCACTGCTTCCCCAGTGGCGTCCGGCAAGTCATCATTCCACGCTGCAGACCATGAGTCTGCCACGTCGTCATTGAAACAGTCCGCGGGAGGCCAGGACACGTACCTCGCGCGTGAAGAGCAGATAAGACTTGAAGAAGAGAGGCTGAAAGCATTCGAAGAGCGCGTTCAACAGGAGCTGCTTTTGAAAAGACAAGAACTTCTACAAAGGGAGCAAGAGCTAAGAGACATAGAGGAAAGAATTGAAAGAGAAGCAAAACAGAGGGCCGAGTCCGAGAGTCTTCAGTGAAAATCCAATAAGACAAGAAAATAGCATCTAGAAAGAAAACGGAATGTAGTGGACGGAATAAATATCTGGCCTGTTTTAGTACAAGAAAAGTCGATTGGAATCCATGTCTTGATTGAACAATCGAGTTTGAAAGCCCTAACGCTCGAGGACTTAACGCGTTAATGTTGAGTCATTTTATACGAGATGAAAATTTTTGGCAACTATATAAAAGAATAAAGGATCACCTCTATCACCACCGTTTGTACCATAATAATCAAGGCCCTCGAGCAGTAACATATGGTTTGAAGTGCGTCGAATCCAGGTAGATTTGATGGGAATTCAATCATAAGTTCTGCTCGATTTGCGTAGGTATCTTTAAATCTTGTCAAATAGTATGACCAAATGATGAGGAACCAGATAGGGACAACTGACTTCGTTTGAATGACGAGGAAAGTCTTTTTCAGCCCAGTTTTTAGTAGAGCTTGGGCGCCTTTCCTGATTGGTCTTAAATTAAAACGTTAAGTTTGACAGCTAAATTCTTGTATACATCTTTTCTTACACTTGTCTGCTAAGGCAAAGAAAATTTAGTTTTATATCGACTACTCTTCATCTCCAATCTTAGGACCTGCTTTCCAGCTCTTGAGTCCCGAATGTGTGGCAAAGTGTAGAGCTTTATTGCTGTCCGAGTCTTTGTCCATGGAGTCCTTTTCCGGGGCGTTGAAAGAGCTTTGGGGGAAAACCAGCACGTCACCAACAAGTTTTGGAACCTCAAGCTTATGGAACTCTTTCCAAGTGATCTTGCTGAGGATACCACTTTGCACGTAATCGTTCATGTACGTGAAAACAACGTCTGTCCAAATCCCAGATCCGGTCCAGCCCATGATGTTCAGGTCATTTCTGAGGTTCATGCGCAGTTCGCCCTCTGAACGTCGTTCTAGAGTAATCTCCGTGATACGGGCCACCACTTCTCGCACCACAGGGTGGCCTGGCTTTGCTTGAATGACCCAGTTGCAAAATTGCAGTCTTCTGACGTAGTTACTTCTCCAATCTGGATTGGAAGCGTCGTTCTCTATCCCAATGATCAAACCTATCTCGCGGGGCGACACATTTTCGGGAATCCAGTTGGGCACTGGCTGTAAAGCATCGGTATCGATATCGGCGTAAACACCACCTCGTGCAAGCAGAATCAAATACTTGAAAAAATCAGCTTTCAGATTAGCAGATGGTAGTAATTCATACGCTTCCACCACTTGAGGAATCGCAGAATACATGTAATGCACTAAAGCAGACGCAGCATCATCGTTGATGATTTCATGAACAAAGCCCGGGTTTTTGTCACCCCAATGTCTCTCATAGCTTTGCAATACAGGATCCATTCTACCGTCCGTGTCGGAATAGGGCCAAGTTTGCCATAAAAACGCCGGAAACCGGTACGACGGACGGTACTCGAAGATCAGTGCCAAGTTTTCGCGCAGCGAGGCATGCGGAGAGGGCTGCTTCAGATCTTGTATCCGTTTTTCCAGCGCTCTACGCTCCTTTTCGAATTTTTGAAGTTGTTCGTCCTGTTTTTGCAGCAAATCGGCGGAAAGTTTTTCAAACATCTCAACCATCGACGCGTCTTGCTTCTGCTGCGATGCTGAGTCTATGCTTTGTGTGATCTCCTTAGGTAAATTCTGCAACAATGCCTGCAGGTCTGTTGATTCCGCATTGTTCAAAAAACGCCATAACCATATGCTAGCGAGGCCCAATGGGATTATTATGTAGATATACCGTTTCCAGGCCGGCCTCCTAGCTTTCACCATCCTATTTTCCAGCCTACTACGGAAATGGTCTTAAGTTGCTCGACTCAAACGTATTGAAAAGCTCACTTTTCCGTTAATGGAAATGATCTGTCTCAAATCGGATTTACGCTAAACCAACGCTCTCAATTCCTTCTAAAATCTTTGCTGTCGCTGCTTGCCCCTTTGCCACACGCTATAGGTAACGTTTTTACACAATGGAGATCCCGCTCTTGGTCTTGTTGGATCTTAGAAGTTTCAAATGTCAAGCACTTTTTTTCAATTCCCACTCCCAGATAATGAGAATTCAATAATAATAATAATTAAAGTCTACTGTTTGTTGATCTGGAGAAGAAAATGGCCAAAATTTTGATCGGCAATCGTTCTACACGAACAGGGTCTTGTCGCGAACTTCAAGCTTGTTCGCCATAGTTCTGAGTATGGAGTAAGCGGAGTCAATGTTGGGAGGCAATGGCTGTGTTTTGTCCTGTAACCAATTGTGTACGTCTTCAAGTGCCGGTTTGCTTGAAATAGGTATGTTGATGCTAATGATTACATCAGTTTCCACGTCTTCGAGGCGCAACAGAGCCAGACAAAGAACGAGAGTTTCTTTAAGGTCCTGTTTGCCCCATTTGTACGCCGTTTCAATGGCGACACAGGTTTGGTACGCTTTTGAAGTATCAAGCTTAGCCACTGTCCACTCCTTGCTGGCGTTAAGACCTGCAATTTCCTGTAAATGCATATCGAGTGCCTCACGGTCGTTAGCAGCGTCCACGCGTTGCAGGAGATCGATGATTATGCTTTCGTCTAGTCCCAAACCATCTGGAATTTTGTCTTTTTCGCTTGCGTCTCGAGAGTTTACGAAAACTTCTTGCGTATCAGGCACCTCACGCAGCATTGAGACATCTAAAAAGCCTTCAGGGATCACACACGCTATGGCACCGCCATAAAGCTCCTGGGGCTTGAGCAAGAACTCGAGTTCCGTCATTTTGAGTGGAGGTTTAAGAAGCCTTGGTTGTTTCCGGTGTATGAACTCAACATCTATTGGCGGACTTATACTCGTACCATTAATCTATCTATATGTCAAGAATCTATGATTCATTCGTAATAAGTGATGTGAAGATAGATTCACCCAGGAGAAACAAAGAAAGCGGGAGTGACAGATTTCTATTTGATCTATTACTCTTAATTCATAGTTTTCGGTTTTCAGGTCTCTCGACAGCGTTACGAGCAACGTCTTTTCTTCTTTTTGGGTTTGTAAAATAGCCACTGTAACTTGGAATTATGGGCTCTCATATGCCCTCTATAACTCATCACTCTTTTTTTTTTTGTGGGACCCACTTTCAGGACCCACTTTAAGGATCCACTTTCAGAACCCACTATCGAAAACCCACTTTGAGGATCCACTTTTAGACCCCCACAATTAAGACCCATTTGTAAATACCCGTTTTCGTGAGTAATGATGCGCCTCGACAGCGGCTAACGCAATATCGAAAACAGTACTTTAACAACTGAGTGTAAGTAGTACTTGAAGAAGCCACTTCCAGAGTACATGTAACAGTGTATCTTCCAGACAGCAATGTTTGATACTCGCGAAACCGCCTTGTTCGAGCCGATTGATCATGATATTACACAACAGAGTGAAACGACACTAGTAGAGACCCAAGCATCGGGATGGATGCGTCGATCTAGCTTACGGGAACATTTCCAGGTGTCAAACTATCATGGAGGTAAAATAGCAACCTGTGTACATTGCAGCAAAGTATTCAAAGAACGAAAGTCAACCGGAAACCTATCTAAACACCTCAAAAACATTCACCCAGAACTGTTCATCGACAGCAGGAGAAGAAAAGATAAGACAGCAGAAAAGCCAAAATCAATGGCGCTTGTGGTTCAAACAAACCATCTCCCAAACTTCATTGCCGCCGAAGCCATAGCGCGACCAGAGGAGTTTTTCGAAATCGATATTTTGATCGAGAAACAACTGCCCATATCGATAGCTTCCTCAAGGGCATGGGAAAGGTTTATCAAGAATAAGGGTGGGGCATTGGAGCCTAGATCAATCCTTGAAAGGCTCGCAATTTACCTCCGCAGTTTTGATGATGAGTTGATTGAAATGATGAAAACGGTTGACTATGTTACCGTGGTATCCCAAATACATCAAGTCGAAAGTGGTGAGACTTACTTGACTCTTTTGGCTAAGTTCATTTTGGACACTCGTTATGAGGATGCACAAGACAAATCGGAGCTTGGAGAAACCCACTTGTTGGATATTATAAGACTGGAATCAGAAGGAGAGAGTGCTGTCGAATTGAGAAGAAAGATGGCTGATGTCTTTGAGCGTTTTCAAGTCTCTAGTAAAGCTATACTTTTGACCCGTAATCAAGAATGGTCCACATTGCGTGAAGAGTGTTTGTGCGATGGAAGTACCAATGCGAGCAACATTACGAAGGATTTAAGCCCAATTAGGTGTGTCAGTGAACTTTTAGAGAAACTTCTAGCCACGATCATTTCTCACATCCGGGCCACCGATGAAGGTATGGCAAAGGCTTTTGACGAACTGGATAAGCTGGGGAATGCTTTTGAGAACTCAGGGAGTATCAGACAGTCACTAGCAAAGTCTGGACTTTGTTCCATTCCGGCCTTTCCCATGGCTACTGCTATGTGTGTCTGGAAGCGAGCATATATCGTCTTGTCCAACTGGAACCACTACCACGACTGGTTAAAATTTGAAAGACCCGATCACAACGCTGAAATGAGAGAAATCAATCGATCTTTCCAGGTGCTCGATGTGTCCATCTCGTTTCTCAGCTACTTTGTCTCGTGTTGCTCGATCTTTTATCATTTAGACACAATGATACAAACAGATGGATTTAACCGCCTGTCGAACGCATTTACATTTTATTTCACATTGAAAAGATATTACGACGCATGTCATTCGGCAACTTTCGGTCAATTGGTATCTTCTGGCAGCAAAAGCACCGAGTTCTCTTTCATCAATGGAAATGAGGGCCTGCCTAATAGGATTAAGCGTAAAGTGCTTAATGCCGTACAACAAAGTGTAGGCATCTTTGCTGCGTACTTTGATTCCTTCAAAGAAAACGATGCCTACATCGCTGCCGCGATGCTCAATCCTGCAATGAAACTAAACGGCTTTCGTCAATTCATGTCAGAGGTCGACACTGGTGATTATGTTGAAAGGGGGATGGGGATTATCAGATGTCACTTGAAGAAATGGGAACAAGGAGGTACAACAACGCGAATTCCGGTTATCTGTAATAATGTCTCCTGCTTTTCAAAGGATACCATGAAGGTTTCTTTGCAGCTGGGCTCTCGCCTGACCGAGAGGGAAGTTGGTATGACGGAGTGGTATTTGTACATTAGCGACACTGAAAAACCTGAAAATGGAATTGATGCTTTTCAATGGTGGATTTCTAACAAAAAGAGATTCCCTTCTCTCTTTCCACTTGCTACATCACTACTGAGCATGAAGTTCAGCCATGGCGCAGAGCACGATTTTTCTGGCTTGGACACATTATTGCGCGGCGATGGCAATCATGGCGAATACAGACGACTTCAAATTCTGCTTCGGGACCGATTCCTGAGGTTCGGTCTACATCAATCAGTGGATGTGGATGAAGGTTCATCAAGTGAATTAAATCAATTTTCAAACCCTTACAACAGCGAGGAAGACTCGAGTGATGACTTTTGAAGCACTTTATTCTTCTGCCTTGAAGAATAACTTTTACGCATCTTAAAGTTGGACCCTCTCTAGAATCCTACAACTGTTCGGAAGTCACATTCGAGCACTTACAAAGAAACGGTCTTAAATTGTATCGTTTTACCAAAATTCTAGCACTGTCAGCTTTTTCGCAGCGAATGTTTTGCACTTCCACGATATTCAAAGTTTTATTCCAGAAATCAAAGCCTTCAACATACACCAGCATTCCTTCTCAACATTCCTCAAAACTTTCTAGTTCTCCTGATCATGATCCTCTATGCTATCATAAAACGCACAACCCTTAAGCGCGTCCAAAAAAAACCAAAAGCATTGACTCACCACTCCAAAACATAGTCTCAACTATGAATGCATCGCCTTAATGCGAGCACGAGATTGTTACTGTCACCGTCGTTGTCAACACCGCTCGAGCGATGACAGAATATTCATGAAAGACCAATTTCGTAAGTTGTTACTTTGAAGGATGTCGAAATTCAAATACGGATTATTAAAATATACTTTGGTGGCAAACCCTGTCTTATGGCGCATCATTCGCTGTTTAAAGACCCTGAATTTTGAACGCGAACCCAACCATTCTCGAGATGACCAAACCGGGTGAGATTGATGAGAGTTTGTACTCTCGTCAGCTTTACGTGCTTGGCAAAGAAGCCATGCTTAAAATGCAGCACTCCACAGTTTTAATTATTGGATTGAAAGGATTGGGTGTGGAAATCGCCAAAAACATTGCACTTGCTGGTGTTAAATCGCTGACGTTACATGACCCTGAGCCAGTGGAGTTACAGGACCTATCCAGCCAATTCTTTCTATCGGAAAAGGATTTAGGGAAACCAAGAGATGTTGTTTCTCGCGCAAAACTGGCGGAATTAAACTCGTATGTGCCAATAGATGTCTTGGGCTCACTTCAAGATCAAGAGCAACTTTCCAACTTTCAAGTCGTGGTTGCGACCGACACATTGCCATTGGAACGTAAAATCGAGCTTAACGACTTGTGCCATGCTAAGGGTATCATGTTCATAGCCACAGAAACTAGAGGTCTTTTCGGCAGTGTCTTCAATGATTTTGGCGAAGAATTCACTGTGATTGACCCCACCGGTGAAGAAGCGGTTTCTGGAATTGTTTCGGATATTGAACCGGATGGAACTGTTACGATGCTTGATGACAACAGACACAATCTGGAAGACGGAAATTACGTTAGGTTTTCTGAAATTGAGGGTCTGGAAAAGCTGAATAATGGAGAACCATACAAAGTCGAGGTTCTTGGTCCTTTTGCCTTTAGAATCGGCTCCGTGAAAGAGCTTGGTAATTACAAAAAGGGCGGTGTATTCACACAGGTGAAGATGCCCTTGAAATTATCTTTCAAGACCCTTCGGGATTCTCTGCACGATCCAGAACACTTATTCTGCGACTATGCCAAGTTTGACAGGGCTTCTCAACTTCACTTAGGTTTCCAAGCTCTACAGAAATTTCAGCTTGATCATCAATGTCAGCTGCCTCGCAGCGTCAACAAAGCGGACGCCGCTGAGTTGGTCAAAATTGTGAAAGATTTGGCTAAAGAGCAGCCTTTAGTTCTTGGCGAAGAAGTTGAGGTCAACGAGGAGCTTATCAAAGAGCTTTCATTCCAAGCTAAAGGTGACATACCGGCTGTAGTTGCCTTTTTTGGAGGTCTCGTTGCACAGGAGGCCTTGAAAGCTTGCTCCGGCAAATTCACTCCTTTAAAGCAGTACATGTATTTTGATTCTCTTGAATCTTTGCCAGATCCGGAGAAATTTCCTAGAACAGAAGAAACGACGCAGTCTATCAATTCTAGGTATGATGCTCAAATCGCGGTATTTGGGCTTGATTTTCAAAGACTTCTTGCCAACTCTAAGGTCTTCTTGGTGGGCTCTGGCGCCATCGGTTGTGAAATGCTGAAGAACTGGGCATTGTTAGGTTTGGGGTCCGGTCCAGAAGGAAAAATCATCATAACCGATAACGATACGATTGAGAAGTCTAACTTGAATCGTCAGTTTTTGTTCCGTCCTAAGGATGTGGGCAGATGCAAATCAGAAGTCGCATCAGAAGCGGTGTCTATAATGAATCCTGATCTAGCTGGTAAAATTACGTGGCTAACGGATAAGGTGGGGCCGGAGTCTGAAGACCTGTTTGACGACAAATTCTGGAACAGTTTGGACTTCGTCACGAACGCGTTGGATAATGTTGACGCTCGTACTTATGTGGACCGGCGATGCGTGTTTTTCAAGAAATCGTTATTGGAGTCTGGAACTTTGGGTACGAAAGGTAATACCCAAGTTGTAATTCCAAACGTGACCGAATCATATTCCTCCTCCAGGGACCCACCAGAGAAGTCCATCCCGCTTTGTACCTTGCGCTCATTTCCTAATAAGATCGACCACACTATTGCGTGGGCGAAATCATTATTTCAAGGTTATTTTACTGAAGGTCCTGAAAATGTTAACCTGTACTTGACTCAACCTAATTTTGTAGAGCAAACTTTGAAGCAAGCAGGTGATGTCAAAGGTATTCTAGAATCCATTTCTGATTCGCTCACAAACAGGCCTTATACATTTGAAGACTGCATAAAATGGTCTCGGTTGGAGTTTGAGAAAAAGTTCAATCATGAAATTCAACAGCTTCTATACAATTTCCCAAAAGATGCCAAAACATCAAACGGTGCTCCGTTCTGGTCTGGGCCAAAGCGCGCGCCAGAACCGTTGAAATTCAGTCCAGAGAATCCAGATCACTTGCACTTTGTGGTTGCAGGTGCTAACTTAAGAGCGTTCAACTATGGTTTGACAGGTGATGATGGCGAACCAGATATCACTTATTACAAGTCTATACTCTCCAAGATCGAAGTGCCCGCATTCTCACCCAGGTCAGACGTTAAAATACAAGCGAACGATGATGAGCCTGATCCAAATGCCAACGATGCTGTCGGGGGTGACGCTCTGGAAACTTTAGCAGGATCCCTTCCAGAGCCATCTACGCTTGCTGGTTTCAAACTTGTGCCAGTGGAGTTCGAAAAGGATGATGATACCAATCACCACATAGAGTTTATTGCTGCCGCATCTAATGACAGAGCGCTCAATTACTCCATCGAAACCGCGGACCGTCAGAAAACCAAATTTATTGCAGGTCGCATTATCCCAGCTATTGCAACAACTACAGGTTTGGTGACGGGTTTGGTTAATTTGGAACTATACAAGGTTGTTGCTGGGAAGACTGACTTAGAAGCGTACTCCAATGGGTTCATAAATTTGGCTCTACCATTTTTCGGTTTCTCCGACCCCATTGCTTCTCCGCAGGGCAAGTATAACGATAAATCCTATGATAAAATATGGGACAGGTTTGACATCAACGGAAACGTCACCCTGAAAGAATTAATTGATCATTTTGATGAAAAGGAGGGCCTCGAAATCACTATGTTATCTTATGGGGTGTCCCTGCTTTATGCTTCTTTCTTCCCTCCCAAGAAGCTGAAAGACAGACTGCATTTGCCCATTACCGAAGTCGTGAAACTTGTAACGAAGAACGCGGTAGCTTCACATGTCAAAACTATGATTTTGGAAATATGCGCTGATGATAAAGCTGGTGAGGACGTTGAAGTCCCATATATAACAATTCACTTGTAGTATACGTACCTATGTGACCCCTTATGAGACCTTAAGTCAACTTTCACGCGCTGAACAAGAATCACAATATCAATTGCCGTCCCTCAATTATTTGACGAAAGTATCTGGAACAGCTCTCCTTTTTGAAGTTGCAAGTGCTCGAAAGTACCATCCTCAACTATTGCGCCGTTAGAGAAAGTAACAATTCGATCGCAGGCGCGCATCATTTGCTCACTGTGAGTAACAACAATTGTTGTTGTTCCGCTCAGCCTGTGCTTAACAATGTCGGACATAATGAAGCTGTGCTGGGCATCCAATGCAGATGTGCACTCGTCGAAGATAAAGATTTTCGGTCTTCTCAAAAGCGCTCTCGCAATTGCCAGCCTTTGAACTTGTCCTCCGGACAGTACTTGCGTGTCGATTTCCGCGTCTAAACGACCCGGTAGGGAAAGTACGAATTCTTTCAAACCAACTAGATTTAACAAGTCTAGGATTTCGGGTTCACATACTTCCCTTTGAAGTCCGTACGTTAAGTTCTGAGTTAACGAGCCTGGGAAAATTTGTGGTTGCTGTTCGACGGTCGCAATCTGGGACCTCAAGGCATTGGCATCCCAGAGATTGATGTCAACCCCATCAACCCAGATGGTCTCCTCAGAAACTGGGTACAAGCGCGCCACTAATTGCCACAGTGTGGACTTTCCTGAACCAGATCTTCCAACGAATGCGACCTTTTCTCCTTTATTGATTCTCAAGTTCACATCTCGATATACCACCGTGTTCATAGCGCACGGGTAGGAAAAGCGAAGATGCTTGATTTGAATCAAAGGTGTCTTGGTACCCACCAGCTCACTGAATGTAGATTTTTCGACGTGGCTCAAACTAGCAGTGTTCCTACTTTTAAGGATCTCAAAGATATAAGTTGCGGCTCGCTGGCCCCTGCTCAGTTCGGGGACCTGAGATATCAATGACATGCAAGTCATAATAGTGAACAGTAAAAGTGTTAAGGTCTCTAACATTTTCCCAGAGGTGTATTCACCTGTAATTACGAGTTTCATCCCAAAGTACAGTAGGATGGCTTGTGTGGCGAAGGTAAGAGCGTTAGAAGCTGCTACTCCAAAACCTGTGCCGATTGCACGCTTGCGCCCAAGAGTTCTTGCCGACAATTCCAGCGTTGTGAAGACATCGACCACATTTTCCTCGACTTGGAAGCATTGCACGGCTTTGATATTTTTAACGGCATTGTAAAAATGACCTTCCAAAGCAGCAATGCTGGTTTTGTAGTCAGTTTCTCGCTTTTGCAATAGTCCTCCATAAAATCCGGAAAAGAGAATGAATATTGGAACTAGAGAAATGCACACAAGGCTCAGCTTCCACCCTGACACGAGTGCCCATATCAAACCACAGGCTGATACTACCAACAAAGTTGTTAATGCTGCAAGGAATTCAGACGCTAGGGCTCTTAGATCTCTAAGATCGTTCAGCACTAGCGAAGAGACCTTAGAAGTACTGTTCAATTCTCGGTTGAACCACCACATCTCTTTCTGCTGTACACTCTGGAAAACCAAAAATCGTAAGTCTCTGATCCATGTCTCACTGCTTCTTGAAAGTAGATAGGACTTCAAAAAATTGAAGCCGGCATCCAAAAATGCTACGAGTAGTACAATAAGGGACCATTTCGTAGAGTAGGCATCAGCCTTCTGTCTCGGAGCCGACGATGCGATTCCTCCTAACAATTTAGAAAACGTATAAGAAAAGACGGGATTGGCGATACCAGCTAGAAGCGCTGCAATAATCCCCAACATTAGAGTCTTTCTGTCCTTTATGGTCCAAAAAAGTTTGTACATTATGTTTTTGATACTCATTAGTGGCATCTCACCTTCTGGTTTCTTACAATCGCTGGAACGTGGTGACTGGTAGCCGTAATCAATACATTTCAAGTCAATTCTGCCCTCGGTCTGAACTTTTTTCTTGCGAGGTGGTATCATCATGTTAGACTGCAAAAGGTCCACAGAGTTTCTCAAAAAGTGGGCAGGCTCCTCGGGATCATCGTGTTCGAAGACGCTGCAAGTTTTTTGGGTTGAAGGCGAACCAATTTCTGAATATAATTCCTCCACATCCACACGAATGTCCTTGGACTTGAAGTCAGAAAACTCACGATTATCAAGTGTTTCGACATCATCACTGTCCTCTTCGCAATCCTGGAGCCTGCTGAGTTGGGCGAATGAAGAGGTTGGGCATTCAAGAAGTTCGTACTTGAATCCTCTCTCTCTGACTTCTCCTGCATCCATGAGAAAAACGTAGTCTGTTTTCGAAATGTCGCTTAATTCGTGAGTCAAAATAATGGTTGTTTTACCTTTTCTCCACCGTTTTATGGCTTCCATGAGAAGGCTCTTATGCAAACGATCCTGTGCACTTAGAGACTCGTCCAAAATTAAAATTGGAGCATCTCTAAACCTAGCTCTTGCTATCGCGACCCGCTGTCGCTCACCGCCGCTAAGATCGGTGCCAGAATTACCGATAAGTGTATCTAAACCTTTTGCAAGATCCCTTAGAACGTTTTCTAGCATTGCCATTTGGCACGCCTGTTTCAGTAGAATTTCGTCATCCTTGGAAGTGGATGTCCCTAATTGGATATTGTGCTTCAGCGTGTCATTGAAAAGAGAAGTGGTTTGTTCCACCAATGTGACATTTCGAAGTAATGAATGTTGCTCGATTTTTCTTGTATCGATACCTCCTATTTTGATAGCGCCACTGTCTTGATCATAAAGTTTTAAGATGAGATTCCCAATCGTCGACTTGCCTGATCCTGACTTACCGACTATGAAGTTCAATTGATTAGCGTTGAATTCCATAGTTACGTCCCTTAGAGCCTGATCACTTTTTCTTGCTGGATACGAAAAGGAAACGTTTTCAAGAACAATGGAACTCCCATACCATGCTACCGGTATATGGGGTTGATTCATTATCAATTGTTCTTTATGATAGCTTTCAGGAGCCTCGATAAAATCTAGCACCTTGCGTAGCGCCACAGCACCCTTTTGAACTGTGATTATTTGGTGAAGGGTAGTATTCAATGTGCTTGCAAGTAAAATGCAGGCCGAAAAACAAGTAATTACATCTCCAGGTTTGAGATGACCTGCCCTTATTTGTACATTTCCGTACCAAAACCCCTGCACGAACATACAAAGTGTCAAAAACCGAAGAACAGAGTAGTTAAGAGAAGAGTAGAAGGCAGTATTATTGAAACATTGGCGCGAGTTCCCAATGCTGGTTTGAAATTTGCTAGTTTCGATACTCTGGGTTACCAACAACCTAATCATTTTGGCAGCGTTTAGTGACCATGCTAGGATGTTAGCAGCATGTGCAGTTTCTGAGTTTTCGAGCTTGCTGTGCTTTTCAACTTTCCGTGAGCACAAGATTGCAAATGCAATGACTAAGGGTGAATTTGCTATTATAACCAGGGTCAATGACCAGGAGTAGTAAAACGCAGTTCCCAGTAGGGCGAACACTGTAATCGCGTTTTGAAAAATTATAGCTGAGGCTTCGGCTGAGCTGGACCTCAACTCTTCTGCACATCTATTAAGTTGTGTGAATTCACCGGAAAGCTTGTCATTGGCATCATACCAGGCCATGCTCTTTTGCAGATACGAGTGAAGCAATCTGCGGCGCACTCTAAAGCCCTGTCTTTCGCCCAAAGACATCCATGCTGAAATGGAAAGCCAGCACAAGGGAGCACTTGCCACGCCTGTGAGCATAATTGCCATACTTCTGAGTGTAAGTTGGTGCATGAGATCATTAACAGTGCTGTATTGGTGAACATCCGGTTTTCGCAGCAAATCGAATACCAAACCCATCAATATCGATATGATAGCCGGAACAATTCCGTAAATAGTTGTGCAAGTGCATATGATGGCCAAAAGTCCGTAATCTTGAGAAATGCTGACATGCATGTAGACATGCGACAGCTTTAGGTCTTGCAGCATCCTCATGGCTATGAAATATTGACCAATTGAGAAGACGGTTTGTGGCCGAAATTGTGGCAGACTTAGTGATACCATTAAAACTCTGGTGTCTTTTTTATAGGCCAGATCGCGGCATAGATGCAATCTCACTCAAGATGACCAACTTTCCTACAATTATGGAGCACAAAAAGCGATGTGCAGCAGCAGCTCATTAGACTAGCATCCTTGAGGAGAGAAATAGTTTTACTTGCTGCATATTCTGGCATCAAGCGAAAATTACCCAATTCGTGTAAGCCAATGGAGCACCATAGGACCTGAAACTGTGAGGATCAACCTCAGCTTTAACAGAGATATGATTCAATTGTGTCTCAACGTCCTCAAAACTTAATCGTGGTCCACAAACTTAGAAAAGCTGCAAATGCGATAATATCTGCGGTTTGTTCGTAGGTACATTATTCGTATATTTGGCAAAGACGACAGTAATTTTGCCCTAAAATTAGTCCTCAAGTCCTGAAAAGCCCCACAATTTGTGGCTACCGTACTTCCGATCCAAATTTCATACTTAGCATTACCTTTCGCGTGCTCATAGTGGTCCCGGTGCCCTTTTTATCGTTTTCTGTCCAGTTCGTTGTAGCTGGAGGGCCTGTCATAGCTTATATGAGCATATATCAAATTAACGACATTATGGGAAAAAGTGATATTTAAAGCTTGAACTTAATAGAAGACAGCAGCAAGAGAAGACATCAGCAAAAGATTATCAACAAATTGGATAGTTAACAGCTCACGTTGTTCAAATCCCTTTTGAGCAACTCATTTGAAGCTACTTTCACTGATTCACAGATGTTAATTTTGGTTAACTACAAAAAGCGGGAAGAAATGTGGGCTTGATATAAGAGCTCTAAATCAAACTTGACATAAACACTGCAGAACATGAAAGCTACTCGTTAACTTCACCCTCAACCTCGAACCCAGAAAACCTCGCCATTTTGAACGAATGAGGTCGATCACGATTATGTCGCGTGACCTTAATTATTCTTTTCACATGTTGTTACTAAGGTTCACCACTCATAAAATATATTTAAAGTTTAAAGGTCAACTCCAGATCAATTTCAACCTCATCCACTTCTCTTAACTTCACTCAGTCCAGCTCAATACCGTCTGAAACTCGCTCGTGTATTAAATCATGGATATCCCAAAGGAATTAGGTCAATTGGCCCATAAGGCCCAGGACTTGTACATAGAATTGTTGTCGGACATCGATGGATCCGAAAAGAACTTGCAGATAGCACTATTTTTTGTAGTTTTCAACCCAACGTTCTGGAATATCGTGGCCCGTTTGGAATACAGCACGCACTTCATTACAAAGGTTGCGGGCTCTGCGAAACGCGGGTGCTACTTGCTGGCATTCACGATCTTTTCTCTGGGCATAGTGCGCGACTACTTCTACCACCAAGCTCTCGGACTGCAAAAAACGTCTGCTGCGCTTGACAACGACATCGTCAAGACCATCGGTATGGGTTTGATTGGTGCCGGACAGGTGCTCGTGGTAACATCTATGTACCAATTGGGCGTTACAGGTACCTATTTGGGTGACTACTTTGGTATTTTGATGGACCATATTGTGACTTCTTTCCCCTTCAATGTCAGCAACAATCCCATGTACCACGGCTCCACGCTTTCCTTCCTAGGAACCGCCCTATACTACGGCAAAGCTGCCGGCGTTTTTGCCACACTATTGGTGAACCTGATGTACAACATTGCTCAGCAATTCGAGGAGCCTTTCACGGCCAAGATCTACGCCAAAAGAGATGCTGAAAGAGCTGAGAAGGCCACCAAATCGCAGTAAGTTCAAGATCTGACAGAATCGACCTACACAAGGGCGATTCAAATGAAAGTATGAAGCGTGTCAGTTTCTTGCTCCGAAGATTTTGCGTGGAAATCTACCGATGCCACTACGAAACGATCTTTACATATGTTTTATGTAGCTCTGTGAATACCATATGTCTTCAAAATCCAGCCGTGAATCTCTTCAACCCATTTCAGTGGAAACTGCCAAAACGAGAAGCTAAAGCTTCTTTTGAACCGATTTTTTCGCAGAATTCGGGCAAACGTTAAAAGAGAAAGCGATCATTACATCTACAAAGTTATTCCGTTGCTCGCTTGCTTGCCCTTTTCTCGAATGGTCGGGCTTACCAGCTCATCTCAAATTTTCAGACCGTCATATTAGCTTTGACATCTTTCATGAGCAATGTACTAGTTGAAATCTCGCCAAAAAGATAGCATATAAGATGCCTAGAGATCCTCTCATTGGTATTGTTGGGAAGCCATCTTCAGGAAAGTCAACGACTTTGAATTCTTTGACTGATGCGGCCGCACAGGTAGGCTCTTTTCCTTTCACAACGATTGAACCCAATAGAGCTACTGGATATCTGCAAGTGGATTGTGCTTGTGCTAGATATGGCCTGGAAAAACGATGCAAGCCCAACTACGGGTGGTGTATCAACGGTAAAAGACACATTCCAATCATGCTCTTGGATGTTGCCGGGTTGGTACCTGGTGCTCATTCAGGAAGAGGTTTGGGCAACAAGTTTTTGGACGACCTTAGACATGCAGACGCATTGATACACGTTGTAGACGTTAGTGGTACCACGGACTCAGAGGGTAAAAATACAAGAGGCTACGACCCGTTGTACGACATAGAGTGGCTTCAAGATGAAATACGATTGTGGATCGAAGGCAATTTGGAGAAAAGATGGGGCTCCATCGTTCGCAGACACACTGCCACCAAATCTAGTGCTGTAGACACGTTACAAGCGCAATTTGGTGGATATGGGTCGCATGCGTCGATGATACAGCGTGCTTTGCAACGAATCCAAGGACTGCCACCTTTGGAGCAATGGGATAAAGAATGGATCACCAAAGTAGTTAAATCCTTTATGATGGAGAAGTTCCCTACAGTATTAGGTCTGAACAAGATTGACCACCCCGATGCGGATAAAAACGTCTCCAAAATTATGTTGAAGTATCCAGAAACCAAGGCTATTCTTTGTAGCGCAATCACTGAGGTTTTCTTGAGAAAGCTGCAAAAACAAGGTTTCATTCGCTATGAGGAAGGCACGGAGTTTGTCGATACCTGTGAGGACGACCCTGAAACCTTGAAGGTCCTGGATGACAAGCTACTACAGCGGATCGAGAATATCAGAGACTTAGTGCTGTACCGGTTTGGTTCAACCGGTGTGGTTCAAGTTTTACAAGCCGCTGCTGACACCTTGGATCTGATACCGGTATACACCGTAAGAAATATCAGCACTTTCACCGGCAATCACGGCGAAGAGGTTTTTAGAGATTGTTTTTTGATTAAAAGAGGTACGACCGTCGGTAAAGTGGCGCGCTACGTTATGGGCGAAGTCACCATCGCCGCAGTTGAGACCGTGAACGGGGTAAGAGTAAGTGAAGACGCCATTGTGGAAAAGGGCCAAAATGACATTTTGACGTTCAAACTGGCACCCAAGAGCGTTAATTGAGGAATGAATGAACGAAGTACGGGTCAATGAAAGCAAGAACCCGTTGGACAAGATAGAAGGCGATAGAATAGTGGTGAAGATATCCAGAATGCTAATTGTGGAAGGTAGGTGGGCGTGGAAGGTAAGTGGGCCTGTTTGGAGCCTCTTATATATCAAGCGTCATGGATAGTTATAATGTGATAGCGTGTATTTTGCGGGTGTTAAACGACGAGGCAAGCGTCCGAAAGAAAAGCGGAAAAGGTCGAACAAGCAGAGTGTTACGGCTTTCAATTGAAAAGCTATATGCCAAAAGTTTTTGCGCTCACCCCATTAATGCAGACATGCCCTATGAGTGCGAAGTAAGATCTCTCTTATCGGCCAAAGTGGTGACCCATCAAATGGCCAGCGGGGTACGCACTAAGATCTCTTTATTGACAGAAAGAATTTGAGTGACCCGCTTTATAGTACAGTTGTATCTAGTATTTACCGTGGAGCGTCCACTCTTCTGAGACCTTACGTTGAGCTAAGGCAGCAATAGCACTGCAAAATCGATTGTGAAAGATCCTGTAGTCGAGTATCGGGGTAAGTCAATAGCATCCAGGGAGGAGATTCCAACTTGGAAACATCATGATGGGGCATAAAATGTCAATACAAGCTAATTGACCGTCACCGGCTACAGTTGGTGTGGGCAATCCGATCACAAGACAAGTTAAGAAACAGAGGCTTTTTGGAGCGTTCGCTAAAAAAGAACACCCAACGGACTCTCTTCGAGAGCAGCCAGATCGCTGATGCTGCTGCAAAACCAGAGAAGGGTCGAAATATACCACTGACCCAGAAGAACTATCCTCCAGTGTTGCGAAGCACGTGATCACATTCGACGAAACTCATCCATGCAACCACACGCCCTGATAGAAGAAACGAGCGCAAGCAGTTAGCGGTCAAATCGGGTCACTTGGCCCTTCGTCTATCAACGTAAGTAATCTTCCCATTTCTCCTCCTTCTCCCCCTCCTCTATGCGTTTCCACCATTGATCGCGTGATCTCCCTGCTCTCTCTGTGTCCGCCACTTGTTTTTCTACTCAATTATCTTCTCGAAAAACACCCGATCAGCTGGCGTCGTTTAAACCCATCTTCTTCCATCTTCTACCTACACTTTAAAAGAACGGGCCCCAAATACCAATAGAAAGCATTTCTCTTCTAAAGACCAGGCTCCCTCTCACCACGGCGTCTTCCCCTGGTTGCTCACCGAACACCTACCCTTCGAATCCCACCATCCAAATTTTGTCGTACCTCGTAATCCAACATTTGGACAAACCAGTCCTCTCACCTTCGTCTACTTCCCCATCTCTATTCCCACGTTCTGCTCTCGCCATAACTTCCGCGTGTGATGTTCTTCCAGAGATAACAATTTTTCGAACTAGCTGGCGCAGGGAAACTCTGTTTACTTTACAGATAGCGAAACTTCAGACCCTGGCATACGGCACTTCGTTCTAGAATCCCAAAATCCACGGCTTCTCAGCACTATTTTCCCTCTGGCATGAAAAGAGGGACCCTAGGGTCAGTAGTCTTTTAGAAGCCGTATCAACTTTCGAGCTCATCGCCTGGCAATTCTTATCATATGTTAAAAACCGACTCATCTTTACTGTGGTGGAAAAAACCCTGCGGCCTTAGAAAAACCGGTACAGATAAGAAGGGTCCCAAAGGGTTCCATTAGGAACGATGAACAAGGCCGATGGAGAAGCCTGTTGAACTAATCACATCAGCTATCGCTAGCGGTGGAGTAGAACTGAGCTCAGCATGAACTCGGTGTAGAAAATCTCGACTCAAGACTGTGCCAGTAATTCGTGATCAGTGTCGGATGGAGGCGACTCGATACGCAAGTTCTTGCCGGTCGGTCATTTGATAACGAGCATTTGGTAGGATACCATTCGGGCGGGGAAACTTGGTATAAAATAGAGGAGAATTGACTACGTTGTGGAAATCCTGGTATGGTAGGTCTTGAATTTGTATTGGTAGTCTTCAAGTAGTGTGTGGTATCATAAGAAAATGTCAGTGCTACCTAACGACTTGGAAAAAAAACCAGGCACTGCCCTGTACATAGATGAATCGATCCATGACGGACAGACGTCTGTGGAGTCCGTGGGAAAAGCGGTGATCCACGGCGAAGACGGTAAAGTTGAAGGAACTAGACTTAAAAAGGAACTAGAGGCCCGTCACGTATCGATGATTGCCATCGGTGGGTCCCTAGGTACCGGTCTACTGATTGGAACCGGTGGGTCTCTAGCCAGTGCAGGCCCAGTGTCAATTTTGATTTCTTACTCGTTCATCGGTCTGTTGGTGTACACAGTGATGAGCTGTCTGGGCGAAATGGCCGCTTTTATCCCACTGGATGGGTTTACATCGTACGCATCCCGCTACTGCGACCCTGCTCTCGGTTTTGCCGTGGGATACTCATATTTGTTCAAATACTTTATCGTGACGCCTAACCAGCTGACAGCGGGCGCTATGGTGATGCAATATTGGGTCAGCAGAGACAAAGTCAACCCGGGTGTTTGGATCACAATCTTCTTGGTGCTCATCGTGTTGATCAACACCGTGGGTGTCAGGTTCTTTGGAGAATTCGAATTCTGGCTGTCGTCCGTCAAAGTGCTGGTGATGCTGGGACTCATCATCCTGCTCTTTGTCATCATGTTGGGCGGCGGACCATCCCACGACCGCACCGGTTTCAGATACTGGAAAGACCCCGGTGCTTTCAAGCCATACCCTGGCATTCCCGGATCCAAGGGTAAATTTGTTTCCTTCGCTTCGGTCTTTGCCCTAGCCTTGTTTGCCTACACAGGTACCGAACTGTGTGGTATTGTTGCTGCGGAAGCTAGAAACCCTAGAAAGAGTGTCCCTCGCGCCATCAAGCTTACGCTGTACCGTATTGTTGTGTTCTACGTCATCACAATCTTCCTCTTGGGAATGTGTGTGGCTTACAACGACCCACTGCTGTTGAAAGCGAAGAAAATGAGCACATCTGCCGCGGCCTCTCCGTTTGTCGTGGCTATCATCAATGCAAAAATCCCTGTTTTGCCCCACATCTTCAACGCATGCGTCCTGGTATTTGTCTTCAGCGCCTGCAACTCCGATTTGTACGTGGCATCCAGAACCCTTTACGGTCTAGCCATCGACAACAAGGCTCCCAAAATCTTTGCCAAAACCAACAGATGGGGTGTTCCATACAATGCTCTTATGCTCTCGGTTCTATTCTGCCTGCTTGCATACATGAACGTTGCCTCGTCGTCAGGACAAGTTTTCACCTACTTTGTCAACGTTGTGTCTATCTTTGGTCTATTGAGTTGGATCTCCATTCTAATCACATACATCAGATTTGACAAGGCCGTGCGTGTGCAATTTGGCGACAAGTCTAGTCTCTCCTACACGGCCGCCATGCAGCCTTGGTCTGCATACGTGTGCTTGTTTTTCTGCATTTTGGTCGGTTTGATCAAGAACTATACCGTCTTCCTAGGCCACAAGTTTGACTACAAGACTTTCATCTCAGGTTACATTGGTATTCCAGTGTTCTTCATCTGCTACGTGGGCTACAAGCTAATCATGCGTACCAAGCTGATTGCTCCAGAAGACGTTGATCTCTACACATTCAAAGCAGCCATTGATGCCGAGGAGGAAGAAGGCAAGATCTACGATGCTGAGCATGAAGAGAAATTGAAGAACGAGAAATGGAGTCTCGACTGGATCTACGACAGATTTTTGGGATGGATATTCTAAATCTCGTTGCGGTGGGCTGTATTTACTGGAGTAAATAACACTGATAATGAAAGGGTTAGACGGCACAGAAACCAGTAGTAGTTTTATCTCTTCTAACAAGGCAGAAACTTGCTACTAAGTTACTTGAGCGACTGTAAGGGTCGTTTTATGTAGCATTGCATATACTCATACACATATAATACTATTACTATTCATGTCTTCTATACTGATGTTTATGCGATGCTCTTCAAGAGGCAGTTGTAAGTGACTTGGTGAGACCGGTGTGAGTAGGAAAGGCCTTTCAAAGATGGTGATGCGGATAAACGCTGACGCTTGGAAATTGGAAATGGCCGTCTACTATGGGAGGATGAAGGTTACTTTTTGACCCCAAACGGAGCGCAAGTATGTGACTACAACTCCGGAAAGTTCAAATTTACATTTTTGGACGAATCAACAGGTATTGACTCGACAAATATGGTGCTTAGCTAGAAAGAGAGAAAAAACAAAAAAACCTCAAGAGTTGGGGCCCAATTATTATACTACGCGATGCCTATCTCTTGGCTCGTCATGAGCCCATTCCGAAACTGGTCAGTTGTTGTCGTTAGTTCTAGCAATACCATGAGGTATCTTAATGCGTGGGAATCACGTGCCATATGTCAAACAAGTACATAATGATACCTAAATACTTTGGCAGCTTCCATTCACGGTTCACCTTTGTGTTTGCACTTCATGACATGAACGTCTGAAAAAATCAGATACTCGTTCCCTCTCATTCATTGTGTGGATACTCGATAAACGACATCAGTAGTTTGTATGGGCGTACTACACTTTTCCTTTTTTAGACCCTTCTGCTTACGTAAAGAGATTACTCGAAAAAAGTACTCGGACTTTGTCACGTGCAGAAGCTCTTCTGCATTAATGTTCTCGATATACATCTATAAATTCCTTGGCAAACTCATGGTAACTATATATCCAGGCATATATCTGAACATTGGGCATTCCGCCATGGTTCAAATTTCGTTTGCCCCAAGTTTGGACTGTCCCCAGCTGTCCCCCGAACTTTTCACCAGCTACTTATCCTGGAGATTGCACAATTTAGTGAAAGCAAGTTACCTTTTCGTATGGCTCTTCGCAACGGCTTGCTTTTCACTCGCCGCTGCAATCATTTCGAAGGAAATGGGTAACTGGTTCTCCGAGACTGCTAAGGTCTGTGTGTTTCTCAGTTTAGCGGCTCTCTTCAAATCGATTCCCTTCTGGAAGACAGCGAAGCTTGTTCCCGAACTGTACCCACAGCTAGCAAAGGAAGTTGCAGAGCTAGGACCGAACTATAGCCCCAAAGACTGGGATCTGCTAGCGCAGCATGCAAATGAATTTTTATTTAAAGAAGGGTTGTGGCATTCCAAGCTTTACTTTTACGACGGGGAGGAATGTCTCCATTGTTTCCGATGTTCCGTCTATCTCCCAACAGTAAGAACTGCTTCTGAAAAACGCAACGGCCAACTCGCTCTCGCTGCTCAGATTTATGAAAAAAGCCTGGGTAACTATTGGAATGCTTGGGAAGCTGCTGAAAATACACAAGTGGAAGCACCTCGACAATATTTGCCCAAAGACAGATATCGTTTCTCAATTTTATATGATTGGGCCTATGGAGCGAAACATATCTCCTACTTTCCTCTTCTTTGGATGCTGTGCTCCCTGTGGAGCGGCCGGAAAAATGATTCAAGAACAGTGGATTTGTCGACATTTGGTGGATTGGTTGTGGTGTTTTACACAATTTGCATGTTTTGGGAAAGGCCAAGCGCCAAGGAATTTCCTCTTACACCAATACAAATCTTGAAGTTCCTGAAGCTGGTGGCAGAATTGAAACCTGGCCAAAGCGACATGGAGTGGGATGGGGTCGCGAGGAAAATGAACGCTTTTCTCAACGAGACGGGCGGTTTGCGAATAATAAACTACTTTTTCGACGGGAAGGAATGCCGCGCCAAGTTCCAATTGATAATGGCGAAAGTGATTCCTAACAGTGGTATTGAGAAAAGCTCATTCCCGGAGCTTATTAAATTCGCAAGCGAGTTCAAAACCATCTGAGAATCATGGACACAATTTTTGCAGTGGGGGGCAACGAGGTATATTTGGCTTTCAAACTGAGCTCTGAACGAGCGGGTTCGCCATGTTTTCAGAGAATTCAACGCTCACGCTGACGATATTGAAAAAGTTACTGTTGGCATCTATCGATTAACCCCGAATTTCGAAAGTGAAGTAGCTGATAAATATAATTGTTCAGATGCCTAAGTCACTGCTAAGCTACTGCTACGATCTCGATTGTTCGCGTATGAGAGTTTCCAACTGCTATGTCGACCGGCGATTGCTAGTCACTGCGTTGCAACGACCGTTGATTTTTACCGTGTAACGATGCAGCAACGGCTTACGTAATAAACGGCTCGAGAGAACTCGGACTTCATCACGTTTTGGTTCTTATATATTAATAGAGTAGAGTTCCTGGGAGTTCCCATCCCTCATCTCATCACAACACTCAAAAATCTAAATGTACCACCCTGATCCTAAGTTTTCTAACTCTTGACTATGATTCTAGATTTAGGCTTCCGAGGGGGTAAAGTTCCCCAGCTCCCTGTAGAACTTTTCAGCAGTAAATTATCTTGGAAATTGCACGATTTGGCGAAAGCGAAGAAGTACTACGTATGGCTTTTCGCACTGGCAATTTTCCCAGTTGTCACACTAAGCATTTTGAAAAAGACTGGTACATGGTCTTCATGGATTACTAAATTTGTTGTGCTCTTGAGTGCTGAGATTGTTTTGGCAAGCTTGCCTTTTGCATGCCAGTTCAAAAAATTGAATAGAATCCCTAAGCTGCTGCGGCCACTGTTGATAAAAGAAGTTGTCGAACTGGGGTTGGACTTCAGGCACGAAAACTGGAATATGATTGCTAAACGTGCAAACGAATTTTTGCTGCAGGAAGGATTCTGGCATTCTGAGCTTTGCATATACGATGGTGAGGAATGTTTACGTTATTTTAGGGGTCAAGTTTATCTCCCATATGTTAACGTTCCATCTGAGAGTCGAGAGGAACAATTAGCCGCTCGTATCTATGAAAAGAGCTATGAAGATTACTGGAATTCGCAGAAATTGGCCAAGATTACAACGGCTGAAGAACCATGCCAAAATCTGCCCAAGGACACTTACCACTTCTCGTTTGTATATGATTTGGTCTATGGTGGCAAGAAAGCACTGAAGTACCTTCCTGTTGTTGTGCTAACGTATCTCCTCTTGAACTTCAAGATAAGCCCAAAATTGATAGTTACGGCGTCGGTAATTGGGTTTCTGCAGTTGATGTGTTTCTCCTATCCTCTTACAAGACAAGGTAGGAAAACAGTACTTTCTAGACCAGTACATGTATTGACGCTAATGAAATTGAAACTACACTTGGAGCCCGGTGAAAGTGCTAGTGAGTGGGATAAGGTTGCGAAGAAAATGAACACCTATCTAAATGAGGAGGGTATTTTGCGCGATAGAACAGTATTCTTCGACGGGAGGGAATGCCACGAAAAGTTCAAATCCTTGCTGGCCTCAATACTTGCGGATGGTGATATTAAAAGGAACATGTATCCAGAGCTCATTCGCTTCGCAATTGAATGCAAAACCGCATAACGTCCTCATAATTAACTATTGGATCACTTAAATTCAATATCTTCCAAGTCAATGCTGGCTTCTCTGCTGGTTAATTGAAGCTTGCCGTGGATTTCGTAAGACATTCAACGGCTTACACTGCGAGGAAAGAGTGTTCGGCGAAAACAAGCCACCTTCGTTTGTTGGGTTGGACGGCAGGCAAAATTGCATACACCAAGGCGTCGAAGTTGTTGTTGAGATGTGTTGCAACGTTAAGATGCGCACCAGACGAAAAGTATAAGGCGTGAGAAAGACCATTTGTAGCATTGCCGCTTTTCCTTGAAGCAGTACCATTTCAGTTCTCGAAGGTCAATGCACCCAACAATGTCAGCCCACTGGGATTGAACATGTCCTGATACTCGCTGAATCCAGTCAACGTTGTGTGGTAATAATCTGCTGTACCTATGCTATCGCTATAGGCACTTGGTTAAATAGACTCACCGTGCTTGGCGGAGGCGGCAGCTGAGCCCGCATTTGCCGCAGCTACGGCTGCTAGGCTAAACGGATTACTTAGCGCACCATATACAAGCGCAATTGCACTGGAGATCCAGCATTATGGATCAGCAAGCTCATTCGTGTAGGCATTTACAGCAATCACGTCCGAGATGGCCGCGGCTGTGACCTTTAAACCTCCACTTGCTGCATTTTGCAGCTCACATCCAAGTGACCCTCCTCCGATGGTACTTTGCAACAACACCACCACTAGTTACAGCTGCTGCTGTCGCCTTCGATTGAATCGAGTACTTTTCGACAAAGGCAGGATGATGCTTGATAAAGAGAGAGCAGACAGAAAGAAGAGCAATACGAAGAAAATTAACATCGCTTGTTGAATTTGGTGATCATTTTGGGAGACCAGATCTTCATACAGATCTAATTTGGTGAATGAATTCTGTTTACCTTAAGGCCTCTCAATTGCACAAGTTTGACTGCTTTGAGTCCGGTACTTATACTCATTTCTCCCTGTGAAGACGGTCGAAATGTTATTATCGTTCGCTTCGCATCTTACAATCCTGCTGGATATAATTCAGGTGCGACTATTTGATGATGATTTTCGTACAGCTCATGCATGTCCAATCCTCCAAAATCCCTAGAACGTGGGCGAGTGCCACAAGGTGTTTGAAACTTCACCTGCGCCGTGTCCCTGCATGCTGCGGGTATAATCTCTTTCTCCATCGTAGATTTGGCTCAGATAGCATCAGCTTTCAATCAGTCTTTTCGCTCGCTTGATAAACCAGCATGATGGTGATGAAGTGCTCTTGAAGCTGCCAATACCAACGTGTCAACCCCGGGAACTGAAATAATTTCTGGGCTTCACCTGTGGTTGCGTGGTGTAGTCCTCAGATACTTTGGGCGGTGTTTGGAAATTAGGGATCCGGTCTAAAACACGGTAAACAGAAGCAGAAACGGACCGAACATCTTTGGCGTTCGCAAGAATTTTGAGAGCTTTAAAGACTTAAGTGATTTTCCTGATATTAGCTGACAAGACTATTGTTGATACAGTATACTGGACTTATCTGGCGTGGTCGGATTTTATAATTTGCAGTGAGTACTGGGAATACTTCTTCTTCTAACTCTCTTCTAAGGATATCGTCGCGACCTTACTTGAAAAGACTTAAGTCCGCGGGCAAGAAGGGTAGAAAGGATGCGTTTGCCTTACATTTGGAAAGAAAAAGGCAAGTCATTGACGTGCCATACGGAACGATGAATGGCGAACGGTGCAGATCCTAAGCCTTTCAGATAGCGCAAGCACGACATGTGTGGCGTTGAATATCGTTATTTCATTCGAATGAATGATGAGATAGATAATAAGCTATATGCGATGCCGTCCAACGCCAATGGACTGAATCGGATGATAAATGAGCAACGCGAATTTGAAAAAAGGGCTTCGTACGGAACAGGTGGCTTGAATGTTGTATCTTTAGAGTTTGTGAATGAATAATACTAAGGCTTAATTCGATCTCGATACCGCTCGGTATGGAACCAGGCATAATTAGGGCTCCAGGACCCTTTTTTCTTTTTAGAACGACCACGGCTTACGTAAGAAACGGCTCGAGAGAACTCGGACTTTATCACGTTTCTTGTCATTATATATCAATAGAGTAGATTACTTGTTCATTAACAACCATCGATCTCATCAGAACACTCAAAAGTCAAAGCCTGTTAGTCTGGTTTCTACATTATCTAGCTTCTGACTATGGTTCTGGATTCCACCTTCCGCAAGAGAGAATTGGGTTATTCTCAGCTCCCTGTAGAGCTTTTCAGCAGTAAATTTTCGTGGAGATTGCACGACATAGCTAAAGCAAGATACTTTTACGTATGGCTTTTCTCACTGGCGATTTTTCCGATGGTTGCTGCGATTCTTGTGCTGAAGACTAATACTTGGTCTTCCATGGTCACCAGATACATTGTGATATTCAGTGGTGAGCTTGCATTCGGATCGTTACCCCTAGCTTGCCAAGTGAAAAAGCTTAAAAGCATTTCCAAGCTACGGTCACTGCTGGTGAAGGAAGTTGTCAGGCTTGGACCAGATCTCAACTATGATGACTGGAACTTGATTGCTCAACATGCAAACGAATATTTGCTCCAAGAAGGGTTCTGGCACTCTGAACATTGTATCTACGACGGTGCAGAATGTCTAAGCTATTTCAGGGCTCAAGTTTATCTCCCATCCATCAATAATCCATCCGAAAATCACGATGAGCTACTCGCTACTGAGCTTTATGAGAAGAGCTATGAAGACTACTGGAATTCGCAGGAATGCGTTAAGTTTACGACGGTTCAAGAGACCAACCAAACTCTTCCCAAAGACACCTATCACTTCTCGTTAGTGTATGATTTGATCCTTGGTGCCAAGGAAGCATTAGCGTTTCTTCCCCTTGTCATGCTGTTTTTTTTGCTCTTGGTTTCAAAAATTAACCTAACAATGCTAGTAACATATTCGGTATTGTGGTATTTACAACTACTGGCCTCCTTCTGTTTCTTAACGAGAATGAGCAGGAAACATGTAATCTTCACACCGATGAATGTGATGAGGCTCTTGAAACTGGAGCTACAGTTGGAGCCCGGTGAAAGTGCTAGGGAATGGGACGAGGTTGCAAAGAAAATGAACACCTATTTGAAGGATGAGGGTGTCTTTCAAGGCAAGAGAGTATTTTTTGATGGTAAGGAATGTCATGCCAAATTTCAATCGTTGCTGGCTGCAACGCTTCCGGAGGATGACACTAAAAAGAGTTTATACCCTGAACTTGTTTGTTTTGCGAGTGAATTTAGAACCGCATAGGGACCTTAGACTTCGGAAGCATTTTTTGAAGTTAGTGGGAGCAGAACCTTACTGACATTTTGATTGTTCTTAAGAAGGCTAGTCCACCTATCTTTACAGGATAAGAGACATTGAAAACCATGCGCTGAAAACCTGCGCAAAGGCAGGCATTTGCAGTTCCATTTAGACTTCTGGAGCCTTTACTGAGGGCGTCTTGAAAAAGTTGATTTTTCGAATAATCTAGAGCAACGAAATTTAGCAGCAAAGCCAGCTATCTTGAACGTGTGCACCGCACTATAGCTGGTGCGCCAAGCTACATACTGGTCTGTCACAAATTACTACCAGTATGCTTAACGCGACTCGCCCACATACACTCTTCCCAACCAATTACAAGCCAATACAGTTTTAAACTTGACTACCGAGACATTCCCACTGTTTGGAGTGGTTTGTATTGTAGTATACTTTCATTACAACCGTAGCCCTCTTTTCAGTCATCGGGAAGCTTGACAGTTGAACCGTACATGATAAGTCACAGCGCGTATTGCATACTACACCGCGTGATTTCTGGCGTCATAGTAGTGTATAGTAATAGGAAAACCAGAAGTACCGGCTACTTTGCTCCCCCCGGAATACTCCGACCTCGAAAAGGTCGTTTCTCGTTGAAATACATTTACCGCTCACTTCAGCCGCAACGCTTTACGTCACGCTCAGGATCTAGTAAACATTTAACAAAATGGCTCGAAAACTATGCGATGAAACAAACCAGATTTTTTGCAGAGCATCTTTGATGCATTGGCATCTAGACTATTTAATGGCAGCGTGCATTTATTTCAGTTTGATTGTTGCCGTAACGCTGTATCGAGACCTTGAATATATCATTTGAAGATTTGAAAATGCTCCTTTTCTAGTCTTTCTCGGACTTTTCGTGAATTACGTAATGAACGTCTCGAGACAACCAAAATATCATCACGTGAAGTGTATATGCAGAAATTAACTCTTGGCATTTATCATCCTGACCGCAGCACTCGAGCTCCCAAGTCATGGAAAGCCAGGACCCTAGACCTTTCAACTTGTAGCTATGCTTCGGGAATCACAGTCTTTCAGGCAGAGTTCGGACGTTTCTCAGCTGCCCGCTAAATTTTTTAGCAGTAAATTATCGTGGAGATTGCACGATTTGGCGAATGCAAGGTACTTCTACGTATGGCTCTTCGCACTGGCAATTTTTCCGGTGGTTACTACAAGCATTGTGAAGAAGACTGGTACGTGGTCCTCATCAATAACCAAATTCACTGTGTTCGTGAGTGCTGAGATTGTTTTGGCAACATTACCTTTTGCATCCCAGTTCAAAAAACGGAAAAATATTAAGAAGCTGCGGTCAGTGTTGCTAAAAGAAGTGGTCGAGCTTGAATCAGATTTCGCTCATAAACATTGGGATCTGATCGCAAAACATGTAAACGAATATCTGCTCCAGGAAGGCTTGTGGCACTCTGAGCATTGTATCTACGATGGTGAAGAATGTCTACGCTATTTCAGAGACCAAGTGTATCTTCCTTTCGTTGTGAATCCATCCGAAAAGCATGATGAGCAACTCGCCACTCAAATTTATGAGAAGAGCTATGAAATTTACTGGAGCTCGCAAGAGTTGATTACGAAAATAGCGGCCCTAGAACCGAATCAAAATCTGCCAAGAGACACGTACCGATTCTCGATTGTATATGACTTGATCCATGGCATCAAGCCGGCATTGAAGTTTCTTCCAGTTGTTGTGCTGAGTTCCCTCTACATGAAGTGGAAAATGAGTTTAAAAATCATAGCTACGGCGTCGGTATTTGGGTTTTTGAAGCTTATGTGTTCGTCCTGTCACCTTACAAGAAGAAGCAGAGGCAGAGCTCTTTCTCAACCATTACACATATTGACGCTTTTGAAACTGGAGTACCACTCGGAGCCCGGTGAAAGCGCAAATAAGTGGGATGAGGTTGCAAAGAAAATGAACACCTATTTAAACGAGGAGGGTGTCTTACCAGATAAAAGAGTGTTTTTTGACGGGAAGCAGTGTCATGCCAAATTTGAATCATTGCTGGCCGCAACGCTTCCAGACGATGATATTAAAAAGAGCTTATACCCGGAACTTATTCGTTTTGCGAGTGAATTCAGAGCCGCATAGGGACCTGAGACTTTGGAAGCATTTTTTTGAAGTTAATGGGAGTAGAGCCTTTCCAACATTCTGATTAGTCTTGGAAAGGCTGGTCTACCAATCTTCATAAAAAGAGAGACATTGATGACCATGTGCCGAAAAGCAACACAAGGACCGGCATTTGCAGCTCCATCTAGACTTCTGGAGCCTTAACCAATAGACTATCGCTTGTCTGGTGTTCTTTCTCACACCGCCTCAAAAAAAAGTTGATTTCTCGAAAAACTGAGAGCAAAGAGATCTACTATCAAAGCCTGCGATCCCGGACGTGTGCACCGCACTAAGTATGGCTGCTTCAAGCTCTTTACTCCACTCACGAATTTCCACGAGTACGCCTGACGTAGGCAGGCAACGTACACTATTCCCAACCGGTCACTCTCGTTCAGTTGATCGGGCACATACAACATACTAGCCCATACAATTACCCTAGATTACCAACACATTTTAACTTTTTGGGGTGGTTTATCTTGTAGTATACTATCGTCGCAACCAAGACCCTCTTGTCAACCACCGGGAAGCTTGGCTCTTGGACCGTACTCGGCTATCAATCACAGCGCATATCGCAGACTATGCCGCGTGACTTCTTGATCTAGAATAGTTGTCAGTGAGAGGAATACTTCTTTACTAGAGGCACCGGCTACTTGGGTCCCTATGAAATATTTTGAACTTGAAAAGCTCATTCCTCGTTGAAGCATTGTTCCCCCTCACTTTTGTCACGAGGCTCAGGGTCGCGCTTGAGGTTAAGTAGATGTTTAACAAATTGGCTTGAAATCCATGCAATAAAACAGGCCAGAAATTTGAAAGAACATCATTGATACTTTGACACATGAATGTGTAATGGTAGTGTACACTCATCTTAGTTTGATTGTTATGGTAGCGCTGTATCGAAAGCTTGATCATATCGTATGAAAGTGCCTTTTCTTTTTGTTTTCGGACTTTTCTTTACTTACGTAATAAACGTCTCGAGATAGCCAGATCTTTATCACGTGAGATATATACGCATTGTAGCATACGTATGTGGAAATCAATTCTTGGCACTCATCACTCTGACCGCAGCACTCGAGCATCTAATTCATGGAAAGCTCGGACCCTACAGCTTTTAGCCATGCTTAGAGGATCACAGTGTTGCAGGCAGAGGCCAGACGTTTCTCAACTGCCCGCTAACTTTTTTAGCAGCAAACTATCGTGGAGATTGCACGATATGGCGAAAGCAAAATACTTTTACCTCTGGCTCTTCACATTGGCAATTTTTCCGGTGATCGCTGCAAGTATTTTGAAGAAAACTGGTACGTGGTCTTCGCCGATTACTAAAGTTATTGTGTTATTATGTGCTGAGTTTGTTTTGGCATCCTTGCCCCTTGCTTGTCAGCTTAGAAAAGTAGATAGCACTTCCAAGCTACGGTCACGGCTGGTGAAGGAAGTTGTCGGGCTTGGATCAGATTTCAAATATGACGACTGGGATTCGATTGCACAACATGCAAACGAATATTTGCTTCAAGAAGGTTTCTGGCACTCCAAGCATTGTATCTACGACGGTGAGGAATGTCTAAGCTATTTCAGGGCTCAATTTTATCTCCCGATCGTCAATGATCCATCCGAAAATCACGATGAGCTACTCGCCGCTGAGCTTTATGAGAACAGCTATGGAAATTACTGGAGTTCGCAAGGATGCGGCAAAATTGCAACGGTTCAAGAGGCAGGCCAAAGCTTGCCCAGAGACACCTATCACTGCTCGTTAGTGTATGATTTGGTTTACGGTAGCAAGCAAGCATTAAAATGTCTTCCTGTTGCCGTGCTTGTATATTTGCTCATGGCTTGGAAAGCAAACCTAAGAGTGACAGTTATACTTTCAACGCTAGGGTTTTGCCAACTACTGTGTTTTTTCTGTCCCTTCACTATAGCGAAACGAAAATGGATTCCTTTTACACCGATACACGTATTGACGTTAATGAATCTTGAGGTACAATCGGAGTTTGGTGAAAGTGCTAGAAAATGGGACGAGGTTGCGAAGAAAATGAACATCTATTTAAATGAGGAGGGTGTCTTGCCAGAGAGGAGGGTGTCTTGCCAGAGAGGAGGGTGTTTTTTGACGGGAAGGATTGCCATGCCAAATTTGAATCATTGCTGGCCTTAACGCTTCCCGACGATGACACTAAAAAAAGCTTATACCCGGAACTCATTCGTTTTGCCAATGAACGCAAGGCGGCATCAGGACCATAGAATCATTTGTTGAATTTGAGGAAACGCACCTATCGCAGATTATTGACTGAGTCTCGAACAATAGTGGTTTTATTAAGCTATAGCAGGGCATTGCCCTTTCACATCACTCTAAGAGTACAGGTCAAAATCTTTTCAAGGCAGACTTAAAATTCGCTTGGCAAATTCAGACTAGATTTAGTTGTCTGTAATGACAGTATTAGATCGAAACGAACTCCGTGGGCTTTATATGAATAAGGTTGCAAAATGTGAGGATTACTTTACAGGGCTTACAGATGGGCAATTCATTACTTTGAATTGTTTTCCACGAAAACAAATGGCACGCGTGGGTAATCAGTGATGAAAACTTGTCACCCACGTATCTCGCACTTGGCCTTAGCGCTCGTTATATCGAATTCCATCAGGCACTGGAAACTTTATATTTCTCTCTTAAGCATCAGTTCCGTACCACTGTGGCTATTAGTTCGACTTTTCCCCCAAATCGTCTTCACCTAAATCTAAACATCTGATTTCATGACATCTCAGTTATCCTTTCATTTCGCGAGTTGGTATCCTACGAACTTGGCAACATTTCTTCCAGCTGCCCATTGACCTTCGATTACCATTCCTAGGCACTTAACAACCTTTATAACACTTCTTGATAAAAAGTTCGTCAATCATTTCTATAACAAACCTACTTGCTGGGACATAAACACTATTCAACTAATAAACAGAAAACGTTTGGTTTTTAATTGTTCGTTATTTTCACCTTAATAGTCCATTTAAGCAGACTTGGCGTTGGCGGCAGCAGTCAATTTAGCTTGCTTAACCAAAGATTCTGGAGCGTCCATGGTTGGCAACATGATTTCGATCATTCTGATCTTGTCGTTCTTGTTGAACTTGGAGCATTCAGCTAGCTTGTTCCATTCACCAGTGGTGGCAACTCTGAGGGCTTCAAAGTCGGTGGCACCGAAAGCTGGCAATAGGTCCAAGTGCTTCCATGGCTGGATGTCGTTGTATTGAGCGGTTTCACCGTGAATCAATCTTTCAATGGTGTAACCGTTGTTGTTCAAAACGAACAAGTATGGCTTTAGGTTCCACTTGACCATGGTGGAGATTTCCTGGACGGTCAATTGCATAGAACCTTCACCGGTGAACAAGATAACTCTCTTGTTCACGTCGATTTCTTCGGCGGCCATCACAGCACCCAAACAGGCACCAGTGGCGTAACCGATGGAACCCCACAAGACCTGGGAGATACCGTAGGTGTTGTTAGGGAAGTGAGTTTGGTTAATACCGAAAGCGGCGGTACCAGTTTCAGTGATGACAATGTCACCTTCTTGCAAGAACTTGCCAACTTGGTTCCACAACCATTGTTGGTTCAATGGAGTCTTGGCGTCGACTTCGGCGTTTGGAGCTGGCAAAGCTGGAACAGCAACTGGCTTGTAGTCCTTGGCAACTTCACCAACACGGGTCAAAAGTTTTTGCAAAACGAATTTCATCTGAACACCTGGGAAAGTGGCGTTTCTAACCTTGATGTGGTCAGAGTGGAATTCGACAACGTTCTTGGTCTTGTAAGAGTAAGAGAAAGAACCGGTGTTGAAATCGGACAACAAGGCACCGACGGACAAGACCAAGTCAGCGGATTCAACGGCTTCCTTGACCTCTGGAGAGGACAAAGTACCAACGTAGACACCACCGAAACGTGGGTGTTGTTCGTCAATGGAACCCTTACCCATTGGGGTGACGAAAGATGGGAATTGAGTAACGTCAATGAGCTTCTTGGTCTCGGCCTTGACGTCGTGTCTGGAGGCACAAGCATCGGCCAAGATGACTGGGTTCTTGGCGTCCTTGATCATCTCTAGCAAAGTAGCGACGACTTCTTCTTCGGCGTTAGGGTCGTTTGGCTTCAATTCCAAGTCGATTGGGGTGTCCAATAGCTTGGCTGGGACCATTTGGTCGACCAAGTTGGCTGGCAAACCCAAGTACACTGGTCTTTGACGGATGTAAGTGGTACGGATACAACGGTCAATTTCGGAAGTGGCGGTGGCCAAGTCGGAGATGACAGCGGTGGTTTCAGAGATGTTGGCGGACATTCTGTGGAAGACGGTGAAGTCACCGTTACCCAAGGTGTGGTGCAACAATAGCTGCTTGGCCTGGGAGGAGATGGATGGCACACCGACGACGTGTAGAACACCGACGTGTTCGGCGTAAGAACCGGCAATACCGTTTAGGGCCGACAATTCACCGACACCGAAGGTGGTGATCAAACACGACATACCCTTGATACGGGCGTAAGCGTCGGCGGCGTAGGCGGCGTTCAATTCGTTGGCGTTACCAGCCCATCTCATACCGGAGACTTCGTAGATTTCATCCAAAAGACGAAGGTTGAAATCACCTGGCAAACCGAAAACGGTGGTGACATCGATTTGCTTCAATCTTTCAAAAAGATAGCGACCTAGAGTAATTTCAGACATTGTTAATGTGTGGTTTTTGATTGGTATTGAGTGTGTTGATGTAAATTCAAACAACTGCTGGGGAAAGAAGCAAAAGAGAATAATGAAAGTAGAGGGAATGGATTTGAATGTGGGAAAAGGTAGCTGAAGTCTTCCTTATATAGTCGATCTGGGCGATGCGCGGAGATGTATGGGTTAACCCTTTTTTGTTTTTGTGTAATGGTGTGTTTATTATAGAGGGAGTTGTTTTTGTACGGGATTTTCTAGGGATATTGGGGTGGCACCACGCGTTGGAGGAGAACATCACGCCACCGCATAAACGCATAATTGCATATGTGCATATGTGGATGGAGGGTGGTGAAGCATAAGCGAATATGCGTTTATGGGGAGGCCGGAAGTATGGTTGAACAATGAGAGCGATAGCGATCAGTTGTCAATGACAGTGATGGCTAGTGGCATAGTTGAACGATTGAGAGCGTGAGCGATCAGTTGTGAATAACGCGGCTATAAGCACGGATGAACAATTGAGAGCATCAGCGATCAATTGTGAATAGTAGAGATAGCTAGTAACATATCTGAAAAATTGAGAGCATCAGCGATCAATTGGAAATTATAGAGATGACTGTAATAGTTGAACAATTGAAAGCGTCAGCATTCGATTGTGAATTGTAGAGATGACTTTTGGTATAATCTGACCATTGAGAGCGTCAGCGATCAATTCGGAATAATGGTGGCGTCTGTTATAGTTGAACAATTGAGAGCGACAGCGATCGATTGTGAATAAAGATGACTACAACTACAGTTGCGAATAGTAGAGAATATTGGAAGCATAATTGTGCATCGTGGTGATGACTTTCAGTATAAATGAATAACCTCTCATCTGCGATCGATTGCTTCCAATATTCTAACGCTCTCGATTGTGAACCTAAAAGAGGGCTATAGGACTATCCTAAAAGAGGGCTATAGGACTATTAGTATAGTTGAAAAGTTGATTGCTGCTGCTTCGCTGATGCTCTTAATTGTTAGACTATACCAATAGCCTTTCTACTATTCACAATTGATCGCTGACGCTCTCAATTGTTCAACTATGCCACTAGCCATTACTGTCATTCACAATTGATCGCTGACGCTCTCAATTGTTCATCCATGCTTATTGCCTCTTGCATCCATCCCCGTAAGCGCATATTCATAATCCCTTCCCTTTAAACGCATACCATGCAGTATGCAGATAGGAGGAAATCGGATCGCGAAACGAGATAAGTACTGAAATTTGCATCACGTGACGTCTTCAATTCACCAACAATTTTTCAAACTCTTTTCACCCAGTTGCTAGCAACCATATTGAACCGTGAAGGTTAGAAAATATTTCCAATAATACACTACCACCTCATCTTCATCCTGTTTACCTCATCTCTCTTTTTTTTTTCTGGGAACTCCAAGCTTCCAATTGAACATCATATGATGGTCGTTTCGTCACGTGACACTTTATCGTAGAATCTTTTACTGGAAAGCACTTCTCCTTTGTTGGAATTGCATACGTGGCCGAATATGCTTGATTCCTATTGCTACGTGTGATTGTGGGGCTTTTCCAATTGAGAATTTTGAGTTGCCGTCTTTATCATTAGTAGCGGTTCACGAAGCTTCCCTGCGCCAGTTTGGATAAAAGTGATGTAGGCTGGCTGTCATAGTATATGTTCCTCATAGTGCCGGGTATAAAATGTTCCACTGCGTTGTCAATTCTTGTCATATAGCTAAAACAAACAATAAGAAACATCGCCAAATGTCTCGCACGCTTGCCGTGTGATGACATTCCAAACACACCATATCTTGAGTAGTGCGACCTTATGTCGCATACGTTTAGCACCTGCAGGTCATATCTGGATCTCTGAATATCGACTATTTTCCTGTACATCAATCACTGGGAAACAATCAACCCCTGGTAATCGTAGTGGTTTCAAAACGATCAATGTAGATAATACGAACCAGGACTTTCGTCTCTCGGTTCTCTAATTCTCAAAACAATCAACTTGACCCAACTAAGATGCAATGACAGAATAGTATAAAGTGATGTTAGCAACACAACCATCAATATCACCCCAAACACACCAAACTTGGACTATACGGTACCTAAATCTCCGTCTTATCACTTATCCGCTCCTTCTCGACTACTCCACCACTCAACAAAGTCCCCCAGCATCCTTACAATTTTACCTATCATTTATGTTTTCGTCTCCGCCATCAACATTGATTAATGTGTCCAATTGCTTCTTTTAAGTGGGAATATACAATAATTTCGACGAGGCCGACTGACTACTTCTCTAAAGAAATCTCTAAGTCCTTAACGTAATCCACAAACCTTTGAGCCTTCACCTTAGCATCCGCAAATTCATCGCTAACTTTAACGTCCAAGTTTATCAAAAACTCGTTACTTGAAGCGATTTCATGCTCTACTTTCGCTCTGGTAGAAGAGCCCGCTAGAAGGTCAAAAATATCGTCTTGCTGTTGGGAGATCAATTCTCCGGTCGATAGGGGAACGACATCATACGAAACTTGGAATCTTTGCTGTCTTGGTTCAGGAGTGATTAATTCCTCAAACAAAGAATCGTAATGTACCGAATTTGCATTGGCAACAGGTTGTTCATGCGATAAATATTTGGCCTCGTTGATATAAGCTTTCAACGACCGTAGAAGTTGCTCCGTGTTGACGTCAGGAGCCGTCTTGAAATGAATTTGCTCCGAAAGCACCACAGGTTGTGGCTTTGCAGGGGCATTTTCCTTAGGCTTTTGTTGTGGTTCTGGTTGCTTCAATTCTATGTTGGAGAGGTCTAGTTTTTCGAATTTTTGAATGTATTTCGTAAGTTTGGTGACCGAGCCCTCAGAAATTTTACCTAGATGCGACAAAACGTCACCTTTGAGAATTCTGCCCTTGGGACCGGACGCAGGGATGCTGCTCAAAGCCTGTTCATTAGATATTCCATTTTCGTGCAGTAGAATCTGCACCGATGGGAGCAGCACTTGAGAAGCATTGGCTTTCCCAGATGAAGACGAACCGCTGTTGGCAGCGCGACTTTCGCTCTTTTGCTTGGAGTCGTCGTTTACGGGAGTCTTCGAAGACGCTTTAGGTTCAGCGGTTTCCTGTGGTTTTGCTTGCTTGGGAGCGCTTTCGGTAGGAAATTCCAAAGTAGCCAAGTCATCCTCGGGCTCTGCCAAATAAGCAATGGGCTCACCAACCTTCACATCTTTGGCTCCATCATCGATCATAATCTTTGCTAGCTTCCCGTCATCCTGGGCCTCCACGTCGATTTGAGACTTATCGGTCTCCACTTCCAGCAGAACGTCACCAGCAGAAAAGGACTCTCCAACTTTGAATTTCCATTCCACAATCCCACCTTTTTCCATTGTAGGGGACATAGCTGGCATTGCAAACACTTCGGCTTTGAAAAGCGATTGTCCGCTGTGTAGGCATCGGAAGAGAGCCGTTTTTTTTACAGAACCAGTCAAAGCATTGCGAACAAACATTCTAGATGCCTCACGTACTCCACAAACCTGTGTTAAACGCTCTTTTAGTGGTTTGAAATTATAATCTATCTTTGATGATGAGCTTCAATTCTTATATTCAACATACAATTTTTTTCCCTACCAATAAGATTTAACATGGTGAACAAGATCGCGATATCACAGTAAAGCAAGCGTCACGAAAATTACTAGCCTAGCAGCAGACTCCAATAAGACGCACAACTTCCCAGAATAATAAAGGCCTTTGTTGGCTATTTTGTGAAATTTCCCGTGTGGAATTTTGAGATCTTTACGGGAAGTTATCGGTGACTAAACAGTGTGGGGAAATGCATGAGAAGCTGAACCTGCTACCAATCCGTAGCTGGCGCTTCTTTCAAAAGTATTCACAGGTTTTGGGGCACTGGTGTGATTAACCAGCTATAAAATGGTTCTAAGGGTTCAACGAAAATCAACTTAATTATCTCATTTGTACATACGCTCGATAGTCCAGAACTTACTCTTGGTATTCAGTGTGTACGCTACATTTTCACAGGGTCTTCTCCAACTCGCTTAGTGCATGAATCTTACCATTGTAATACAGCCAGTCATTTTCTTTTGTCGAGCCTACGGAATTGACATCTGTGTCCCATCTGAAATTTTTGTTTAGGAACTGGTCGAAGGTCAACGACGTCAGCTTTTCATACGACAGATGTGACCATAGGGCCCTATAGCATCCACCTAACGCGCAAGAGTTGGGCGTTTCCAAGCGGAAATTTCCCTCTGTGGCTCCCAAGACCTGCGCAAACCGTGTAACAATCGCATCATTTTTGGAGGCACCTCCAACAAAGAATGCTCTCCTGGGACGTTTTGTGTACTCTGTAAGTGGAAAGTTGTCACAGTCGAAATGCACTAGAGAAGATCCCATTCTGCAGTTCGTGTCTGCGCAATCCTCCGACAAAAGCGGACTGATTCTGACGCGACAGCTCAACGCCTGGGATTCAACAATGTTTTTGGCATCGTGGGCCACGTTTTCAAATGATTCGACCAAGTTTAGCTCAACACCTTTCCCGTCGGAGGATTTGCCAAAGATTGCTCGACGGTAGGAGCTAGGAACGTTTGGCACAATTTCTCCTAGGGGGAAGTAGCATGCAATTTCGTTATCATTATTGAGAGACTGTGAAGTGACAGCAGTGTTGAAAGGCTCCCAGTCGTGCGTTTCGCTCAGTTCATCTCTGATCTTCTCCCTCGCAAGTGCACCATTACAGTAGCAAATCATGCCCATGTAATGTTTGGGGATCGTTGGATGAAGAAACAAGTGATAGTTGGGGGACGGATGATATTGATCTGTAACGAGCAGAATCGTTGTGCTGGTACCCAAAGACACTAGAACATCATTAGGTTGTAAGGGTAAAGAGCATATGGTGGCTAGGTTGTCTCCGGTGAAAGGGTAAATTTGGCATTCGGGATTTAAACCGTACTTTTTGACAAAGTACGATGAGATGATGCCTACGGGGGCCGGTTTCTCAGATGGTATAGGAGTACCCCCAAGCTTTTCTTTAAGCCTCTGCGTGTCTTCGTCGATCAACTTGAGCAGGGTGTCGTCGTAAGCGCGTTTTTCAATATCATACAAATTCATACCACAAGCGTCCGCTTCTTCCAAAGTAGTGAATTGGCCGGCCAAAACAGAAGCCAGAAACGATGATACCAGTGATATTTTGTGCGTATTGGCATACGTTTCAGGTTCTTTTTTCGCAATCTTCAGGATTTGAGGTCCCGTGAAGCGATGATGGGCCCTAGAACCGGAGACATGCGCCAATTCCGCAGCTCCACCGCATGCTTCTTCGAATTGTTGGCACTCACTTCCGGTGCTGTGGTCCTGCCAATTTGGACACACGTTTCTAGAAAACGCACGAGCTGCAAGTTGATCCTTTAAACTGGCATCCTCGGTAAGCTGAGGAAGCAGCTCGGGGCCCTCTTTCGACCAATACACGGATCCATGCTGTTGGCACGATCCGCTCATCCCCTTCACCATTGACAAGTCGATATTAGTCTGCTGGCTCATTTTCTCGAATACTATATCGATTGCTTCGAGCCACATTGCTACCGGACATTCGGCTGTACCGTCTTCATGGAAGTAGACTCCTTTTTCCGTCTTGTACTGGGCCAAATCCTTCTCAAAAACGACCGTTTCTGAATGAACTAATCTCAAGTTTTGGTCAATGACCAAGCATTTTAGCTGCTGAGTAGAAAGATCGAATCCCAAGTAAAGAGCCCCCAAATGGTCAGTCATTTTGAATTTCTGAGCCTTTAGTTGTTGACCGAGGTATAAGCGATCGGAGACGAAGCCGTTGATTGTTTATCCTTAGGATCTTTTCTTTCCTCCACCTTATTTATACCTTCGAGCTTTTATACCAATTGGGTGTATTCCGCTGTATACGTAGTATCACGAGATTGTTTGCGATAACATGACCGAACCGGGCAAACTGCCTTCCTAGACGTCTACAACTCACTCAAACTGGGTCGAAGTAGCAAGAGTTCAAATCTCTGGGATTCGAAACGTACAATGGAGTTGATATGACGAGATCCTTTTCAATTGGCTTCGTTTTCGAGAATGTTGAAAAAAAGGGCTTGAATTGCGCGAAAAACAGAGCGATTTCAAAATTTTTACACCCGAATCTTGGGCTTGACCCATTCAAGGCGTTTCTTGTTGTACGTTGTGTAGCTGGGAAGAGTCACAAGCATACATAGTGCGACGGTGGCTCCAAAACCGATCACTAGATTGAAAAGCGATTGGGTGAGAAACCCGATTAAACTTGCTGAAATAGTGCCGAAAAGTAGAGCACGATGCACCAATTGGTCCGTGCGACGCTGACTGGCAAAGTCAATTGGGAACACTAGCTTTTTCTGGATCTCTTGGAGCACTTCAGACATGTCTTTTTTGGATGTCTAGGAGTTCTCAACGGGATGATGTATCGTCTGGGCACTAGAAGTGATCTTTTATTGGGTGATTTCGTGTAGCGTGCTATAATCAGCTGACATTTGCATGTGGTGTACGGGTGTTTAAAGATGTTCCATTCAAATCAGTATGCTTGCCTTATATCTTCGATCAACGAGCTGCATCTGCTGAAGCTATACCAGGTGGTTTGTGTGTACTTGCTTAGGCTGTTATCTGGATTTGTCCTCTCTTTTGTTCTCTTCTGTTTCCTTCGAGTGTTCTTGTAGTTCTGTTAGAACCTCGACGCGGGCAGCTGCACGTTCTTCTTTACTTCTCCAGTAGGGCCAACCGTCTTCGAGAGCTCCATTTTCTCGAAGGTTGTCCATTTTTTCCTTCACCTTGTGTTGCTGTGTACAAAACTCAATCACGAAGACGCTTGTATTGACACAGTTGACCAGACGGTTGACTTGTGTTTGCCAAGGATCGAGAAGATCGCTCCGCAGCTCTTTTTCCAGTACTTGGGTTTGAAGCGCAGATAAAGAGTATTGTTGCTGAACGGGTAGTTTTCGAACAAAATGGCATATCTGTATGAAACCTAGAATGCAGTTGTGCATGGCTCGGAGTGTTGGTAGCATCCCCACAAGAAATTCAAGGTCATTTTCTTCAATTCGCCTTAAAACCTCTGCCATTTCGTCATAAAGGGTTTGTGAACATTCACGAGTTTCGTGTAGAAATTGAGGGCTTAGCAATGTCTTGAGCGTAGCTGGACCAAGTTCATTCGAGGACTCGAGCACTTTTCGTGTTTGAGACATTAACCCTTTCGTTTTTAAGCGCAGTTCTTCAAACGTCCTGTCTGCAGCTGCGGTATCGCTTTCCCTTGATTTATGGAAACACACGAAGAACGTTAAGCTTATAAAGCTCTGCAAATATTGCTCTAGAGCGAGTGTGCAGTTACGCATTTGTTCGTTGAGATCACCAGGCTGTGTCGTTTCCACTGTGACCTCGGACATGGGAAGTGAATTGAAGCCAAACAGAAGAAGGGAGCGTGATGAGATCTTAAGAACAGTTTTATGAGGTAGCAGAAGACCTAAAATTTCAGACAAACGGGTTCATTCGACGTGAAAAGGGAAATCTTAACTTGAATAACTTGTAATAATTACATTAACTATACTATATTTCGAGGTCGATGAGACCATAACGAAAGACTAAGAAAAGACGACAGGGTGAGCTCTCAAGGGCTGGAAAAATGGCATATATAATCTTTGATATATTGTTTTAGTATTGTTTACTCCGGAGCTGGAATTTCCTCAGTCAACGGCTAAGCGTTTGAGCTTGTCAACCGCGATCAAGAAGAACAAAGTATGAACGATGAATCTTAACGAAAATGAGAAAAAGAAGCTATACTTTCATTGCAATTGTGCAACTGATGCATGGTGAACATTACGACACTTATCAAATCTGAATGTCTTGCTCGTTTGCCCTTCTCTAGGTCGATGTCTTCTTCCTAGTTTTTACCAAAAACTGTCCCAAATATGGAAACGAAACGTAGAACGCAGTGGCGAGTAAGCGTCGATTCGTACGGGTGATATATCAGACTATCACCCCGCGGTATGGTTGTTCCTATGCTGAAAGATCAATGACTATTTTTCGATGACAGGACGGTACGAAATGACAGACAGCAGAGGACGAAGTGACAAGAAGTTAACCCAGATGTAGGATAGCGTCAGCATTGATGAGACATCTTTGATGATCACCGAACAGATTCAGTTGCTGGTAAAGATTCACTGGAGATTTAAACTGCTATTAAACATGTGTTTGAGACAACATCCCTCTTGCAGTTTTAATAGACCATCTTTTTTTCGAAATTGTGATCACAGCTGGCAATCCGAGAGTTTTATTCACTCAAGTTTCTAATTTCAGATTGTAGGGCCTAACAAAACATTTGGAACCGCCTTAGAATAGACCAGGAATACTCACCGCTCCACCAGAATATAGTGTAATTCCCATTTCCATTTCTGATTTTAATGTCCAGGTTCTCATTGCGAAGTAGGATACCTATACCTAACACCGTCTACATAGTCGGAATTTCGTCTACAATTTTACCAACACCAACAAATAAAGATCAGGTCTTTCAAAGCGCTTGCTCAGGTGCTTTTAGTCGTCGCCGGGAGTGGTATCTCATTGTTAAACAGTGTGTGTCATTACTAGAAAATGAAAAATTTAGGCGATGAGCTCGATGAGCACTCTTGAAAAACGTCCAATTCTCGCAACATTGCAACCAAAGTAGTGTCTCTACAATGGCTGGTACCGCTGAAAAAAATGTGGCAATACCGAATGAGACGTACTCGCGTTTAATGGGATTTGTTGCGGGTATGTTCTCAGGATTTGCTAAAAATGCGGTAGGACACCCATTCGACACCATCAAAGTGAGATTACAGACGTCCCAGGATACTGGACGATTCAGGGGACCTTTGGACTGTGTTTATCAAACGATGAAGCAGCAAGGTGTGCGGGGTTTTTACTTGGGGTTCACTCCTCCACTGGTTGGATGGATTTTGATGGATTCCGTCATGCTAGGATGTCTTCACAACTACCGGATGTTGTTGAAAAAATACGTTTACACTCATGAGGAGAAACTACCGCTTTCGGGGTGTATATTAAGTGGGGTCATGGCTGGCTGGTCCGTCAGTTTTATCGCTGCGCCAGTTGAATTAGCAAAGGCTAAATTACAAGTGCAATACGATGCCTCTACTGCCAAATACAAAGGACCCATCGATGTGATCCGCAAAGTCTACGGCGTCAATGGTGTGCGAGGACTGTACAAAGGGTTGATTAGCACTCTGATCTTCAGAACCAATTTTGTATACTGGTGGGGGTCCTACGAGCTACTCACACGGTGGTTTAAGAAAAACACCAACATGAGTGACACTGCGATTAATTTCTGGGCGGGTGGCTTTAGTGCTTCATTTGGATTCTGGACCACGGCTTACCCCAGTGACGTTATCAAGCAGGTGGTGCTCTGCAGCGACAAGTACGACGGGAGCTTCAAGTCTTGGAGAATGGCAGCGTCGGATATTTGGCGCACCCGAGGTCTGCCGGGCTTTTTCAAAGGTTTCGTGCCTAGTTTCTTGAGAAGTTTCCCTGCGAACGCTGCTGCCCTAGCGTGCTTCGAGTTTGTTCTGCGGACAAGCGGTGCCAAATAGAGGACAGCTACGCCCCCATCACAGTTAGATAGACGATACAACAGTAGGCTTTATAAAATGTGTCATTTTTGTTTTCTTGTATGGTGGATGCATCGATGTTCCATTCCGGAGCTTAAACTTTAGAATATATATATGTATGTATGTATGTGCAAAATATGAGGGATAATGACACGACCTATGCAATGCGGTCACACTCTTTTTTCTGGACTATTTGAGCTACCTTCGCTGTTTCCCAAGAACTTCTGTAACTGCTCTTCGAACTCAGTTTCGATGGAATAGTACTTCGATAGGCTTTCTAAGCTTTTAGATTGATGTATTTCGCCTTTTGGGACTACCAGAGCCGGCGGTTTGGGGTTCGGTCTAGTTTCACTCGCCGTGGCCACAATTCTTGCCGCTTCCCACGGTTTAAGCCGTTGGTGCATATTGGAGTCTTTACTAAGAGATGATGAAAGCGTTACGTTTGGTACATGCAGAATATTAGGAACGGGCTTGTCGTTGACTATATGATCCACCAACTCTTCATAACTGAGTTGGTGCTCATCCATGTTCAACAAGTGAAGCGCAAGTTCACGTTGTGTGAACGCCGGTGAAGCTTTGTTCTTCACTGTCGTTAATGTAGTGAAATTAAGTGAGTTTAGTTCATCAAAGTATGGAATCTTAGCATTAAATTGACTCAAAAACATAAGCTGTGAGCCACAGAGTGCTTCTGCAAGCTCAATTACGACGCCATTGAGTTTCAGGTGCCGTGTTTCACTAGCATGGTAACTTTCAGCTCTCGAACGCTTTTCTTCGTTGCGTTTGTTTTAAGAGTTGGGTTCTTTCTCTATGGCATTTACCAAGATGAGCATTTCGACGTCAAATACACAGATATAGACTATTTTGTGTTTCACGATGCTGCAGAATACGTTTTTCGAGGTCTCTCTCCCTTTCTGCGAGACACTTACCGTTATACGCCACTTTTGAGCTGGCTGCTAGTGCCCAATCACTACCTCAATTGGATCCATTTTGGCAAGATGCTCTTTGTAGTGTTTGATCTGTTGACAGGAGCACTGATTTTGGCGCTACTAGATTCAGAGACACATCGCAAGCGTCTTGTCCTGAGCTCAATATGGCTTCTAAATTTTATGGTTATCACTATAAGCACCCGCGGAAACGCTGAGAGCGTGCTGTGTTTCCTGATCCTGCTTTCACTATACTGTCTACGTCAAGGAAGGTACGTTGTTTCCGGCCTGATCTATGGTCTCTCTATTCATTTCAAGATATACCCAATCATTTACAGCATTCCGATAGCGGCATACGTTTATTTTAACCAAAAGGCTGGGCTCGGAGCCCTGCTCAAAATCGGAACTGCCACGCTTTTTTCTTTGGGATCTTGTTGCTACGGGATGTACCGCCTTTACGGAGACGAGTTTCTGGACCAAGCATATTTTTACCACTTGTATCGCACTGATCACAGACACAATTTCTCGGTTTTCCACATGCTGTTGTATTTCCAGTCTGCCCTTCCCGACCAGTCATACGGTGCGCAACTGGCTTTTTTACCCCAAGCGTTGGTGACACTAGGACTATCGGTGCTGGTGTTACGCAACCGCAGCTTTCTGAATCTGCTCTGCATACTGTTCCTACAGACTTACGCTTTCGTTACGTTCAACAAGGTGTGCACGTCGCAGTACTTTATTTGGTACTTGAATTTCCTTCCCTTCTACCTCGCAAGGACTCAGCTCTCTAAAACCAAAGGAATCTGCATAGCTATCGCATGGAGCGTTACACAGGCACTATGGCTTCTCCAAGGCTATTTATTGGAGTTTAAGGGCCGAAATGTGTTCTTTCCCGGTCTGTTTTTGGCTAGCATATCATTTTTCCTTGCCAATGTGTGGATTCTGGGTCAATTCATTCAAGATTTAGCTCGTTCTAATGCCCACATCCAGCAAAAGAAGGATATTTAGGTACTGTGAGCTGAGTCCTTTGGACATATTTCCATATCGTCGATTTTTGTTTTACGTTGATCCCAGTATAATGTATTTTTGAAAAATTACAGGTTCATCGAGAAGACTTCAACATTTAGTTAAATCGAGTACATCAAAAAAGAGAAGTAAAGACCTCTTCAAGCCATGTCTAGACTTGAGATATACTCTCCCGAGGGTCTCCGTGTGGATGGTCGTCGGTGGAATGAGCTTCGTCGATTTGAATGCTCAATAAATACACATGCCAATGCATCGGATGGTTCGTCTTACTTGGAACAGGGCAACAATAAGATCATTACTCTAGTGAATGGACCGCAAGAACCTAAACTACGCTCACATACGAATGCAACGAAAGCAGTGCTGACCGTTTCTGTTAATATCACCAGATTTTCCAAAACCGAAAGAAGCAAGTCATCTCATAGAAATGAAAGACGAGTGCTCGAAATGCAGACGGCTCTAGTACGCACTTTTGAAAAAAACATACTGATGCACCTGTATCCTCGGACTCAAATCGATATCCAGATTCACGTTTTACAACAAGACGGAGGCCTCATGGGCTCTCTTATCAACGGTATTACTCTGGCTTTGATAGACGCTGGTATTGCGATTTACGACTACATAAGTGGGGTTTCAATAGGACTGTACGATACGACTCCACTTTTGGATCTGAATACAGTCGAAGAAAATGCTATGAGCAGCGTTACCTTGGGAGTAATGGGGCGATCGGAAAAGCTATCGTTGCTGCTTGTTGAAGATAAACTAGCACTCGACCGCATGGAAAGTGTTCTTGCAATTGGAATTGCGGGTGCCCATCGCATCAGAGACCTCATGGACAAAGAGCTGAGGAAACACGGCGAGAAAAGACTAGCGAACGTATCATCAAATCAATAACTCGTAATGGTTTTACCTAAATACGAAAATATAACAACCACAGCATCAAATCCTACCTTCCTTTTTCGTAATCGCTATCATTTTGAGCCCCAAACCTCTGGGAGTATGCTGCAAATCAGATCTTCTTTATTCCAATCGATGAGAAAAGACCCTTTGATTTCTCCTTCATGGAGTGTGAGAAAACTTTACGCTTCAGGTGGGAGACATTCTGATTGACATTTGCTACTGTATTGCTTACTGTCATTTTCTTACCTAGCTCATCAGCTTGCGCGTATGCGTCTTTGACGTGCTTGTTTACCTTGTAATCGTCGAAAATGTAGTCTCTATCTGACGCAGATGACTTTAAAGCATAGTTAATCCATGTGTGCAGGCCGCTATCGTAGTCGTTTAGGTCCTTCGAATAGTTTTCCAATTCACTTATTTTGCCTGCATGAGTTTTGCTTCTCGATTGGAGTATGGCATCCAGATTCATCGATGGAACTGTCTTTTTATTCAACTGTGCGATCTCGCTGGAGTTCGGGGCTTGTACCGAGAAGTCTTCCTTCAGGTTAGAAGAATGCTGCCTCTTTTCGCCATTGAGGTGCTTCAGTATAGAGTCAGAATCTGCGAATGTATTGGTCCGCGCACTATTGGGCACATCTCGAGGTAATGGAGGTAATGTACCATGGTTTACAATTGCACCTGGTACATTGAAAATAGTCTGGTTATCATAAATTGTCTTGGTGTCGTAAACTGTATCGGTGTCACCGCCCATAGTACCAGCTGATGCCGGGAATGCATTCCATGCACTTGCGGCATCAGAGTACATAGATATCGCTCTATCATTTCTCATTTTTGAAGGATTGAGGTCAACCACTTGGCCATCTCTATCAATCACGTATCCGTCAGGAACCTGGGATGTAGATGGCGCACCACCCAAGAATCCCGCTCTTGTCGCGTCAGTGTCTGGTTGCCACTTACCTAAGTTGATCGACTGTCTTAAAGCCGACTTTTTACGATCCTCATTGGTACCCACTGAGTCACTATCATCCGCAGCATCATTTGTAGATTCAGGCCCGCTGTTCTTCCCTTCGTGAGAAACTTTCTGACTGTCTATAGGCCTTTCACGAGAGGCCTGAATACTGTCAGTGATTGAGCCACTTTCGGAGCTTACCAGGTCACTTTCCGCGTCGTCTTGGCTGCCATCAGCTTCAATTTCTTCGTTTTTGGTGGCATCCTTTGGAAGATCTTTCATGATCTGAGCGTAGTAGCCGTTTTTTGGAACTCTTATGACACTTTCAGCGTCGTCATCGTCATCTGAATCGATGACACCAGTATCAGCGTAAGAGTGTTGTTTGTCGTTCGTGACATCTTCCTCCTCTTCTGCTATGGAGTCTTGCTCCGCCCGGTCCGAGGGACGAAGCTCCGTTTTAGATGTGTACCTTAAATGCAAAGGTGATGAAGCTTGTCCTTTATGCGGAGATCTAGAGCTCCCACCTGCAGATGAAGATTGCGGGCTATTGTTTCCATACTGATTGAAAAATGAAGCATTATCCTCATACCCATCAGATGAATTGATGCTGGATTTTCGATTCGTGGATGATTCCTCAGAAGCATCTGTTACCACGCTCCTCCTTCGCGAATGTGAGGACCTCACTGGCGTATTTTGATTTGAGAGTCCTTCATGTAACTCGCCAAGTGGATTGCGCTCCTCACTAAGTGACCGGTTTGAACGACGTGACCCGAAATGCGACCTTCGAACTTCATCCTGACTTGACGAATAGTGATCTGCGTGTAAGTTTTCCGACGGAGCGCTAGAAGACGTTTCTGCCGAAATCAAGCCTCGTAGTTTCTCTTCTTGAGGAATCTCGTCTGAACCACTAGAATTGTGCGTAGCATCACTTTGAGCTCCCTTAGATTTTGAATAATCTTCAAATTCGTCAGAACCAATTTCTGGATCATTTTTCAGAAGACGCAGCTCTTTTTGGATGTTTGAGGACTCTAATTCCGAAACTGAATCCTTTCTATCACCCAAAGACTCTTTAGGAGAGTCCAACGACGGCTTTACGTTAGCGGAATTTTTGGTCTCTGTACTGTTTCTATGGCCATCCTCGAGAGAACTTGCCGTCTCAATTGGTTCCTGCGAAAGCTCATTACCACTTGTTGACTCTTGTTTGTTCATTAAGCTTGCAAAGTATCCTGTCTGGGGTACCCTGTATTCTTCGTCATCGTCGTCATCAGATTCTGAGTACTGAAATTCCGAAGCCACAGAGTTGGCACCTTCCTTATTAGCATTTGCCAAGTCCGTTTCATGATTTGGAGTTTCTTTATCGGATTTTTGACCACTTGAAGCCGATCCCGTTGATGAACGTTCGTCTGTGCCTTCATTTATCTGGGAATCTTCAACCTTCTTTATTATTATTTCGTTTGTGGGATTACCATTGCTCAATTCAGGCAGAGGTGGTGCTTTTTTACTGATCGGTTTAGACCCAGACGGATTACTTGAGTGATCGAAACCGTCCATTTCTTCGTCACTGCTGTCCCATTCTTGACCGTTATAGTTTCCTTTGGAAACGCTCACCCATCGCTGCGATTTTTTCCTCCCAAAGTTATCGCTCATTAGAAATCGATCACAGTATCTAAACCAGGCTCTAATACAAGCCTTCAACCGTCACTTGACGACTTCTTTGGGCTTGCTCACCGGGTGTTCCTGATGGGCATCTCTCTCTTGTTCCGGTATTGAATTATACATTGTGGGCTCCTCTCAGCGTGTATAGTGATATACGTGTTAGAGAGCCAGAGTGTTACTTGAAGCCAGTTATGGACTAAGCTGTGACAAGGTTCAAGAGCAGAACATATTTGGTGGGCTGAGTGGCGAGGGGAGAGAGTGTGTCTTGTGAAAAGAGTGAGATGTACTGGAAATCACGCGACCTCATTAAATAAAGCTTGACTTAGGTTTTTAATGGACTCCTGGCTTATGTTAAAGACTAGTTTTTAGTGCTCCAGGAAATCAAACTGCTTTGGACGCTTATTGAAATCCTGTTCAATGGTTTCAACCTTTTCTCGAACGTCAGCGACAGAATAGTACAGAGTGACATCCAATTCACTAATTCTGGCTATTCCCATCGGCTTTCCTACTCGCTCTGAAAGCTCTGTTGCAACAAGCCTATTTTGCATCAAAGTATATGCCGTACTCCACGGGTAGTCAAAGGCTTTTGGGAAGACCATTGTCATTTTTACCACTACTGTTATCAACAAAAATAACCCCAAACAAGACCTTCACACATTCAGCAAACTCACACTAGGCTCCACAGTGCTGGAAAATAGCACACATTGCATCATAAACGTCCAAAGTCTACAAGTCAGGCTCTTAGAAACAGAAAGATTCATTTGAACACATCTCTCTCGTACAACAAGATCACAAATCTCAATAACCAAGATCGTAAATTAGTAGATGAGCTTAGCTCTGCAGGAATCGATTTTCCGACAAATGGATCATTCACAACAGCACTGTTCCCTTGCATCTCTGCACCATGTCTCTCAAATCTGTTGTCTACTGTGATGTATGCACTTACCCCCTAGATTACTGTGAGTTTTCCGGGAAGTTGAAGCGTTGTAAGGTCTGGGTGCAAGAAAAGCATCCAAGTCTGTATTCCAAATATTACGACGATGCAGCGGTCGAAGAAACAACCAGCAAGCTGGCCGCCAGCTCCATTGGCGACGAACGTGAAGAAAAACTGGAAAAGGACCTCAAGAGACTGCAGTCCAAACAAGAAAACCGCGAACAACGAGAATTGGCGAAAAAGCTTTCGTCCAAAGTGATCATTAGAAGAGAAGCCCGTACTAAACGGAAAAGTATGGTAGCCATTAGTGGGCTTGAGGTGTTTGAAATCGATATGAAGAAGTTGGCCAAGACGTTTGCATCGAAATTCGCTACGGGCTGCTCAGTTTCCAAGAACGCCGAGAAAAAGGAAGAAATTGTCATCCAAGGTGATCTGGCAGACGAAGTCGAGGCCTACATCCACAAATTGCTGGAGGAAAAGGGAATGAAAGACGTTAAAGTCGAGAAGATTGACACGAAAAAGAAGAAGAAACCTACCACAAATGCTGATGGGACTCCGGCAGAGGAGTGAACTGAAGTTTTTGGATTCCACACTCGTACATAGTGACACCACCAGGTCTATATCTATTCATATATAGTAGAAAACAGATAGACCTCGCTAGCGCAGACTAATCATCTCCAGATCGAGCTCTGTGCCACAACCGTGTCGATCCAGGTCTCGCAACTCGCTCCAATATGACCCAGGAACTTGAAGATAACTCAATTGCACTCCAGGACCGTTTGCTAGGCTGTGGCGTGTTCAGTTGTTCAGACAAAGAGTTGAACGCTCTTTTGAGCCTGCATTATAGGACCCATTACCATGTATTTGGCAGTAGCACTGCCAATAAAGACGTTTTCAAGGTTCTCCTAGGTGAATTGAACAAAGTTGACCATCATAGTCTTTCTAATTTGGTCAAAAAGAGAATATGGGTGAACCTGCAAGGAATCTTAAAATATCAGCTGTCAGACGTGAAGTCAGCACAGCGGTCTTTGGAAGAGGCACAACAGGTGGCACTCGTACCGGGACCATTTGAAACCTTTTTGCAACTTGAAACTTTATATTTCATTGGAGTGTTGAAAACTGAAGAGGAGACAGTACACCACTATTTGCAACATATCCCCAAGCTTCTCACGGAACTACCGCGCGAAGCACACGCTTTAACGTTTCATTACTTGGATTTAATGGTGGCTAGACTTCAAATGAACTGGAATGAGGTGCTCAAGCATTTGAAGCCCTCTAACGTGACCTACTATATCGCGGTCCAAGCAGACTCTGCCGACCATGAGCAGCAGTTACTCGAGATTGGAACTAGATTACTCAAGGCCGCCAAGTTTCCCACCGCTGAAGAGCGAAACGATTTCGATCTAGAACAATTCCATGTGGTTCTTCAATACTACTTCCTCAATCGCGGGTCTCCCAAAGCGGAATGGCGCAACTTCATTGTACAATCTTTGGGTAAAACATTTCAAAGTCTGGAGGTTTCAAGAACAGCCATGATATATTTTGGTCTGATTAAAGAAAATAAAGAAGCGGTTTTGAATTTCGTCAATTTTATGAGCTATAACGAGAACTATAAGCATCTAAATGATGGCCGTTGGCTAGATATCGTCTCGATATTAGAGAGCTATAGGTTCATTGCTAGTCAACCCGGTGATCTCGAAATCGAAAATGTGTTCAGTGTCGATGGCTTTCTACGCAACTTCAAGACCTTACTTCGCGAGTTTTACGACAAAATTTCGCTGCCGCTGATAGAGAGAGAACAATCTTTGGATGTGGCCTCAAACGCGACCAGAATTTTTTTGCCCTCAAAGCTTTTGAGAATCTTGGCGCAATCTTGGAATTGCCTATATGAATACGAGCGCGAGGATATAAACAGTTTTTTCCAGTCTTTCCACACATACTACCTGGCTAACGCAACTGCTGTTGACTCTACTTCTGACACTCTCAATTTCAACTATGCTTATACGTTGGCGCAAAAGCGCGAAATAGCTCAAGCCATCAAGTTCATCAAGAGCGCTATCCTTGAAAAAGAGCCCGAAAACTATCGTGCTTGGCATTTGCTCGCTCTGTGCGAGTCGACGAACGAAGACAAAACAGTTTCTTTCAGGATAGTGTGCTCGGTACTACAGGCTCTACAACAAGCGCTACAAGATGGCACGACGTTATCCACCGCCGAGAGATGGCAAATGGTGCATCTCAAACTGACCCAGCTTAAAATAACCGTTGATATGTTTGGTGTCGAGGACGCCCTAGAGCTTCTTCCCGAGCTCTTTGAACTCCTCGATTCTGCGTTTCCTCCCGAAATGACAGATGGTTGCAACCTAGGTCCTGAGTTCAACAAAAGCAAAGAGTATCTCCAGCAAACTGTGTGGTTATTCGTCGTGAAGCTGTATATGTGCTGGTCTCCAAGCGACTCCCGAGAAGCTCTTGCAGAGTCCCGCGCTCAAACTACGAAATTCCAAAACCTCAATAACGACTTGGCCGAGGGTTACATGTCTTTGGCCACAGACAAAAAACGGTCTCTTGAGTTGTTCGAGAAAGTATTATTCTACGACCCGATGAACATTGACGCTACCGTTGGATTTGCCAAATGTCTGATACCGGATACTGACGAGAACGAGGTGCACAACATGGCTGTACAGAAAAAAGATGCTCCCCAAAATGACGCTTTCATTGGTGATAAAGACAAATCTGCTGCGTTTGCCAGACTCAAAATTTTACTCGAAGCGATCATCGACAAATCTATAGACGGTTACCACTCACCAGAACTCTGGTGGTATTTGGCACAAGTTTACGAGAATTACGGGGACCGCGAAAGAATGGAGTCTTCTCTATGGAACTGTGTCAAGTTCGAAGAACTGCGACCCATTCGCGATTTCAAAATGTGTAATATTTAGGTTCATGTCTCAATTCTTACCAGAAGAAGCCAGAAAGAAATCATCTAGCTTCCGAACTAGCTGATACTACTTAAAGTTGAACTACAAGGCATCTTTTCCGGGATCTTCTTGTAGATGTCACTGTTTCCGCTTCTTTCCTGAATTTATAGCCTTATTTATACCAAAGTTGAACGCCAAACTTGATCAAAGAATCCTTCAAAAAAACCAAAAGGAAGCTCCGGCCAAGCTAGTATTTGCATCTCATCAAGCAATGACCACAACTGGGTTTTTACCCAAGTCATCTGAGCTGAGGCTTCGGGACCGGAATAAGAACTTTGATGAGAACTTTGTGAACAAAGAGTTAGCTGAAGAATCTGAAATTCTACCAGAGGGCGAGAAAGAAAAGGGCCAATACCGTGAAAAAGATATCAGCTCAATCATAGAGTACTTAGGGGCTGGAATCATTACAATTTTGGCCTTTTATGTGAGATTTAGAAGAATCGATGCCAGCAACATAGTGGTGTGGGATGAAGCGCATTTTGGGAAGTTTGGAGCGTATTACATCAAAAATGAATTCTACCACGACGTTCATCCACCGCTAGGTAAAATGCTCATTGCACTCAGTGAGTATTTAACCGGGTTTGACGGAAGCTTTGAATTCGACTCCGGAGCACCATTTCCAGAGGGCGTTAACTTCAAATTCATGCGCCAATTCAATGCGTCATTTGGCGCCCTTTGTGCTCCTCTCATGGTACTGTCAGCACGGAACATCGGCTTTAGTTTTTTGGGCTCGATGCTACTTGGACTTATGGTGGCTCTGGAATTGTCCTACATAGCCTTATCCAAATTCATTCTTTTGGATTCCATTCTATTGTTCTTCACTGCCACAACGTTTTATTGCATCACTAAGATCCACACGCTGCGCAAAAAACAGTTCACGAAAAAATGGTCTTTGTGGATGCTCCTGCTGGGGATATCCATCGGATGTGTCTGCTCTGTAAAATGGGTAGGTTTGTTCATCACTTTGGTGGCCGGCATCTACACCGCTACGGACCTTTTCGTTAGCTACCACGATCCACGAATGAGTAAAATCCAATACTATAAGCACTGGGTGATTCGTGTGATCAATTTGATAATCATCCCATTCATGATTTACCTCTTTTGTTTTAAGATCCACTTCACCATTCTGCATAAGTCAGGAACAGGCGATGCTTCTACGAACACGCTATTTCAAGTGAATCTTGAGGGAAATAAGATCGAAATGGGACCCAGAGATGTCGCTTTTGGGTCAACAGTAAGCATCAGATCGCATGGTCTCAGTCCCAATCTACTACATTCACATGTCCAGCTCTATCCTTTTGGTTCAGGTCAGCATCAAATAACCGGCTATGGTCACTCTGATAATAACAACCATTGGGTGATCAATTTCTCTAGAGGATCTGGAGAAGATGTTGATGCGAACGGCTTACTTCGCGGCGACTCTATCACCTTGCACCATGACTCAGAGATTCGTCTTGTTCATAAAAACACCAAAGCCAACCTACATTCGCATGACATTCCAGCTCATGTCTCTAAAAACTGTTACGAGGTTTCAGGGTATGGAGACGAGATGGTCGGCGACACGAAGGACGACTGGATTGTTGAGATCGTTGAGCAGCTCCACTCTTCCAATTCTTCATTTCCAAAAGAAGATTCTACCGTGGTTCATCCCATCTCTACCAGTTTCCGGCTAAGACATAAGGAACTCGGATGCTACCTTGCATCGACGGGGCTGGCTTATCCGGCCTGGGGGTTCAAGCAGGCCGAAATTGTGTGCAAGCACTCCTGGACTAGTCGCGATAAATCAACGTGGTGGAACATCGAAGACCATTGGAATGAAAATAGAGAAAAGGCAGAGGGTTACGTTCCTCCAAAATCTAAATTCTGGGCTGATTTTGTCTTGATAAACTTTGCAATGGCTTCTTCTAACAACGCCTTAGTTCCAGACCAGGACAAGTATGATTCTTTGGCAACTAAAGCATGGGAATGGCCTACACTTCATACCGGTCTCAGAATGTGCGGATGGAGCCTCCAAAATGTGAGATACTATCTGCTGGGCTCGCCATTTCAAACCTGGCTCTCAACCGCCGCCTTAGCGCTAGCCGTGCTGTACTTTGCACAACTAACGCTTAGATGGAAAAGACAATCTTTGAGAGTTACAAGTGATGATCTTTGCAAATTGGGAATACAAGGTGTTTTGCCATTCTTGGCATGGCTATTACACTACCTACCTTTTGTTTTCATGGGGAGAGTCACTTACGTCCATCACTACGTTCCTGCGTTGTATTTTGCCATAATCGTTTTTGGATTTCTGCTGGAGAGATGCATTCCTAACAGATATCATGTCAGAGACTTCTTGTACGTGTTTTTGTTCGGCGGATGTATCTACATCTACATTCTACTTTCACCACTCGCGCAAGGAATGGACGGTCCTGCAAAAAACTATAAGAATTTAAATTGGTTAAGTTCCTGGACAGTTACATTCTGATCTCTGAGCCGAGTTTTGGGTAGTGTTAATTTCCTGATGCTTTCTTCACCTGTTCGAGCGCAACGGAATAAACACGAGCAGAATGGTCTGCGCTTGCAGCTGCCAACGTGAACGAACCATCTTCGTGATATGACGACCACCTTAGTCTATTGATTCTGTCCGCTGCTGTAATTTCGTCATTTAGCTCGATGATTTTGTCAAAGTCATCATCATACAATTGTAGTTGAATAGAACCACTTTCTAGCCCGATCGCCAATAAGACTTTTGCATTGATAAGTTCAGGGTATACCGCTAGGGCCGTTACTGGTTCAGACAGCTTTACGTGGGATATCTGCGTATACGTTCCTGATTCAGGAGTGAAGCGCCAGGCTTTGACACTTTTATCTCTTGAAGCCGTGAAGAAAACTTGACCGAAGTCCAAAGGAGCCCATTCGCAGTCCCAAATAATTCTGGTGTGAGCTTTTTCGTTCTTATGGACCAAATCAAGTTCATTGGTTGATGAGTTTCTTTCCCAAATAGCCCATTGTCTATCGCGACTTACGCTCAGCAGATGTGTATTATCCTTCGAAAATCGTAGTCTGGTGATGGTCAGGTTGTGGAAAGGTTCTGCAGGTTTCACTTGTAGCCATGTGTCCACGTCAAACATTCGTATCACAGCGTGCTGCGTATTGTTAGACTTACACGCCGACGCTATCAACTTAGCATCAGGGCTCACGTCCAAGCATGAAATTTCGTAGCCATGACCATACAGCTTTTCGATTTCTGGCCACAGGGTGTGCCTCTGAAGCTGATCTTCAATTGGCGGCTCTGATGAAGATGTGATGAGATCAAAGGAGATATTCTTTGTTTCGTTAGATTCCCTCACGTCAGGGTCATCATTTTCTTCTAGCTCGGCTTCTGTGGTAGCTTTACTAGATAGACCAAGTGCAGGGAGCGATGCGGACTCGGGCATATTGTTCTCGTCCTCAATAGAGATACTAGAGAATTTGTTCAAGATTTGAGCAACACCTTTTGGCTCTTCGAAAGATCTTAGAATCTTTTCGTCACCGCCGCTAACGAATTTCGTATTTGAAATGGGTTCGACGCACACCATGTCGTAACCATGAATCTGAGGTCTTGAAAACTCGAACCAAGAGTCCGAACTTTTCGATTGACGGTCGGTACATTTGGCAATCAGTCTTGTTGTTTGATCCAAGGACGTCAGCAATAAGTAACGACCATTAGGCGCCCATGCAACATCTGTGACAGCTTTGACCGGACCAGTTGGAGCGAGCTGTTGATCCCATAAGCCTGAACTGTCCGATTTCCACATTCTCCAAGATCCGGTCTTTCCATTAGTTACAATGTAGTCTTCTCCATCTTTGATTAGCCACGAACACGACCAGAATCCCCCTGCAGACCCTGTAGCAGTGGATGCACCCTTAGATGACAGCTCACCAAGTCTGGAAGTACACACCCACACCCCAGATTCCTCATCGGGTTCCCACACCATAACTGCGGTATCCGCGGTTGACGCCAAAAGACGTAACTGGTTTTCATGCCATTGCACACTGGAAATCCAGTCGTCGTGACCGATTATCAAAGCTTCAAAACTGATGGCAACTTTGAAATCCGGACCGATTGAGAACTTGTTTTGTTTGTTGCTCAGGAGCTTGAGCTTAGATTCGTCCTCGTCTGAAGTATCGATGAGCTCGTTCACTCGTATTTTCCACAGCCTAATGTATCGATCTTGAGACCCCGTGGCAAGCATCAAGTTCCCGGGTGATTCCTTGTGGAAATCCATGGCTTTGATCCAGTCTTCGTGACCTTCCAGGACAGCTGCCTGCTGGAATTCAGATAGTTCTGAAGTTTTCGGTTCCCACAGAAAAGAATATATAAGAACGTCAGTGCTAGTCCCGCCAATGGCCAGCAGGATTTTGTTGTTGTGGATCTCCTGCAAAGCCAAGCATAGAGGAAAAGTGTTCTTTCTGGGCTCGAAGGCGTGAATCAGTTGTGCTTCGTCTGCATCGCCTAGACTCCATATGGAGACCGATCCATCTGCACAGCCAACAACGAACATAGTCTCGAGCACTGAAATGGCAGTAATGGAATGTTTATGGTAGGTCAATGTCTGGATGCATTCGAAAGTAGCGCTACCGTTTTCTAGTGTGCTATTACGCTTTTTCCAGATTCTGATCTGGAAGTCTTCCGATGCTGAAACCAACAGATTTGTTCCAGGAACAAATCTGACACAAGTGACTTCAGCGTTGTGGCCTTTTAAAGTCTTGAAAACCCCATAACTACTGGAATCCAAAGGTTTCCATAAAGCAATTGTTTTTCCAGCTCCAAAAGCCAGAATTTCGTGCTCAGAAGAGTAACAGCTGACTTGAGTTTGTCTGTTGCCACCGATGAAAATACCCTCTTGTACAATCATCGCAGTCCCTTGTTGTTAGGCGGTAAAATGGAGTTGGAATTCGATGAGATGCGATGCGATGAGATGAGATAGATGCGATGAGATGGTGAAAAATTCCTTAGTACAAAATGATACAAATATTCCAATGCTCGCTAGCTAACACAACTTGAACAACTCAAGTTAGCCGATAGATAGAACTTTAGTGCGTGAACCGTCCATTCAATGGACAGGTTTAATTTCTGGATGCTACATTATTTAGTGATTGTTATAAATATCTAGACAACTCTTAGATTTCATTCTATGAGTTCTCTTCAAAAAAATTGAACGAATTTGAAGTGTGACGTTTGCTGGTGACTCCTTTAGAAGGAAGTTTCACTTATGCGTCGGTGACACAGCCCAAAGAAGCATTGCGAACAAGTTTGTGGTACTTGGAAAGCGTTCCTCTGGTGTAACGAGGGGCAGGAGCGACCCATTCGGATCTACGCTGGGCCATTTCTTCTTCAGAGATAGCAACATCGATCTTGTTGTTGTTGGCATCGATAGTGACAACGTCGCCATCCTTGACGAGACCAATTGGACCACCCTCTGCGGCTTCTGGGACAACGTGACCGATCAAAAACCCGTGGGAACCACCTGAGAATCTACCGTCAGTCAACAAGGCAACGTCTTGACCCAATCCGTAACCCATCAAGGCGGAAGAAGGCTTCAACATTTCAGGCATACCAGGGCCACCCTTAGGGCCTTGGTAACGGATCAAAACCACAGTCTTTTCTCCCTTCTTGATTTCCCCGTTTTCCAATGCGCGAATGAAGCCTGCTTCTTCGTCAAAAACACGGGCTTTACCCTGGAAGAAAGTACCTTCCTTACCGGTGATCTTACCAACCGAACCGCCTGGAGCAAGGGACCCGTACAAAATTTGTAGATGACCTTGAGGTTTGATGGGGTTGGACAAAGGTCTGAAAAGGTCTTGTCCCTCTGGTAGAGCAGTAGCTTTTTCAGCACGCTCGCCAAGGGTCTCACCAGTCACAGTGATGGTGTTTCCATTTAGCAGACCTTGTTCGAACAACGACTTGATAACGGCTTGAGTACCACCAAGAGGGTAAAGGTCCGACATCATGTATTTACCAGAAGGCTTGAAGTCACCCAACAATGGGGTTTTGTCACTAATGCGCTGGAAGTCATCTGGTGTGATCTTCACGCCTGCAGAACTGGCCACAGCAACCATGTGTAGCACAGCGTTGGTAGAGCCACCTGTAGCCACGACATATGTGATAGCGTTCAAGAAGGATTCTCTAGTCATGACATCACGGGGCAAAATACCCAGTTCCATGGTCTTTTTGATAGCTTCACCGATGTTGTCCAATTCAGCAAGTTTTGCATCGGAAACTGCAGGGTGGGACGATGAGTTAGGCAAAGTGAGCCCAAGCACTTCGGCAACCGAGGCCATTGTGTTGGCAGTGTACATACCACCACAGGAGCCTGGTCCAGGGCACGAGTGCTGCACCACATCTAGACGTTCCTTTTCGGTGAAATTCTTGGACAAGTACTGTCCATACGATTGGAAAGCGGACACAACGTCAATCTTCTCTGGGATCTTCTGCGAACCACAGGTGGGGCTTCCAGGCATGATGGTACCTCCGTACACCATGATGGAGGGTCTGTTGTGTCTACCAAATGCCATCAAGACACCAGGCATGTTCTTGTCGCACGAAGGAATTGCAATGTTAGCATCGTAGTGCTGGGCCATCATAATAGTTTCGAAAGAGTCAGCGATGATTTCTCTACTTTGCAAGGAGTAGCGCATACCATCCGTACCCATGGAGATACCGTCTGAAACACCAATGCTGTTGAATTGCATTCCTTTCAAGCCGGCCTTGTTAACAGATTCCGTGATCCTGTGGTTAAAGTCCATCAAATGCATATTACATGGGTTACCACTCCACCAGCAAGACCCAACACCGACCTGCGCCTTTTCGAAATCCGCTTGCTTGAATCCGGTAGCGTAAAGCATGGCCTGAGACGCACCCTGGTCCTTTGGTTCAGTGATGATATGAGAATATTTGTTCAACTTCTTGCACACATTTTGAGAGCTTGAAAACTGTCTTCTAGTTGCCGCGTTTGACAATCTGCCAAGGAACACCATCTTGAAGTCGATAAACTACTGGAAAGATTCAATACCCGGCTCTGGAGGTGTGTTATAACGGAATTCAATGTTACCAAGCTCATCTCATCGCTTAAATCATATAGTGAACCAATCAGTCATGATATTTCAAAAATTTTTCAGTCACCTGAGTAGTGGAAAAAAAACGCCGGTACCGGCATTCTCGTAGAACCAGAAGCCGTCAAGCGAGTGACAGAGCATAAGTGAATAACAGGGAAAGACCAAACCAGTTGTGAGATTCGTACTTTCAGATAGCTGGAAAATCGACTTGGGGATAGTTTCAAGAAGAATTTGAATGTTGGTCGTCGTGAGGATCTTGACTTTCTTTCTCGCCGTCTTCACTGCCGTTTTCTTCGTCGTCTTGGAAGTGTTCGCCGTAGCTTGATTGATCACCGTAGGTGCGGGCAAATTCAGAAGCCGGTGAGGATCCTCTGATGGATTTTTGGGGTGGATTCTGGCCCGCTAGCTTGGCGTAAACTTTTTTACCCAGGGTCTTCCGCAGCAGCATTTCGCGTACTTCAACGTATAGATCTTTTGAAGCGTGGTTGATGGAGTCGTGACTCTTTTTGAAGTAAGAACGGAATTCTTGGACGTGCTTCTTGAAGTCCAATTCGTTTTTCTTGAGCCATGACACGTTGAGATCGCGTCGTGACGCACCCCGCGCAAAGTTACGCATCAGATACTTGTCGTAATCGCGAATAATCCGAGTGATGATGTCGCTGGTGGAAATGCCGTCTGTGCGCTGTGTGGCCACAAATTTGCCCAATTCCTTAACAGGACGGTAGATATCGTCACTATCGGATGCAGCATAGGGCAAATCGTCGTGCGCGACGTAATCAATGTTGTGTTGCTCGAGGAAGTCAGTCGTCAGACACCAAGGTGCATCCTCAATCACTTCGTCGACCCATTTGCAATGCCGCAACGATTCGTAGCGCTGCTGGTCCGTCAGAACCGTGAGACCCTTCAATTTATGCGTGACACGATCCGAAGGAACACCGCAAATCAACTCAACGTTTGGCATGCATTTTTTGCATTGTTCAAGTTGCTTCATGTGGCCCAAATGAAACAAATCGAAAACTCCATCTGCATACACACGTACCAGTCTGTCCTTAGGCGGCAGATTGAGTGCGAACCCGCGTGGGCGGTACTTACGAAGTTCTTCTGGTAGTTTTTCATCCAATTCACGTTCCCGGGCGTCCTGAGCCTCAGCTTCAGCCGTTGACAGTGTCCGTCTTTTCTTGGATTTGTGACCCGGATTCTCTTCGTTTTCGCTCGATTCCTGGTCGTTAGGGGACGTTTCGGAATGCGATGACGTTGAATTAGATCTGGTTTCGTCAACATCGTCAGCGGAGCGCTTTCGGTTCAATTTGAACAAATTTGTGAGCGATCCACCGCTTGTGGAGTTTGATTTTCGAAGTGTCTCATTTGAACGTTTAGCCATCGTTTTTTCTCGAGCTGGAAATTGGATTCTTAGGTAAACGGGACCCTGTGAAGCCGATTAAATAGGTTTCAGGCCCTGAAGATGGCTTTGTGTAGCTGCAATGGCTGGTTTTTCTTGGACCCTGATGAGTTGTGATCGTTTAATTCAGTGAGTTAGTGTCCCAATTTTAATGTCTGGGCAAAAATGATATATATTACTTTACGTAAGCAGAACTGATTTTATGAGTACCGAAATTGTTCACGAGTACATATCACGTGGATTCCTTGATGCGTTGCGAGTCGAACATGTCCAAACTTTTAAGCCTCTCAGAAACGACTTCTGTTACAGGTTTTCAGATGGTATACGACTGTCCTATTGAGTAAACAGCATTCATTCTTATACAAATGCTCTCAACGGTGCATCACATGGATTGTGGAATTCTGAGTCGACGATTTTAAGTGAATGAGATGACCAAGGAAGAAGCATGGTGGGTCAGTGCAACATACTGGCGTGTAGATCACGGGAAAGGCTCATTGAATTACTATGGCCTGAGCACGCGCGCGCCACTTGTTAAAACATATTACAGCGTACGTGAATCATCGATAGGCATTCGTAGAATATGACTGAGTCCTTTACCTACGTCTTAATTACGTATCTAACGCATACCAACTGTCAAACAGACTCTTCAATACCCACAGAACTATCGAATAGATCACTCCTGTTATTTCTCTAAACCATGGAATCGCGTTCTATCGCTGCGATCAAGTATATAGATGCTTCCGAGCTATTCAAATGGCTCAAATCGGGCCATTCTACGTCTAATGAGCCTTTCCAGATCATCGACGTCCGGGGTAGCGACTACGTAGGTGGACACATCAAAGGTTCGTGGAACGTCCCGTATCGTCAGCTTCGTGACGATGTAGAGAAGTGCCACGAACTGCAGAACCAATTGAAAAACGCAGCAGGCTCGAGCGTCGTAAATTGTGTTTTCCACTGTGCATTGTCTCAGCAGAGGGGTCCCTCTGCTGCAATGAGATTTCTGCGCCTGCTGGAAGACGAAGATTTATCCAATTTTAGGATATACGTACTGCGTGGCGGGTTCAATCATTGGCAGAGTCTCTATGGCGAAGACCAGAGTGTCACTGAGTCGTATCAGAAGGACTTATGGACGTGACTGAATGATCCCAAGACGTAATATGTATTGTAGAGAAGGAAAAACAACACTAGAATCGAGCATTATAGGTAGCCGTACGAATAGATTTTGAATGAGGACGTTTCTCTCTCCCTCTCAGTTCAAGCTACCCTTTTGATTAGATGGACTCCGCTAGCAGATTCCACTGGGCCCGAAATCTGGCCCACTTTCAATGCAAACGCAGCTTTCTCAAACGACGGTTGCATATCGCCGTGTGCAAAGAAACCCAAGTCTCCACCACGCTTGAAAGATGAACAATCACTACGGAATTTCGCCAAGTCCTCAAATTTTTCTCCTTGCTCGATTTTACGCTGGTATACGGACAATTCTTCAAGCGCTTCTTCTTTCGTAATTGTAATGGGATCAGCGCGATGTGAAGCAGGTCTTTTCGAGTCTTTGTGTTTGATAAGCAGATGCAAGCACCTTACCCTCAGTGGGTGCTCCACGAGGTATTTTTTGAGCGCTGCATGGTCCGTTTCTTCGGGTTCTTCCCATTGAGATTGTTTGGTCTGCGGATTGAAGAAATATTGTCTACTTTTAGATTTGCTAAAACGGACCGTCCAAGGCTCGGGCAAACCGTTACTAGACATTTTGAGTAAGCGCGTTAACGTGGGAATAAAAGCAGATGAGTATTACGACTGTTCACACGACGAATCTTAGCTAACAGGTCGGTTTACTTGTATGAATAATGGTGTTATCCTCGTATTCGAACAGTATTTAATTGATGATGAGCCAATTTAAGGTCACGTGATAATGGTGGAGGGATCAGAAAAAGTACCTTTTTGGAGCTTCATGGGTAGTTTTGATAATTCAAGGCATTTGAGGATTGTAAAAGATTTAAGCTAGCGCTTAAACGGACCGAAACGGACAAGAATCGAGAAAGTTGGGATGATTATTTGTGATATGGTCGGTAGAGCGGCCATTGTGAACGACAGTATAAAGGATAGCTGAGACAAAACTGCGGTGCAAGGTGTTGCTCATGAGAGAGTAGAAAACACGATCTGAAAAGCCATGAGAAAAAAGAGTCACGTGATACTTGTCGCACTATTACAAAGTGACAACATCTCCAAACGGTTGTAATCAAACCCCTGGCGAGTCTAACAACCCATCGAGACTTTGCTTTTCGTATTCTTGAGACCAGTGTGCTCTAAGTTGGACCACGCGTTGAAAAAGGATACACCGATTAGCGCTATAAAGTGCGGCCGCTTTTTCCGTCGTCTCCCGCTTCTCAACAGGCACAAGAAGACACTAGAAAATACAAACTCCAAATAACAAACGGCATAGCAACGTATCAATGGCTTCAAAGGCCATGGATCTCAAAAATTCAAAGATCTTATTGTTCATTATCATGTGACGTAGATTACGTAATAGTGATACTCAATATAATCTCGATTCTCGTTTTCAGTGACCTAAAATATAAATTAATAACACCAATGGTCCAAGATCAATAGCTCACATCTATATACCACTTGATGACCACACCAAAACTACGTCTGGACGTACTACGATGGTCTTGCAACCCGTCTAGATGTGTTCAGCGTCTTTTTGAACCCAAGAAAATGTATTCTTGACCCCTCACACACCCTTACAGCACTCTTTTTTCACCGCTCTACTTACAATGTCAGTTTTTTTGTATAGTCTTTTCCCGTCTTTTCTGCCTAAATACTTCCATAATCGCCATCATAGCGTACCCAGCTCGTTGCGTGCTGTCACTGACGTTTTCATCGCGAAAATTCATGCCTTCACATGGGCCCGTTCACTGTGGCGAAATGTTTCCGTCGTATTTCATACCCGAGTCAGGAAAATAATAACCCATAAGGGCATGAATACAACCGATTTCATCACGCCGTAGGCGATTGATCACGATAAGCGGTGTTATATATAAGGCCAGTACCTGCTGGGATCGCTTTAGCATTCAAGAACCGGAAACTTGTCAGGTTAGTAGGTTCTATCTGACTACAATATACAACCATGGTAGCATCGCTGATAGATGGAAAGGCCATTGCCAAGACAATTCGCGATGAGATCTCACACCAGATCAAAACATTGCAAACGCAGAATGCGTCTCTCAGGCCAACTTTGGCCATTTTTCAAGTTGGCAACCGTCAGGACTCTGCAACTTATGTTAGAATGAAACGGAAAGCTGCAAGCGAAGCCGGTATCGACGTGCTTTTCGTGCATTTGCACGAGGGTGTCACGGAATCCGAGCTACTCGCTAAGATCCAGGAAAAAAACAATGACAGCAATGTCCACGGTATTCTAGTGCAACTCCCACTGCCACCCCACATTGATGAGGACAAAATCACATCTGCTGTCCTTGGCCAGAAGGACGTGGACGGATTTGGACCTCACAACATCGGTGAACTCAATAAGAAAAACGGGAAACCCTTCTTCCATCCTTGCACCCCTCAGGGTATCATAGAGCTATTGGAAAGGTCTGCAGTGCCTATCGCTGGCTCTAAAGCCGTTGTGCTCGGAAGATCTGACATTGTTGGGTCTCCCGTTGCTGAATTGCTCAAATCCAAAGACGCTACCGTTACTGTTCTTCATTCCAGATCCAAGGACATTTCGTCGTACATGGCCACTGCCGATATTGTGGTTGTGGCCATCGGGAAGCCTGAATTCGTGAAAGGTGAATGGTTCAAAGGCAACAACACTTGTGTTGTGATCGATGTGGGCACCAACTACGTTGACGACTCCACTAAAAAAAGCGGTTACAGATGTGTAGGTGACGTGGAATTCGAAGCGACTCGTGAAGCTGTCAAACTAATAACCCCGGTTCCAGGTGGTGTGGGCCCCATGACTGTTGCCATGTTAATGAGCAATGTATTCACCGCTGCAAAGCGTTCGCTTAACAGCAATGCCAAACCAGAATTTATTCCTCTGTCATTGAACCTTCAGAAACCTGTGCCTTCGGATTTCGAGATCTCAAGAGCACAGAAACCAAAAGAAATAACCCAAATTGCATCGGAGGCTGGTATTCTGCCCATTGAACTGGAACCGTATGGATCCACCAAGGCTAAAGTCAAATTGGACATTTTGGACCGTTTGGCTACAAGAGAAAATGGTAAATATGTTCTTGTTGCAGGCATTACGCCTACTCCTCTCGGAGAAGGTAAATCGACTACTACCGTGGGGTTGGCTCAAGCTCTTGGAGCTCATCTGAATAAAACCGTATTTGCCAATGTCCGTCAACCTTCTATGGGACCAACCTTCGGTATCAAGGGTGGTGCTGCAGGAGGTGGTTACTCTCAAGTCATCCCCATGGATGAATTTAACTTGCATGTCACTGGTGATATTCACGCCATATCTATGGCAAACAACCTTTTGGCAGCTGCAATTGATACCCGAATCTTCCATGAACAAACACAGAAAGATGCAGCCTTGTACAAGAGGCTGGTGCCCACAAAGCGTGGAACTAGAAAATTCACACCTACCATGTTGAGAAGACTAAGAAAGTTGGGCATCGACAAGAAGGACCCAGACTCCTTGACTACTGAGGAGATGACCCGATTTGCTCGTTTAGATATCGATCCTGAGTCCATCACCTGGAGAAGAGTTGTGGATTGTAATGATAGATTCTTGAGAGGCATCACCATTGGTGAAGCCCCCAGTGAACGTGGTATCACCAGAAAGACAGGGTTTGACATTTCTGTTGCTTCGGAATGTATGGCTATCCTGGCATTGGCCAACTCTTTGGCTGATATGAGGGAAAGATTGGGTAACGTTGTGATTGGTACTTCGAGAGCTGGTGTTCCCATCACTTGCGAAGACATTGGTTGTGCGGGTGCAATGACGGCCCTTTTGAAGGATGCTGTCAAGCCCAACATCATGCAAACTTTGGAAGGTACACCGGTGTTCGTCCACGCCGGTCCTTTTGCTAACATCTCCATTGGTGCCAATTCCGCTATTGCTGACAAGATTGCCTTGAAGCTGGCGGGTGTTGAGCCAGGCGTCAGCGACGAAATCCGGAAAGAAACTCAAGGTTATGTTGTCACGGAGGCTGGTTTCGACTTTACAATGGGCGGTGAGAGATTCTTGAACATCAAGTGTAGATCATCTGGCCTTGTTCCAGACGCCGTGGTCATTGTGGCTACTATTAGAGCTCTGAAAGTTCACGGTGGCGGTCCTGAGGTGAAAGCGGGAGCACCATTGCCTACTGAGTACCTGAACGAGAACATTGATCTTCTACGAAAGGGGTGTGCCAATTTGGCCAAACATATCGCGAATGTTAAAACTTATAACCTTCCCGTCGTTGTTGCTATCAATAAGATGTCTTCAGACACAGACCGGGAACACGATGTTGTTAAAGAAGAATCTATAAAGGCTGGCGCATTCGATGCTATTGTCTCCAACCATTGGGAAGAAGGTGGCAAAGGTGCGACTGATTTGGCAGAGGGTGTGATAAGGGCTTGTGATGAGCCAAATCAGGAATTCCAATTTCTTTATGATACCGAAAACTTGTCCATTGAAGACAAAATCGGTTCTATTGCTAAGAAAATGTACGGTGCTGGCTCGGTCGAGTTCTTACCAGAAGCTCAAAGAAAGATCGAGCTTTACACCAAGCAAGGCTTTGACAAATTGCCAATCTGCATAGCAAAGACTCAGTACTCTCTATCTCATGACGCAAATCTAAAGGGTGTTCCAACGGGATTCACGTTCCCAATCCGTGATATACGCGCATCTGTTGGCGCTGGGTACTTGTACGCGCTCGCAGCTGAGATTCAGACTATCCCTGGCCTGCCCACTCATTGCGGTTTCATGAACATCGAGGTTAATGACGAAGGTGAAATTGAGGGCATGTTTTAAGAGTGAATGTATAATAGATGACATTGAGATTTAAAAGCTAGATTCTTAATCAATATTTCTGTGGTGCAAATGACGCGATGATCCATGATCCGTTTAAAAACGGGACCTCAACTTGGCGGGGCTATCGTAGATCACAAGCCCTTCTTGTGTCACCGAAGCTACAGGCTCCTTATTGCTATCGTAGTACTCTCCATGAACAAGATGTCGCCCGTTTTGTGATCTAGGATTAGTAACTCTCAAGGCCAGCCACTCTTGGACGTTGGGCCGTTTGTGAAAGTGAATTGTGTGATCCAGGGACACACTGAATTTGTGACAATATAGCGGGAGTAAATGGAAATATGGTAAACACAGTAACAGATACGCATCCGTCAAATATGCAAATTGAACGTATTGGAATCTGGGATCGTTTATTTCTTCACTTTCTTCGGTGTGCCTAGAAGAGGGTCTCCTCACACGCTGATAATAGTCGAGCTTCGTAAGATGCTGTTGCTTGTCTTTGCCGCGGTACTCAGCTGAATCGAAAATGTCTTCTGGGAATCGGTACTCTACCGCTCCTGACTCGAACCGCTTGATAAATGGCTTAAGAACTTCAGGGCTTTTCCAAGACGCATGCAAATGCTGATATTTATCAAAGTTCCCAACAACTTTGTGTTCAAAAAGCTGGGCGGCAGGGCGCATTTCTGTTAGTTCAGGGAAATTTCCCATGTTTTCGAGAAAGGAGACGGAGTCATCACTCGGTGGAGGACGGGAGGCTTGTGCATTGTACAGCATAATTGTAGTAACACAAATGACTTTTTTGAACTGGTACGCGCGCACCAGGCGATGTGCAAAGTTCCTGCCGTCTCTTAGCAGCTCTACCTCGTAGTTAATGCGTTCCTTTGGATCACCACCCACTAGAAAGTAACATTGGAGCGACGCAGGTTCAAAAGAAGAGCTGGTGGTCTTAATCGCTGCCCATAACGATTGTGCCACTATTGTTCCACCGAACGTAGCCTTTGCACCAGGTGGAGCGTGCCCGGGTACTGCGGAAACGAATTTTGTTTCGGATGTGCGAATTAAGGCAAGTAAACGAGGCAGCATCTTTAGACTTTGCTAACGAAGCTATTCGAAAAGTTGATAAAGGCTAAAACTAAGAGTTCTCAACGCTTTTGCCTCTTTTTCTGCACCTTTTCGTTCGAAAGCTTCCTATTGTTCTTTCTTCACGGGTAATCGTCCTCGAGTCAGCTCATAAACCACTTCCCCGATTTTTTCCCCTCCAACGGCACGTACAACCTAGCAATGAGTACGAGAGCCACTGTCGCGCAGGTGGCCACCCAGTTTGTTCTGGAGCGTTATCAAGATCATTTCAATGATCCAAGAACAACTTTAAATGGAATTCGGCAGCCGTTGGTTGTGTACATTTCAGGCCCGCAAGGATCAGGTAAAACGTTCTCTTCTGAAGGTGTTAAACAAATCCTTGGAAAGACCAGACCCGATTTGGAAAGTATTGTTGTTTCCATTGATGATTTTTACCTCACCCACAAAGATCAACAGACACTATCTCAGCACTATCCCGACAACGCCATGTTACAGGGTCGAGGCCTGCCAGGTACCCACGACATGCAATTGCTGCAGCAGTTTATGAGCCGGTTGTGTGAAAACACTGGCTCAACACAAATCCCGGCCTATGATAAGTCCCAATATGCTGGAGAAGGCGACAGAGTTGAGTCAAGCAAGGAAGTGCAATTACCGGTGGATATCGTGATTGTTGAAGGCTGGTTTCTAGGTTTTGAAAGTGTGTCTCGAGAAAGCCTCACTTGCATGTGGAACGAAGCGTCAACACAACGTGGAAATGTTCTTGGTGTGCATCCGTTGAACAACTACACAGAGATCAATGCATCTTTAAAATCTTATGCTGATCTGCTTTGGGAGGACACCAAGCAATTCTCAGTTGGGGTTATAATCGCCGCAGATGTTGAAAACGTTTACGCTTGGCGGCAGGAACAGGAAAATGATTTGATTGCGAAAACAGGCCACGGCATGAGCGAAGAGCAAGTCCGGAGTTTTGTTTTGCGATACATGCCCTGTTACGAGCTTTACTACCGCACGTTAAAAACCAAAGGTAACTTGGGCAATGCGGGAACGCTTGTTGTAAACATAGATAAACAACGCTCCGTCGTCAACGTTAACCAGAGATGAAGTGGTTATCTCGATTTCTTGAAGTATGTTGCAATGTGATAAAGTCATTTTGAAATTTTTGCCGACCCTAGTAAAGGAATTCGAGCTCCAGCGACATCCGTGTTCATGCTCTGCACAAATCTCAAGTGTCATATATCTGGCTTTACAACTCCGATGACATCAATGTAGCGGAATCGTTGTCTGAAACTTCATCCCAGGGGATAATCCAACGTGTGCCAGCAGTTGTCTGCGTCCTTTTAGGCAGTTGTCGTGACACGGGCTTGGACACTTTATGAATCGATTTTGGCGATAGTTTGGACATCAATTCCTGAGGCTTGTGCTCTTTTTCTCGTAGTGTTGTAACAATCAGTTTTCGAAGTGCACTGATCTCCATTCTCAGATTGAGCACGGCGTCAGCATCCGTTTTCAAGCTTCGCAACTCTTCCACTTCTGCTTTGAAACTACTTAAAACGTCCAAACCCTGTGTGGATTTTCGTAAAGAGGCAATATCTGATTTCAACTCTTTCAGAGTCTTCATTTCGTCTTTCAATTCTTCAACCCCTGTCACTTCTTTTTTGAACTCACAAAGAGCGCTAATGCTCCCTTTCAGAATCCCCACTTGCTCCTCCAATGCCACCATTCGATCCGAATTCCTGGCAGTTTCCGCTGAAACCGATTTCAGCACCTGTGAAGCTGCAACTGTTTGGCCCAGTAAGTTTGTAAATGCACTTTCAGCCCTTACATTACAAGCCACGTTCTGTGCCGATTGCTCCGCAAGAGTAGCATGAGCTTGGTTGTTAAAACGATGCATAATCTGATCGATCCTATCCTCATTGTTGAGTGCAATTCTTTCGATTTCAGACGACCTAAGTGCAACGTTTTTGGTCGATAAATCCCCCAGATTTTGATAAAACGTTTTTACACTGGCTTCGTTTGCTGTTTGTGCTTTCGCAAACGTTTCCAAATGCTGTGACACCTGTTTGACCTGTTCTTGCAGCTCTTTTCAAAGCTTTGCTTGTTAGAAATGTGTTGAAGCAAAATAGAATATCGGGTTTTCAACTGTCTTTACACACCTTTGAGATCCCCTAAACCCGCTGTGGCCAATGCCACTTTCTCATGGGAGCTTTTCAGCAGCCGTGAGTTTGTTTCCAGCATCTGGAAAAGCCTGGAAGACTTGTCCCGCAAATCAATAGACTCCAATTCGAGTTTCCCAGCCCATTTGAGGATCTGACGGTCCGTTTCTTCGCACATCGATGGCCTGGGCGTCGAGCATTCCGTTGGGACGTTACTATCGGACATGTTACAGCTCTAAAATCGCTTGTTTCCAACCAACTTCTGTGTGTTTTATGGCCTATTCGTAGGCTCGGCGGCTAATTTCTACTAAAAGGTATATCCAGATGGCTAGGTTGTATTACCTAATCATCAAATTTTTAAGAAAGAAGAGTATCACTATATACGGATATGTCCGTGTTCAGTGACCTGGAAATTATTCATGTTTAAACGCATTCTAGTATAAAGAAAGACAGAAAGCATCACATCAAAGGTGGACTATAAAGTCCAACCTAGCTCAAGTAGTCTGTAGGTTTACCCGTCAAGTACGTCGAGCTTGTTGGGCTATTGAGTACTTGTCAAAAACCACGCACGCGTTTACTCACGGAGCGTGTGTGTTCGCTTATGTCGCCCTTGCTGAAGGACTTCCTCAACAAGCGCGTGGTAGTGGTCACGACTGAGGGCCAATGTGTGTGTGCAACGCTGGAGGGCTTTGACAATAGTACAAACTTGCTGATTTCTCAGGTCAAAGACCGTGTATCTGGCGAAAATTTGGCCAGCTCGTACGTATTACGTGGAAACCAGATCGTTTGCTGTGGGCTTCTGGAAGACTCAGAAAAGGAACTGGCTTTTCAGGGCGCAAAATCGCTCAAAGACACGCGAAATTATGTGCCTGACGAGCACGTTGTGTGGCAACAGGTTTGGGCCCAAAAACAACAGCAGCACACACTGCAAACGTCGCATGAGAATTAGCATTTTGGTCGTGTCACACACACACCACGTCATTTTATAATGGTATAGTAATAGAAGGTCCAAAAATAATAATAGTGGAATTTAAGAAAAAACGGGCCACTTAATAACTCAAAGAGCTCTCTCTCTCTCTCTCTCTCTCTCTCTCTCTCTCTCTCTCTCTCTTTTCATCCCTTCAAATACTTTTTTTCCTCGCCAATACCACAGTCCGGTGGGATTCCCAATTGGCGCATTTTGCATGCGAGCTCCATCAAATAGTCGATAGCCTCGTTGAAAACTTTGACCTTGTCGACTGTAGGACCCCACACGTAGATCCCGTGTCTCCTCACAATGACAGCCGTTGCGGTAGGGTATTTATCTAGCGCCTCCTGCAAGCCGTCCGTCAAATCTTCTTCGTGAGCAGTGTTGTCTATGATTGGGATAACCAGGGTATCGAAAAACGACAGATTGATATCCTTTCCAGTAACGGGGTCTTTTTGGCCGCTTGGAATGGCTTTGATCTGCTCGATGTTCGCAATACGGAATTCTTTGTCGAAAATTAAAGAGCACATCACTGCATGTTGTGAATGAGTGTGGATCACAGCACCTGCATCACGTTGCGAGTAGCAAGACATAAACAAGGGTGTGCATGCACTGGGCTTGTAAAGTTCCGGAGTGCGTAGATAGTCCTTAGAAACTGGGTCCATGACGAACATGTGTTCAGGCTTCAATTGTTCCTTTTGCACGCCCGAGGGGGCGATGTAAATATGGCCAGTTTCTGGATGTTTGATAGATATTCCGCCGCCGGTTCCGGTCACCCAGTTGTTGTAGTAGAACAGTTTGCACAGCGAACAAATAAGGTTAGCAGGATGACGCGGATCTGTCGACGCTACCAGCGCATCGTTGGCATCTTTGAAAGCAGATTTTTTAGACATAGAGTCTTGTATATCGCCACAGTAACAGGAAGCCATCTTAAAGCTGCTTTCGTGCTGTCTTGAGATGTTTCTTCAATACTTTTAACGAATTTTGGCTATTACCATGAATTTTTCACTTCGATGTCGTCTAATTAACGACTATCTTCCTGCAGCGTCAGTTTCCCTTGCAATGTGAGAAAGTGAAGGATAATAGCGTTTTCTTAGTCGCAATTCCACCAACTCTGCTCCAGTACTCCAATCGAAGTCACCAACATTGAACTCTCTCAACAAATTGCACTCTTACAAGAAATTTCTGTTATAGCATTGACGGGATATTTTCTCTTTGAATATATCGGTTTGAACAATAGTTTCAGGTGTCTCTCTCTACTGCGGTTTAGAGTAGTTCTCAGTTCCGCAATGGGAGCATATCCTGTGCTTCAAATCGCTGTCGAACGCGAGAATTCCCTCTTTCACCTGTGTGCCCAGATCACGCATCTGGAAGTCGAATTGGCACACCACGGACTGGCACTTCCGGCAGTACCATCTCAGCATATCGTGCTGGCCTTCAGGACGGTCCTGCTCCACAACAATACCTACGGTGTTTGCATACCGAACAGGGTTGTGTGGAACCTTTGCAGGCAGCAGGTACGAGTCACCTTCGTTGATCGTCACATCTTTGAAGCGATCTGCACCTTGCAAAGTCTCGTCCACGACCCGCAGGGTCATGTGGCCGCGTTTCTGGTGAAACCATTCCGGAGTCGGATTGACGTGATAGTCAGTTCGCTCGTTGGGTCCTCCCACGATCATCACCGTGAAGCCGCCTCTATGCAGACAAAAGTTGTTAACCGGAGGCTGCAAGAGGTGGCCATTGTCCTGAAGCCATTGTTCGATATTTATAGGAGACGTATTTAGCATTATATATAATGAAGGCCGCTTGAGACTAGATGAAAGGGCTATAAAGCTATGGACTTGTTGAAGTTGTGAGCGGAAGTGGATACTTATTGTAGGTTAGGTTTTCCTATGGGTTGATTATATATATATTATACGTCGTCGTATATATAGCGTTAATGTCCGAGCGAGATAGCTTTTTACGGAAAGCGTGAGTTATGGTGATAAACTATCGGCTGTGAACGCTGGATAGATACCTGGATTGGTTTGGAGTTGTTTGGAACCTATTTGGAAGAGCTTTTTTCCGTCGTCGATGTACTTTAACTTCGGGGTTGTGTGCGTACCTCGAAATTTTGAAATTTGAGTTTTTTGAATAAGACAAAGACAGATTGGCGGAATCTGAGAATGATGAGTGCCTGACATTGGCAGCGATACTGTGAGCCGGAAACTGGCTTTCTTTATGTTTATAATGGTATATAGATATTTGTATCACGTGGTCCAGCGTCAGCGACGGCGGTGGTCAAAAGTGACAAAGAATGTCAAAAGCGCCAATCACACCAGCCTGTGAAGACGGTGCCAGGAGAAGTAGAGAGAAGTGCTGGATCCCAGCACTTTATTGTATTTAAAGACACCCGGCACTTCTGGAACTCTCGAGGGCTTCGTTTTTCTCGGACATTTTTCAAGTATTCTAGAAATTCGCTCCGCGCACAACGTGGAAGGACTCTTCAACCCTCTCATCTACACCACCCACTAAACAGTTCTGATACGATACCCACAAGTGTTTCATACGACTTACCTTAGTTCCTATGTTGCGCTGTGTTCCGGCGTACTCATGAGTACTCGTCAACTTCTACCTTTAACCTATATTAACCAGCATAATCGCATCTCTCATCCCATAAGACCTCCATCTCTAACAGGTCTCTCTGCCTTCTTCAACTTCTTGTCCCTCATGATCCAATCAGCAGAAGATCTTCTTCGTCAAATAACTTTACGCAATGGCCACAGTTCACTCTTGCCTCAAACGGTGACCAAGTTGAATCTCTCACCTATTAACTTGCCGCAACCAACTCCTGTCAAACAACACTTACAAGCCTGGATCAACGAATGTAAACAAATTCAACAAGCAATTGATTTGCGACACCGAAAAACCGCGGAATTTGACTCATGGTATTCAGAAAACTGTCTATCCAAACGACCACCAGGAATGACTACTGGCGGGGTTTTATCACCAGCACGACGCAAGGAAAAGGGACTCTGACCGGTAGAACTAGCAGAGTTTTTGGTTTGAAACGCAAACGGATGAAAAAGAGGGTTAGTCGAAGAAATGTGAACCCGGTGTTTTTCTCGTACATAGAGGCATTCTGGGAGAATATATTTACAAAACGTTCGTCGCTGGAATTCTCTAATCTTTCCAACTAAAACGTGTGGGTCTAGATAGCCTTCACGGATTTCAATTTCTCAATGAGCTCATCGACAGAAGCTACTTTTTCGCCTGCAGATCTGGTAGGTGGCTCTTCAAGCTTGAGAACTTGTAGTCTAGGCTCGGTAGAGACGTCTGAGAAGTCCGCTAGGGTCATTTTCTCCATGGGCTTTTTCTTAGCTTTCATCAGGTTGGGCAATGTGGCGTAACGCGGTTGGTTAAGACGCAGATCAGTGGTAATGACGAGCGGTAGTGGTGCGCTAATGGTTTCTTCTCCGCCGTCAATTTCTCTGGTCACTTTTGCCACCAAGGACGACTCATCGATTTCCACTTTCGCCGCATTCGTGGCCTGTGGCCAGTTCAAGAGCCCAGCAAGCATCTGGCCTGTGTTGTTGCAGTCGTCGTCGATACTTTGTTTCCCCAGGATAACCAAGTTCGCGTTTTGCTTGGCGACAACCTGTTTCAAAATCTTGGCCACGGCTAGCGGTTCCAATTCTGTCTCCTTTGCGTCGATCAGCGTGCACGTATCGGCGCCCTTGGCCAGTGCTGTTCTCAAGATATCCTGAGCCTTAGTAGGTCCAATCGACACTGCATGGATGTTTTCCACCAGTTTCTTGTGCGCTTCCCGGATGCGCACGGCTTCTTCAACGGCAATGTCGTCGAATGGGTTCATGCTGAATTTCACACCTGTTTTCTCGACACCAGTGCCGGCTTTATTGATTCTTGGTTTAATGGCATAGTCGATGACCCTCTTAACGGGCACCAAAATACGCAGTGCTTTAGACATGATGTGTGGACAGTGGGGAAGTATGTTTTGTACCGGTTTCCGATTAGAATCAAGAGTTAGCGATCCGCAAGCAACGTCGAGATCGTTATGTTAAGGTTTTCTTGCTTGTTTTTAGTCGAATTCAGGCCGCAAAAAAAGTAGCAGTATACCTAAAACTGTATGAAACGAAAGAAACCAGCTAGGGCCTTTAGATGGTGCTTAATGAATGGATATCGACCCTTCGAAGTTCACTTGAATCTGGATATCTCTCTTTTCACCTAGTTAATTATTGGGTGAGTCTGGCTTTTTTCCAGATTATTAGACTTATTGGCTTACATAAGCCCATACTTAACAGAATTCAGAGTGAAAAATTAACGATGTTAATGAAGATGAGCAGAGCCAGTGTGTGAGATCAGGTAAAGAATATTGAATTAATCAGACGGAATGAGTGCTCAAATTGTGGTGACAGTCATCGGACATGATCCAGCTTTGAGCGAGGAATTTAAAGGTGAAATTACCACTTTTCTACGTGGTCTAGAAGACGTAAAAATTGACTCTGAAGTGGAACTATCTGCCCGTGCCCAGGATTACTTCCTCAGTACCTCCCAAAGCGTTTCAAATTTGCGCCAAATGCTGAAGACTGTTGAAAGCGACAATTCGGACATTATTGTGCAGGAAAACTCGAAATTCCGTAAAGAAAAGGGTTTGGTAGTGTTCGATATGGACTCCACTCTGATCTACCAGGAAGTGATCGAATTGATCGCTGCATATGCACAAGTCGAGGAAAAAGTCGCTGAGATCACAGAGCGTGCCATGAATAACGAATTGGATTTCAAACAGTCACTTGCGGAGCGTGTAGGGTTGCTCAAAGGCATCAAGACGGCCACGCTATACGACGAAATAAAACAGAAACTGCGGGTCACTCAAGGCGTACCTGAATTGTGTCGTGGATTGAAAAAGATGGGGTGCAAGCTAGCGGTACTGAGTGGGGGGTTCACTCCATTCGCCAACCACATGAAAGACGTGCTAGAGCTAGATTTTGCCAGAGCCAATGTTTTGGCCACGGAAAATGACCCAAGTCAAAACGGTGTTGAAATCCTTAGCGGACACACTATTGGAGATGTAGTGGACGGTGAATGCAAAGCGCAAACTTTGCTGGAACTGGCCCGTGAATACAAGTTGCCCGTGGAATCAACCGTGATGGTGGGCGATGGAGGAAACGATTTACCTGCGATGGGCGTTGCAGGGTTTGGGATCGCGTGGAACGCGAAACCAAGGGTCCAGGAGGCCGCACCTTCGAAACTGAACACCCAATCGCTGCTAGATGCGTTTTACATATTTGGGTTCACGGACGCTGAGATTGCAGCCCTATTGGCGTGAATCAGGAACGTAGCACCAAAGTCTCACCACACCGGGATCTTCGTTCGTCAATGCAGAGTTGTCAATGTGTCATATTGCGAGTAGATAGACTAGATAAGATACAAAGCATGTTCATGTTGACTTTTGTCGTTCGTTTCAGTGGCATCTTTTTGAAGGATGTTCCTGCTGTTTAAGCATTGGCAGCGATCTTCTGCTTGATCAAAGCTGGGTTAGCACCGACAACCTTGTCCACAATCTTACCGTTTTTGAAAAGCACGATGGTAGGCATGGCAGAGACATCGTTCTTGGAAGCAGCTTCTGGCACCTCGTCGACGTCCAACTTGTAGAAATCGGCAGACGAGTATTCAGCAGCAAACTTTTCTAGCATTGGTGCGATCATCTTGCAAGGACCACACCAGGTAGCGAAAAAGTCGACAACGACCAATTTATCAGCTTGGATGACTTTGTCGAAGTCTGCAACGTTAGCGATTTGGGCGACCATTGTGAAATATGATATGTGAGTATGTAAAAAGGGGGGTTCTATAGAGCTAAAAAAGGTCAATAAACCAGTGTTTAACTTTGGTTTCTACAAGTTTTTCGATAAATGCCCTCCATGGTATTTTTCATTGCCCTTTTTATATGCAAAATTTATGAATGTTACCAATTTAAAGGTTGAGCTGGAACTCATCGACTTTACTAAGCTTTATGACAAACAACTAACCTTCATTAAAGAGGTCTTGATATTTGCGAGAATTATAGCTATTGTAATTAGAGACTCTTGTGACAGCTTGACTAATGGATTGATTTTCGAATGATGGTAGAAACTACGAGAAAAATCGAGTTCAAACTGCCATAATTGACAAATAGACATTCATTGCGATGAGGATGGCTTAGACGAACGTTCGAGGAATTGGAGGCGGGAGTGTAAACGTTGTAGACTTGATAGAGCAATTATGCGTGTGTGACTCGTTGACTTAGCGACTAAACAGCAATGGAAGACGTCGTACACACTTTATTGGATCTTCAAAAAATAACGACAACTGCAGGATTCGAACCTGCGCGGGCAGAGCCCAAAAGATTTCTAATCTTACGCCTTAACCACTCGGCCAAATTGCCCTGAACTGTAAATCAAATAGGCAGTGCGTACAATATAGATAAAAAATGGTCACGAGATAACTGTCAGGTCATGACTTTATGCTAGTATAGTTTATCACGGTGGTAAGAATGCTGTGATAGGACCTAACTCGGCTCCAATACTCCCGTGGCTTCCGATTCAAAACTTAAAAATACCCCGTGCATGTGTTTTCAATGGTGGGTACCAACTTCAGGCATTAAATGAATGTTTGCCTAGCTAACCGACAATAATTGTGGTTTTGATCTACAATTTTAAAGAAGCCCGCTGGCTATATAAGAAAGCGACAAAACTACGGGTACTAGGGAATGATCTTGTAGGGTATACTAATACTGATATATATACGTCTTGATGGAAAGGTATCACGTGATCTATGATTTGCGAAGGGAAGGGTAAAAGTTATACACCTACTGTCCAGAACTTCGAATCAATAGTCTACATGTCAAGAAAGCTGTATGTTTGTACTATCCAGCTATCAGCGGTAATCTCACCTTTTCTATTAAGCTCAGAATGTCAGATTATGGGAACCTCTGTCTGTCAAGCGTCAGATCTATGACAAAAAGATCACATCCACGTGACACGTTGACAGCGACAAAAGTTCACAATTAGTTCTCTACGAGACCATAAATCCAATCGCACTGAGTGACGCTCCCCCAGACTGATGGAATTGCCTATAATATGGTCCCTTTTACACTATGTACAGTACGGAGAGATGTACTTTTTCCACTTATAATGGAACCTAGAAATATGCTACAATTGACGTACCAAGACCGTCCAGGAACCCATTTCAAGTCCCATGGTTACTAAAATGTCTCGGAATACAGCCGTTTGGTCTCGGAATAGTTTCACTCATCCAAAAACCCATTGTCACTTTCTTTATTTACCGTCGTGTCCTACACCGTGCGTCACATACGTACCTTGTGATCTCTAAATTTCGTGAAATATCAATAGTAAACACAGATCATCTTTCAAAACTCATCTCTTCTTTGAAATGTTGTTCACCACCAGCTCCGATATATCCCCACATCCCGGGTCCCTCGTCGTGATCTTAGGTCAATTTGACGTCCTTGGCTTAGTGAACCATGTCCGAAACAGAAGACGGCGATTTTACCTCTCTTCCCTTGTCAGAAAGGTTAAACCACAAACTATGGAAAGCACGGATGCACGGTTACCAGGAGCTGAACAATGCGTTCAAGAAAGCTTCCATTAGGTCGATTCCACGTGAAATATCTCAGTACTGGACGAACCCGGATCTTTTCGCCCAATACATCGTGGATTCCAACGTTGTGGCGCAAGAACAAGCTGTGACAGCGCTACTAAGTCTTCTAGAATATTTGTGTCAACTTCCTGAAAATCCGTCTTCCAATTCTTTACGAGTGCAATGGATCCCACCTCTAGCCGAAAAAGGATTGGGCTCTTCTAGAGCTGCTACAAAGCAGAAAACACAAGAATGTATACTGACATTGGTGTCACTAGACGAATCCATCACTGCATCCATCGAGCTTTTGGAACCATTGCTAAAAAACAAACTGCCGCGTCTTGTCGCAAACTGTGTAGAATGCATGGCTCGAATAGTTGAGTTTTTCGGGTTGCAGCAGGTCACAAACCTTCCGGCTTTTCTCCAGCTATTCTTGGAGCCCATACCGCGTCTTTCCAGTCATGCCGACAAAACTGTTCGTTCACAGACCATGGATTTGATTTTACAATTATACAAATGGCTGGGACGTGATCTCTTGCAGGATGTTCTACTTGAGAGACTGAAACCAATCCAACAGCGTGATTTGGACAAGACATTCCAGCAATACAAAGGGGAAATTCCTCCTTCTTCTCAACCAAGGCCATTCCAATGGCAAAAAAAGCAGGATACCGAGCAATCGGAAACTGATAAAGATGGTGACACCCTGATGGGCGGTGCTCTCAAGCTCGGTCAGGAGAACGGTGGGAACATGACCAAGGGCTCGCAAGGTCCTCTAATCAATGCTTTTGATCTATTACCCGCGAGTTTGATACTGGACAAGTTTCCTATCGATTTCAATGATCGAATTTCTTCATCTAAGTGGAAAGACAGAGTCGAATGTCTTGAAGAAATTCTAAATCAAATCTTGCTACCTGTCAAAAAGCTCGAGGCCAAAAATCAGGATTATAGTGATTTTTTGAGAGCCTTAGCTCAGGTTATAGAAAAAGATGCCAATGTTCAAGCTGTGACCTTGGCAGCTCAATGTATCCAACAGTTGTGCTCAAAATTATCGATCAATTTTAACCGACAGTATGGTTCGCTAGTGCTGACTGCATTGTTGGAAAGATCTAAAGAAAAGAAAGCATCGGTTAATGAAGCAATTTGTCAAGCTCTTATACAAATTTCAGAATGTTGCGGTGTTGATTCCTGCTTAGAGGAAACATTGCGTTTCATGGCGCACAAGACCCCCCAGGTACGAATGGAAAGTACAAAGTTTTTGACACATCTCTTACAAACCTGGAAGCCAGAAGCTCATAACCCTAATGATGAACTAGTAATAAAGCTGGTTCCTGACATCTCTCAAGCAGCGCTTAAAATTGTCGGTGACACACAGCCTGCCATCCGTGACACTGGGTACGAATGTATCGCGACGTTGATGAAGCTTGTCGGTGAAAGAGAGGTTTCAGATGTGATTGATAATCTCGACAATTTGAAGAAGAAGAAAGTCTACGAGCATTTCGAAAGAGCACAAGTAGCTGGTGGACTACGCACGCAGCGACCACAAGACACGGCTGGAGAAAGAAATCCTATTCCATCCCACGGACCAGATACGTATCGCGGCAAGGCCCCAATGAAGTCCGGATTGACATCTCCAGGCTTTAATGGAGGAGCGACCTCTCTTCGTAAGCCACTTTCTACGCTACCATCCAAACGAGGGCCTTCTTCGCCCTTAAAGACGGGAAATAGAGTTGAGCCCCATCATAATGGTCTGCCCTCAGCAAAATCAAGGCTCACCACGCGTTCTTTGACCACCGACTCTCCAATGGCCTCTAGCAAGAACCAAGCTGTTAGTGTAGAGTTGGATGATCTGCGTGGTCAAAAGCAGAAGTGGCTCAAAGAGCGCCAAGACTTCCTGAACACTATCACAGAATTCCAAAGTCGATCTTCTCGAATAAATTCTGAAAAATCGTCACTTCAACAACAGCTGAGTACAGCCCAGGCGACGCTTCATGAGCGGAATTTAGAGCTGCGCTCCAAAGACATGCAAATAACCCGCCTCCAAGACCGCGTATCAATTCTCGAAGCAGAATTAGAAGCCAAGACCACGCTGCCTTCCTCAACCTATGGGGTAAGATCTGCCTTATCATTCGATCCCCCCTCTGCACCACTTTCACAGGCACCACCCGGTACACCGCCACCTAGAAGAGTAATATCATCATCGTCAAACGGACGAAGTTCACCATCAGCAGAAGGTCAACGGGAAAGAAATTTCAACAGTCGCGTATCGAGTTTAGGCAATAGAGTGAGGTCACCCAGCGAGTCAAGTGATGATCTCCCCCATAGGGTTAACTCCTTACAACTGAGAAATGAGGCGAATTTAATTGGAAGGCAATCCGGGAGTTCCAGTGCCGATCAATTTTCCAGCACCAGTAGTAACCTTTTCAATGACGATAGTTGGAAACGCGCAGCCGAAGTAACATCTCAGCTGAAAGCACGAATCGAACGAATGCGTGCCAAAACGCGAGATATGGGCAGTCTGTGATTGCCGGCAAAACTAAATAGAAGGAAACGGAATTCACAGAATGGAAATGAAGGCGTGAGGCATCTTGGTGTCTGAAATTGTAATGTATTGCTTGTTTGTTTGTTTTTTTTTCGTTTCATGATCAGCCCTAGGCCGATCTGGGAATTCATCTTTTCCTCCGAATCTTTTTACGTATCGAAGCTAACTTCTTAGCTCGCTTCTTTTTCGCCGCTGCTGTGCGAGCGTCTTTGACCTCGAACTCGTTGGGATGATCCATATTCATTTTTCGTACTTTGATGTCTGTCATCTCGGTGGGTGTGATGTTTAGTTCATCCATGCTTTTTTGGATCCGTTTAAACTCCAGTAAAAGTGGGCCAATGCTTGGTTTTTTATCGTCTGTGGATAACTCTGTAGTCTTTCTTTGTAGTTCTTGAAGGAGCGATTGATGAGCACGGAGAAGCTTTTCTTTGGAAAGCAAAAGCTCATTGAAATCGGTCTTGTACGTCTCATTAGACTTTTGGTTATTCTCAAATAGAATCTGCTGAACATTTTGAACCCGCTCTATTCGCTTGTTCACGGTGCTCTGCTCTGAGGAAGACGACGCTTGTTTTGATATGGTATTAGATTGTTCAGTTTTCTGATGACAGACCGGTGGTATGATTGTAACACCTTCGAAGTCTTCAATATTTCCGTGAAATAACTCGACTTTGACAAACCTGTTGTTGAATATGACGGAGGTAGCCTTGGTGCACCGGATCGCACATGACTCGTTGTGATATTGTACAACAGCTTGACGCTTCTGTATAGAGATTTTACAGTATTTGATGGAGCCGAAAGGTTTGAACTGTCCTCTGATCTGATCTCTGGATAAATTTCGGACTGGAATATTGACCACTTTAACAGACGATGTGGGACCAGGAATTTTTTCCGTTGATTCAACCGTGTGAATTTTAGACGGCAGTTGTGTTAGCATTTCTTGTGGATTTTTAACAATTCCTTTGAGCTGCAACTGAGCTAATTCTTCGGGGTCACCAGAGCCACTTGCCTTACCACTGACGTTTGGCAGATCTCTTATAATTTCAAGGACGAAATCAGCCAGTTCAGCAGCGATATCGGGGTCTTTTTCGATTATTTCTTGTAGTATCCAATCTTTGAGTTTTTCCCATGTTTTGGGGCTTAGAGAAAGCATCGGAAAGAGCTTTGGGTCTTCGTAGAAATCTCTAGTCGATAGGCGATGAGCATGGTTTTACTTGAACTTGGGTTTAATTTGAAAGGTGGTTTATAATATTGATCACGTGACATGTGAATTTTGAAGTAAGAGACAATTTGAATGGAGGTATCGAGTGTGATGGATTTCAATGCAGCTCTCTCATTAAATAGAGCAGCATTGGTATCATTTGTGAGTGGGAAACATTAAAAGAATCGGTAAACAAAACAGGTGTAGTACTCGTATAGAGTGACTATTTCTACTGAACTATCTTAAATGAGCTTCAGCGACGTAGAATTGGTGGTTTCTTAACTCTATTTGATGTATGAAGATATTCTATGAGTTGATTGAGCTATATAAACTACTTCCACTGTGAAAAAACTGAATCTTCGCGTACATGTCAGACATTAGACTGACACAGAACAGAGTTGGCTCGATTATAGTCATGTGACTGATGACAGATGACAGCTCGTGAAATAGTGATGATTCAAAATAAACATGGTTACACCAACTGTCTGCGAAGATTACCAGAATCAAAAGCTCCAACGGTCCAGCCGTCCAACCACCTAGTTCGTCTGTTTACGTCTGTTTCAAATTTCAAGTTTTCGCAATGAAGTTGGCCTCGTATCGACTGGCTTTACATATAAATATTTAAGTCATCATATTCACTCCACTGCAAATACACCCTAGACCTCCCTCGCATCCTATCAAAAGTGTTTGGCTCACCAAACTTTAACCACTCTCTCACTCTTCTCTTATATCTGTTTTCTTGCATGGATTAAAAAGAGTCTCTATACTTAAGTCACCTACGAAAAGCAGGATTCAGCGCAGAACATTATCTCAAAATCTGTCCCTATTTTTGGAGCTAATACCGTCACCAATCAGATGTACTACCCAGTGTGTTATCAACTTTCCATCTTTTTCTCAACAATTCACAACCCAACAACACATACCACATCAACGTTTATCAACTATTTTAAAACTCTTAAAACGGTATCGTATGTACTGGCTACAGGGCACGAAGCTCAAACGCAGCTGTCTAAAACTGGAAGTAAGCATTGTCTTCCAAGAATAACACAACCTTTTGCACAATGTGCAAGATGGATTCGTCGTTACTGTCAAGCTTGATGGTCGCATCCTCGTCGGCTCCCACTAGGTAGGCATTAGTGACGCTCTTGACGTTGTCGAATTCGTTTAGAATCAAACCAGTTCCGCTCTTGATAAAGTCTGGCACCAATTCCAAAACGTTAGCGTCATTTTTATGATCTAGGGCCTTGATGTATCTACCACCGCCGAATTGTAGGAAAGTAGACAACAGAGCAATAGAAAGTTGCTTGTTGTTAACCAATGAGTTGGACAAAACAATAGCGAAACCCTGCTTTGGTCTTGGTGGGTTCGATTCTCTTAGAATCTTGACCACTTCGGGGTACGAAAACCATTCCGGAATGGATCCACCGGTTCTCAAACGGTTTCTCAATTCAGTACCACTGATGTTCAAAGTGGAGGTGCTGGACAAATCGATTTGGTCGATTGGAGCGTAACGTTCTTCTTCTGGTAAGTAAGTAACCATTCTGAATGGGACAACTTCGATGTCCAATTCGTTCTTGTAAGATTCAACAAGCTCTTGGGCATCGTATGGGCCGTAGAAGTCCACATTAGCAGAGTTTTTTCCCGGACCAGCGTGGTCTCTGCCAACAATGAAGTGAGTGGCACCGTAGTTCTTTCTGATGATTGCGTGCCACACAGCTTCACGATCACCGCCCATACGCATGGCTAGAGGTAGCAACGATAGCTGGGCCATACCGTTAGGGTATCTTTTGATGATTTCCTGGTAAACACGCACACGGGTGTGATGGTCGATATCACCTGGCTTGGTTAGACCCACCACTGGATGGATCAGAACTTTAGCGTTTTGTTCTCTTGCGGCTCTGACTGTAAGCTCTCTGTGAGCTCTGTGCATTGGGTTACGGGTCTGGAAAGCGACAATACGATCCCAGTTCTTGGACTCGAATTCCAGTCTCAATTGAGCTGGCGTCTTACGCAAACCTGGGTAGTCGTAGTGGACAGGGCTCTGGATCGCCTGGATCTCACCACCGACGTAAAACTCGCCTGCGGTCTCGTACAGATATTTCACAGCTGGATGTTCAGGGTCGCCTCTGAACACTTTTTTGGCTTCTTCTTTCTTGTCTGGCTTGTAAACGTCCGTGACAGTGAGGATAGCGACGGGGATTTCGTTGTCCTGCAACAAAGTCACTCTGGTCTCCGGTTGCAGTTTTGCTGCGAATTTCTCGTCCACGTCCAAAGTAATGGGCATTGTCCAGATCAAACCACTGCTCAATCTGGAGTTTTGGACAACACCTTCGTAGTCCTTTTTATTCAAAAATCCTGCCAATGGAGAAAACCCACCGTTTTGGATCAATTCCAAATCGCAGATTTGTCTACCGGTCAAGTTCCATTGCAAAGGAATTTCAGATGCTTCTTGCAACAATTGGGTCTTGATAGGAGCATCGCGTTGAAGCAGATCTTTCAATTCACCACCGTGTGGAGCTGGCATTTTTGGTTTAATATGGTAAGATGCTTGAGTACTTGTAAAGAGTTGCAGTGTAAGAAAAGAGAGAGTGCAAGGGAAGCTCGTTTAAGTGTACGTCCGGTGGGAAATCAAGCTTATAAATGTGCATTTATATATGTAAATCTATACGCTGTTCGTAAGCTAGCCCAGTGGGCGGGAAGCGTCAAAGTTTGTTCTTCTCGAGCGTTGTGGCTGGCAGGTCTATATCAAATCATGTGTTCTTAGCGATTTTAGCAGATGAGCTTAAAAGTCGTAAGGGACGGGGACACGGATGTCGGTAACGCATATTTAGAGCCAGGCTAATTTTAATACTGATGTAGTGAGTGTGGGTGTGAATATGTGTGTGTTTCTGCGCTGGAATAATGTGGTTACTAGTTGGATCTGCGATGTAATAAGGTAATATACTGTGAGAATAGTGACTTTTGAAATGACGGTGAGTTTTTTCGGAGGTTGGACAGTCGTTAGTATGGAGAACTGTGCTGCTGGTAAGTAATGGTGAGATATGGATTACTGTTTGACTCGGGAAGAGTAGGATTCTGGGACGTATTTTTGATCACTTTTTCCCACCCTGGCGCAAAGGCTTTATAAATTGAATTTATCTGACGCCGTCGCTTATGTAATGATTAGGTAAGCGTTTCGTATGTAGTGGGCTATTTTTGATTATGTAGTGTACACATGTGATCCTACTGGTTAGTTTTAGTACAAAGTGATATAATGTTCTCGTACATAGTGCTTTATTTTAGTCCTTGAAATGGATCTCGAACGCATCACAAACTCAATTGCAAGGATCTTGTGGTGCATGTCATATAATCACACACATTTTAGGACTCGCTTGCTAATTCGACTCTGTCGCTTTACCTCACTGGGGTCACAAATACTCACTTTTCGTCGTCGCAGGTGATACACGGCGTTTAACTATGTACGTATCTCGTAGAGAACTGACAAATAGTGACCAATGGCTTCGCACAGCTGCCGTCATGGACAGTTCAATTCTTATGCCATTGAAAATTGCATGGATGCCTCCTGACTTCTCTTGCTTCAGAAAAAGGTGATCTTGCATTTCTGTCACTTTGTAGTAAGCCTGGCGCGCGCCAGGTCACGTGGACGAGAAATCTTAGCGATCCATACAATCCAGTTTCTGGCTCTACTTTGAAAGCTGCGCTCATCGATAACTCTCGTCCCGACGATGTATCTCTTTAAGGGCAGTGCCGCCTTTCTTCCCTTTAGTTTTACTCTCCCATTTATGAGCCGGAATTACGGTTTGTTACAATGTAATTGCGAGACACACTGGGATATTTCTTAGCCGCAACAGCTTTCCTATTGTACCCACGATGGTCCCAAATCTTGATTCTAATTCTTTTCTCATGCTGCGATAAAGCTGTACCATTCGTCTGAATACTGTTTATCCCTATAGCAACAAACAACTAGCTCAGCTCACTTGCCTTTCCTAATCACTATTTTTCTACCGTTCTCTCTTCCCATAGTTTCTAAGTTGACCAAAGACTAAATCTTCCTGCAGCTATCTCTCTTCACATCCAAGATACCATTCGCCATCATTCCACTGTGCATTTCGTCTTCTTTCAACGATTCATCAAATGTATTTCATGCCATACGCACTCCCAGTAACATTGTCAACAGCACTCCTCCCGCCCTCCCAGCACATGCACCATAGCTGTCCTCTCAACATTTCACTTCATTTTAAAGGTACCTTTGCAACATCAATGAGAGTGCGAAGGCATGATCCACACCCTCCACCCGGTCTGTGTGTATTCTTTTCTCGAGGTCATCGCATCACTAAAAAGAAAGCCAAGAGCGGTTTTTTGCGCTACGCTGGGCCCGAATTATCTCACAAGCCGCTGAACTACAGGCCGTCATTACACCATCAATTTTCCATCAGCATTGTTATTCAAATTCCTTTTTGCACATATGTAGACTACCCGGTAATACCCATTAAATTCTGCAGTATCCTGCACCGTAGCTCACGCTCGAATCCATCACGCTGCTTACTTGACTCGACTGTGAATAACCAGGCCATTCGAATTGGACCTTGGAACTTTTGTCCTGGCTCAGTGCGCATAACATTACACCGATAGGCTTTTCACCACATACTGTGTTTCCTGTCACCTCTAAGTAGTGCTTCCATAGGTCGTATTTGTCGTGCGGTTTCTCTTGCGATAAAATGGACATTGCAAACTTGTCCAAGATCTCGATGCTCTTCCAGATAGGTACCTGATGGTGCGATAGCTTACTCCGAGCCGTGAGCGATTCAATCTCTGTGTCTTCCGCCAGGGCCTCTTGAACTTCGTTGACGTCACCTACGTAGCCGGTAAAGTTGAAACGACGTCCCCAATGGCAGAAATCAGAGCTCACGATAAACGCATTAGTTGGATCCTTGACGAATTCGCTCAAAATTTTGCCCAATCGATAGTCCACACGAGCCGAGTTGTGAGATACCATGATGGGCACCACCGTGACGCTTTTCGGATCAATTTTACGTTTCTGCAAAGTTGCGTGTAACATGGGATACTGCATTTCCAATGAATGCTCATCGCAGTCAACTTCAGGATCCATCAATTCAAATCCCTCATGTTGCTGTACCAGGGCACTCACAGTAGCCGTATCTACAACTAGAGACCCGGCTGGCGTTGACAATTCACTAAATCCACTCAACAATCCCTTATTTTTGAAGTATATATGGTGCGATGGGCCCAAGATAAAGATTCGTTTCACTCCAAACAAGTCCAAAGCCCCGTAAGCTTTGCCCATCGTGCTACCACAATACGTATAGCCAGCATGTGGCGATATAACCACTCTGGCACCACTGACCACATCGTTGGAGCCCAAAAACTGCAAGAGTTGTGAAGATAGTTTCTCCGCATCAGAGCTGTACCAGGAACCACTGTGGGTCGCTGGACGAATATTCATGGCAAACAGGTCTCGATCAAGAAGATTGAACTGCGTTTAAATGTTAGTTATTAAGGCTATGACTCCTGCTTCAGTTTTCCTTAAAGTTGATCGATGCTGTACAGTAAGAGCCCTTTTATACTTTATATACAATTTCATATAGCACCGCCAGATTAAAAGGGCACAGTAGAAATCAAGGCAAAGACAAGGAGAAACAGTGACCTGTAGACTCCGCAGTATGTGCAAAAGAAGCGCCGGGTCGTAAGGCAGCTTCGAGGTAAATGTGAGCACGAGAGAGAGCCTGTAAAGCGAGTTAGGATGCAATTTGTTAAAAAATTCGAGTTTTCGGAAAGAGAATGAACCTTACTCGTGGTCCGACTCGTCTTCCTCGGAGTCGGAGTTGTCTTCGAGGGCTTTGTTTTCCAATAGGGCCTGTAGTTCGGCATCTTCAGTGGCAGTGACTGCCTTGGGTGCCATGGTGGTGTTGCAGAAACCGTCGTTGACGGAAATCACTTCTGCGATCTTGGCAATCGCTTGCTCAAGTAGCTCGATACCTTGCTGTTTCTCAAGAGCCTGGGTGGTCAACACGTATAGTGGAGCAGCGACCAATTTCACGCGGATCTGCATCTGTTCTGTGGATAGGTCCTCTGCGGCGCGAAGAGCCGATTTGATGGCATCAATACCTTCGTAGCTGAAACACGACACTTCGATGTCAGCACGGATCTTGACGGCCTGTGGGGTTAGTCTACGCGAGATGTACAAACGTAGTTCCTGGAAAATCTCTGGGCTGGGGGGTTCAAGGCCCTCGAACACGGTTTCGTCGACGATAGAGAGCTTGAAGGCGTCGTAAGCATGGCCGTACTTTCGACTCAAGGGCCATGCCACGGTCTGGTACAGCTGTTCCACGGGGAAATTGAACTTTTCAGCACAATGTCTGACGATAGAATGGACGGCTTTGGATTTTTGGTAGCGTTCTTCACACTTGATGATGTCTTCGGACGAAACACGACGTTTGGACAAATCGATGTAACCCTTTTCCTTGTCTACACGCAGAACGACCACAACCTCGTTTCTACCCACACGGATCAGTTTCTGGATCGATCTGATACGTCTTCTTGAAAGTTCACTCAGCAGTACCATACCTTCGATGTTGTCGTATTCCAGTAGTTTGACGTACGCACCCATTTCTGCGATTTGCTGCACATTCACCATCACCACATCGTCCACTTCTGGGTATTTGTTCTCGTAAAAACGGCAATTGGATGTCGACATCTTGTCAAAAATTCAGCTTCAAAGGTTGAATATCTTTAGTTAATTCCCGGCGTCTTTGGTCTTGTTTGAAAGCTAAAAACTCGTGTTTTCCGCTCTTTAATGCTCGAAATAAACCGCCACGTTAATAGTTGTTTCAATTGCTCTTGAATGACTCGATTATTCCCACGATCTTTGGCTAGATTCTAGCTTTCTTAGCTCTCTTTAAAAGAAAATTTTTTATACTTTCTTTGAATTGAAGGTACTCACTCACATTTGGAAAGGTATTCACAGCGATCAACAGTCACATGTTGGGCGTCTAAGGTGAATAGATGAGGTGGATAGCCGTCTTGACAAGCCCAAAGAGTGGTGAAATGGGTGAATGGTGGGAGGTCTTGGGTGAACTGGAAGCAGCAAAGCTGGAGGCAGCGAAACTGAGGACTTTCCGGAATGTCATTAGGTATTGTTGAGATAAAACAAGTCAGAGTTAGCGTCGTGCTGGACCGGTTGCGGATGAGAGTGGTAAGTTCGTCGCAGCATTTTTCGAATATACTTCTTAGCTCAAAACGCATTTGGCTTAATTGGAAAAGAAGCAGCATTGACGAGCATTAAGGAATGTATTTTGAGCTCGTCAAGGGTTACAGATAGCATCTCAGTAGCCTTATGCTGGCTTCAATAACTGAAATTAGAAACAGCTTTTCTCTCGCAGACGAGTTTTGGAAAACAACTTGTCTCTCTTGCCAAAAGCTCGGAACCATATGCAACGATCTCATCCTATTTGTCAAAATCACCGCCTCACTACTTTTTGCTTTAAAACCACTTTACCGTTCTAGCATCTTGTGCACCTGGGTATTACATCCTTCATCAAAATGCCTTTAAACCCCCACGGACATGGAACACAAGTTTGCCAGTAGGTTCTTGAGGGTTGAGGAATGACAAGCTTTTTGAGGTCTTCGCCTGAAATGACTGGACCCTTGTATATCAGTCCCGTCCTGATCCCGTTGAGCCAAGTTTTCAAAGGTCTTGCTTTACGTGTCTCGATAGGGGTATATTCAGTCCTATTTTAATTCTGCGATTTCTTGATAAAGGGTTCTTATGCCATATTTCCCAGGTTTTCAGGACCTTCACAGCTTTGAGATTCAATTTAAACTATTGTCTCGGCCCCGATTCCTATTCCTTATAGGCAAACAACACCATCAGCTCCTTTTACCATTATTGAATCAATTTCTGCGCTGAAAACGGCTTAAAACGCATAGAACACGCATTCACACTTGGAGCATGTTTATAACTGATGAATAATTCACCAAAGCACACACTTCTAAGCCATTTTCCGCTCGTTCAAAGCTGTTTGTTCTTGCCAAGTTTCTGTTTAGCCGCTGAAACAGATATTCACTCTACATATAATTCATTTATTCGTTTCGTATCTTGTGATTCAAAGTTATAAGGTCACGGGGTGAGAAATAATCACGTGTTCTTTGATTCAAGCTGCAACTCTCCATGAACAAAGCTTACGATTCAGAGGTAACCGCTTTCCATATCCTGTTCTTTCTTTACATTCAATTTCAGCCGGTGAGGCTGTACTCATTTCCGTTAAATTAGTCTATTGTAGCCCATACCTCGAATATCACTCTCGAATAACACTGTCACGCCGTTTTGACAACCGGCCAACTATACGTACTTCGTAAAATCAAGGAAATCTTGGGTGAATCGCTGCGGACCATCAGTATCGCCTAGTTTTTCTCTTATTCCTTGCAAATATTGAGCTCTCCGGGCCCAGGTAGTGCAAACCTCAGGAGCAGTTGCCGCAAACCAGTTTGCAGCAAATGTGTCAGCTATAATGGATACTTGGCGGATGTATTTAGCCAAATTCAAAGAGGTCATTATTTTGAAATGTGACGTAGAGAAGAAAGCAGGAACACCAGATTTCCTGTACATGCGAACTTTGAACAATTCGCTTTGGCCCTCTCCAAGAGGGTTGATCACGATGTTGATGAAGTTGAACTGACTCTTGATGATATTGAAATCAAACCCCGGACGACCAGACTCATCATAGAAAATGCTCACGAAATCGTTGCCCACATGTCTCTTCTTCAAAGAAAATTGTTCATCGTTTGGACTGTTGGGCATCAGTGTAATTGTGTGGAATACCAACTGAGTTTTTTCATCCCCCCAAACCAAGGCATAACGGCCGTCCGTCTCGGGCTCTAAACCTCCCAAATAAATATTATTAGAGGCGTCAAGCTTTATAAGCTGGCCCAATCTTGACAAAAAAGTTTTGTACTGCAACGAGCCAGACGTATTAGCGAGGATTTCAGATTCCTCGCACTGTTGAGGTCCCACGTACAATAAACCTATCTTGTGAAAATCTCTGTAGGGAATTCTGTCAAAGAGCTGGATTGATCTGGCAATCGGCCCGGTGTCAGGCACCCTCAGCGGTGCTTCGGTAAATGAGCTAAGGCGCATCAGAGTATACCCAGCAGTAAACAAAGATTCCTCCGAGTCTGCGTGTCCGGTTTCTATCGCATCCTCAGGCCCGATAGAAAAAATGTCGTAGGTAGTTGGGATGTCAGAGCGAACCAATCGTGATTCGACTGTTTCAGCTCCAGAGCTGCTTCTTATTGTTACGATAGAGTCACCCGTCTGTTTATGAGTCTCAATCGCTAAGATTTTATTATGCACAATCCAAGTACCGAAACTGAATTTATCATCTTCTTCATGAGATCTTTCGTTGATCGCTCTTGAATATAGCGTAGCATCGTTGCGGGATGTAGTGAAACGTGCCACTAGATCCAAATAAGCATATGCGTCAAAATCAAATCCGTCACCATCGGCGATGATTGATTTCAAGTTTTTCACTACGAACGGAGCCAGCTCCGTTCGATTGGGTAAACTCATCCTCAAATACCAGTTCGAAATGACCTTATAGGCCAACGTTAGGAAGAAATGTGCCACAGACGGTGTTATAGTGAACGATAAACTAGAAGGCGAGAATTCCGCGTCCTGTTCAGCGTATGATATGTTCTGTTCAACGTTTTTGATTTGCGCCCTCTTTTTCAAATCTTTCGAGCTTTCAATAAGTTTGAATGCAATGGCAAACACTCGTTTGAACTCGTCAAGTGTCAAATGAGAAATAATGGTTGGCGTGTCCGACAAAGCCAAAAGGAACTCCAAAATTGCAGGTGTACTGAAGGGACTAGTGATTCTTGTCTGGAGTTGGACGAGAATCGGGGTTAAAAAGCGCTTCAATGAAGCCGGAATTTCATGTGAACAGATAGTAAGAAGGTTCAAAGAAGGAGTTAAAGTTTTTTCAGTGGCTTGCATTCCATGATGCAACGAGTCCGTAATTTCATCTGCGAAACTTTTGGGCGCAAATCGGTGATACCCTAGAATTGAAGAAAGGCTTCTGATATACGCGACATGCAGATCGTCAGTATACAGAGATTTAGGAATTTTCACTTTTCGACCCACACCATGTTTAAGGTTATTACAGATTACCTCTTGATAACGTCTTGCCATATCGTCAATAGCCCTCAGTGATATCAAATTTGCAAATTGGGGGCACATGTATGCCAGAACGTATGAGTACACTTCCCAGTCGAAAGGTTTCTCTAATGTAAGAATGGCAACTGATAGCCACAATCGTATGTTTATTTTTGACGATCTCAATACTGTTTCCTCTCTTTCAAACTTTGGAAGCACAGCATTTTGGGTAAAGCATTTCTGTTGTGCTTCATGCAGATAGTATATGTCCTCTGGAAACGACCACTTTGAATCTTCGCAGAATGCACCAAATTTGGAGTTTTTTCCTAAAGCTGTAGAGATACCCTCGATTTCTATGACCTCTGCCATTACGACGTCATCAACACCACGACACTGAATCTTTGTCAAGACTTTTGCAGGAATGAGATATAAGTCGGTATCTTCCATTCGATAAGCATATTCAACAGCCTGAATTAGAATGCGGTAAAAGCATGCGAATAGGTCGGTTGGACTGCATGCAATGCTCCACGTTGCCAAGTCTGCTGAAGCCTGCGCAAGTAATAATTGTTTATTACGCGGCCATTTCGAGCCTGAAGGGGAACTTAGTGGGAAATGAATACCGCTGGAACGTCTCCTACTGGAGCCTACCGTGAAAACCGGGTTCATTATTTTATCGTTAAAAAGTTCAACGATGTAAGCCGGTAAGAATTTGCAGGTACTTGAATAAAGATCTATCAAGTTGACCACAACGTTTTCATTCTCTTCTGTCTCCAAAGTAGAAAGCAGCTGCTGTAAAACCTGGACGGATCGATTCTTAGTATTTTCGTCTTGATGGAAGGCTTCTTTAGCAGCTTTTCTGATAAGCACCAGAACCTGACATCTTATTGCCGACAAATTGTGAGGTTCATAAAACTTGGAAATAACAGCAGTAAAGAACAGTTCGCATTTAACTGCTTCTTCTATGTTTTGATCTAGAAACTCAAGGAATTGTCCGGCCAGCGCAACGTCCAGTAAGTCGCAGTAATCGAACAAGAAAGATATCGCTCGTGACAAGTCGTTGTAGCCCAAGTACAGCTTCTTGTTGGTAGCCAATAATTTAACCAACCTTTCAAAAATTGAATGAATGCGTCTTTTGCTAGGATTGCTCAAATCTTCAGTCTTCAGTATCGATCTCAATAATCTGAAAACTCCGCCATCGGCTTGGTTTGGAACAGTATGACTCCAGAACGATGAGTAATTCTTCATGTACGTTAAAAAATCATCAGATTGTAGAAGATGCATGAGCGCTCCTAACAATAAGAAGCTTACGTGCTCGATGCTGTCTTTATGCTCATACAGAGAGTTCATAAGCACAGTCAGAAGCTGGCCCACAGTTTCCGCCGGTGCTTCATGGTGGTTCCATAACTGTTTGAATTGCTTATCAGTCAGAAGCTCTATGAGCAAAACGAAATATCCAACTCGGTTATTGTTGGTATGGTTAAATTGCAGAAACGCCCTAAGTAAATCGTGTGCATTGCGTCCAAGGAAAAGAAGGTTTAATGTCGGTTCGAGTGACTCTCTTACATGATCCTCGCGACCCTGTAGTTCCACTAGTAAAGTTACCTCTCTAGAAACCAAATCCTTAGAACCTACTGGAATATTATGCGTACCGATAGCGAGGCCTTGTAAAGAAGCTCGTCGCACATCGTCCTGTGAGGACTTATTAGCTATTTGCGCGATTTGTTCCAGTGAGTCTGTACCTAGGGAAACACCACTTTCTAGGCATTTTGACACAAACTCCAGAATTTTGGTGGTGGTCGCCGGTCCGTACAGATCTCTTGTCGCTAGACGAGCTAAAGTATTCTTCAAAAACTCGCCCAACCCACTAACATCGCCCTGGGGTGTAAGAAGTGAATATAGTTTCGTACCTCCGCTAGTCAGAATGGAAAGACAATCGACAAAAACATTGAGTTCTGCTTCTGTTTCTTCACATTCCCAGAAGTTGGAGCTCATCAAACTGTGATAAAACGCCAACACCAACGTACCGTTCATATTTGGTGCAAGACGCTCTAAACAGGAGCGCAAAAGCTTCAAAGCTACTTCACGAACGTCGTGAGACACATTTCTTTCCACAAGGTCATTTGCCCCATTCCAAACCTTAAGAACAGACTCCGCTGGGAAGTCCTTAATGACGTCCAAAATTTCGGTTGCAGTGTCCTTTCGAGCGTCATACCCACGATCCTTGTTTGAGAGCCGAGCTATAAGATCTGGTGCGCTGGATGGCTCTGTTGCGCCGTCTTGTTCCTCAATGGTGATATTAGCGGCTGGTCCAAAAGTGATGGCCAAACTTCGCAAAAGTCCGTTTTTGAGCCCTCTTGAGCCGGATTTATAAATCAAAGCCGGAGCCATAGCTCGTTTGCAGCCTGGGATATGAGTGACAGGGCCTTTCTCCCCCTTAATGCGTAGTTTTTCAAGCTTTTACGGTCGTCCGATGGCCTGCTTGATTTTTCAATGTAGTGAAAACTAGGTAATATTAGCGTCACCAGGAACTCTATTGGTATAGGTAAAGAGACCCTGGTGCGAGGAAACAGGATAGTTGCCGATGAAGTTAAGCCTGTAATTTGGATGAATTGAGGGGTGTGTTGAATGTAGTAGAAGCTACGGTTTAGTGATAGCAAGATGGAAATCTGCATTTATATGCGTGCGATGGTGAGATTACGTGTGATGAAAGAAGAGCTATCGTTCTGAAGTTTTGGTAGCAGCTCAGAAAAAGGGAATATGCATATGCTGGGAATAAAAGTCTCTAAATACCCTGTCTGTAAAGTAAAAAGCTATTGTAAACTCTTCAAAGCCAGTTGCGCTAGTGGTCTCAGTTGCTCAAAGTCCGAACCTCCAGTCGATTATCTACACATTCCTCTACTTGCTGGCTGAAACCTAAGTAGCTGGCACCCGAAACCAATAAATCAACAGGCCAAACTTGTTTCAACTCTTGAATCCCGAACACTCACCAGCAAGCCAAACTTCCTTTCACCAAGGTACGAACACCAATCTCTGAACCTTTTCCATAGCTCTTCGCCCCCATTGCAAACCACTATTCACCTAGCAGTCATCTGACCAACAGCTTTAGGTATAGCTCAGTTTTTCTTCCTCTTATTTCACGAAATGAAGCGGTGGCTCAATGGTAGAGCTTTCGACTCCAGTTAAATTCTGGTTTATACGGAAAATTGCAATCGAAGGGTTGCAGGTTCAATTCCTGTCCGTTTCATTTTTAAAAAATTAATTTTTTGGATTCTAAAAATACACCGTTGACACCAGCCTTGTCGCGAAATTGTACGTCGTATGCATTTATTGCCTGTTTAGGAGATCCGGTTTCCGCATTGGGAATTCTTTTCGCACCCAACGCAGGCAAATACATTACCCGATTCGGCAAGATATCCTCGAAGGCTGGTTGAATCTCATCTCGAGACAGGGACACGGTAAAATGTAGCATTCCCACTGCGGTCATCTCTAGCCATAACCACGAAACGCTTCTATAATTAATCCATCTCCTAATACCCGCCCTTCACTTCATACAGTTCGCGCGCTACCAGTAACTCCGTCACGAAATTGGTGCCATGGACACGAACGGTAGGTGAGACAGCGAAAAAAATTCGCGATGCTGGGTTTTGCATGGAGTGATCAAAACAGTGTATATATATTGATGAAAGTAACATCCCAATGCAAGCAGTTTTGATGATCCCATTTCCTCTTCCTTTTCCCAGTACCTAGGTTTTTCTTTAAGCTTCGCTGTCTACTACCCATTAATTAGCGAAATAATGGCCTTTTTGAAAAGCGTTCTGCTAGCACTTTCAGCAGCCTCGGCTCTTGCAGAGTCCTCTAGCACTGCCGCCAGTTGCAACCCAATTAAGACATCTGGATGCTCGCCAGACCCAGCTTTGGGATCCTCTTTTGCCGAATCGTTCACCTCTGAATCCGAGCATTTCCACAAGCTGCAATATGCCACAGGCCAAATCAATTACACCGATGAAGGCATGGCTATGACCATCAACAAGCGTTTCGACAACCCCAGTCTCAGATCGAACTTCTACCTGATGTTCGGTAAGGTCGAGGTCGAATTCAAAGCCGCTGCAGGCCAAGGTATCATTTCGTCTTTTTACCTGCAAAGTGACGATCTGGACGAAATCGATTTGGAATGGACCGGAGGTGACACCACACAGTTCCAATCCAACTATTTCTCCAAAGGTGACACAACAACGTGGGACAGAGGCGCCTTCCACGGCGTGGACGCCCCACAAGAAAAATTCCACAACTACACAGTCGACTGGGCCATGGACAAGACCGTTTGGTACCTAGATGGCGCTCCCGTGAGAACATTGACAAACGATTCTAGCGAGGGCTACCCACAATCCCCTATGTACGTCATGATGGGCTGCTGGGCCGGTGGTGATCCTGACAACCAGCCAGGTACCATTGAGTGGGCTGGAGGTCTCACTGACTACACCAAGGCACCTTTCACCATGTACATCAAACGTGTGGTCATCACCGACTACTCAACTGGTGAGCAATACTCTTACAACGGCCAATCCGGAAGCTGGGAATCTATTGAGGCCAAGAACGGTGAAGTTTACGGCAGATACCAAGAGGCACAGAATGATTTCTCGTCTTTGACCAATGGTCAGGCCATTAGCAGCTCGAGCTCTGCCTCAAGTGCCAGCTCTAGTGCTTCTTCTAGTGCCAGCTCTAGTGCCAGCTCTAGCGCTTCCACCAGTGCTTCCACCAGTGCTTCCTCCAGTGCTTCCTCCAGTGCTTCCTCCAGTGCTTCCTCTAGCGCTTTCTCCAGTGCTAACTCGACTGTCTCTTCTAGCGCTCCTTACAGCACTCTTTCAAACTCCACCTCCATCCTCTCCCCATCCACTGTCTCTGTCAGCTCTGTCAGCTCTGGATCTTCAGAGTCTGCTTCTGCAATTTCAAAGTCTGCAAGCGCTTCCATCAAACCACAGAGTTTGACTACTTCTGCTGAAGCCGCTGCTGTGACTTCATCTGCTGCAGGATCCAAATCTTCTGCCAACTCGACCTCAACTGTTTCGTCTGCTAGTAGCTCTTATTCTGTTCGCGTAAACACGACCAATGGAGCATACGCTATGAAAATGAGTCTACCAGCTCTCTTTGCAGCTGTCGCATTCCTAATATAATCAAACCCCTCTTTGCATATAGGTATATGGATACTTGAATAACATAGCATTTCCACGTATCATAACTTTGAACCAGGGTCAAGCAGATTTTTTAGAAGACTGGGATACAATTGCTACTGATACCGCGTATTTCAACAAAGCTCAAGTGATTCTATTTACTTACAGGACAAAGCATGTTTCGAGCGCTTCGAACAAATCAAAATGCTGATGAAGTTATTTCTGTCACTCGAAACCTTTCATACATAAGCAAATACATCAAAAAATCAACAGCGAAAGCCATTGTCAAATAAGCATATGCATCTTCATCATTGACATTTTTCGTGGGCTCAAGCAACGACGGGTACTCTTCCTAAAGTATATGTTTCATATCCGAACTTTAACTTTTAACTGACGTTCCTTCATCATAATATCAAAATTCCAAAAAATAAGCCCTGTAGGGGGCTCGAACCCCTAACCTTATGATTAAGAGTCATACGCGCTACCGATTGCGCCAACAAGGCCCTTATTTATTGAAATTTTAGTAAGTCAATTTTAGTATAGTGGGAAAGCAACGATCTTCTGACTATCGTCAATTTCGTACACATTGAATATTTTCTAGATTGGTTAGCGATGAGCATCGCACTACAGATCGCTGATAAAAACGGCAAGAAACTGATCTACAGGTATTCTAGCTTCACAATCATCATGAAAATCGACACGGTACGAGACGCATTCATAAGTGATTACGAAGTTTTGCAGTTTTTGGCGCAGTTAGAACGCAGACACGACTGGAGTTCTAACAGCGATGATGTGGACATGACCGACAAAAAACGTAAGCGTAGACCGTATAACCATCCAGAATTACAAGCGATCACGAGAGACACAATCCGATATCTTTCGGAGGCAAAAGGGACTGGTGATGGCGATGGTACGGAAGAAGAAGGTGCGAAAAAGGAAGCCAAGTCCCCTCTAACGAGACTCAACGATACAAAGTTTTCCGCGCTAATGGGCGTGCTAAATGAATTCTCGCTGTTCAAAGCCGAGAAGTTGCAGATCGTGAACCAGATGCCGTTGAATCTGGTGCATTTGTACTCGATAGTGGAAGAATGCGATTCGCGATTCACCCCGGAAGAAACTGAAAGAATTATAGGTGCGATCCAGGAGTGCTGCTGATTTTGGAGGGAAGAATTTCAGATAGGATTGCACCATTTGGGAGCAAGCGTGTGGGTGTTTATGTTTCGCGACAGTACGTTCAGAGTGATACTGGGTTAGACATTGCAGGCGCACGTCATGATCCTGGCACTATCAATGAGAATTGGCATCGAAACAAACTACTGAGCCAGGGAGCTTTCCGATTAAAAAGCTCACTGCACTCGACAGCCCCTGCGTTCGACCGTCATTGCATTGCAGCACACACATACGTTGCTATACATGCATATTTCGGCCTTCTGGGCCGCAGCACAATCATGAAAATCCCTTGAAACGATTTGAAGCTTCCATAGACCTTTCAAAGCTCACATCCAATCCCAAGACCCTGACTATCGTATCGTGTCGTTGTTTTCTTGGAACTTTTAAGATGTCACGTGCTCTTTATCCACACACGTGATACGATTTTTACCGCACGTGCCTCGTGCTATCGTCTAATATAATAAGCCAATAGATATATTAATTTCAAAAATGGCCCTCTCTGCATCTAACTATAAAAGGAAGAGAGTTTTGAAAGCGTCTACATCAAAAGAGTCCATCCCAAACGAATCCTATTTGTTATTTAACGGTTTAGTGTCGTCTGCCAGCCCTTTTTAGACACCGTAGTTGGATTTGGCTTGCGAAATAGTGCGGTTCAAGAACTTTCGGCGTCTTTTTTTGGTCAATTTTAAGCTCGGCCTTTTTGCCAAGACATTGGAATTTTTAAATAAGACAATCGGGTCAAGATGAAGTTCGGAGAACAGCTCAATAGGGCGCTTATCAGAGAATACAGCTACTACTACATCTGTTACGACGATCTCAAAAACGATCTGGAAGAAAATTTGGAGTCAAACGGTCAAGTATGGAGTGAGACGTTGGAAACGCAGTTTTTGGAATCCTTGGAACTGGAATTGGACAAAGTTTACACTTTTTGCAAAGTCAAGCACAACGAGGTCGTAAGAAGAGTCAAAGAGGCTCAGGAACAAGTACACTCGACTGTGCGGGCTTTGGACTCGAATGTGCCCCCATCGGAGCTGGACTTCGAGATTCTGGAAGAAGAGCTATCGGACATTATCGCCGATGTGCACGACCTCGCCAAGTTCTCAAGACTCAACTACACCGGGTTCCAGAAAATCATCAAAAAACACGACAAAAAGACCAAATTCATTTTGAGACCTGTTTTCCAAGTTCGTTTGGACTCTAAGCCATTTTTCAAAGAAAATTACGACGATTTAGTGGTGAAAATCTCGCAACTCTACGATTTGGTCAGAACCCGTGGAAACCCAATCAGAGGTGACGCCGCCTCGGGTGGTAAACAGCAAAATTTCGTTAGGCAGACCACCAAATACTGGGTCCACCCGGACAATATCACAGAGCTCAAACTGATTATCTTGAAGCATTTGCCCGTTTTGGTGTTCAACAGCAACAAAGAGTTTGAAGCTGAGGACTCTGCCATCACTTCCATCTACTACGATAATGAGGATTTGGATCTATACTATGGTCGTCTAAGAAAAGATGAAGGCGCCGAGGCTCACCGTCTAAGATGGTACGGAGGAATGGGTTCTGACACGATTTTTGTCGAGCGGAAAACTCACAGAGAAGACTGGACAGGTGAAAAGTCCGTGAAGGCCAGATTTGCGTTGAAAGAGCGTTACATCAACGAGTTCTTGCACGGTAAGTACACTGTGGAACAAGCGTTTGCCAAAATGCGCAAAGACGGTAAGAAGAGTTTGAAAGAAATCGAAAACTTGGAGGCTTTGGCCACTGAAGTCCAATACACTATGTTGAAGAAGAAATTGCGGCCTGTTGTGCGTTCTTTCTACAACAGAACCGCTTTCCAGCTTCCTGGTGACGCCCGTGTGCGTATTTCGTTAGATACAGAATTGACCATGGTTAGAGAAGACAACTTTGATGGTCATAACAGAACCAACAACAATTGGAGACGTATGGATATCGGCGTTGATTGGCCATTCTCGCAATTGCCCGAAAAGGATGTTTGCAGATTCCCTTATGCCGTCCTGGAAGTCAAGCTGCAGACCCAATTGGGCCAGGAACCACCTGCTTGGGTTCGTGAATTGGTCGGATCTCACTTGGTAGAACCCGTCCCCAAGTTCTCCAAGTTCATTCACGGTGTGGCTTCATTGTTGGGCGATAAAACTGACTCAATTCCGTTCTGGCTACCGCAGATGGATGTGGATATCAGAAAGCCCGCTATCCCAACTCATATCAACATCAGCAGACCTGGTCGTGACGAAAACGATTCCGACGATGACATTTACGAGAGCCAGTCGCATCCTAACGGTAACTTGCTTGATGTGGAAGAAAGCGTGGGCTACGGCGCCATTGCGGGCGCTGACCACACTGCGCCACATGCTGGAACTAGGCCTAATGCTGCACGCAAGACCCCCCAAACTTCCTCCAACCCAATATTACGTGTGTACCGTCAGGCCTACGCAGCTATGGACCACTATCTGCACGGCGATCAGATCACCAAAGTGCCCGAAGGCACAGTTTTCGACACCCAGGTTTCTGCTCCTCCAGGCAAGACCATCTGCGTGCCCGTGAGAGTCGAGCCCAAAGTATATTTTGCCACGGAAAGAACCTTTTTATCCTGGTTGTCTATCGGACTGACCCTAAACGCTGTGGCCATTTCCATGCTCAACTACGGTACTGATGCCACGATGGTTGCTTCTGTCGGATTTTTCCTTACTGCTCTGGTCACCATCATCTACAATGGTTACGTCTATTGCAAAAGAGTCGTCAACATCCGTATGAAGCATGCTGTCGACTACCAGGATAAGATTGGACCCCCATTGGTGTGCGGTTTCCTGGTATTATCAACACTTTTCAGTTTTTACTGCAAGTGGGCAGACTACTGATGTCTTTACAGTCCCACAAATCTTCAAAACAAGCTGCCACCGCGCTAGCATTGTAAACCAAATACTAATCAACAATTAAATAATATCTTTAAGATCAATTGGAATCCTCTGAGTCTTCAAATGTCCCATGACACACTGTAGCTCTCGGTTGTGGTAGCTTTCATGTATATATTGTAGTTTAATTATCATAACTGACAGAATATTCAAACAAAAACATGAGATTCAAGGAACTTAAACAACTATTTGAGACCGAAAAGGACCGTTTAACTCACATAAAAAGCTATTGTTTGCTTTTGCGTAATAATTGAGCAATAGCATGCCAACTTTGGGAGAAATCCCGGTTGAATTTGATGTTTTAGAAGGCGAAAAAGAGAATATCATCCCTCTGCGATCAGGAAGATCAGCATTGGCCCTCTCGAAGAACCTAGGTCAAAAGGCGACTAATATGGATAACGGTAATGCGGATGGGATTGTCAAGCAACGTTTGGAGTTCGAAAAACGACTTTTGCAGGATTTGGAAGATTTGGATGACCCTTTGGAACTTTTCCTGCAGTACATTACATGGATCAACAATGCGTATCCACAAGGTGGCCAATCGAAACAAAGCGGTATGTTGGAGGTGCTGGAACGGTGTCTTATGTATTTCCGCGATTTTGCAACCTACAAAAATGATCCTCGTTACGTGAAGTTATGGATGAGTTATTTGGAGCTTTTTGCGGGTTCTGCCTTGGAAAGGCAGACACTTTACGTTTACATGACGCGCAAACAAATTGGGTCTTCTTTGGCGGTGTTCTACGAGAGCTTGAGTGCTTTTCTGCAGCACCAGAAACAGTATTCCCAGGCAAGAGACATTTTGAAAAAGGGTATCGAAAATAACGCTAGACCACTTGCAAGACTGCGAAGAACGTTTCAAGAATTTGATGAACTTATGCACAACTCCAAAATTGAGATTCAAGAAGTTCATGGTGGCGAAAGCATCTTGGATGGCGATCTCTTTTCCAGCGTTCTTGGTAAACATAGAGCTGAAATCCAAGAAGGCGATCAAAGAAACGTTCCACTGCCACGATCGTCTTCTTTCAAACACGAGATATTCAAAGATTTAAATGAAGTGGAATCAAACAACGACCTGCGAGTAGAAGGATGGGATTACTTTGACTCCAAACACCAACGGAATAAAGAAAATGAAATGAGCAAGCAACTTCTCACGTCGGGATCAAATATCGGATCTCTAAAGCAGGAAGAACCAACAAGGACTTCCACATCCAGGTTGGCCGTTTTCAAAGATTCAATAGGGAGAACCGGGCCCATTTACAAAATGTTAGAAACACCCGGTCGGAAGCCAGAACAAATAGACTGCAATTTCGATTTGATATATCCAACGAAAGATGAAGAGTTTTGCATTGAAGAGAGACTAGCAATGTCTCGTAACGTGTATTATAAAGTGAATAAGTCCAAAAGGCCGCCCACGGCGGAAACTGATAACCACGACCAGCATAGAAGGGAAACGAAAAAACTGAAGATTCCCTTACGTGAAAAAACGCCCTCATCATTTACATCTGTGCCTGTTTTTCAGGAGCCTCAAAACTCAGTGGAAGAGCACATTGCACAAGGCTATCGAACGATCGAAAGAACGTCTATTCTACCTTTAAAAGACGACGCCAGCGAGACTCCAGGTGCTTCAAAGAAAAACCAACCGGCGTCTCCCACTGTAACGTTTTTCTCAAAGAATGCGATCAACGAAGTGTATTCCATGTTCAATCAAAACTTTTCGCTTCCGCAATCTACTCTAGATAATGATGACACTGCAAGCAAATTCGCGATGTTTGAGAACTTTACTCAGGACTTCACGCGTAAACATATAGACGACTTGACCGAAATCAAATCGAATATACGGTCGGAACATGGTGAAAAGACGCCTGGTAAAGATCAGTCTTCTTGTTCTGAACCCAACGTTTACAAAGAGAACATCACTCCCACTTACAAAAGTAAACTCCAGGAGTACATGACCCCCATTCAGGAGAAGACTGAATCTAAATTCAATGTCAATCTAGCTTTTGATCAACTCAACGGAGCTGTAACGGACAACAAAAATGATGCACTTGTGGCAAATACAGCTGAAAGCTCACCTTTTCTGACACAACCTCAAAGCGGTGGCGACGAAATGACGGCCCTCCCAATCGTGATAAGCAACCCATTAAGTGATAATAATAGGCATTTGTTGCTGCAAAGTGTAAACCCGCCACTTTCAAGCTATAAGACATTTTACCAGTACAACCAACCACTCAAAATGAGTGCACTGCTTCGCAAAATCCACACCGTTTCCAAGAACGCAAACAAGAACCCGATTGTTGACTTCAAAAAAACAAACGATTTATACTGTATCAGGTCGCAGCTTGGGGAAGGTGGGTATGCTACTGTGTATCTAGCAGAATCTAGCACAGGATCATTGAAGGCGCTGAAGGTGGAGAAACCCGCCAGCATTTGGGAATTCTATATCTTGAGACAAGTTCAAAAGAGGCTTAACGGACAGCCCGTTTTGTCCTCCATAATAAATGTGGATTCCCTGCATTGTTTTGAGGATGAGAGCTACCTGGTTTTGCATTATGCCAGCCAAGGTACGATATTGGATCTGATCAATCTGGAGAAAGAGCGAAATGGTGGGCCTCTAGATGAACTGCTGTGCATGTATTTCGCTGTCGAGCTCATGAAGGTGCTAGAATGCATTCATGACGTTGGAATCATTCATGGTGACTTGAAGCCTGATAACTGCATGGTAAGATTTGAAATGGGTTCACAGGCACTTTCGGACTACAAAGTCAATTCAGGAACTGGATGGGACAAGAAAGGTGTCTACCTAATTGATTTTGGAAGATCCTTCGACCTCACGCTAGTGCCCGTAGGAGCGAAATTCAAGGCGAATTGGAAGACAGATCAACAGGATTGTCCGGAGATGCGAGAAGGACGTGCATGGACATACGAAGCAGATTACTACGGTTTGGCAGGGATAATTCATGCGATGTTATTCGGAAGATTTATCGAAACGCGGGCGTTACCAAATCAGCAGTATGCTTTGGCGCACAGCTTCAAAAGGTATTGGAGACAAGATATTTGGCGTCCTCTCTTCGATATGCTATTGAATAGTGGTTCACAGGAACGGTTGCCCATTACATCGAGGTTGAGGGAGCATAGATTAAGCTTAGAAAACTCTTTGGAGGAAAACGGACACAGATTGAAAGCTAAGGTATTGAGTTTGGAATCCGATTTGATGAAATCTAGGAAATGAGATAAACTTAACGCAAGACACAGCGTTTACGGGCCAATCTGATCTTTCGTAAATCAAAGCTACAGACTGATATATACAATGTAGATAAGTAAGGCATTTTACATTACATTGCAGGGTTAGTGATCATGCTTTGCTATCACTCCTGCTTTCTTACACCGCTTACAATGTCGTCAACTCTCAGCAGAAGACATGCACTTTCAATAGCGGTCTTGATACTCTGTTGTTTGATGACCTCTGGTTCCCAAACGCCATACTCAACCATGTCAGTAACTTTACCTGTATCACCGTCAATACCGGCGGTTGAGTTGCCTTGAGCATGTTTGGATCTGAGCTGTGAAAGAATTCTTATTGGGTTTCCACCTGCATTTTGAATCAATGTACGTGGGATACACTCCATCGCGTCTGCGACAGCCTGGTATGGCCACTGTTGAATACCTTCGAGTTGTTTGGCCTTTTCGGCCAATTTTACAGACACAGCCATTTCAGTGGCACCACCTCCCGGCGATAGCGAGGGCGAAAGCATGACGTTACGTGCCACAGCCATAGCATCGTGAAGATTTCTTTCGATCTCGTTAAGAATATCTTTAGAAGCACCACGTAAGATTATGGTACACGCCTTTGGGTCTTTGCAGTTGTCTAAGAAAGTGAAGTACTCGTCACCGATCAGCTCCACTTTGAAAGTACCACATTGCGTACCCACGTCGGATTCCTTAATATCTTCGACTCTGTTTACAATTGTAGCACCTGTTACACGAGCGATACGGTTGTTGTCAGATTTTTTGGTACGTCTCAAGACGCTGCAGCCACCTTTCAGCAAATAGTGTTGAGCAAGATCCGAAACACCCTTTTCAGTAATCACCACCGTTGGGTTGACAGATAGAATTTGTTCGCATAATAGACGTACCTGCTCTTCCTCGATCTGTAGAATACGGTTCCAGTCTTCCTCGCGAGTGATTTCGATATTTGTTTGAGATTCACCCTTCTTGTACTCCAGAGGGCAGTCCAGCAGTACCACGCGTGGATTTTCGATATATCTTGCCATTTTTGGATGAACCACGTCCTTATTGAGCATAACACCTTTTAAAACGCGGGATTCGCTAACATCTCCACCTGGGACTTTTTCAATACGCACGTATCGCTTGGTATCGATCTCCACAGGAGCGGTAGCGTCACCTGGAGTTCCCACGCGTACAGAACGAACTGCGTCAACGGCCAGTTGGCACATGAGGTCACTCCATTGAGCCACATATTTGGTTCCAATGGCAGCCGCCACTAGTTTCATCAATGCAGAAGTATTTTCCACGTCAACTGGTCTGGATACTCTTTCCACCTCAGCAAGAGCATCGCTCAAAGCCAATTTCAAAGCCTGAATAATAACCACTGGGTGGATATTTTTTTCAATAATGTATGGAGCGCATTGTGCCAGGATTTCACCGGCTAGAATAATCACTGTAGTGGTACCATCTCCTACTTCTTCATCCTGTGTACGCGACAATTCCAGCATGGATTTTGCAGCAGGGTGTGCCACATCAATTTCCCTTAGAATTGCGTGCCCATCATTTGTCAAAACCAGACCTCCCATTGGATCTAAAAGCATCTTAAGCATTGCCTTAGGGCCCAAACAAGTGCGGATCACATCTGCAACGGCTTTCGCTGCGGTGATGTTGGAGATTTGAGCTTCGCGGCCTGTCGTGCGCTCTTGCGACGTATTCATAAACACTACAGGAGCTTGCATTGTGGAGATGAGATACGCGTTGGTTTCGCTGGTGGAAGGTTGTAATCAAGAAAGGTGGTTATAGCTTGGAAAAAGTGGCAATTTTTCAAAGCTTTGATTCTTACTTGAACGAGTACGAGTACGAGTACGATCACGAGTACCGAATGACAATAAGTTGTCGCAGTAATGCGACATCAGCGGTTAACGGAGCGATGTGACAATCGTAGCAGGTATCGGAACTGCGAGATGGTACTGAGTGTTCGTGTGGGTGGGTTACCACTTTGCTTTTAGTACGTCTTCCGGAGATTATGAGGGGTTTTCTTTCGTAAGTGTTTCGGGCATTGCAGATATCTGAAATTTGGAATTCAACGACAAGTACAGGTCCTATCGAGGCTGAAACGGTTTCCAACCTGTCGCGAAATAGATCTCTCATTTCCGCTGAATGGATGTTCCAAAGCTTTCATCAGCTTGAAAGGCTAACTGCGATGGCTATGTAGGTTTCTAATCAATCGCGTCGCTTGAACCATGGTGCTAATTCACTCTTTTCATGATAATACGGCTGTTTTAGAATACGATACCGCTTATGGTACCTCATCTAACCCAAAGAGTGCATTTCACCCTAAATTTCTGAGCAATCGAAGGACTAGCTGTATCTGAATTAGCCCTATCTTGAAAACGCATTCCGAGAGCTTTTCCAAGAGTCTCCAAAGCACTTCGTAGCACTCTTATTGGTAAAATCAATCTTTCAACCCTCGATTTTCGTCACCACGATTTCTGTTCCACCCATTAGCACAGCTGAGTAAAAATCTCAGCAGAATCCTATCGATTGACACACCTTTGAGACACGACATCTTGGGCAGCATCCCCAACACCTCTTTCCCAATCAACTTCGGGATAGGAACATTTCAAAATCCCCCTCCCCCTAACTCTGCTAAAATGAGAGCCAGGGGTTCGTTTTTCTCAGGGAGAAACCCACAATCAATCTTCGAGCATTGTGCTACGTAATAAGATATCTTTCAGCAGCAGACATGGGGATTTAGGCCTCTGTTTTCGCGCTTTGTTGGCGTCTTTAGTGAAGAATAATTGGCAAGAATAGCCGCCCACACAACCAGTATTTATAGGCCCAATCAGATCACTTACGACGACACCAGTATCATCTGACAGCGATTGAAAGCTGCCCAAGAGGAACCGCAATATTATCGATCTTACCTGAAAATAATGCACCAGAAACTCTGTGTAGTCTGGTGGCTGTTACAAGTGTCATTCGTGACTTTTCTCGGTTCAAGTTATGCGCGTCGTTTTTTATCACTTTGTACTACATTGTCACCTCCAGCACCACCACTACCTATGGTTGCTGGAAGGATAACGAGCTATGTGCGCACCTACCAAGGTATCCACGATTCTTTTCTCGAGCTTTCTTGTTTAAATAGCAGCATTGTTGGGTGTATTTATGTCTTCACATCCAATCATGCCTATCGTCCACCTTGTTCAGGTGTCTCCTGCAAACCGTCGAAAGTCGAACCTCGTCTGCAATCCATAAAATTTCATTAACTCTACATCAAACTTATTTTACAACTCCTGCCAGCCAAATTATCGTTGGTGCACTTTTTTTTTGTTTTATATCAACGGCGAATTGCTGACTGAACCGGTTGTTGAACTTGTGAAAACCGAAAAGTCGGATCCGGTGCGCACCAAATCTTCAAGCGTAGTAAAACTGCGGTCGCGACGATTTGGATCGGTCATCTGTTGCGTCAGATATAGTTTTTGCGCAGCCAATGTCTTGTTGAGCGATTTTGAATCCCCAACAGTTGCATCAAGATATTCAAATAGCGGCCCAATCTCTTCTCTGGCAAAATAGTCGACAATGGGGAGCCTTGGAAGGCCAAATAATAGCGAATTTGGATCTTCACGCGAGTTACTAAAGTGTACGGGCCTGCCGTACAAGCTCAGACAGCTCATCATGGGTAAAACACAGCGGATCAGAGATTCCAAGTGGTCGACTCCGCTGTGTGGGATGGGTTTTATCAATAATTCCGATGTTTTGTTGTCATAATCACCCGCTTGCGGATGATGCACAGAGGAACTCATAGATACTGAGCGTTTGTGAGAGAACGAAGAATGGCCAGTCAACGAACTGCCACTACCATTCAACGACACCGTGTTCCTGCGCTTTTTCTTGGGTGAAAGAGGCATAGACCCTAAAATCGAGGACTTGCTTCCACTTGAGTCCGAGCTCATGCCATCAGCTGGCCAGTAAACGTCGCCCACTACGCGAAGCGTTGTGAGCTTCGACAAAAGATCTTCTAGTGACGTCTCGATTGAATCCGAAAGAGGGCGCCTTCCTTTGAGATGGTTGGCATACGCAGGAGCTCCAAACCGGTCCTCCGGAAGGGTCCCCTGTGTCACACTTTCGTCCTGGTCAGTGACGAAAAACAGATCTTCAACCTCACCGCAGTCCGGAATAAAGCACAGCAGGTTTTTGGCATTTAGAGACTTCGAGTCGCGGAAAAACTTTATTTGATGGCGTCCATCGTGGCGACCCGGACCTTTGGGGCTCCGGTCGACATGGCACCACGCTTTAACCCATTCTCCACCTATACTGATGTAGCACCAGTCCTTGTAGCTGTGTTGAGCAAGCAACACAGCGGCAATGTCCGATATCTGACTTCCATGCGTCGAGATCACAGTTGCCGTCAACGCCTTATACAGCGACATATGCTCGAATCTTGCAAGCATGCACATATCGTAGAGAAGACGCAGGTTTGCCTGCCCTTCCAAGGAACGGCACCACAGCGTCAAGGCTCCATCGTTCAAGACGAGCGACGTCTGTTCTAATCTCCAACTCATGGGCGAAACTCCATTCGCTACGTCCAACAACATGCAGTTATCATATTCGTGTGCCTCTGGCTGCACCACCACTTGTAGCTGCGTACCCCTCAGAGCCACGCTAGCAACCGGAACCACTTCTGACTGGCCTCCCACTTGCAGCAATATTTCACCTACATCTGTCCACGAAAGATAAGATTTCCGCCGATGACAGTCCAATAAAATTAGCAAAGGTCTCAACGGTTCCCAGACATCGTTTTGAGGCTTCCCTGATTCTGAAAGTCGCTCTTTAGATGCCCTTTCGGACGTGGTTTCCGAAGAAATACCTGGTAATTTCAGTCCTAATACGGATTTCATGTTTTCTTTAGCAACAACCGGCCTCAAAAGCAGTGTTATTCCAACAACTGACTTCCCACTATCTCTCACGCTATCCTCAACGTTGTTGTTGCCTTTCTTTTATAATGATTTTCCTGACAATGCAGTATACGAATATGTCCGTTTTCGATACCAATGATTGCAAGAATAATTCACAATTGTAAGCGATCACCTCTATACTTTCCTCTCTTCAAAATGGCTCAGTCTGAATTAATAAAGCACTGTGGCAACCTTTGAAACGCCCAACGGAACGAACATTCATGGCGGCACCGCGGTTTCCCTGATATAGCAATCTTTGCAGAATGCTTATTCTGCACTGTTTTCCTGTTTGCTACTGTGGTGGTGAAGGTATCTTAGCCAAAGATGCACCTATCTTCGTGGGTAATGGCAAAACTCCATTAACACAGCCGACCCTAGGTGATAACAAACGCCTCGGAAGGAGTTGGCATAAGCAGGCCCGTGAGGACATTAGCGTTTTTTTTTTTTTCCGAATTTACCCTCAGTTCGGTCTACACCACGCCTTATTTGTCGTCGAACTCGTCTTGTCCAAAAGAAGGGACATTTTCGCGGACGCCTGGTGATGGAGAATTGTTATTGTTGCTAAGTTGCCAGGCGGCAACTTGGGATGCGCGTAGTTTTTCAGAATCCTGCATAGGGGAGGAATATTCCGGTATTTCAAATTGACGTGATTGAGAGTAGGTGGAACTCAACTGAAGATCTTGGACGGTTACAGCATTGATGACGAATTTGCGAAGCGCTGTGTAGTGCGCGTTTCCGTAGTTCGAACGCACTACTAAGGCCAGAGCACGAATCTGGGGCTTGCATTGTATAAGCCACGGAGGCAGAGGGAAATTCTGGCGAATGCGGGGGTCACTGGTGTCGTAGTTCCAGGAACCAATCTCGATGAAAGAGCGGTCCTGATTCCAGATGGAGCCGTGACCATTTTCGGTTGCTACACGACGAAATTCTGCATCGCCGTTGGAGGACTGTAGCTTGACGTAAACAGAAATTGTGCTGGGTGCAGCATTCATTAGATGAAGGTTGTTGGTGAAACGGCCATGAACGTAGGAGATGCGTGTCAAGTAAAGTGGCTGTGCAAACCGCACAGCCCACGAACACTGTTTGGAAGAGCTCTTTTCGTTGCTGCACAACCAGTAGGTGGAAGGCGCGGGCTGGAAGTCTGTAAGCAGGTCCAGTGCAGACACCCCATTGGACGGGATGCCTTGAAGGCCCTGAAAACTCTTGGAACACAAATGATTGATGAGACGAGTGCCTTGGGCCGCCGTTGCGAAGTCCAGATCGTCCTGCCACTGATGCTGGTTGGCGTTGTAGATTTTGTGAATGAGCTTACGTTGCAGCACATTGGAATACTGCTGCGGTACATTTTCCAAAGTCGAAATTCGCGATTCCATCTCGCGCAGAATGTCTTCCTTGTTGGATCTCAAGGCTGCGTCCAGTTCCTTCAGGAAGTAGGACTTGTCAACGTATTGGTATTCATTTCTGAGAATTTCACGCACATACTGGCCTGTGTCGTAGCGGAAAGGTTGTGTGGAAGCTATCGAAACGGTCCTGTTGACGATTTGCGGTATAAGCTCGGCCAAATATCCGTGGAGTTCAGGCACTACCATCAAGCCCCTGGTAGAGTTATCCAGCACTACAGGTATCTGTTCTGGCAAAAGATGTTGTAGTTCAGCCACCAAAGAGTCTTGCCACTCAGTCACATTGTTCAGGCTTACGCTGCGTGACATATCTTGTACTTGACTGTCAAGACGCTCAATCTGCGATTGTACCGATGCCATGTCTTTAGGTAGCAGCTTTTTGATGTTTTTCTCAACCTGCAAGATAACCAAGCGGATAGCGTTGTCTAGCTCCTTTTTTGCAGTTTTACGGTCGTCTTGAAGTTCCCGGTACAAACCATTGAGTTGAGCGCGTAATTGAGCATTTCCTGTCGTGGCAGAAGGTTGCCCATCGATGATAGATTTCTCAAAGCTGGGTGATGTGGACCATGGTCTCCAAACCATTGTGAGTACCAAAAATAACACAATTAGTGCTGCAACGTTGAAGACGCGATTTCTCGGTAGTATACCAACTCTTGAATTCCCAAAACTTTCATTACCCCACGTTTCCGCATCAGGCTCGTCACTTTCCAAAATGAAGCTTCGATCTGCTGCTTCTGTGTAATCCTTGTCTTGGTAGTCATCATCATCATCTTCTTCTTCTTCGGGTTCCGGCCAGTCATCGCGCATCAAAGATGTCTTAAACTGTTCGTATTCATCGTCCAGCTCCGATCTTCCAGGACTCGAACGGCCACTTATGTCCAGCATGTCATTGGAAAAGTCTTCACTGATTTCATCACTGATTTCATCACTGAAATCGTCACTGAAATCTTTACCATCGTGTTCCTCATCTTCTGAATCATTGAAACCTACCCTGTGATCTTCGTTGTTTCTCTCAGACAGTAATTGATTATAGGCGTTTCGCATGCCAGAATTGTATAAATTTGGGTAGCGCGGATTTCGTTGCATTGTGCACAAGGAAATCAGTCTTTGAGCGCTTCAGGCGGTTGATGTTTGAAGGGTTTAGAGCTCATGTGTATCATCTTGAGATGAGATGAGCTGAACGCGTCTAATAATTACGAGTTTGGCGTTTCGTATGGGGTGATTATGTTTCAAAGGTATTGAAACAGCCCTTTGGAAACGCGAATCATGGGTTCGAATTGGTTTGAGTCAAGGGATAGTAGAGCTGATTATGTGGGTGGCATGGGGATCGTGGATAGAAGTTTTTGATTGGGTGATCGCAGATTTGGGATTTCAAAATAAAGTCACGTGGCGTTTGATAGTACGGTATGTGACTTAGTTTCATGTATTTCAATGGGTCTGAAGAGCTATGAGATCTTGCAGATTGCAGAGCCTGTTTTTATCAAGCATCGAGCGGCCGGGATGATGGATTGGAACGTATTGAAGTAACATATCACGTGCCAAGACCCAAAGTGGATAAAAATGACAATAATGGAATAGCTGATGGTTTCTAATTCGAGATAGGTGCAGCAAATCAGGCTGGTACACAGTGCCTTCATATCACGGCTTTTCTCTAAGGAACTAGCCATCAAATTGGACAAAAACTACTACTGTTCAAATTGTGTGATGTCGAATTGGTCACGTGCACAACGGGTCAATCCGAAAATCTAAAACGGATCACAAACGGGTTATCGTGACATGGGAAATGGGTTGGTTTTCGGATTTTATAAAAAAGGCTCATCAAAGAACCAGATCAAAACAGGTTAGAAACACTAGAGTGATACTAGAGTAATACTAGAGTAATAGAGTATCAACTGAATATTCACGTCATGGAATAGAAATCAAATAACATTCCGTACCTTTACCTCAGCCAAATCTTTACAATTATAGTGATGGTGCTAAAATAGATCTGTAGTCGCCTGGATTTGAGGGTGTCATAAATTTTCATCGCTAAAATGAGAGGCCATTAAAGTTTTTAGCTTCTTGTAAGTGCTATCTATTGAAAACACAGGTGTATTGACTAGATTCTCGACTTAACATATAGAATTTACGCCAATTCTGAAATGGATCATCAGTGGCGAAACTTAGGTACTTTCGGGAACCTAAATGGTCCACCGTACATATCTGTCCTTGAACATAGTGTGAAAGTAAGGTTATCCTGCGGGATGGTGACCAGCAATCTTGTGCTTCTTCCTCAATGTAAAGTATCAACTAAGACTTACCTGGGAGCTGTAACAACTGCAATTCGGGGTCTTGAGTATACACCTACCAGTGCTAACAGACGCTTCATATCGGTACCAACCGGGAATCACGTGACGAACAGTGTCGTCACAGCACCATTGTGGAATGTAACACACCTTAACATGACAGACGGACGAGAAGAAAGTCAAAAAGTACTTATTGAGTTTTCGAAATGGGTATTGGACTATCTTTCTCAAAGACGATGTCGACCTCTCCCTTAAGAACTCCTCGTCATTGCTATGGGGTCAATCTCAAAAAATTTCTGAAATTCGATACCTCGATGAAATTGACGCCAACAAAAAACTCCCCAGGCTTTATAAGATGCATTGTTGGCTGAAATAACCCAGATAATATAACATTGTTGTAGCGACACCGATGAACTGCCTATGTGACTCTGAACTTTTCTGACATCAGTTATATGTCACGTGACTATAAATCAAAAAACACCTACAAAACAAATTTCATGATCGAATCCGTTCAAGGCAAGCTTTGATGTGTCAAAATTGAAACACTCAACATGTCTTGCAACCTTATAAACAAATGCTAAGCGTTTAATAACATTTAAATTGTCGAATTTACAAACCTTCCTAGATCTTTATTTTATATCACGTGCAAATCTTTACCAGCTTATATCATCTCATCATTGTCACTACAGACGAAATTGAAAAAAATCGATGTTCACCAACCACTACATAGAAAATCTTCTCATCGATCTTGAAAAACTATATAAACTGCAGGAAAACTGGTTCGAGCCCATTGGCGAATACTGACCATCTTTCACTTCTCGACCTTCTCCTGAAATGCTGGGTAGTCTCCGGCCCAAGCCACAATCCATATTGGGAGTTTCCCCGGCTCAAACACAGCAAGTTCGATTCATTTCACGAAGAAGAATTGCATATCCATTTTACCCATTCAAGAGACTGGGCAAACAGAATCCAAAGAAACATGACAGTAACCTAAAACACGCAATGCGTCAGTTTTTGGGTCCTCGTAACTTCAAGGGTGACTACGTGACGAATCGGTACTTCGAGGTTTCGCAAAACCACGAACCCAGGTATATAACGCCGGATCTCGAAAGAGGTCAGTCGTTGCAAGATCCAGTCACAGGGGAGCCTCTCACGCTGCAAGCTGACGGATCAGTGAGCCCTTCTACATCGCAGCGGTTTCAAAGAGGTTCTGCAGCTTCTCGTGACCGGAAACTGCAGCCTTTCCCGGGCAACAAACACTGTTTTACCAACCGGGTTCTCAGCGAAGAACTCAAATTGCAAATTTGCGATGACATCCAAAACAAACAGCTTTCGACGCAGGACGTGTCACAGCGCTACGGACTCAAAATCCCTCGCGTTGAAGCCGCTGTGAAACTCATGGATATCGAACAAAAGTGGGAAAAAAACGTATGTTCTTAACAAGTATCGATCTGCTTCGAATTTATCAACCCTCAAACCTCCACACGCTTACATCCAATGGCTTTTGAACTGTACTTGTAAAATGATGAGTTAAAATGAAAAAATATTCGATTAGTCTTGAAGACATTACCAAATGGTTAAAATTTCATACTATTTCTGACGACACAAGACTTTGCATCAGCTTCATTGGAATGGATACGTGTGAGTGGGGGCCTACAATACCCTTTCTGATTTTACTAACTTATTATACCCTCCATTCAGAATCGCATAGCACCAGATCTTAAAAACATGGCTTCCACCCTGTACAAGATGTTCCCTTTGTTCGAGCCTCGAATTGAAGCATCCAGAGAAAACTTGTCAGAAATTCCAGTTCCAGCAAAAGCACTGCGGTCGCGTTTCGTGACCATTGCGGAATCGGAGCCCTTTGGGCCCGTGGACGCTGCCAAAGTACTGGAATTAGAACCTGCCGCAGAGACTTTGGAAAAATTGGCAACTCTTGGAGAGCATTCTGCTGACCATAATACATCTGCATCCTCACATAGCAAGAAAAAAGTCATTTACGGTCAATTGAACCAAGGAGAAAGGTGTTTGTTCAAATTTGAATCCGCTCACGTTGGCGAAGTCGGTTGGCGTTACGGTGCTGGTAATCGCGACTCGAAAAAAGACCGCAGAATCGGCTTCGACAAGCTCGGGAAAATGGTTTATTTGTGAGGATGCCCATGACGGATTTGGATTTGTTCGCTTAGCAGTCGTGTAAATAGTAGGGAATTAATACGCAACCCCGATTTGTGCATTTAGAGTGTGGTACCAACTCGACAAGGCCGGGTTTTCATTATACTACCAGATTTGATAAAATTTATTGAACCTGGACGTTCCCAAAACCTTGTCTTGCTCGTAATTGAACAGGGAAATTACTATCAGTACCATGAGTCTCTCACAGACTTGATATACTAGTTATTCCTGGATCTTAGTAAATCTCTTGTACATGCGTATTTCTCTATTCTGACACGGTCCCAAATCGAATGCTAATTCCGATCTGAAAAGTTCCAATTGAACCTATTTCTTATGTAGTACAGATTCACGATTCAATCGCTTCCTTGGACTTCTAAAGCTTACACTTCTCTCTCTTTTCGTCTCATCCCGTCATGAGCCTTGACAATATCAAATTAATGCTTAAATCTACCACATCTCTACCTTAGGTCCACTTCTCTTAAAACAACATCAACACTCGGAGAGAACCCATTGGCATGAGAATATTGGTTCCCTCAGACAAGACTATTGATGACGATGTGAAGCAGTTAAAACAATCGCATTTGGACCGCAAATTCGTGGTCTTTGACGAAGATTTACGTATCTTCTTTCTACTTGATCCTAACACTGCAATTCACACAATTCAGGTATACATCAATGAGGCATGCGTTTACAGTACGAAGCAACCCCTAGACTGCTTGATAGAGCATACTGATGGCCTTTGGGAGTTACAGAAATCGGTGGTGGACAACCACATTTTTCTGTCCAACATGGTGATGAACAATGGCCATAAGAATCATTGGATGATCAAAGCGTCATATGCGGTACAAACGTCGGAAAAAGTGCCCAAACCACAAACCACGGGCTCTGTAATTGCAGAAGAGCCACTTCTGCCGAGCTTCGAGCCGCTAGGAACTGTCAAAAAACCTTCTCAATCGGTGGCCGTTAAACCGTCAAAACACGAACTTCACACGGTAGAAATCACATTCCCGATCCATACCTTACTCAACGTCCGGCTCCGCAATGTTGCATTGCCTACCAAGCAGTGCATTTATTCTTCGCTCGATTTGCAGACGTCTAAATCGTGCCATAGCCTTATGAGTCAATACCATCTCGCTGAGTTCAAGATTGTGATGAACAAAATCGACTACCGGGTGCTGAACAATTACTCCAGTGCCTCCGTGGAACCCGTTTGCGGCGTAGAGCCCGATTTGGTCCTTGGTGTGTGGGACAGTTACAGTATAAACTACGCACTTCCGCAGACAAAGACCCTGGATTCCCACCGCGTGCGTGTTCTGCTCCGATACACCGTACAAGCTCACCCGTTCGCGTTCACGGTTGAAACCGCTTGGGAAACGGATGTCACTCTGCGAAGACCCAATGCCTCCATGAAGCTGACGTCGCAGCCCACGTCAGTGATCTCAACGCCCATGCATACGCCCTCCATGAAATTTGCCGCTTCCACGAACTCTCTGGTCGCCACAGACAAGCTTAGCGGCGTGACTTTTGATTTCTTGGCCACTGAGCCACCAAGGTTCGCCATGGGTGCTAAGTTTTCCCTGTCATTGCAGATCACAAACCACTCACACGGACCATTGGATCTGGTTGTGTACTGCGCAAATTCGGCGGTGGAGCCCCAGGGCCAATTTCCGATCGAGAAAGAGTACATGCTCCACCAAAGATGGATGAAAAATACACAGACTATCGTACTACTGTCGAACGACCGTCGACTTCCAACGCTACAGCCGTCCGAAACGTTATGTGTGGATCTGGACTTTTTTTCGGTTTTAAGAGGCTACTTCAATGGGATCCCGGGACTTCGGGTCCTGGATCTGGATTCACAAGAAGTCCGGGCTATTGGAGGTGGCGTTAAGATACAAATCTACTAACTGGTGAGTGTTCCCATTTGCATGGAGAGACTTATAGCGAGATGAAATAGTCTAAGACCCTTCAATCCGCCTTACGTAATCCGTCTCTCGAGCGTTTACTTAGTGACACGTGGATAGCATGTGATTATCACGCGCACGTTTTTTGTTTTTTCTACAGCTGTAATACAATAGGGGAATATACACCGATGTCAAAAGATTTGAACATATTTAAAGTTTCTTCAACTTTAGTTTTAGGCCAGAAACTAGGCATTGATACCCGATCTACTCGAGGTTCTTGGTTCATTGGATAACCGCACAAGTTTTTCCCATTATTTGAAAAAATGGCCGAGAAATTCCCACCTTTGGAGGACGAAACGTTCGAATCAGAAGTTACTTCCGGACGTGAAGAAACAGACTTCTTGAAAAGAGAAGCAGAACTGCTGGGAGACGAATTCAAGACGGAGGAGGATTCTGAGTTTCTGAAAAATGACGAGGATGAATTTGGAGATTTCGAAGAAGTTCCAGCCAGCTCAAAAGACACCGGAACGCACCGCAGCGAAACAGCAGGTGAAATTGGGGACGAAAACGACCTAACAGAAGACTCACAGGCCAACACGTTTTCGAAACAAACAGAATCGCAGGCGATTGCCGAGTGGAAAGAGTCTCGCGACAGAGAAGTGAGAGAACGAGACGCTGTCCAGGAAGAGGCCAAATCCAAGCTGCAGGAAGAAGCCGTAAAACACATGGACGATTTCTACGAAAACTACAACCGCAAGAAGGAACAACAGGTCAAAAGCACCAGAGAAGAAGCCGAGAAATTTCTCAAGGAGAAGCAGGATTTTTCCAGCCAGGGCAATTCAACATGGGATCGTGTGTTGCAACTGATAAACGTGGATGATGCGGATCTGGTGAATGGCAGAGACAGATCTAAATTCAAGGAAATCCTACTCAAGGTTCAGGGCAACCCCAACGCGCCAGGAGCATAGCTCTTTTAAGCGCAAGCAAATAGCAGGTGTATAGAACAGTAAATCTCTCGCTACTATTACTAAACTAAAGAAAAGACCAAATCAACAATAGAAGCGGAAAAACGAGGTAGCTGCCAGCAGTGAAGGCGTATGGCACCAATATGGTGCCGAAATGAGATGAAATGCATGAAAAATGGCCTTGTCAGAACGAAAAGCTTTACAAACTAGACGTTTCGCGTCCGTGTTTGATTGTACAAGGATAAATTGGAACCTGTCCAAAAAAATAGGTTTTGCCACTTTCGTTTGTCGTGTATTTGGTCTGTGATCCAAATCCTCATCAGATATTTGAGTACCCCAGGTCGCACAAACATCTCATTTTTCTTGCTATCCAGCACGTACAATCCTAACATCAGAAGAGCTGATATTTGCAAATTCGAGCTGTAACGAGCCTCGGTGTCCAGCAGTGCCCACAATAATTGTCTCCAGGCGACCCATTTAAGCGGTACATGCAGGTTTTCACCACAGCAGCAACCAACTACTTTCTCCCATACGGTTCGCGTTGTTGTCATTTCATTAATCTCCTTCCATTTGTCTTTAAACAAACGAGAGTTCAAGGTCACTGAATCCTGGATATTGTTGGTTTCGATGCTCTGGCGTTTAGGCCGTTGTCGTTGTTTGTACAGGGACGATTTGAGATATTGATAAAGCGAAATCGAGTTCCACAGAGCGAACAGTGTTACAAAATCTTTGATAAGAGTCTTGCGTTGGAAAAGTATGGTCTTGGCCCGCGATGGATAAGTTGTGTTGCGGAGCCACGGTATAACGAAGCAAAGAAGCGCTTGTCGGATAAGATTGGCGTTTTGACGGCTCAGCTGCGACACGAAGTTCCCTATGCTGCTTAAACTCGTTGCATAGTCGATTACGGACTCAAAAGCCAGATATGTGGACACCCAAGGCGGAACATTCAATTGCGTCGTGGCCAGCAGGGCGCCATTGAAAGCCAGAATCCTATTTTTCAACACTTTGTTCAAAACAGGATAGCTCCCGAGCAGAGCACAGACCCATGATGCAGTTTTAAGACTTTTCAGCAGGGCTGTTATCCTAGTGTGCCGCGATGAGTCCTTCAGGTTTCTCAATTTTGCGAAGGTCAAGACACCTGAAAGACTGTAAACGGCTAAGATGCGCTTCAAAAGCCGTCTTAGTACAAGCTTGTCATCTGCAATCACGTCAATGGCCCTTCCAATGGACTTATTCATGAGGAACTGCGGATTTCAAACTAATATTTCAACTCTCGGACATGAGCACGTAATACGCCTCGATTGATCTCAAAATTGACTTTTTTTGAAGCCTAAAATTCGCCGGACTCAAGTATTGTAACGCCTAAGTTATTTGACGCTCCCTAGAAGTCCTAAAGTCGTGCGTTCGTCGGTTGTTTGATGCGCTTCAAGAGGCATCGCATCCGCTTCTCTTGATGTATTCTCGCCAGGTACTCGAAGTAATCTTCAAAATTAAGGTAGCATAGTGTTGTACGAAAACGACACAATCAAATTTCGGGGAGTAGACTATATAAAGAGACAGAAACATTCCAGAACAGAATTACTTCTTTTCTCAAACAAAACGCATCCATGAGTGGAATCCTGTACACTTCTATTTCAATACTGCAACTTTTGAATTACCCGTCGTGTTAGCTACATGTTGCTGTTTTTTTCTACGGAGAAATCTGATTACATTTGATATCGGCGGCTATTTCCAAGAGAGGTGTTGAAAACGTACCCAAAAACATGGAAAGAACCTCTATTTTCTGAATTGGAACTTGAAAAGTGGGGCTTTATGTGTGTATTTTTGGAACCATAAGAGCTGAGGATCAAGTGACTCTCGGAACTTTACGATGGTCTTGTTTCATTTGAGACACGCGGGAAACCTGATCTGTGCATTTTAGAAACTACAACTGACTTTTCTTTGGCGTTTGCGGGGAGACTTCTTGCATATCGAACACATTGAATGAAAATTCGGTCCTCCCAGCGGTCATACATGGCTTATGCTTTGGACTTCATGTTGTTGATGAATGGACTGCTCTGGTTAAAACGAAAAAGTTCCTAAAAGCTTTTACACATCCCAGGAGCTAAGCGAAAACATGGTGCTGATGATGTCCTCAATTGCTGGTGGCGGCTCTTAAGCGTCTGAAAATTGCTGTCAAACGTTAGCTTTGTCAAGAAATTCCGATCCTCAATCTCTCATTTTTCTGCTTGAGGCGTTGTATCGTCAAGAATAAAGTTCTCAGTCATCTTAAAAAAGGCTTACGAAGTTGTTGGAATGCATATATCCGTTTCAAACCTCACGGAATGGATTGTTCGATCCGAATATCTGACGTTCAGAGCAAGCGTAAAAGGCACCGAAGTCACCACTCAATAACCATACAAGACGAACTCATCCCCATTTGATACTCGCCGCGACCCCAGGCTTGAACCTGCGATAACTTCGAATGTTATCCACGCGTTAACGCTGAGATCTGGTTTTAGCTCATATCGTCCTTGGTGATCTTTAAACATGGTAAAGGGATGGTCATGGAATCAAATCGGACACTTAACATCAAACAACTCCTCATCCGGCGTCACAAAACAACAGCGATGGATGATCCAAAAACTCCATTCGAGGTGGAGGCCCAGTACCCGTATACCTCGGAACATGAAGACGATCTCAACTTTGAAAAAGGTACCAAAATCACCGTACGGTCGGTAGAGGACGAGGAGTGGTATTTTGGTGACTATCAGGACCCGCAAGGGAGCTTTAAGGAGGGGCTTTTTCCTAAAGCCTTTGTCGCGGTCATAGAAAGCGCAAAGAATGTAGCTGACGCTTCTCAAGCCAATGCTACTTCAGATCTTGAAAAACCAACGGACTCAGCAGCAACTGCAGAAGCCAATGATGATAAAATTCCGCAATCCATGACTAACCTAGCCAAGCTGGAAAGCCCAGAGAAGCCAAGTGTTGTTGCTGGGGTAAATATTGCACAAGATGAGCCTGTGGACGCTAGCAGCCCCGTTGCCAAAGAGCCCGCAATTCCCACTACTTTCAAGCCTGATCTGTCGAATCTTACAGAATTTCAGGCCTCTGAACCTGTGCAAGAGAAACACAAACTATCTTCTTCCTCCCCAGTTGTGAAGTCTTCTGACGTAGAATCTGGCGTCGTTGAGCAACCCAAAATGAGTCTCAAAGAGCGGATCGCCCTTTTACAAGAACAACAGAGGATCAACCAAGAGATGGAACAGGAAAGGCAACAGAAAGTAGCGGAAAAGCAAAGAAAGCACGAGCATCATGAGGCAGCTATAGTGCAAGACAGCATTGAGCCTACTCCGGAATCAGAGCTTCCTCGAGATGAGGATGAAGGTCCACAAGGCAGCATTTCTAGAAAGATCACGGAGCCGGAAATTAGCCATGCCCCAATTCCGATTCCGGGTTCTAACCCGGAGGTTGAGAACTTGGATATTAAGCCAACTGTACCCGGGTTGCAATCGGACGAGCAAAATGACGACGAAACTTCACAAAATGACAATGGGGACGTTTCTGACCATAGCGAAGAGGATGAAGGAAACGCCGAGGATGACGAAGAGGCTCGACGCGCTGCTTTGAGAGAGCGAATGGCTAAGCTTTCTGGTGCTGGAAGAATGGGAATGCCAATGTCTTTTAATCCTTTCGGTATGCCAGCACAAGCACAGCCCAGTAGAGCATCAACAAATGTTGCCAAGAAAATTGAACATAAAGAGACGGGTGGGAATCTCGGTGCTGATTTGCCACGAGCAATTCCAGTTTTTCCCTCTGCTGACCCAGCGGCCTTGCAACAGGCTCAGAAAACCTCACCCACGGAGAATGAACCATCAGATGGGAAAGAACCAATTGAAAGTGAGTCTTTTCCTCAAGAAGACAAGAGTCGTCAAGGAGGAAAAGTGCACAAGCCTTCCCATGAATATTCTAAACTGGTAAAGGCGAACACATCAAATGTACCGCTAGACACACCTGGCATGTTAGCTGATGCCGAAGACGAGGCGGGGCAAGTTGAGAGTAACTATTTTGAAAAGGAACCTGAGCAGGCGCCTAACTTCTCCGATGGGCTAGAGGCACATTCCACAAAGCGTGAACACCTCTCGCTGCAACACGAACCGACTGTTGCGGTGGATAGGCCGGATTCCAGAAATGAAACAATCTCAGACTCCACCGGATATGAATCTTCAGCAGATGAAACGACTGCGGCACTAAACAAATCGAAAAATGTCCCAACGTTATCGAAGCAGACAATTGAGCAGGCGGCACTGGGAGTGGGGTCACCGGAAGATTTACTGCCTAATGATCATTTGAGCGATGAAAGTGTGGACCATAGACAGCTTTCAACCAATGTTGAAGATCAAAAACCTCAGTCAAGTGATGGAGCAGGAGGTCTTACCGCCCATCACGAGAAACTAACTGGGGACTCGGTCAATAAAACATCTATCCCTCCTGTCCCAGATACCACTAGGGCTCCAAAATCTAAGGCACCGCCCATTCCTGTCTCAAAACCAGCTCCCCCTCCTCCTCCTTCTGTGCCACCAATCCCTTCAATAAAGCCAACGTCTGCTATGCCACCCGTCCCTCCTCTTCCCACTGCTCCCCCTATTCCTTCTTCCATAGCGGGACAAAAGAACATGAATTTATCTGTACCACAGACGTTAAATCAAACACTAGATGAGGCCGGCGAGGAAAGTAGCGAGACACGACCTTCCAGCAGCCACGTAAAGGATGTACAAGCTGAAGACCCTATTTTGACGTCCTATCATACAGCGCCCAAGCTACCTCCTCCACCACCACAGCCCAAGCTAGTCACTGATAACCTACAGGATATAAGCTTTGGACCAAAATCTCCACCTCCCCCTCCACCACCGGTCTCTAATCACGGCCTTTCAGCCGCTATAGGGCACGAAGATCACGCGGCTAATCGTCGCGTATCTGGGGAAAAAGGTCCACCACCTATACCAACGACATCGCCAAGTTCGAACTCCACGCACCCGTCACCAGGAAGTCCCTTGGCGAAGGACGTTTCTCACGCTCAGGCGATCAGAAGGAAAACATCTTTGAGTGAGCCGGCATCACAAGCCCCCAATTATACGCCACAGGACAGACAGGTGAAGCGAACGCAGACATTTGAGGTAAACGATGAAAGATACAGGCCTACGATAAATTTCAATCACAAGGATGAGTGGTGGTTGAAGAAGACAATACCCGCCGGCCTCGTTAGTGATAACCGTCTGAAGTATATTTGGGAAGTTGACGAGACAGTGCTCACAAAAAGAAGAAATCAGCAATGGGTAACACGGGACTTCTGGATCCTTTTTGAAGATTATACACAGCTACATGCTACAGTGGTATTTGAAGCATCGAATGCCCACCATACAGTCAAGTTTTGGCAAGAGTTTTTACCAAGTCCTTCCTCGGACCACAAGTTTGATGAATATGCATCGAAGATAGGCTACAAAATCTTTGAAATGGCCAACCAGTCTATAAACCGGACGTCGCAGGACTTTGTTTTTCATCTCATTGAGGGCATGCCAGAAACGGTATTACCACCAATTGCTTCAAGAACCTATGGTGTTCCCTTGCTCACTTATTCGCCAGATGGTAACTTTGTTGAAGAGGAACTGAAGTCAGTGAGGCCCGGCGACATATTGGTTGTTAGGAAAGGAAAGTTCCAGTCTCATGGAAAACTACTTCCGAAAACCACTCACGAACTTGGAATGGACGCAGTACCATATGCGGCTGTCATTACGGAATACGATTTTTCCAAGAATAAATTTAGAGTCATTGAAGAACAACACGGTAAAACCAGACAAGCTAGTTATCGTCTACCTGATATGAAAAGCGGGAAGCTGAAAGTCTTCAGAGCAGTGGACAGAAGTTATGTTGGGTGGTAGATTGTCCATTGAGGTTAGGTTTTTACTGTAGATAAGTACTCCCTTCAAGTTTCTATTAAGACCCGAGGGCCCACTTGGGTATGCTGGTTTCGTAGCTGAGCTCACCGGAGCTGTCAGAGTAGTTCCAAGCATGTAAGAAGAGCTCAAGGTCTTGAAGTTTTGGGTCTGGGTAGAGCACTACACCACAGTCGTCGCAAGTTCTACGATTGTTGGCCGCCTCCATACCCTGAGCGAAATCTGCTTCTTCCACAAAGTCCTGAAAGTATGATTCCAAGCTCTTTCTAGACAAATCGGTGTTATCCCAGTTCGGCAGGTTGAGGATAAACTGCAGACGTTTCGGGAATTTTGTGTAAATTTTATTGTAAAATGGGTCATTGACTATGGGATGTCCAAGTCTTGCGAGATGAATTCTTATTTGGTGGGTACGACCAGTAACAGGTTGGCATGCGACTAATGTGTGGTTAGATTCTGGAAAATACTTCACGGGATAAAACCAAGTGGTAGCATCACGAGCGGCAGAGAAAGCGGCTGGGAACTGTTTCTTGAGCTCTATAGTGTACATTTCAGATTCCTCTTTCGTGGCCCTACTTGCATCTGCACACGCCTCAGTGGCCGTTGGAAAATCCGCATCTCCAGGAGAAATTCGGTCGAGCGTTTTGGGAAAACAGCCTTCCACTCTTGCTAGGTACGTTTTTCGCATAGTTCGCTGCCGAATTTGGTGTTGGACTTTATTTGCCGTGACGGGATTTTTCCCCATTACGAGTATTCCTGAGGTCACCTTGTCCAACCTGTGGGTAGGAAATACGTTCATGCCTTGCGCTTTCAACGCTTCCACCATTGAGTTTTTGTAATACTGACCAGTCGGATGGATAGGAATGCCACACGGCTTGTTGAGAACCAAGAGATCACTGCATTCGTGAACAATTTCGAATCCTGCAATCCGGTCGCCATTTTTGGTGTCACTTTCGTCTGAGGACCATTGACGCACTGGAGGCTCGTGCTTATGAAAAGTGGTTTTGATGATGTCTTTATTTTGGATTTCAGCCGTTGAAGTTTCTGCGGAGCTCAATTCTATATCATCACGGATAATTTGGAAGTCCTTGTGGGCCCGGTCCTTGCATTGTTCACTCGAGAAAGACTTGAACTCATCGGTTAGCACATCGGCTAGTGTACGTCCAAGCCAGCGTCCTTTGGCGAAAGAGGTACGAGAATGATAGTATGGAGTCACTATGCGCAAGCCGCGAGTATAATAGATTCCATTGATCCCATTAACCATTTCCAGCTCGCAATCTGGCTCGCTACCGGTGGTCATCTGGAGTTGACCATGTAACGGCTTGAGCTCATCGCCTTGGTCGAAGTGATGATGGTCGTATATGTGGATACGGAAATTTATGCGGCTAAAAGAGAAGCTAGGTTTGGAAACCGGATTGTAAGGCTATTGGGTCTAAATAAACATGATGCTAGATGCCGGCTGGCTTCTTGGGTTGGTTCAGTGATCTTAACAATAGAGATTTGTCTCGCTTTTGAAAAACCTGAGTCGTTTTTAACGAGTGTGTCGTTTAAGTCACGTGATCGATGAGTAACAGACTGTATCACCTTGTTTTACGGACATTCAAGCAAGATGAACGTACGTTGAAGAAGTCGGTATTGTTACCGTTGAATTCGTGCGTTTGATTGCCATCAGGTTAACTCTTTGTGATGAAAACGCATTATTTTGAAATATCAAAAAAAAAAAGCCGGAAATTCTACACATCAGTGGATTGACTAGGAGCCAAAGCTTTCCTGTCTCAAAGTTTGAGAAAGTTTTCTACCAATTGCCACTTCTTACGTGTCTTACTCATGGCTTCGTCTTCTTGCGTGTACTGACATTACAGCTCAAATGTCGTAGGTATATCAAGATTTTAAATTACTTGACATTTCCAATCGAAAATAGATGCGATGAGCTGCATAAAGTTAGCATAACACAGTCTAGGAAGGACTTTAAAGATATCTGAGTTCTGTCTAGGCATGGCCTATTAGCTTACACACATTTTCCCGTTTTCGTGGCTCAAATTGGATGTCTGGACGACTTGTTTTGAAGGAGCTGAAGGCTGGCTTGAATTGGAACAAAAATAAGAATCCCGTCACAGCGAAAACTCGGCCGATCTATGCGAAAAATGGACCAAACCTTCATTCAAATGATGTGCCGATGGTCACGTCAATCGGAAAAGAAAACACTTTTTTTGCCAAGCCAAACAAGCAGGTTGCAAGACATATGACAAAACGTGGTGCGTTATTGGAAGCGCGATCTAAGCTTCGAGGTACCATCAGTATCGCCCAAGTTTATCAGAACACTTTTCGAGTCTTTTCGGCCCAGAGCAAAGTGTACCACTGCGATTTTTTCCGGCTTCTTTATTTTCCTCCAGAGCATTTTTTGTCTGTGTTCCGGAAAAGTAAACCCGCCATCAATGTGCGCATTGTGGGCGAGGTTTTTTTGAATGGGAATGTATCTCGCAGTGAAAATGGACGCACAGTGTCCAATACTGCTGTTTTCGAGCAAGGATCCCGAATTGACAAATACGGCAAAAGCGTTGACGTGAGTAACCTGAAAAAACTACAATCGATTTTCTCGCTTGATGGCTCTAATGTACCTCGAAACTATGCATATCTGCGACGTTCGTTACGAACTTTTGTGCATGGCTGCTTTATTGAAAACTGGACAAAATTGCAAGGTTCACAAGCAGTTGAGGAACAGATTACTTACGAAGCCCAAAATTCCGAAACAAACGGCAGCACTGAATGGCAGTTTTTGCAGCATGACGGTCGCACCAAACCGGGCATTGCCAAAGATGGGTTTTATTTGTACCAAGTTCTAATTTTTCCCGACGATTCCACGAAGCACGAATTCGAAGCCAACGTAGCACAGAGCGTACAGGCCGTGGCTAAGCTGGACTGGAAGACGTTTTTGCACGGCAAGTCCAAGACTCAGAAATCATGGGTTGACCAAGCCAACGAGCGGGTTCGTGTACCCGTTGTGAATGCCTACCTGGCTCACGAGCAAGTTCCTAGAGTTCTCAAGAAGGTGTAGAACAGCAGAAAATATCTCTTTCCCCTCTCCCGCACATTGTTTTTCTCATCTGTTCATTCCTTCATTCAGAATTATAGAAGGGCTGTACATACTACACCTCTATCAAAAATTGCATGCCAGGGCGAGTCATAGCTTTCCACCCTGGCATTGTCCTGAGAAAAAAAAGCCACACAACATGGGAGGCCATTAAAAGGGACCCCTCTGGTGGGTTCTTTAATCCAGACAGTTTTGTCATATCAAATCATTTGCCCTTACCACCTTTGCCCAAAGAGGCTTCTTCTGCTGCCAGCATTTCGTCACGCTCCTTCTTTGCCCTCAGTCTCTCCTGTTTTTTCTGTTCTTCTAACAGTTTCTTTGGGTTACCTGTGTCCGCTCCTTGCTCCCATTTGGCAGCTTCTTGGGCTTCTAATGCACTCCTATGAGCTTTCTCCTTGGCATGAGCCTGTTCTTTCTTACGCTGGTTTCCAGCTGCTTTTTTCGCTGCCGATTCCGAAAAACGTTTACCCATCTCCGATGCTCAAAAGTGCTACAGACCTTTTCTTTACAGACTAAAAGAGATGGTTTTCTTGTTAAGAAGATATGCTGGAAGTCTAACTTGCTAAAAACGAACCAAATTTAACTAAAAGTTGCCAAAAGAAAGCGAATCCGGATCTCTATTCAAACCACAGGTTGTTTCAAATTATGGATAGCTTCTAAGATCAATCTTGGAGCTACTTAAATGTCTTTTCAAGTTTGCTGCGTTATCTGGAGATTCGATGGCCTTCGATGAGTACCAAGCGTTCTTGTAATATCCACCCATCGAATTTTTTCGTATGTTATTAGCAAAACATCTTTCGAAAACTTCGAGTCGGGATGCGAAAATCACCTAGAGTAATGAGTAGATAAAAGGCCAAAATCACAGTTCAATGCGGTCAATGGTGACTTTCAGACTCAAGACATGGAGAAGTGCTAATGAAGCTTCCTAGGACATTTTCATCGAACTCTCTCGGCCCGGACCGAAGAGAAAAGTGATAGTTGAAAAAAACACTAAAATGAGATGCTATTTGAAAGTGCAGACGTCGAATCATATGGCTCTCAATACTTTTGATATCGGATGCCTCAATTTCAACCCATAGCGGCTCAAAGCTCTACCTTAACGGGCATTTCGGTGAGACTTTCTTATCACTTTGTACTTGTGTGACGCTTCTTTTCAACGAAAAGTACTCTTGAATATATTTCACATACATAAGTATGTATATATATATATATATAAATCCAGCCTCGAGTCCACAACCTTAACCCATCGACTTCAACTGCAGGACCGTAGCATGGCTTTGAAGCAGGAACCAGGTCCTCAATTGTCTCTGCTAGGTTAAATCGTACTCATTCATTCAAACTCTCCAAGAAAAACGGTCCAAAATGGGTATCATACGACGCAAGAAAAGAGAACCGCGATTGACGCTAAAAATTAACGCCCTGCAGGCTCACAACATCACAGTAGAGAACTCTGGTTGTAACCCTATCTGTGTGGCAATCAGCAATGGTAAGTTCAGTCGAACTGCCAAACAAAAGAACACCAGCTCGCCGTCATGGAACCAAGTGCTTAAATTGAAATTACCCCGGAAATCAGCATCGGAGTATGTACGCATAGTGGTCTACGACGTTTTGAGCAACGCTGTCGACGATAATGCCGTTGATAATTTACGGTCTCAAGAGGAAGCATCCCGCAATTACGATAGTTCCAGTCGTTACCTTTACTTGGGCGAACTGCGGATCTCACTGCGAGATATATTTCGACGCAAAGATCAACCTACAAGCTACAATTTTTCGAAAAATGCTGCTTGGTACCCACTCTTCAACCGCAATAGCTTGAAATTCATGCATCATGACATCCAGAATGCCCCACCATATCTTGCAACAGGGCAAATTCAATTGGCCATTTCGTTGAGTTGCACCCGGGGAACAAGCCTCATCAAAGCCTTCAATGAGTGGATTACAGATACCTCGACTAATTCATCTTCTGCTTCTTCTTCTTCAAGGCCAGGTCTTGTAAACAAAAGCTCTGCCAAACTTGCTAATTCGGAGCTACCCTCTAGTTCCACCACGGTGGGCGACTCAATAAGTACCAAAGGAACCCCGGTTGATGACGGTGACGATGAAAGCGTGACGGATTTCGAGGAAATAATTCAAGAAGACCCAGATATCGACGAAGCGCTTGGAAGTTATAGTGAGATCAACGACGACGATGCCGATGAAGAGGATTTCGATGTTGAGGACATCGAAGGTGATGAAAACGTCGATTTCGATGGGGTTGAAGGCAACAATGTGGACACTGAAAAGTTTCTAGGACTTCTAGAATACGAGGACCCAGTCGACGACCCTGAAGACATAAGCTCCACTGACGATGTAGATAGCAACCACCTCGATTTGGCCAAGGTTGCAACTGCTCTCGACGAATACGATGTGGCGTTGTCAAAATCTGATCTTGAAATCTCTGCGGCACCTTCTACCATCAAAACACCCTCTTACTTTACAAAGGGCGGGAGTGACGACACGAGCGACGCGAATTCGATCAAAACCAATCGATTTCTTTCTTTACGCAATCGTCGTCGTAGGCCCCACCGATCCCGCCGTGGAATGGTTACTGAGAACTATGAGCTATCGAAACAAGGTCATGCCACTGGTGTGGTATTCATGGATATCGAAAGCATCGTTAATTTGCCAGCTCTGAAAAACAAGTTTTCCAAAACTTACATGATGGATCCCTTTGTTGTCGTTGCATTTGGTCGGAGAGTCTTCAAAACATCTTGCAAAAAACACTCGCTGAACCCTACCTTCAACGAGCGGCTCGCTTTTGAAGTTTTCCCTAGCGAGACGAATTTCAGTTTCCATTTCAGAGTCATTGACAAAGATTCATTTTCGTACCACGACAAAGTAGCTAGTGGGGACATGTCTTGGAGTGAATTGATTCAAAAGCATAATGGTAGGCATCACGGTGACGAATGGACATCTTTAAAAATACCTCTCAATTTTAGTGACTCAATTGACTCTAATAGTTCTGAACCCGTCCTGAACATAAAATTCAAGTTTGCAGCTTACTCGGATTTGAAAAAGCATTTTTGGGAAAGAGCTCTCAACAGGCTCTGTAAAACCGACGCACTTGATGTTGTTGAAGTCAGTCTATTGATGGAAAAGTTGGGTACGTTTTCTTATGACGAAATCAATGACTTCTTCTATCATTTCAACAAGTCACCTTGGTCTCATGACGTGCTAACCAAGAAAGAATTGGTTACCTATTTGCAGTTTTCCAAAGGATCTTCCGGGTTTAAGGGAATTAGAAGATGCCCATTGTGCTCTCGCCGTTGTAAAACCACCAAACGTAGTGCAAGCATCAAGTTATTGCCCGAAAATGACCTGATAACGCATTTTTCGATATGCTCATCCAGCGAAGATAGAAGAAGAATGTTGAGACCCTCGTATGTGTCGTCAGACTTTGCCACGAAACGATGGTTTTCCAAATTTTTGATAAAGCTGACATACGGGAAATATGCCTTGGGCTCGAACAATGCCAACATTCTGGTCCAAGACAGGGACTCTGGGATTGTGCTAGAAGAGAAAATAAGTGCACACGTCAGGCTTGGCATTCGGATTATCTACAATGCCAAAGGAACACAATCAAAAAAATTCAAAAATCTATTGAAGAACCAGTCTATAAAGCAGGGAAGGAAGTTTGACAGTCCTTCCTCAGTCAAACAAATTGTTCCCTTCATCAAATTTCACTCGCTGGACCTTTCTGAATGTGAAGAGACGCCTTATGGGACTTTCAACGAGTTCTTTTTCAGGAAACTCAAGCCAGGAAGCAGATCACCGGAAGTTGACGATCCCCAAGTGTTGCTTTCTCCGGCTGATAGTAGATGCACCGTCTTTTCAACCATCAAATCTTCGAAAGAGGTCTGGATCAAGGGCAGAAATTTCACACTTGCAAAGCTCACTGGCAATCATCATCCTGAAATCTTCAATGACGCTTCGTGTAGCATTGGCATTTTCCGCCTGGCACCTCAAGATTATCATCGATTCCATTCTCCATGCAGCGGTGTAGTTGGAAAGCCGCTTGAAATCTCTGGGGAGTATTACACCGTCAATCCAATGGCGGTCAGAACAGAACTGGACGTCTTTGGTGAAAATGTGCGTACTGTACTGCCAATCCATTCTCCAGAGTTTGGTACGATTTTATACATTGCCGTTGGTGCAATGATGGTCGGGTCAATCATTTTCACTTGCAAAGAGGGTCAAAAGATCGAACGGGGACAAGAATTGGGGTACTTCAAGTTTGGAGGATCGACCATACTGCTTGTCATATCGTCGCAAAACGTACTTTTCGATACTGATCTGCTCCAAAACTCGCACGAACAGATCGAAACTCTGGTGAAAGTCGGCATGAGCGTGGGGCACACGCCTGGCGTGCAGGAACACAAGCGTGAGAAGCACGTTCCGACGAGCGAGGCCGATATTGACAGAATAAAGCGCACGATATCCGTTTCTGCAGAGTCTGCTAATCATGTAGGCAACGTGAGTTGGGAATTTCGCGATTTGCGAAAACGACTAGAGGCTAGAACAGAAATAACCAATCCTGCTGAAGTGTCAGATCCCACAGAAGCAGCTGATGATCTCGAACTTTCCAGTATAATTGATCGATAAGAACGCAACTTTCGTTTTTTGGTGTGAACAGTTCACTGTCGAAACAGAACAGAATCATAGTTCAGATTTCAATGCTGGCTCCTAGCCTCCCAGATGTCAAAAAGTGTTGCCATGCTTTCTTCGTTTTTAGAAAACACTTTTCAAGACAAAATGTTCGATACAAGAGACAGGGGAATCAGAGCTCATCCCAAAAGAAAACTTAGAGAGACCACACATTTTCATCAATTCTCTGAATGCCTAGCTGGCACTCCAAAGTTCCCAACTGGAGATCGACATAGGACAACATCTCAAAGTATCGAGCGTGCGACCTTCACCAGTCACGTGCGAGATTTATGCTCGTGAAACATGATGTGATAATAATATACTACTTCCATTGAAAGTTTATCAGCGATGAGATGGAAACTCGCTGACAAAACCGTCAGAAAACAAACCATGGACACCGTTTTGAACCGCTTCAAGTATGCAATTGGCTTAAGCTAGATCTGGGCTATGCTTTTGGAAATTTTTCGGCTCTTTACTAACTTCTAGCTTTTGTTCTGCAGCGAATCAAGAAAATACTCGAGTCCCGATTCAATCACACGTCAAGAGCTGGCCAATGGACTTAAAGAAAACCCATTTTGGCTGGAATATGAGTCTCGCAAATACGATGGTCAATACTTCCATATGTACCAGCACAGATTGAAAGTGCTGCGAGAAAGAGTCACCAAAAACTGTGACATCAAATGGGACTCTCATTTCAGACTCAACGGCAGAACGGTGGTTAAAAAGAACAAAGTTCTGGATATCCAGGCCAACGAGCCATGTTGGTGTGTCGGGACCATCTATTGCGAGCTGAAATACAAGCCCAATGTTTTGGAAGAAGTGGTGAACGACGTGTATGGTGCACCGGATCTGGTCAAAAGTTACACTGACGCAGAAGGCTCAGACGAGATCATGTTGGAAGATGAGAGTGGGCGTCTGCTACTGGTTGGGGACATTGTGAAAGCCAAACCGTTTGTGAGTGGTACCGTTCTGGGCATTTTGGGGATGGAAGCTGACGCCGGATCTTTCCAGGTCTTAGACGTATGTTATCCGGTTGCGTTACCTCAGCCGGTCTTCCCTAAACAAGTAAATGCGGGGAAAATCGCTCTTGTTTCTGGTTTGAACCTTCGTCCCGATAATCCGCAATTGTCTTTAAGGTTGCAATTGCTTCAAGACTACCTAACCGGTGACTTGGTGAATGCAGAAGTGGTTTCCAAAATCAGAAGATTAATTATAAGTGGTAACTCTTTGAATGCATCTGATCCTTCGACACTAGCCGGTTGTCTGAACGACTTTGGAACGTTCATAGGCAACGTACTGCAATCACTTCCAATTGATCTGATGCCTGGCGCATGCGATCCTAGTGACCAAAGTCTACCTCAACAGCCGCTCCATAAGGCACTCTTTGAAGGCACAATAAAACCTCTTTTCCAAACTGTTCAGAATGAGCTCTTCTCGCCTACCACAAATCCAGTATGGCTGGATTTTGATGGCGTTTCGTTACTAGGAACAAGCGGGCAAAACATCGATGACATATGCAAGTATATTGTCCCCAATGGATCCAGTTCAGAAGCTGATCGTTACGAGCAAAACGAGATAGAAACAAGACTCAACATGATTGAAGGGTGTTTGAAATGGCAAAATATAGCACCCACGGCACCCGACACGCTTTGGTGTTATCCCTATAAATCGAATGATCCATTTATTTTGAGCAAACTGCCGCATGTCTATTTCATTGGAAATCAACCTGTTTTCGCCTCACGGACCGTGAAGCTTGAAGGCGGACACGACGTCAAAATTATCACAATACCTGAGTTTAGTGAGACAGGAGAGATTGTCATACTGGACTTGGAAACATTGGACACAGAAGTAGTGAAAATCGATGTGATATAGTACTATTTACACGCATAACATGATAAGGATAGGAGATCTTAAGTTTTTACTCTGAGTGGAATTCTCTTGATGGCCACGGGTCGACCCTTTTCGTTAGCCCGAGATGCGTACGCATGGTCCGCACCTAGAATCACATCCCCCAAAGACCTTTTACTGTGAGACACATCAAGACGATCAAGCAACTGTCTCGACAGAGATGGTATAATGGGTTGTGAAAGGATCGCGGTTATCCGAACTACTTCGACAGCCATGAAAAGAATGGCGTCCTGCTCCACCCCCGACTTGAGCCATGGTGTGCTGGTTTGTACAAAGGCATTGGCCTCATTGATGACATCGCGCAATAAACTTAGGGCAGACCTGGTATCAAGCTTCTCGATTTTGTCATGGAAGGATGATGGAAGACATCCTAGCTTCTGTTCTAAGCTTGAGAAGGCGGCGAGAAGGCCTGGATCATTCAAAGACTCTAATAACTTCTGACGGCTTCCATCAGCAGAGCAGAAGGTTTTAATGGCCCTTGAAAGGTCGAATTTCGATCCGCAGCACCTGTTGAGTAAATTTCCCCATTTCGAAACTAGTTGTTCTCTTGTGGAATGGAGACGTTCTTCACGGAAATCACCGTCGGCCTCGATGTGGGAGTTTTCAAGAACGTACCATCTTACCGGATCACATCCGTAGTATGATATCATTTCCAGAGGATCGACCACATTACCCAACGACTTGCTCATCTTGGTGCCACCGGAAAGCCAATGTCCATGGACGATTATCTGTTTTGGTAACGGCAGACCGGCTGCAAGTAGAAAAGCTGGCCAGTAAATGGTATGGAACTTGGCAATATCCTTCCCGATGAGGTGAGTAGTATTTATCCACCAGTGGTGGGCGTCTTGTGCAATTTCCACACCCTTGTGTTTAAGCACAACATTCTTTTTTTCTGCAACGGCATCAAAACCACCAACGGATGTCAAATAGTTGCACAAGGCATCAAACCAAACATAGATCTTTTGCGATGAATCCTGTGGGACGTCGATTCCCCATCTTATTCTCGAGGACGGTCTTGAGACTGACAGGTCTCGAAGATGAGACTCGCGCAACTCATTTAGGATGTGCTGACGCCTGGTGGCCGGAAAGATGAACTCAGGGTTCTCTTTTTCAAGATAGGACAACAACTGATCCTGGAAAGCCGACAGCTTGAAAAAATAGTTGGTTTCTGTATGATAAACAACCTCGTTTCGCGTCTCTGTGTTTATGAAGGGTTTGTCGTTGTCAATATCACTGTGTGACAGTGCAAGTTCCTGCCCATCTATTCCAATCTGAACAATTTTCGAGTCTGGATAAAAACACTCATCAGAGACTGAATACCACCCATCATGCTTGCCCTTGTAGATATAGCCGCGCTCCCAACACCTGTTCCATAGTTTTTGGACACATTCTATGTGATCTGGATCCGTTGTACGGATAAACCGAGTGTAGTCCACATTTGCCTGTTGATCTAGTTTGATGAAGTCCTGGCACAGTTTGTCCACGAAAGGTTTCGGACTAGCAAAACCATTCTTTTCACTTGCAGCTTGAATTTTAAGACCATGCTCATCGGTTCCGGTTGTAAGAAGTGACCTTTGACCCAGCATGGCATGCCATCTTTTACTCACATCGCACAACAAACTTGAGTATAAATGCCCGAGATGAGGTCGGGCGTTGGGGTAAAAAATCGGCGTGGTTATGTGGTATGTTTGGCCCCTCCATACCTCTTTTAAAGTTTTCTGGAAGCTTGTTTTCATACGTAAACCATCCAAAAACCTTGGCACTCTTTGCCGATGCGATGGACCTCGAAAAGTTGGTAGGCCTAATACTTAATTAGGCTGGGCGACGACCTTCGAGCATACGTGAATGATGACCCGTTGAGAAACAACCGTTTGTAAGGTGATCGAGACCGTTTGAGAGCGGCTTTGAACACTATTGGCTTGTCCTTTATACGCCGATCTTTTTCTTAAACTTGACTTGTTTTCTAGCCAATTTGGTCTTCAGTTTCATGGTGTATTCGCTTTTACACGAATATGGCCATTAATGCAAAAACGCTGTAAAAAATGGACAAAGGATACGCAATGAGAACCCTGGTGTTGTGCAAGTGCATGGCAGCGGTAAAGAATCCCGAGGATGACCAAGTGCACCAACAGACGAAGACCAAAGCTAGTGTGTATCCCAGAACGTTGTTGAGCGAAGCGAAAACGCCAATCAAGGATAACAGACATAACGGCAAGAAACAGTAGCCCAAAATGGACGCCGTTCTTAGAAATAGTTGATCGGACTGACGCTGTGTGCTATCGACGGTGCCGCCACTAGTGTTGCCTCCGCTTCCCATCAACTTTAACAGCGTGTGCAATGAGACCGTGCCGAACAAGGCCACACCGTAAATGTATCCAAAATGCACTTTGCCAGCGGCCAACAATAAAGTGCCGAACAAAAGACAAAAAATTAGCGGACCGGCTAAATCACAGTCGGCTACGACCTCCAGAGGAAGCGAATCTGCCCTCTGCAAAGGTGTGAGTACCATCTTGGTTTTGCTCACAATGTGAGAGAAATTGATACCAATCTCTTCCAAAAGAGGCAGCTCGTCAGGATAGCCCTTAGTAGAGAGTGCATTGAGTACGCCGGAGGCCAATGGCTCACGCGCAAACGCTTGTCCAGATGCCGGTTGTTGCGAAAAAGACATGGATCCTTGAGGTACTTGAAATGGTGCAGAAGATTGGTAAAAGTTGTTGCCTTCGTTGGCTAGTCCAGGGTTGTAGAAAGACATGGTTCAAAGGTTGGTTTTGTCAGGGATTTGTATACTAAAGGTTCGCGTTAAGTGTGAATTTAAACGAAAATAGGCTTATTTACAGCGGTTTTTTTTGGCAAAAAATCGTGAAGCGGTGTTGAACTGAGACTAATTGCACGTAAATGTAAGTTTCAAGCCCCACAGTGGTCTTTTGATGCTGATATACCTGTTATTTGCCTTACTTTGATGGTTTCGATGATTTCTACAATACGTTACGTATTTCCAATGCGTATAAAGTCTATGTCACTTTGTACGCAAACTTTCAAAAATGGGATTTCAACCAAGAATCTTTTAATCTGACTAGCTAGATGGATACGGTAAGCTGAAATCAAAACCCTGTGTATTTTCCTACAAGTTTAGAGATTCTTGAACGTGTCTTTATGTTTGCTGTGTTATATAACTAGTCACGTGACCTAGATATAAGAAATTTATAAGACTTGTAAGGGTCTGTAGCATTCTCGCTGACTATAATTCTGTTCGCAGGAAGAAGCTCTTCCATCGGGCAGTGGGTTTCAGTTTCTTGATTTCGATTTTCCTTCCAAACGGATTTTTTACTGTCACTTTTTCCCATTCAGTCGCCAAACTTTCTTGTCACGCAAAGATCCAGCCATTAGTCTGTATGGTTCCTGTCTGAAGACCTTCATAGTCTTCATACAACATACTGTGATAGCACTCTCAAATATGGTTATTGATGTTGCTCTGTTCCTCACCAAATGTCACTTCGGTATAATATTTATCTCGCCGTAAAAGCCATAGTTTCGAGAACATACTTCCAATAGCCTACTCGCAGTTATTAGGAGCAGCCAATTCATTTCTCAAAACTGATTAGTGAATGGTTAGTAACACCAGTTTGCAAAGCTTCGTTGTCATTGTAAAGTATTCCTGCCGCTCTTTTCATGTCTATCACGTGAGAGTTGAGCCTATGCCAGGGTCGTTGAGCAACTAGGAACAGCGACACACCTACAATTGAAGGACTCGAGCATCAATTAATTTGGTTTAGCTTTATTCTAAGATTCAAGTAATTGTATGGTTGCTTTGGAAATCTTGAATGAGCTCAACAGGCCTGCCCAAGATATAATCTGCTAAATTTACGAATCAATTATCTTTCATCTTTATTCAAGATGTTGTAACTCTCAGTCAAAGCTGAAATTAGGATCTGATTCTCAGTCTTCCAGACAGAACTGTTCGAGATAAGCATCATATGGATTATCGCTTTGACAGTCGATTATGGTGATTTTCTCAACTCGCACGATTTAAAGGCTGGATGTGATGAGATATTCACCGATCCTGAACGAGATTTTTCTGGCGTGTCAGATACTGCCTTCATTTTTTATTGTGACGGCCTACAAAAAATGGATGTGGCATGGGCTACAGAATCAGTTCAATTCTTTGTGCGGGACAAAAGTGCATTTTGTAGAAGAAGGTAGCCCCGTTTGTCCTCGTTTTAGGACGTTTCACAACAGCTGTACCACACTTTAGGCCAATACTGTTCTGTGCAAGGATTTTCCTTAAAGTTGTACAGGTTCAAGTGCACCGCTACTCGCAAATTCTAGTAATCGGTGAATCATCGATGAGGGGGAAAAAGTCCATACCAATAACATAGGAAGCGCTCAAACTATTAGGACAGGCGGCTACATTTATACTGGAGTACGTCAAGCTGCATGTCTTCTGGTTGTCCACGTCTCTTGGTTTTATTCTGTCGCTGCCATAAATTCAGATCACGTGACAGCTTTTACCTTTATCCTGACACTACACTTACAACAAAGTTGTGATATGAAGTACCCGTTTTTGAATGATTATGTTTATCGAAATCTAGTTTCGCACCCCTTTAGCTGGTGTCATCGGTTCACAAGGCTCCAGGGTTTCATCCTATCAGTTATTACCGAAAATTAGAAAACGTACACCCTTCTGTAGAAAGTCACGGTTCTCCGTTCAGGAAGGTATCAGAAAGAGAACCGTCAATGAAGGCATCTTCAAATTGTCGCTGGTAACATCCTCTTTCTGAAAGATCTGTTTATGGAAGTCACATTGAGTGGAAGACGCTCTTATAATCGAGTCTGGCCCTGATGACAGCGACGGATAAGGTGAAAGTGATACATTTTCATACTACCATCAGGACTGCCTCTGACATGGACATTCGATGAGCTCCTATAATCAACGAGACAGTGTTCATGAGGGGGGAAGGTTCCGGCACCTCTATTTCATGGTTTAAACGATGACCAGTGAGTTCAAATGTCGTTCCCCCCAGCACAAAATGTCTTCAACGACGCAATAATCCAATGTGCGAGATTTCTGAAATGAACTAACGACACCGGCTAGGTTGGGTTTTACAAACATTGTTAGGAACATACTTTGTATCAGAAGCACGATCAGTCATGAGTTAAATCACAATATTTCAATTTCGCATCAATTAAAAAAATATCGAATTCAGCCAATGGTCAATACCTTCCGCTAGTAACATAGGACACCACAAACATTTCGCTTTCATCCGCTAAGCTCTATCAAAACACGTTGCTCTCTACCTTTCCCTCGATCATTTTTGAATAAAAGCCAGATTTCTAGGTGAAACTTGAGAATTTGAAGCCAACAAAAATGTAAGGGAAAATGAAAATTCATTAACTCAAATAACACCAAAATTCAAATCGAACAAAAGCCTCAAAACTATCGCCTAATCTGGTCTCAAATCTATCCTGGATTGCCGGCTAAATCGAAATGTCACTGAATCTCTAGTTAATATCAGTTCGTACGACAGATGTTGAATCCAAGCTACTACAGATTAAACCAAAGCTCTTCTTCGAAAGTACGTTAAACTCATCGGAACCAACTTTCAAGCACCAAAAGTAGACATTCAAACAGATCAAGATGGGGGTTATCGAGAAGATCAAGGCCATTGAGGAGGAAATGGCTCGGACGCAAAAAAACAAAGCGACCGAGTACCATTTGGGTCTTTTAAAAGGTAAATTAGCTCGTCTAAGACAACAGCTTTTAGCAGAAGAAACGGCACCCACAGGTGGTGGCGGAACAGGATTTGAAGTGGCCAAGTCTGGAGATGCTCGTGCGGTTTTGATTGGTTTCCCCTCGGTAGGAAAATCGTCACTTTTGAGTAAAATAACGACCACCAAAGCTGAAGTTGCCCATTACGCTTTCACTACTCTTACATCAGTACCTGGTGTACTTAAATATCAGGGTGCAGAAGTGCAGATTGTAGATCTTCCGGGAATCATTTATGGGGCGTCCCAGGGGAAAGGTCGTGGACGACAAGTGATATCGACAGCTAGAACCGCAGATTTAATCTTGATGGTTTTGGATGCTACAAAAGGTGCACACCAGCGTGAGTCGTTGGAAAAGGAACTGGAATCTGTCGGGATCCGTTTGAACAAAGCAAAACCCAACATCTACTATAAAAAGAAGGAAACCGGCGGTGTCAAAGTGACATTCACTTCGCCTTCCAAAGCGAACCTTACAGAGGAAGCTATCAAGGGTATTTTAAAGGACTACAGGATACACAATGCGGATGTACTGGTGCGTGACGACAAGTGTACAATTGATGATTTTATCGACATTTTGAACGATCAACATTGCAGCTACATCAAGTGTCTATACGCATACAACAAGATAGATGCAGTCTCGTTAGAAGAAGTTGATCGTTTGGCGAGAGAGCCAAACACTGTGGTGATGTCGTGCGAAACCGAGTTGGGACTCGATGATGTCGTGGACGAAATATGGTACCAACTGAATCTCAGCCGTGTTTTTACAAAAAAGAGAGGCATAAAACCAGATTTCTCAGATCCCTTGGTGGTGAGAAACAATTCAACAGTAGGTGATTTGTGTCACTCGATCCATAGAGACTTCAAAGATAAGTTCAAATATGCACTGGTCTGGGGGTCCTCAGCTAAGCATTCCCCACAGAAATGTGGATTGACGCATAAGATTCATGACGAAGATGTAGTGAGTCTTTTTACCAAATAATTTACATGTAATGTTGTGCTGTTAAATAGTTGTGAATTTACTTTGAAGAATGATAGAAATGCGAGACTTATAAAAGTTCGTGCACGATGGAATGCATGTAGAAGCAGTGAGCGTTTAATTATTCAAGCGAGTCCTTGTTTAGTATGTTACTTGCAAACAGCAAATATTTCCAATTGTAAAACTCTAGATGTTCGTTGTATAGCATAAACTTAAAAACATGCAAGGAAAAGTGAACCTTGAAACAAACGCATTTCTGATCTTCTGGTCTCTAGATATTTCAGTGAGCTCTGCGAATGGAACATAAGATCGTGGTAGTTGGAATAGAAACTGTCGTCTTTCTCGTCTCGTTTTTTAAAACAGTCAGTAGGATGCAGTTGCAAGGGCAACATATCAGGAATAAGGCAATTTGGCCGAGTGGTTAAGGCGTAAGATTAGAAATCTTTTGGGCTCTGCCCGCGCAGGTTCGAATCCTGCAGTTGTCGTTATTTTTTGGTGCTTTCGAACAAGTGGTTTTATTTGAAATTACCCAAGTATTATAAAGTGATGGGTGTCAGTTAACAAATAAGTACGTGTATGACGTCCAATCGATCTTCGTAAGATGTCAGCTAGTTGTTCTCATTTGAAGGATAGAAGTCGTGTTATTTTTCTTGCACATCGTCTAATATTCTCTATGGAACCAAGACTTCATTTAACTTGGTCCGCCAAAAACAGTCTTCTTTTCAACTTACTGAGAAAAATAGTCTATTGATCTTGTAAATTCAAAGGCTCTCCCGACAGGTAATTTGGCATCAAATAAGAACAAGAAACGTATGGATTCCCGGGTTTGGCTAAAGTAAACCTAGGCTTCTGAGATAGGGCTTTAAGTATCTTTCATATGTTCTGGTCGTTTAAAGCGATGATAGCTCATCTCATTTCATCAATGACGCAGGTAACTCATCGGCTGATCTTGTCTCCATCTTACTGAAGCTAAAGGTGCTCGCTCTTCGTCTGTCCAATCAAGGCTCTTACAAGGTACACGTCACTCCAGGATTTCGAAAACTCGCTTCTAGCGAACTTTCATTATAATAAAGAACTATATCGAGTGGTAACAATCGACTACTGCTCGCCTTTATATAAGATTTACTTGGTCATAAAAAAACTTTGGTCTCGTTGCAGCTGCTTTTTCTTCAAGCCTTCAATGGAACGTTCAATCTCTTGAAGCCACCGTTGTCTCTGCAGTTTTCTTGGTGAATGGCCATCAATCTTTGAGCTTCCAATGGGTCCTCAGCTTCGTTAGGTTCTGCCCAGGACAAGTACTCGTTGGAGTAGTTGGCCTTGTAGTCGGCTGGCAAGATCTCTAGTCTCTTACCGTAACCGGTAACCTTGTTCCAGTCACGGTGGACGTTGAACAAAGAGCTAGAGAAGTAAGCGTAACATCTTTGGTATTGCTTGAAAGTCATGTCGGTGTCCAATTCTGGCTTGAAGTCGATATACTCCTTCCAGGCGTCAATTGGGCTAGCCAAGATGTAGTCGGTAGCTTTCTTGACGGCCTTCATGAACTTTCTGACCTTTTCTGGATTAGCAGCCAAAAACTCATCGTTGCAAATGTACAAAATGGTGCAGAAACAGCAGCAGCCTAGACAGGCCAACTTGTCGATTCTCAACATCTTGGCGTCCGTAACGGGCTTGCCCTGCTGCTTCAAGTACTCTTCCAATTGCACTTGTTGCATGCACTCGATACCGATACCGGCGTCGATCTTGCCCTCGATGATGTACTTGGCAACGTTCATACCACATCTGACGGCAGTGTAGTCAGAAGGGGTCATTCCGTAGGCCTTAGTCAATTCGTCCAGCTGGATCTTTCCGAACTCACCAACGTAACCGACCTTCTTGCCCTTTAGGGACCGGAAGTCATCGGTGATACCGCGACCGGCCAAATACAACAAACCGGTGAATGGCTCATCCAATAGGGATCCCACGGAAGTGACAGGGAAGCCTCTGGCCTTGGCAGCCAGAGTATGGATCATGGCTTTCAAACCCATGTCAACTTTACCGGAACCAATCAATTCCGTGACGTCAGATGGGTTAGTTGGCTCCAAAAGAGCCACGTCCAAACCTTGCTCCTTGAAGTAGCCCTTTTGGTTGGCCAAGAAGAGAGGGATATGGTATGGGGCTGGTTGCCAGTTCAAAAGAAAGGTGATTTTGTCGGTAGACATTATCGATGAGGATGATATTTAGCTTACTGTTTGAGTGGTAGAAGAAAGACAAAAGCTGGAAAAAACTCGCAACACAACCATCTCTCAAAATTAGAAGTCTCCATCAACTACTTATATATGAATTCCACGCCTCAAGAGCTCAAGAATGGCTCCGAACGCCCTTCTATCGTCAAAACCTCGACATTATTCTAAAACCTGCTCGAGCCTAATAATTACCTTATTCTATGTATTGGCTGATGTTCCCACTCCTAAGGTAACTCCGAAGCCAGCTTCAAAAAACGATTCGAGATCACCTCAAAGCACCCTAATTCGTAGAATTTCGTGATTGAAGAAGTCCCGGCGTTAATCAGGGCTTTGAGTATACAATTGTATCTGTTTAATTTCAGTTTTGGTTATGCACTGTCGAGATGGAAGTGACATGCATTAAGCGATATACCAGCTATTAAAAGACAACTTCAAGAACTTTTTGAGATCTTGAGAGAATCTGTTGGGAGGAAGCCCCAGAAGCATTTGGAGATGAGTTTAGTGATAGTTGACATGCGGAAAGTGTTTGATCTGGCCCAAAAAAATGGTTCGGTTTTGGGCGTGGACCGTTTAAGAGTGATAGGTCAATGTGTGGGTATCAAATCGCTACCAGATGATGCAGATAAGCTGCAATTGGTGCTACAGAACCTTAAAGAATTGGACCAGGATACAGGCTATACGGTGGAAATATCGGTGAGCGAAGAAGCATGTTACGGAAGCTGCTGGACAAACGGAACGTTGATCGAGGGCAGTGTGTGTGATGTGAGATGTTGTGTGGTGGAGGGTCGGGTAGAGGCTATGGATGTGAAAGTTTGGTCGTTGGCGGAATTGCGGGCGTTTAAAGAGTTTTGGAAGAGTGAGGAAGGAGTGAAATGGCGCCAAATGTGCAATCAAGAGAGTAAAAATTGTTGAAGCACAACTGAACGATCGAGAGCGTCAGCGATCGATTGTGAATAATCGAGATACAAACGTGCACAACAGAGCAATCAAGACTCCTGAAAGCACAGCTGAACGACTGAGAGCATCAACGATCGATTGTGAAAGTTCAAGATATCTCTGAGTACAATTAAGCAATCGAGAGCGCCAGCGATCGAATGTGAATATTTGAGTCAACCCAGGGCACAGTATAGCAATTTCAGGCTCTCAATTGTGGAAACGAAAGTCGCCCAAAGCACAGTTGCAAAGACTAAATTCACCCCAAACCACTTCGGAGCAATTACTGGCTCTCAACTTTGAAGACTTAAGTAACTCAAAGCACAATTGGGCAGTTGAGAGCGCCAGCGACTGATTATAAAGACTTATGTTACCCAGAGCACGATTGTAAAGATTGATGACACCTCAAAGCCTTTGAACAACTGCTGGCTCTCAATTCGAACTCAAGTCACCTACAGCACAAGAGCAAAGTCACCCCAGAGTGTAAAGCTATCTCGCAGCAGAATGGAACAAAAACCGGCTCTCAATGGTGAATTACCGAGATTGCATCGAGCACATTGCTTGAGACATCCAACTGTCGTTGGCGCTTTGAATCTCATGTAACGCCGGTTGTAATACTCCAACTAGCCGACAAATTGTCATCGCCAAATCCTCATCCTTCCCACCCTTCTCACCTTATCAATATGTGCTCTTCACCCTGCACACTTCAATCTTCCAATCCTCAATTCTTGGGACAAGTACTATCGCATCCATTTCTTTGATCTTGGCCACCAGGATCAACCCCAAATTGATATTCTCGCACCTCGTCTATCGAAGGAGCAAGTCATTCACTAGGTTCTTGCTCATAGATAAATGTGATCTGAAATCTAGACTCGAAGTAAAGACACAATTTTCTACTTCATCCTACCGCGTACTTCGAGAATGGTCAACATGTACAACTAGGTGCATACGGCATAGTAAAAAAGATAAATTACAATGCACTTGAACTGGATCTGCGATCTACGAATAGCTATCAAAGTTGAAGGAGAAGTGGTGTAGTTTTAGCCTATTCATCGAGCAAGGCTCCCCGATAGGGCATTAAATGAAGATATAAGTTCAGGATCCAAGGGCAAAAAAATCGGCGCCTATTTGCAACAAGGCTACGGCCACATACACCAGAGAGCCATGCAGCTCATTAAGTGTCATCCTAATTGCCGAACAGATTTTCTAGCTCGAGCCAAGTTTAGTCCATCTCTAAAATCCCGCCCAACACAATAGAGGTTACTACAAAGCTGCGCGCTACTTCGAATCGTGTGCCTGGAACCGTAGAAGTGCGGGGCCACGCAAACGTCACCAAAATCCTGTGTGCTTCGCTTCCTTTCTATTATACAAAGTTCTATTTAGTCTATTTCTCTTACCTGGCGGAATAACGAAAATAGCTGTAGCATGCACGTCCAGTCCCAGCAGCTTTTGTGTCTTGATGTTTGAAATACGGGGTTCTCGTTTGTCTTCTTGACTAAAACACAAGTTTCTTGTTCTTGCGCTTGTTTTTGAGAAGAACCTTTTGAGGTTGGGCCTCTTGCTCTTGCTCTTCCTCTTCCTCTTCTTCTTCTTCGCCGCTGTCCACATCCATTTCCTCGTCTTCCTCTGCCTCTGCTTCCTTTGCGGCAGCACGGGCCAGTTCCACGTCTCTGATGTTCAACAACTCCGGGTTCGACTCCACCAGCTTCTTGTCTCTGAGGAAATCGCGTTCCTTGTTTCCACGCATACGGTTCTTGTAGAACGCACGTTCTCTCTTCTGTCTGATCTCTTCCACTCTGGCCATGGCCCTCAAAGTCGTTGCAACCAGCTCTCTGTTGTACCGTACAGGAACGTTTCTGCGCTGTGCAAACGCCAGCGTGCTGTCCACAGCCAGTTCTTTACCGGCGGCCTTTCTGAACGCTTTGGTCCAACGCAGTTTTCTGGGGTTTCTGCGTTGCTTGAAGTTCTTGTGGCACTTCGACCTGCAAAACCGGAACTCCTTGGCGTCGTTTCTGACAAACATGATTCCATGACCGGGATATACCGGCGAAGAACAGAAATGACAGCTGTAAACTCTCATGCTGGCTTTTTTTTTTTCACTTGATGTGTGTACTCACGCTGCTTCTTACTGAACACTCAAACAAAGCCCAAATTTGACAACAAAATATCAACCTCTCAAGCCGTTGGAATAAGCCTGCTGAAAACTATTCTAACCTGTTCTAATGACAAGCTTTAACGTTTACTTGAGCTTTAGCTGTTGGAGCGTTAATGCTGTGATGCGATGCGATGAGATGAGATGAGATCATTAATTCCTAAAATTTTTCACTTTTTTAAACTCGGTCGTGGAGGGTGATCAGTGGCCATTTTTCATGTTAATAAATCAATCATTAAAGAACAGAAGAACAGAACATCATCTCATCGGCAGGATTATCGATCGAGAAAAGTAGTGTAAATTCGACGCTTTTTGACAGGAAATGGCACCTATAGAGGCTCCACAATTGGCGATCCCAGGCGAAGCATTTTCTGCGAATTCTGGGCTATCAAATGACGGTCTTACGGCCTCAAACGGCCCAGAATTTGCTCAACAACAGCAGGTGCGTCAGAGGAGTAATATGGACGAGAAATTTGACGAGTTTCTGAATCTTATGGGTCGCCACCCTGTTCTGACAGGAGTGGGCGGGTTTCTGGGACTATATTTCGCCGCTGGGGCTTTCAAAAGCATTTCAAAAATGCTTGGAGGCGGAAAAACGGGCGTGCAGTTTGTGAAAGGAGGGTTCGACGGTAAGATGAACTCCAAAGAGGCAATGCAGATCCTAAATTTAACCGAAAGTAACCTCAACCGCAAAAAATTGAAAGAGGTCCACAGACGGATCATGCTGGCCAACCATCCGGACAAAGGCGGAAGTCCGTATCTGGCCACCAAGATCAACGAAGCCAAGGATTTCCTCGAGAAAAGAGGGCTGCGGAAATGATAACAGGACCCGGTGTGTGGTGCCAGGGAAACATTAACCCATGTAGATAGTAGTAAAAGTGTATTTTTTCTTTTCGGGGTACCTCTCTTTGTCTCACGTCATGTAAACGGCTTGTTCGAGGCTCGAGTTGCAGTTGGGACATGCGGTCCCAACATGCGCCAAAAAATGGCGCAGACATGCCACATGCCACGCTTTCTCGTTGCACTGGCATTGAACGCCTTCTAAAGCTAGTTCGTCGCAAACCGTGCACTCAAGCACGTTGTATCGGTCGCGTATGTAGGTTTGAAGTTCCGCTAGTGCCCGCACACCTAGGCCAAAACGTCCATGACTGGTTTCGTAAAACCACCGCAGTTGGCAAAGTCTTGCTAGAAGGTTCTCTACCTTCACTGCATCCATTTCCTCGTACTGGCACAGCTCTCCAGACCCACAAGTATGATACAGTCTGAGTTGTAGACCCTGGAAATCGGAAGAGTCGAATTTTTCGCCAAAAATTACATCCACTGCGTCCTCAATAAGACTCTTGGAACCCTCTACTTCAACAGCACGTTTTTCGCCCAAAAATCTTTGAATCGCCCATTGCACAAAATTGAGCTCGTCAAGACTGAGTCTTGTAGCTGCTTTGGTATCTTCTGCCGGTGCAAGATCGACATAAACGTAGCTCCACCCACCATATCGATTTCTCAGTCTGGTAACTTTGTAATCCAACGCGTTCAGCGTCAAATTGACCCTCGCCATCCATTTATTGAGCCGAGACTGCCATTCATTATCGTTTCGATCTGTTTCTTCAAGCGTTTTTAATGCCTTCAACAGTTGATCTTCATCACAAGCACCGCGATGTAAGAGAAGGTACTGTAGTAATAGCTTGTTGGCATCTTGCTCGTCGAGTGGAGCACTCAATTGTGAGCTGTTGTGCGGTTGCTCATCCATTTTGGCATTATACGATTTCCTGTCAGCAGTGCGATGGACTAATTGTTATTATTGTAAATTCGTCAAGATTGGATACTACTAAAGTTTGACAATGGGGAAAGGATATACTGAGCTCAAGTTTGTGATTCGATGAAAATGTTTAGAACACAATCGATGTGTGTTTGACACTGATTTTTGGGTGCTTTTCCTTCCTTGGGAGTGTGTGTTTAGCAGCTGTTCTTGAGCACCGAAAAATGATCATGAAGTGCAAAATTTCAGCATTCCCGTGACATCAGATTTAGCAGGAGTAGAATTGGAAAAAGGGAGATCATTATCAACCATAGGTTCCACTACCTCATCGCTAGGACGTTAGAAAGAGAGTAAGATGGTGTTGGAAAACTACATGCTCACGTGATAAAATGGAACAGAACCATTTTGATGATTAAATCTAGCGATAAAGAGTTTCCGAAGGATTTAATTATGCTTGTAGGAAAGTTTCAAGCTTAATACCGAATTATCTTAAGTCATGGGGTTGATCTCACTTTTTTTTAGAATTTGAACATGGCAAAAGCTGATAATGAGTTTTTTGAACGAAGGTACGCATGCAAAAACAAAACATTCGTATCAAGTGGAGTATGTCACGAAACCAATGGAAGTTACCGTGTACCAGCTCTCTGGTATACATCCTTTTCGGGCTTCAATGTTCAATGCTAGAAAAGCTCGTTTGTTTGTCACTTTTTACCTAATCTGTCGCTGTCACTGAGTCACGTGACCCCAAACAAATTTAAACATAAGAGAATTTAAGGTCTTTTTGGCATGTTCGAATGCTAGTGTTGAGTGTCACAGCTTCCAAATCAACTGTTTATTGACTATGCTACTTCCTTTAGTTCCATCGATCGCTGGGAACAGTATGGAGAAAGCAGACGTCGCCAAGACTACGGTGATGCACTAGCAATTTTTTTCTTGCTAAATCGTCAGGTAGTGATCACATTGCATTCATCCTGTTCACTGTCATGATTATCGCTGCTTCCTCCTGACAAATCTGGACCTTGGGCGCCGCTCCTGTCACATATCCGCCACGTGACCCGTCATTTCACACAAGTTCCTTCACTAGCGCTGTTATTACTCGGCTCTGAGTGCGTAAAGGTAAAACCCTTTTCCCTCTTCTACAGCCAGTTCCATCATCCAACTATTCTGCTTTACGATATAAGAAATCTTCCATTATCTTAGAAAAGATACCTCTAGCTCCCACATAATATTCGAGATACCTCTGGCTCCCACATAAAATTCCAACTCTTCCCTAGGGGTCTTAGCCGATTATTAGCACGATAAAATCATGTCCTTCAGGCTCCACGACTTCTCTTTCTGTCTGCCAACGGTAGTGTGAACAGCTAATCTGTCCTTCAACCCACTAAGTACCCATATGTTAAAACTGACATATCCGTTTGGTATCCATAAAATTTCAGTAAGTACCCGAAAAGTACCCGAAAAGTACCCATTATGACTATAAGATTTTCAGGTCACCTGACGTGAAACCCGAGCGGAAATCTAATTTAACGAACTGACCATACAATGAGAAACCATCGCTCAGATTTAACGTCTTCTTTCAACGCTTTTGATCGACAAAAAGAACGCTAAATGAGCACAAGAAATGGGATCAGAAGCTCAGTCTCCAGTCCCTCCAACTTTAAGAAGTTGACTAACTCGAATGAGAGTGTTTTGAAGATATGGGTCAAGCTGGAAGCTTCGAAATTGGCTCCAAATCTGACAAACCAGGCAACGGCAATCGAGTACAGTAAAAACGATACAGTGGACGATTTAAAGGACCGTATTTTTGCCAAATTCAAAAACACACGATGGGCGTTCGAAAACGATAGTTTTAGCATTGGAATTGGCGTTTTATGTCAGTGCGATCTCGAAAACAGTGGGGCATATATGCAACAGCAACCTTTTCTTGCACACGATACACCCACCAAAGGTCTCCGATTGGAGGCCAATACGGACCAGCTACTACACCCGGTACCGACAAGTTCAGCAAGCTACAACGTCCGAGCCCCTATGGCACCAAATGCCCCTAAACCCTGGCATGCTTCGAGGTCGTGCAGTCCCCGTGCGGCAACTTTGGATTCGCCTCTGTCAGCCCAGGGAAGCACTGCACAGAATCTCGTGCCGAACCTGACGCCTGTAGCTCAACTGAGGCTTGCTAACAATCACTCAGCAGCTTCAGCCAGGGACTCTTGCTCGTTATCTCCTGTGAAACGTGGTTTGGCCAAGAGACTATCACCCGCTATAGAATCTGTCTCTGCTTCTGGACTTACACCGAAACCTGATGATTTTCCTCGTTCGCTACCTCACCAGTCGCTGCTGCAGCCTGACGAATTGATAATCGATGTTTGCACAACTCTTTTTGGTGGAACCACGAATCAGAAACCAACAGATGCTTTGCTGATATTTTCCAGCTCCAATAATGAACCTGTTTTCAATGACATAAACGATGAAGTAGATCAGCAAGAACCCATAATGGAAGATATGACAGATTATCAATTGATAGTGGATGAGGAGGAACTGCGGAAATTGAGTTTGACTAATGACGAAGAAAATACGGACCAGAAACAAGCCATTCTGTTGCTACCGCGTGGCTATGAAGGTGACGTCAATCTGCCTTCGCCGAATGTGACGTCTCCATCTTCAACGGTCGATACACACGCGACTTTTACGTTTGACACGCAGGCTCCGAAAAACGGCCCGCTAGTAGAAGAAGAGGTCGGGCTGGTACCGTCTCTCGACCCTGTAGTGCAAAAAGAGGGGTCTCCATTTCTGCGTACCGTACTGGAGACGGTCACCACAGAATCTGCCACCATAGACAAGGTGTTCGCGAAAATCAATATTCTGGTTGTGGAAGACAACATGATCAATCAAGCCATTTTATCCTCCTTCTTGCGTAAACACAAGATTTCCTATAAGACCGCCAAAAATGGTGTCGAAGCGGTAGAAAAATGGGAAGAGGGGGGGATACACTTGATATTAATGGATTTGGGGCTCCCTGTGCTGTCCGGGATAGACGCGGCCAAGCAGATAAGAAAGCTGGAAAAGTTACACGGTATTGGAACGCAAAACCAGATTTCAAAGCGCAGTCAGAATTTCACTTCGACGCCTGACAGCAACAAACTGGAACCCCGAAGAAGCCATCGATCAAAGGCTCCCGTGATAGTGGTTGCACTGACCGCTTCAAATTCTAATTCCGACAAGACAGAAGCACTTCTCGCCGGTTGCAATGACTATCTAACCAAGCCGGTGAACCTTGATTGGCTTGCGCGCAAGATTACCGAATGGGGGTGCATGCAAGCTCTCATAGACTTCAACGACTGGAAAGAGGGAAACGAAAACGTAATATCTGGCAATGACAGCAAAAGTCATCGGCCTTCAAAACTCTCAAGTCAGATAAAACGATCTAGCGTAGATGAAAGTTGAATCGGCCGTCTTAATCAACCGCACAGGACAGGACGCTCATGTTCTTGGCCATTAATTTTACGAAATGGGAAACCTGATATATTGATTAATATGTTTTCCAGCAGTGACCAAAAAGAAGTTGACAGCACAGGGTTTTAGCTGAAACTAGTATGACCTTCTCCCTCCCGAGAACCAGCAGCAATCCTACCACTTTCTGGAGATAAAGAAAGTAAGCACCAGCATGTAATTGACATTCCATTCCAGCGTACATAATATGTTACCTTTCTCAGTTTCACTGGGATCAACCAAGAGAAAAAAAAAAGTACACGTAGCGTTACTTTCAGGATCTCAAAAGCTCCTTGTTGATCCACTAACCAAGTAAGCCGTTCGGTTGTCATCGCTGTCTTTCGAGTCGCAGCTATTGTTCGTCATTCTTGATGTGTTGATGTATATCCCGCTTCTACAATAATATAATTAGAGGCTACATCGAAAGCGTAACTTTCCTCATCAATTGAGACAACCATCAAGACATCAAAGCTGCTCTGGTCCTACTTAGTGGCTCAATTGATCTTTACAGGATATTAAGAAATTTAATAGATGAACGGGATGTCTGATCAACGCATATTTTCCAGGTATAAGGCCTACGAAATCCGTGCAGAGCTGCAACAGGGAAATGTCAAAAAACACCGAGCGTCAGCAGCAAAACGAAAGAATGCGCTCAAGAAAATTATAGCTAATATCACAATGGGGTTTTCATCTGAAATGCTCGATCTTTTTCCAGATGTCTTAGAGTTTTGGCGGATTGATGACAATATGGAAGTGAAGCGAATCTGTCATCAATACCTGGTAGCAATGGCTTCGACAAAATCTAACCACTTTGAGGATGCTTTGCGACTTGTTGTTGGTGACCTCACGTCTGGATCTGAACGGCTACAGACTTTGGCACTCCGAACTTTGGCAGCGGTCCCTTTGGATCCATATGCAGATGAATGCCATAAAGCTGTCCGCACAATACTGCAAAAAAGCTCAAATTCGGAAAAGCTGAAAAAAACGGCACTTTATGCAATCCTCAAGCTGCTGAACTACGACACCACCCGGGCTTCACCTCTGTTAGAGCTATTGTACGACACACTGAGCAACCACCGAGAAGGACCGGCCGTAAGGGCAAATGCGCTTTTCATTCTCAACGAGATCCAGGAAACGACCCCAATGCTCCAGAATTTTTCTGTTGACTTCGACACATGCGCCGATATGCTCGAACTGCTGGCAAAACTCAATGAATGGGACTCTGCCCGAGTTCTCGATTCACTCACTGGCTCCTACGTTCCCCACAGCCACTCAGACGCTCACCATTTCATTGAAAAGTCCGTTTCTCAGCTGCAACATAATAATACATCGGTAGTCTTGAATGCATTCAAGTTCGTCCTGTACTTGACGAAGTACGTCGATTATTTGACGGAACGTCTTCTCAAACAATTATCAGGATCCATGGTATCGCTACTCAATAAACCTGCCGAACTCCAGTTCCTGGTTCTACGAAATATCATCCTGTTATTGCTAGGCAAAGAAAAGCCCGTTTTGACGATCGACATATCGTACTTTTTCGTTGAGTTCAACGACCCAATCTACATAAAGGATACGAAGCTGGAAATTCTGTATCTTTTGGCCAAAGAAGATAATCTTTCACAAATTCTTCAGGAGCTTAAAGAATACGCCACAGATATTGACATCCAGATGTCTCGAAAGGCCATCAGGGCTATTGGTAACCTTACCGTTAAGCTCGAGCAATCGGCTGACGAATGTATTGCACTCCTTATAGAACTTCTGGATTTCGAAGTTGAGTACATTGTACAGGAGATCGTTTCTGTTTTCAAAAATGTGTTGAGAAGGTATCCAGAGAGGTATGAACTTTGTCTCGAAAAGCTGGTGCGCTTTACTGATTGGGTTCAAGAACCGGAGTCTCGCGGTTCAATGATTTGGATTATAACTCAAAATTACAGCCATCTCCCGAACTATCTGGAGCTGTTCCAGCTCTTTGCAAATAATTTCTTGGATGAAGTTCTCGAGGTTCAATTTGTCATACTCGGTTCAGCTGTCAGACTTTTCACCAGAAATCCTACTCCAGTGACAGAAAAGCTCTGCGTGGATATCTTGAAAAACGCAACTGAAAGAATAGATGACCCGGACCTCAGAGACAGGGCTTTTGTTTATTGGAGGCTCTTGTCTTTTGCTCAAAATGGCCAGAACGGTAACATAGGTATGGACGCTGCGAGAGAAATTATTGATGGAACGCTGCCACCCATAGCTCTAAACACTCAGCTGGATCCTCAGATTGTCGAAGAACTGGAGCTCAACATAGGTACTATTGCATCCATCTATTTGAAACCTGTGAATCAAGTCTTCAGGCTTAACAAGCCCAAGAGTCTGCCAGATAGTCCTGCCCTCAACGAAAATCGAGAGCCTCTTACAATTATCGCTGGAGACTCGAGAAGCCGATCATCGAGCTTCATTGCTGACAGTATCCAACCAGAGTTCCGTCGGCAGTCCTCATCACCCGTCAAAAAAATGGACGATTACGACAAGCCTGCAGAGACGATCAACCCACTAAAAGACAGGAGGAAAAGCAGCAGCCCGAGTCTTCATCTTTCAAGGAAGCCTTCGATGCTGGCTCGTAAGCTTTCTTTGAGAAGGCCATTCGCTTAAAGTACAATTGAATACTTACGTATGAAAAACAGGAGGTAGCTTGAAATCAACTACTCGCGTCTATGTGCTTACATACATTACTCAAAACAAAAGAATCTTCACAGAGCTTTTTTTGAGCAAGAAATCCTTTAGGACCTTGAAAAGAGCTGCGCAATCTTCGCTTGTGAATAAAGTGTTGGTCTTGGGATCAAGATAACTGGCGTCCAAGAAAATGTCCAGTTTTTCTTTCCCTTCGAAGAGCGCGTCAGTCGAATCCAGGACTTTGGACATTCTACCGGGAGTGGAGACAAAGTACTTAACTTCGTTTTGCTTTTTCTTCTTGTCCTTAGACTTTTTCCTTCCAGCATTATCTTCTTGGCTGGCGCCTTTTAACAAAAGATCAACCCGGGCGACATCATCTTTCAGCTTCGTCTTTGAGAAAAGCTTGACCGCGTTTTGGGAACCGCCTAGGCTCCTGAATACGTCCGCTACCCTGATATTCGATGCTGATAGAATCACTGCTCTTGGCGATTTTGAGAACGTGTTGACAAAGTCCTGGAAATTATCCAGTGTTCTGTCCTTCTGATATCTTTCGGTGGAGATAAAATCCGTCTTTTTGAAGTACTTTTCTTCGAGTTCCAAAGCACTCAGATCTGGATTTTTCTCACGGACCAAAGTTGCTAGATAATCGACGATGTATTCTGCAGTCGCTTTCGGAAGCAGCTTTTTCTGTTCCTTTTCGTGCTCCACTTTTTCCACTTTTTTCTGATGTAAGTTTGACTTGGCGAGTTTCCTTTGACGTTTGCTTTGCCTTTCTTCTATTGGCTTCTGTTCATCCTGTCCGCTGTTGGATCGGCTTCTTTTCAAAGGTTTCGACAATTCTAATTCGTTATCAACTTCTACAGCATCTTCAAAATCGCTAGCTTCAACTTCATAGTCTAAGCCATCATCAAGATCATCTCCCAAAGACATTTCAAAGTATTCTGAGTACTGATTGAGCCTTTTTAATCACTAATCGTGTTCTTTCTTTCGAAGCTCATCGCATCTGGCATTTTTTAAATAAAATTAAACCTTTCATTAAATTTTGGTAAATACACTTTTAACTATGTCACTGATCGAACAGAAGTCACATCGAAATTCAGTAAAAATATCTGAAGCTTCTGTTTTCAATGTCAGTATAATCTAGAAACTGATACTGAGTCTTTTCTTGACCCTCCTGTTCCTTGTCTCTTGCCCGATTCTCTTTTCTGCTTACATAGCCGACGTAGAGTTGTAATGGGACGCATACAGCTTGGGTCACCAGTAGTGCGATTTTGGCAGGAATGTAGCGAGGATAGGAACTGGTTCTGAACATCTGCGGGGCCACGATGCAGGCAATGCTGTAGACAATCATTGTTGCTGCATTACGAAACACACGCTTCGAATAGCCGGAAGTATTGCATGAATTCCAGATGTAGATGTTGGTAATGACACAGGAACCGCTGTATAGCAGGTACAATGAGAATAGGTTGCCGATTTTGTGGGAAAGCGGCAATGATAGCATGACAATACAGCCAATGATGGCTGGAATGTACATGGAAGTGGTGATCAAGGTGAACTGACCAAAACGCGATAACATCTGTGTTGTGACCAGAATGATAATCGCGGTGATGGTACCAATTGGCAATTGTAACAGTGCGGATTGATATTTGTCGAAGCCAAAAGTTTGTGTGATTGTGACGGAAAACGTGCCAATAGCGCCCGTGGAGATCTGAGAGCACGCGGTGATCAAAAGCATTGGGTAAGTGAGCTTGTCATACAGAAACAGTTCTTTGATCTGCGAAATTTTGAATTTTTTGTTTTCGTGGCCGGTCTGGTTGGCCTTGATGTGACGCAAAACTTCCACCTTTTCCGTTTCATCCAAAAACCACGCATTCGTAACGTTGTCTGGAAGATACAGGAAGGTTGCTATGCCAAAAAGGACAGTAACAAGTCCGACGACCAAGAACATAATTTGCCAAGATGTGAAGGAGGTTCCATGGTAGTGCAGGAATCCAAAAGAAATCAAACCACCCACAATGTACCCCGTGCCTGCCTGAGTAGCCCAGAACCCGATCCGGGCAGATTGCTCAGATTTCGTGTAGTACATCCCGCTGATGGCAATGCAGCCAACAGCACTGCTAGACTCCAGCATACCCAGTAGAGTTCTAACGATCATAAGTGACGCATACGACTTGCACGCCGAATGGCAAGCCAATACCACCCCCCACAAGGTGATAAACGTACCCATGACTTTGGAAATTGGCCAACGCTGGATACAGAAGGTGACAAACGGCTCAGCGAAAATGTACGCCGCTGAGAATATTGTTCCTAGATCCGAAAACTCGTTGCCCTTCAGGTGTTGCTTGATTCCCATCGCTGCTGCGTAATTGAGCAGCGCTTTGTCGAGGAACATGAACAGATACGTGAGACACAAAAACGGCAAAATGAAACAGTCCACTTTGCGCAAAATCCGGGGTTGCAGCGTGTGAGTGCCAAAATAAGTACGCTCTTCGTTGGATTGGCCCTTGATACCAGAAACATCTGTAGTTTGGTCACTTAATGCCACATCCTCGGCATGTGCCTTTTTCAAGTACCTCAACGCAACATCAACGTCTTCGTTGCTGAGAATTTCGACCAGATCTGACGAAACCTGCTTTCCTTCCGTCTTTGATTCAAGTGAGGACGACATTACGGCTTATCAGAGCACCAAGTTGAGTCGATTAGAGATTTAGCGTCAAGAACTGATCTGATATCGCCATCTGATGCGTCCAAAGACATTTCCTTTTATATTTCATCTAAGCGATGAGATTATTCCTTTACCGAACTCATCCTGTCATTCAAGAAGTGTGGTTCTTACACCTGAAAGAATCCTCTAGGTTATTGCAGGAAGCCGTTAGCACTCTGGGAAGAAAAAAATACGCTTTGCAAGTCACCTGGACTCGACCGAGAGATGGTGCAATAGCTTTGGGGGGTAGACACTATTGTGTTTAAGAGTTTATCATTGTCACCGCTGGACAATGCTGAATATACCGACATGCAGTTTGTTCGCGGTAATGCACCTCGAGCCAATTTAATAATGGGAAATGAAGTAGCCTCGAGGAGTTTTAGATGTCCAAAATAGGAAAGGACCCTTGGAAATTCCTAATTAAGTAATACCTGCCTATTCTGGAGTCCGATCCTTGGTTATGTAATCGTGATTGTGTCTTTTCGCGACACAAAAATACGGAAGTGATAAACAATCAAGCATTGGAAAAGACGTCAGTGGATAAGTGTCAGTGGACATTCCAAAACCAAAGACCCAGGTTTACAGATGTGGGCTCTTCACAAAAAAAGGTTGAACCCGAGGAAACGATAGGTTACTGAAACATCACTGCAATTCGTGGGGCTTGAGAATTATGCTTACTTGGTATTTGTTGTTAATATTCGTGCATGGTTCTTTCGCTGACGCCAGTAAAGAGCTCGAAGCTCTGTGGTCCCAAAAACTGCAAGAAACCGCACAAAATCGTGAGCTGGTGAGTTTTGGCGGCCCACAGCGGCCTGCTTCGTTTTCCAGTAATTCCGCCCGACTGTCGCTTCTCTTCCCGTTCTTAAACTACGTCGACGTCTTTTACGGAACACAAGCACACGGACACATGTTTCCGGGCGTTTCTATGCCCTTTGGTATGTGCAAAATGGGAGTAGACGTCTTGGACCCACATCTGGGAGACTCGTACGCCGGATATCAGTACTCGGGAGAAATTTCCGGAGTGTCCATGCTTCACGAATCAGGAACAGACGCCACCCCAAACTACGGGGTGGTTTCGCAGCTGCCGTTACTGGCAAAATCACTTCACGATATTGATACCACGGAACCAATATCGGCAGCGAGATGTCGGCCCGATGCCGGACACATTGGTTACTACAAAGTGTGTTTGGAAGATCGCATTGAGGTCGAGTTTTCCGCCTCTCATCGGTCTGGGCTTTACAAATATACTTTCCCTGTCAATCGCCCGCTGAAACACAAGAACAGCCGCTTGCTGGCGCCTGTCATTTTGGTTAACGTAAGCCACCATCTTCATTCATTTCACAAGCCGTGGTTGTCGCAGGAATTCAGAGGCGGATTCATTCAGGTGTCGAGAGACCTGAAATCTTACCACGGGAAAGCTTACTTTTCGCATGGCAGAAGTCCTGAGAAATCTTGGAGCGTCAGCTTCTATGGCGTTTTTGATAAACCTGCAAAAAAAGTGCGTGTCTTCAAAGATCACCACTCTCAAAGTGGAATAAGACACTGCGAAGCAGATGAATCCACCTCTAATCTAGGGGTACTTTTCGAGTTCGAAGTTGGGACTAGAATATTGCATTCGCATGTTGGTATAAGTTTTCGAGACGTTCCCACTGCCTTGGCAAATATTCATAATGATTATCCTTCAAACCATCTTTTTGATCTGGATTGGAGCGTCGAGAACGCAGTGAATGCCTGGAATCGCGAAGTTTTCTCGAAGATATCGATGGATGCATCCGAGGAGGATCCCATTGTGGTTCAAAAGTATTATAACTCCTTGTATGGCTCACACTTGATGCCAGTTGATAAATCCGGTTTGGAAGCACCGTGGCTCAGCCGAGAGCCTTACTATGACGATTTTCCTTCCCTGTGGAAGGCTTTCCGCTGTTTGATTCCCATGTTCACAATTTTGGACCGTACTAGGACCACTGATTTCATAAGAAGCTTGATTGATGCTTGGAGGCATGACGGATTTTTGCCGGAGGGACGAACAGCTACATTGAATACCAGAATGGCCGGTGGGAGCAGTTCTGACATTATACTTGCTGACGCATTTTCGAAAGGTATCAAGCATAGGATTGACTGGAAGATTGGGCTCCGTGCCATGCAGACAAACGCAGAAAGATATCCACACCCTGGACACGGAATGAAGGATACACAAGGCCGCACTGCGCTATCTGATTGGTTAGAGTTTGGTTATGTTACACAAGAATTCTCGCGCTCTCTAACGAGAACAATGGATTATGCGTACAACGACTTTGCCATTTCAATAGTGGCCAGGGGACTAGGTTTTATCAAGACAAGTCACAAATATCTGAAAAGGTGTTCCAATTGGCAGCAACTTTGGAATCCAAGAGCGACTGCGTCGCATGTCTATTACCGCGGCTTCATTCAGCCGAAAGATCGTGACGGAGACTTCTACACCAAACACTATGACCCATTGTCATGTTTTGGATGCCATTGGAAAGATGACGCGTACATGGCGAAACCCGTAGAATACGGTTGGCAAGTACCTTATGATATGAAGACACTAAAGGCGCTAATTGGATCTGAGAGTGTTTTCGTGGAAAGATTAGACGACATGTTTGGTCTTCGTGGACGCGGTTTTGCCGACAGTCTCAGCGAACCAAGCTTCATGACGCCATACTTGTACGACTTTGTTAATTTGCAGTACAAGACATCTGAAACTGTGGACTACCTCATCGAAACAAAGTTCAAGCTAGGCCCGAAAGGTCTGCCGCGATGCTCAGGAGCAGGGTCAATGCAGGCCTGGTTATGGTTTGCACTATCTGGGTTTTTTCCAGTGGCAGGAACAGATATTTACCTCATCACAAGCCCGAAGGTGTCGAAAGTTGAGATCACCATTGGTGAGTCTACTAAAGTTGTGATAATAGCGCATGATCTCTATCGCGAGACGCACGGTTCGTCACCATCCTACTCCACCAGAAACAAATACATCAAAAATGTTAAACTCAATGGGGATTACATAGATCGCAATTGGTTTACCCATGATGAGCTGTTTGGAGAGCACGGCGGCTTGCTTGAGTTTTTCATGGCTCCTTTCCCAGTGCACTGGGATCAAGAGGGCGAATTACCACCGAGTCCGGGACACGTCAGCCGACGCCATTAATCTTTCAGTTTTAAAGGATGCCATTTCCCAAAGAAACAGAATGCACGATGCCCGCTTGTGCGGGAGCAGGTCGAAAGTGGAAGAACATACTTTTAGAAATCAATTGCTAGGAATACCCAATTGTTTGTCGCTAAATACCGATGGTCGCATCATGCTCATAACCGGAAAGAAACTAAGATTTGGATTGGGAGACAAAGATGTGAGCGATGACACTGCTAGCTTTATAGATATACTGGCATTGGACATCGAGTTGTTTCTTTAGACGATACAAATCTTCTTGTAGCCGTTTCTCTGATCGTTTATGTCGTCATTACTCTAGTTCATCTTCTAGTCGAACATCTGGTCATTACTCTATTCACTCATGGCTTGTATCACGTGTGAAACTTTTTGAAATGTCAACCTCGTTCATAAAATAGGACTAGCGATGCGATGCCAAATGGATTTGATCATAAACTTCAAGAATTCAGCTCAGGAGTTCTCCACGCTATTCAAATTTCATGCCACGTATTGCTGATTCCGATTCTGACGATGATACGCTTAAAAAACCCGCTCAAAGGGCCAAGGGTAAGGCTGGCAAGGTCAAGAAACATGTTCGGATCGAAGACGATTACAACGAGGACGGCAATTCCTTGAGCGAAGGTGATGAAAACATATTCAGTGAGGACGAAGAGCGAGCCGATAGTCGTCCAGCTAGCAGCAGAAAGAAGAAAAAAGTGGCTAATACAAACCTTTTGGGAGCAAATGGTGGTTATGCATGGGAAGAGGACATTCAGAGAAGTTGGGACCTGGTCAAAGTGGACGATGAGGGCAGCATGGCGGCACTGGTATCCAGTATCATTGAGGCACGCAAAAAGCGAGCCAGTAATAAAAACATGACCCCATTCCAGCGTGGAATCATCAGAACTTTGATACTTGTGCTGGATTGCAGCGATTCTATGACCGAAAAGGATTTGCGGCCAAACAGATACGCCATGACTATCCAATACGCACTGAACTTCGTACATGAATTTTTTGACCAAAACCCAATCTCGCAAATTGGCATTGTGTGCATGAGAAACGACCTTGCGCACCTAATAAGTCAGGTCAGCGGAAACCCACAGGATCACATCGACGCTTTGAAGAACATGCGGAAACAGGAGCCACAGGGAAACAGCTCGCTGCAAAACGCATTAGAAATGGCTCGTGGACTGCTACTGCACGTTCCGGCGCATTGCACACGAGAAGTTCTCATTGTGTTTGGCGCACTGTCCAGCACAGACCCGGGCGACATACACCAGACTATAGGATCGCTCGTACAGGAACGCATTCGCGTGCGGGTCATTGGGCTGTCCGCCCAAGTGGCGGTGTGTAAAGAGCTCTGCAAGCAGACCAACTACGGTGACAATTCGTTCTACGGTGTGATCCTGAACGAGGTCCACTTCCGGGATCTTTTCGCGGACGCTGTAACGCCTCTGCCGGTCAACAAGATCAACAAGGGTTTCACCCTCGTCAAGATGGGGTTCCCAACCCGGGTCTACGAAGACATGCCGTCGTTTTGCACATGTCACTCCAAGCTTATGTATGGTGGCTACTTCTGTCCCAACTGCAAAAGTAAAGTGTGCTCCCTGCCCACGGTGTGTCCCTGCTGCGATCTAATGCTGATATTGTCGACCCATTTGGCGCGTTCCTACCACCATCTAATGCCGCTAAAAACGTTTCAAGAGGTCGGTGTGGCTGAGACTTTTCCCTCAGAGACGTGCTTCAGCTGCCAGAAACGCTTTCCTCGCCTGAAGAATCACAAATCACATGAGCTGCTGACCAGTTCACGCTACCGTTGTGCTGACTGCCATCGCGATTTCTGCATCGATTGTGACGTATTTATCCACGAAATTCTACACAACTGTCCTGGCTGCGAATCTTCGCCCGATGTATGAAGTCTGGGGCTGGACTACGACGACACGTAATTCTTCGGGCAATGCATTACATTGCGCACAATGAACGCCGAAAAATTCTTGAAATCTCAATTTCAAATCTCCACAAACGCACACACAGCGTCCACGGCTGATACCAGTCTATGAGGCCTTATCCTGACGATAGTTATCGGAGATGTCCTTTCCTTATCCCAAGCGCTGACGCCGGTTATCATTCATCGACTCTCGAGGTCATGTGATCTGGCGCCAAGCCCAGATACGGCCTTACGTAAAATTGGTTATCAAAATTTTAATGACGATTTAAGCGATGAGAAAGACATGGCTTTCGCCAGGATAACTACAACCGAAAAAGTGTCTGTGGAGCACTGATAAGAATATTGAAAGGTTAAAAAGGTGGTCCTGGATCATACTTCACAGAGCGCCGATACGTTGAGCTTCTTTCCGGGCTTTGAACTTAGTATAATCGTTCTTGAAAAGTTTCGAAAACCACAAGTTCATAGCTTTTTTTCTGACCCAAACTGAAAGCATGGACAGGTACACTAACATTCACCATCCAGACTATGTGCCGGGAACTTTTAACATCTATTCCTCGCAGAGTTTTGAAAACGGCGTAATCTATGAATCCACGCTTCGCAAGACGGACCAGGGAGTGGTGCTGATTCCACAGCCGTCAGAATCGCCCAACGACCCGCTAAACTGGACAAAATGGCGAAAAATGATGCATTTCGGGCTGATGGCTTTCATCACTGCGTTCACAGCAGCCACCAGTAACGACGCGGGAGCTGCACAGGACTCACTCAACGAGATTTATGGCATTTCCTACAACTCCATGAATACCGGCGCAGGCGTCCTGTTTTTGGGCATAGGTTGGGCTACTCTTTTCTTGGCACCATTCGCTAATCTTTACGGACGCAAAATCACCTACGTCATTTGTACGGTGCTGGGGTTGTGTGGTGCGATCTGGTTTGCGTGTGCCTCCAAGACGCGCGATACTATTTGGTCGCAGCTCTTTGTCGGTATCAGTGAGTCGTGTGCAGAAGCGCAGGTGCAACTTTCGCTTAGCGACATTTTTTACCAGCATCAGTTAGGATCCGTTTTAACGGTCTATATTCTGGCCACCAGTGTTGGAACTTTTCTGGGACCTTTGATAGCCGGATACATCGCAGGAAACACATCTTTCCGCTGGGTGGGTTGGACAGCGGCCATCATCTCGGGTGTACTGTTGATTTTCATCCTGTTTGGCTGTGAGGAAACCTACTTCGACCGCAATAAATACTTGACGCCAACTTCAAAAAGAGCATCCGGTAGCAGCAGTGACGATAAGCCAAATGTGACACCGGAGTCGGAAGAAAGCGGGGATCAAAAATATCCACTACAGGACATTGAACCCAGCACCAGCCAAAAAGTGGGAAGAACCAGTGATGTCGTTCAGAGTATAGAAGCCTCATTTGAAGATTTCAAGTTGATAGAGGGGTCCGAAGAAAAGCTAAAACCATACCATCGCCGAATTTCCCTGATTACCAAGGCGACAAATCTGCGCGGGTTCGGTTTCAAGCAATACCTCAAGTACCTCGCTCTGAACATGAGAATGTTCTTATTTCCACCAGTGTGGCTTTCCGGATTTTTCTGGGGTATCCAAGACGTTTTTCTCACTTTTTACCTGACTACCGAAGATACAGTTTTTTATGATGCTCCTTGGAACTACAGCGACTACGGTGTTGCCATCATGAACGTTCCAACCTTGATTGGCGCTGTGATCGGATGTGTCTATGCTGGTGTGCTTAGTGACCATTTCGTGTTGTGGATGGCACGCCGCAACAATGGTATTTTGGAGGCAGAATACAGACTTGTCTTTGCATTTGCCTCAGCTATCATTGGGCCCGCTGGTCTATTGATGTTTGGAATTGGTACAGCTAGGGAACTGTCTTGGCAGGTGATCTATGTTGGTCTTGGGTTCATTGGCTTCAGTTGGGGTTGTTCCGGTGACATTGCAATGGCGTATTTGATGGACTGCTACCCTGATATGGTTTTGGAAGGAATGGTGTGCACTGCGATCATTAATAACACCATATCCTGCATTTTCACGTTTTTGTGCTCGGATTGGCTAGACGCTTCGGGAACCGAAAACACCTACATTGCCCTAGCAGTAATCAATTTTGGCATAGCGCTATTTGCAGTTCCCGTATACATTTGGGGCAAGAAAATCAGAAGCGCAACTAAGAAGTGGTATGTCGGGTCAATTTCCGTAAGAGACGGCGTATAATGGGAGAAACGAGAATAGCACGAAGATTCGATTGCGGCTATCCTTCAAGAATGTATACCATTGTGTTTACTTCTACTGCGAGGGCAAGATAACCGCCAGATAGAAAACGATTTTATAGTCTTTATTCAATAGCTTATAGTATTCTTGTGAATTGAGTTGCCAAGGTATAGGATTCTCAACTTAGCCATCTGTCCCAGGACTCTTCGTTTTAGCCAGATTCTTTGAAGAGCCAGAAGCGTATTGTTGGTGTAAGATGTGACCTCTACTGTCCTGTATGATTTTCATTTTCTTGATTACTTTCAAGAAAAGCCTTGTTGGCGCAATCGGTAGCGCGTATGACTCTTAATCATAAGGTTAGGGGTTCGAGCCCCCTACAGGGCTTCTTTTTGCAATATTTTTAAGCATTTCTCAGTTTTCTACTTCGACGTTGAGTTCAGCTACGTGTGTCTTTCAGAGTATTAAAAAGACTGTATCGAGCTACTTTGAGCATTGCGGGTATTTTCGAATGGAGAAGACTACCTTTGCTGTGTTTTTATTTTACTAACATGATATATGACCTGGAAATCCTGACGGATCTACCAAAACATAAATTATAAATATTACAACAAACAATGTGAATCTTTGAAACCCATCCACTGCTGGCTAACTTTCGATACCGCATCGATAGAAGAGTTCATTACTATTTCGAATGGCGAATATACGTCTTTAAGATGTGTGGCATCACTCTCTAAATTCTACAATCATCTGACGCTCGAACAGCGTGATCTTAATTCAAGTGTATAGTAGTATTCTTGAAATGACTGCTAAATAAAAACGTCTTTTGAAACCAGCAATGCGCTCAATGGACGCGCTCAATTCCAAGAGACAATTGTTTGCTTTACATGACCCATATTAGATCCCTCTCCTGGGGTTCAACTTGTGGGGTGGATAGCTCCGTTCTAGCATACAATCTAATTAAATTTGACGATTGGACACGAGACACACCTTGTCAACGGCTTCGTCTACTTCTTCTTGAGGTCGATAGATCTCGAACCCGTTCATTCAGCCCTTTTTCGGGTAGTCTCCATCCAATTCGAGCGGTTGCCTTGCACATTGCATTGTTATGTTGGTGTTTTCGTTGATCTCATTCAACGCTCAAACAGGAAGGTTGGAAAGCGGACTCTACGAATATCGGTGACAGAAGAGAGACAACCGGGGAAACAGGTTCTGGAGTACTTCTGTCTTGTTTCCTCATTTGGATTGTGTCAAATATGTCAACTACGCTGCAATATCACTCTACCGTGGTCTCAATGGTGGCTCTTGAAACTGAATTTGAAGTCCTGCGACTCCAGTAGATGGTGTCAGAATGTGACGAACCCTTGAAAGGCAGTCTCATCGATCTCAGAACTGCACAAATATTTGGGCAAGCACTACTAACTTTCATTTGAGGGTCAGTTTACATGAGGATCTCAGGATGCCCGTGCTTCGAGCCGGCACAAGGGATAACAAGTGCTATTTGATCTAACAGGTCTGTCACAAATCCTATAAATGAGCGATGAAACGAGCTCTCAAATCGTGCTGATCAGCTTAAGTTGGTTTCTGGTTCAAATTTGTTTTTTCGTTGTGTCACAAGGAAAACCCTGACAACTCTCTCGCTAAAATGGAATTTTGGGCCTTCTGCTTGGTCGTGTCACTCGCTTTATTGGCTGAGATTTCTTATGCCGCTCAGATTACAGCAGTCAGTTACAGCAATCTTTCAATCGAAGCCCTCAGCTCTCAAAGACTTCCCCATAAAATTTGGAAACTATCCTTCAATTTTGAAATAGGAAGCGCCAACGAGGTTTCTGAAGATGACTATTTCCTGCTCAATCTTCCCCATGTGTACCGTATCAAATTTGCGGAGGACGCCGATTATCAATACATCACAACATCCGACGGTTCACAAGCCTTCCGGTGTTACGGATCACAACAGGCTGCCTACAAATTTGAAAGTTCTATCCTCAGGTGTGATGCTACAAAAAGCTTTCCTTCCTTTTCTTCCCTGAGTGGAAATCTTGCCATTGGAGTGGTATTCAGCAGTGGTGGCTCTTCTTACCAATACGAGCTAAGCAATGCCAAATACTTCGTGGCAGGTCAGCAGACAATTGATTTTGGGAATGGTTTTAGCTCGTCGACGAGCTTTGACCATGCATCGGAAGATTTTGGTAATTTCTACTATGAAGGCCACACAACGACTTATGGAACAATGGAATCGTATTATCTTGGCTTCGCTTGCAACAATGGATACATTCTTGGAGGCACTCAAGTAATCAATTATAACCCCAATGGCCAGGTTAATGGATACGATTGCGCGGATGCTCAGGTACAAATCTCTAAGGATTATAATGACTGGTTTTTCCCGACCGACTATGAAAACTACGATGGCGACTACTACTGCAATGGCGCTACTCTTTCCCTTTCCTTCAACAATATACAACCAAACTATCAAATATGGGTCAATAATCTTCAGTCTTTGGATGCATCGGTGACCACAGTCGTCCATAGCGTTTCGTTTGATTACACATGCACAGATACAACGGCTGGTTCAACGTACACTACTACTGCCCAACAGTCGCCGGTATTTATCATAAAGGATGGAACTTTCACTGGCAGTGCACTTGTGAGTGGGCAAACTAGTTCAATAAGCACCACCACAACTACCACTACAACCACTTGGACGAATAGTTTCGCAACGACAACTACTGATACCATTTCCTCAGGTGCCACGGTGATTACAGTTCTTGTGGATGTTCCTCCTACAAGCTCAGAGGGACCCACCTCATTTTCAAGCTCTGGGTCTATATCAACAGCAACCTCAACAATCGAATCTTGCCCTAACCGAGCCTGCTCATCCAGTATTCTGTCCTCAACATCTAAATTGGTCTCAAGTAGTAGCGTGGGTACCTCAAGCACTAAACCGGTACCTGAGAATTCCAGTTCAGTGTCCTCAACGCAATTGACTCTGTCGTCCTCTAGCATAACGACAGCTAGTATTATCTCTTCATCCAGCCAATCTGCGTCCTCAGATTCAAAGCTGTCTTCTACAGCAAGCCAGTCGTCTTCCACCGAAATGTCTTCTAGCAAAAGCCCAACTTCAAGTGCCATCACTTCTTCAAGCTCAGCGCTAAGCAGCAGTTCGAGTTCTTCCAGCTCAGCGCTAAGCAGCACCGCGACTTTCACAAGCTCGGGACTGAGCAGCACTTCGATTTCTCCAAGCTCAGCGCTAAGCAGCAGTTTGAGTTCTTCAAGCTCAGCGCTAAGCAGCAGTTCGAGTTCTTCCAGCTCAGCGCTAAGCAGCACCGCGACTTTCACAAGCTCGGGACTGAGCAGCAGTTCGAGTTCTTCCAGCTCAGTGATAAGCAACACCTTGACATCTGAGAGCTCCACTTCTTCCAGCACACAGAATTCATTTACTAGTACCTTGAATTCTTCAAGCACAATAGCTTCCAGCACCGTGGCCTCGTCTACCACACAATCGTCCTGTAACGGTTCCTGTACCAGCTCATCGATCTCCTATCCCATTTCCTCAAGTACCGTTGAGCTATCCAGTACCGATTCTTCTGCAAGCGCTGTATCCTCCTCCAGCTCATCGTTAAGTTCTATTCCTCTATCATCATCTGGAGGAGTCACTTCGTCCAGTGTCATATCTTCCGACACAACCTCCCTTTTAAGCATACCTTCCACTGCAAGTTTGCCAAGCACTGTGACTGCCTCCAGTTCATCCTCATCTGTACCTTCTTCGACTTCGACGACGACATCAACTAGTGAGGCGGAGTCATCGTCAATTTTGTCCCTACCTTCCAGTGTAGGGACTTTGATTACTACTTCTGGGACAGACCATAAAACCTGCAATAGCGGTGCGTGTACCTCATATCAAACAACCCGCACTCTGTCAACGAGCACGTCAACTGGTGTTTCAATTCGGTCTTCACCGCTCTCATCTGCGTCGCGTCTTTCTACTACCCCGCCAGGAAGCTCAACAAATCTTGTGAGCGCAACGACAAATTCATCGTCAAAGCTTGAAGTGAGTTCCACAAGTTCTGAAGTGTCACTCTCAAAGTTGTCGATCTTTAGTTCCACGGCCTTAACACAAAAGACGTCTGCTGCGAGCTCCAATACCCCATTGTCTACATCTACATCGCCAGTATCACCGGCCCCATCAGCGTCCGATTTCCTAAGCACCAGACCGTCAAGTCAAGGCACTGCAGCAGAATCGACAACTTACTCCTTCTCAACGACTGCATCCCCGCCAAATGGAACTCTCGGTACCACTACGATGTTGATTTCCACAGACTCATTCTCTTTTACCGACGCGACAGTTTCAACTACGACAAACTCAAAGTATTCTGGAACTGTGGCGGCTTCGCAATTCGATTCAGTGAGTCCAACGGCGGTTTCTGAAAGCTCCATTAGCTCTTCACCTTACACCCTCTCAACTTCCACCTCTACAAACTTTGATTCAACGGTAGAATTATCGACTTATTCTGGGGCTGGAAGTTCAACAGGCATATCAGGAACTATTTTAACGATGATAACCATGGCATTTTACGCATTTCTATAAGACGAAGTGTTGTCCGTCAGGTCAACACCAGTGCAATAGAAGTACTCAAGAAGAAAATGATGGGAAGGAGTGCTCCTGATGACACTTGAACCGCTCTAGACTTAAGCTTGTTGGTACTTTATATTCTTTTTTCGTCGCTGTCGTCGGACCTTGTATACGCATAAATTATCGACCATTTCAATAAAAATTCTTAGCTGACCGCGTTCAACAAAGCCGATCTCAGCATCCATGTTCCTAGTGAAGCGCTGCCGCTTGCCATGCTTAAGCAGGCCTTACTCTCAACATGCAGACCTGTTAAGCCTTTATAAAAGTCTTTTGAAAGAGAAACCTTTTCAACAATTGGTGCAGACGAAAAATCTCAATGACTTGACGCCCTATGACTTTTCTGAATTCGTGCTAAAAGGTTTAGCTGGCAAACAAGATCTTGACATCGACCGTACCGAAATTCATAACCGGGTCATAGAATCCTTGACTGCCCATGACTATGGTGTAGGATCTGTGCATGCCAAAGAGGTACAAAAACTGAGTGGTCAATTAAGCCCCAAGAGTTTAGCCGAAATCATCAAGGGCAACCCTGGTAGGGTTAAAAGCTCATGGGAGATTTTTATGGATAATCGGAAAGTTGCTTGGGAATCTCAAGAAGTTCTTGAGGCTGTATTCCGAAAACTTCTGAAGTTCGATTCCGCCGACATTGCTGACGGTAAAACCGATCTAACCCTGCAGGACATTACAAAGAGCACTTTCTTGCTTTCTCGTATAATAGATAGCAGCATAGTCAAGAATTCTACTTGGGAAGCACTGCTGCGAGCATCGCTAGCTACCAAAGCAACTACGATTATACCTTTTATTCTAAGCCATTACAAACCTTCAGGATCACATCTGAGAGACGACAATATTCAATTTACAAACTATCAAATTTGCCAATTGTTTCAGCAAAACCCGGAGGTCCTGTTTCAAGAAGATATATCGTCATTTAGGGACGTTTTCACTATACTTGGTCAAAATGATACTGTAAAGTTGACAGAAGAAGAGCTAGAAGCTGACCGCAGTATTCAGCATGATCTGGACTTAATGCGTCAAATGACCGGCAGTGATTTTTCAATAAACTCACCTCACGAGCTTTCCACTGAAGTATCCTTTGACAATTTCCTAGCCGTGGTCGAAAAACACAATACTGAGTCCGACACTGTTCGCGAGCTTCGTGAAATTGCAGTTCATAGCTTGGGTATCTTCAAGAACGACATCAAAAAAGCAAGTGCCTTTTTTGAGAAGGTAAAGATTCCTCATCAAAGACTCTTTGATGACATGTTTCTAGTTTACATTTTTGGTGGTGTGAAGAACACAGATCGGCAGCTAATACAAAAGGCTATAGAGTTTAGTTCTATCCACGATTCCGATGTGCTACGTTCTGTTGTAATTCAAGGCCTCATTGTGGGCTATTCCGGGTTTGATTTAGAGGAATCGTTAAAAGTTTTCAATCAAAACATCGAGTCATCGCAAAGGAAGCCATTCGATCGTGGTCCAATGTCTGAAGCTGCATTACTGACTGAAGCTTTGATAGTAGCTTTCTTGAGAAACAAGGATAGAGAGTTCGCTCAGGTGATTCTCGATAAAGCCGCAGCGGAACAAATTTTTCCAAGTAAAACTGCGATGCAGCGCGTAAAAGCCCATTTCGCTCGCTATGGAGCTATGCTTGAGGAGCCAGATTTTGATCGAAACCTTCGAAACATGGTTCTGGATTACATAAAAAGTCTATAAAGCGAATAAATCAAATTCGATATGATATTTGATGTTCATGCAAAGAAAAAGTGAGGGGGGGCGCTGTTGTCGCCTCCCATGTACTATGATCATGTGAGAAATGGGAACCGAGCTAAGTAGTCAAGTAAGTTCCGAGATGCTAGGATATTGATGAACTGTACGCCTGCGCCTGAGTTGTGCGAGTGGCTACAGTTTACACAGTTCACCTATTATTGAGCGAAACTTTGAAAATGGGACTGGTGTCAAAGGCTATCTGCCGCTGTTTCGTGCTTCTGTCATTAGATTCATTCAGCGAGTTGTGAGAAAATGCAAAACTTGGGTTAATTACGTTCGAGAGGTTCATATGCCCGTTAGGCTTTGTGACGTTTTTGCGCAGTTTCGGACTGGTTATGCGAAAGAGTGGACGTTGCGGTTTTCTGCCATCGAATTCGAAAGATGATTGCCAGGGATTTGCATATTCCAAGTGATAGTCATCTGTGATTGAGCTTACAAACGTGAGATCTCTTTGACGGGAGGTCAAAGCTAATTTATCCTTGACAGGTTTTCGAGTCTGCTCTGAATGCACAGCCTGTTCAATTGTCTTTGACGTTTTGGCTGAAGTAAAGGAGGGCGAGCAAAAAACAAGTCTTTGTCCGTCACTTGATCCACGTCCTTTACCGGCTTTGTTCGTCTTTTTTTTGCCAACAGCGGTTTTACAGCTACGGGGGACTTTGAACGTTTGGCCAGAATCGAAAGAATGTATCATAAGTGAGAGATCACCCTGTTCAGTGATTTCACTCGTGGTTTTGTTAATATGGGACCGCCTTTGAGAAGCTGCAGAGCCTTCGTTCTTCATTGCTGGTCGTGGATCAACCATGATTAACCTGAAGGCCATTCTCAGACTTTGCTTATGGAGATAAAAATGAGAACTTCAAGTGACTATTGCGCCTGTTTGAGATTGGTGCCGGCGCAACAAGTCTTACTTTGAGAGTCACATCAGTATCTGAAAGTATTGTCACTATAGTAATGCACAATTGAGTTATTGATTTGCAGGTCACGTGTAAAATATCTATGTCACTCGACGCGCCAGGAATACTTGAGAGGAAACGGACAAGATTGTGGTTTAGCGGTCTGCATCGATGCTTTATTTTATGCTCATCGTTTTTGTTATTCTTACCCTTTTCAATTTTCCCATGTTTTCAATCTCCGTGTCGACCTCATCGAGAGAGCTAAGTATTGGCTTGAGGGCTGTGAAATAAGCAAAAAACCTTGGTGCTTCAGCCTTTAACACGTTGGAACATATCAAGCCTTACTTGAATAGTTCAGCAAGTGGTTCCAGGCTCTCAATGTTTCTCTGATTTTTTATGAACTTTTTATAGCAGCTACAGGTTCCATTCTTGCTCAAAAGGTGATAGCCTCAGATTGCGTAACGTATGGCACCTTCGATCGCGGCGAGATCCAATTCTCCGAATAAACCAATAGTAACGAAACCTCATTGAGTGTAGCACCGACCTTGGCATGGATCTTTGCGAGGAGCATTCTCTTCTCAGAGGGCAAATGACTGGAACCAGCAAAAGACTAGAATGCGTGTTACGTGGATCTGTCAAAAAGTTGATATATAATACTGGAAGTGCAGTTCACTAGCCCTGCTCAAAGACACGGGATAGGTCAACGGGCCATAACCCTCCTGCGGAAACCGCATAATCACTGTGAAGTATTATGACACTGATATGAGATTAGCAAACAATTTCACCATCGCTGGACGTCTTTTAATTGGCGGGTTGATTTGGTTACATAGCGTAGAATCTGAATGAACATTATCCTTCCACCGCTCGCCAAGTTCTCTTTCGTCTCACGACCATTTTATCAGACGCTGACACTTTGAAAGTTAAACGTCTGAAAAATTTTAGTATTGACAAACTTCAATCTCATCTCACCGCATCGCATCTCATCGCATCGCATATCATCGCATACCTCATCGCACAAAGTCATTCGTTAGACTCAAACACAAAGAGCAAGCAATGGGGTCACGAAAGAGATCGCAAAAAGCTGTTCAGGACAAAGCAGCTAAAAGACGGAAGGAACAAGATGCTCTTTTAGAGGGTGGCCTTTTCACTCGGGACGAGGTCGAGAATATCAAAGACGCAACACCAGCCAAAAACTCGTGGGATGATGATGAACAAGCCTACGAAATGGCTCCTCGTAGTTTAGGTTATGGGGAAGATCAAGTGGAGGGACTTCCTATCAAGGTGAAAGGTAAAGTGGAACGTAGAATAAGAGCGTCCAAACCTGAGGAGACTGACAAAAAAGAGGAAAAAGAAGAGCAGCCTGAGGCTGTAAAAGAAGACCAGCAGCAGGATGACAGTGATACTGAGAACGAAGCTGCCCAAGTCGATACTGTGGAGGGCGTAATGAAGCTGAAAGAAGAAATAGCTGAACTAGCCGAAAACCTGATGGAGAACGCCGAGGAGAATGTAGGTTGCCTGACTAGACTACGAAAGATGGCCCAGTCAAAGAATTCCAATACTTGCAAATTCTCGATGCTGGCACTGGTGTCAGTTTTCAAAAGCATTATTCCCAGTTATAAAATAAGGCCTCTGTCAGATTTAGAAAGACGAGAGAAAGTTTCAAAAGAGGTCGCAAAGCTTCGGAACTTCGAAGCTACTTTGGTACACAACTACAAAGAATATATCGACTTGCTCGCCAATCTAGCGAAAACTCCTAACAGCTCGAGTCCACTTCAAGTTTCATTGGGTAATTTGGCCGCCAATGCACTTGTAGAGATCCTTCCAACTGCATCGCACTTCAATTTCAACACTGAAGTTTTCAGCGCCATAATACGCAGAATTTGCAAACCAAATCCTTCTGCCGATCCCTTATTCACCTCGCTGATAAGCGCTCTTGAAACGGTGCTGAGCGAAGACGACGAAGGATCAGTTTCATTGGAGATTGTGCGCATCATGAGCAAAACCTTGAAAACTAGACTTTATTTAGTGGATGAGTCAGTTTTGAACGTTCTGCTTTCTCTTGAAGTGCTTCAAGATTACGATCCAAACACCAAGGAAGACACAGCATCAAAGCCCAAGATAAAGAAGAAGGATAGAGTTCACATCTCTAAGAAGCAGAGAAAGGTTAGAAAAGAAATGAAAAAAGTTGAGGAAGAAATGCGTAGAGCCGAAGAAACTGTTTTTGCTGAGGAAAGAGAGAGAAATCAAGCAGAAATTTTGAAGCTTACGTTAGCTCTGTATCTGAACATTTTAAAAAACGGTATTTCGCCTCTTATTGGTGCTGTTTTAGAGGGCTTATCGAAGTTTGGACACATGTCGAACTTCGACCTTTTGGGAGATTTTCTGGAGGTCATGAGGGAGTTGATAGCGACCAGCGACTTAGATACACTTTCATCAGCGGAAACGCGTAAAGTGCTCCTTTGCATCGTGACGGCGTTCTCGCTAGTGTCTCGCCATAGTGCAATGAAGGTGACAATGGATCTCTCGTCCTTTGTGGATGCTCTTTACGCCATAATACCGAACATATCTTTAGACGCTGATATCGAATACTCTCACAAATCTTTGCGACTTGCGGATCCTCTAAATTGTGAGTTTGTCAAACCTTCAGTGAATATTTCTACTAAAGCTGAGCTCCTTCTTCGTGCCTTAGACTACGTTTTTTTCAGGTCAAAGTCAGGATCCAAGACTCGCGCGGCGGCTTTCACTAAGCGACTCCACATGGCAGCTTCTAATACTCCGGAGAAAACCGTCGTGGCGATGCTCAAATTCATGGACAAGCTGATTGGTAAATACCCTGAGATTGGTGGTCTTTATTCTACCGAGGATCGCGTTGGTAACGGGTCATTTCAGCTGGAGGCAGATACTCCAGCTAGAAGTAATGCCGAAGCGGCAACAATTTGGGAGAACACTCTTCTCTTGAAACATTATAGTCCTCTGGTTGTGAAAGGCACGAAAGCCATGCTGGAGAAATCAAGGGAAGCTTTGAAGTAAATCATCACTCTTGAGGACCTTCCGATTTAACTGAATGAAGTAACAGTAATAAGATGGTTGTTATGACCTCGCTACATCTACTGCTCAGCGCTAAAGCTACTCAACGTAACTGATCTGCAAATGTCAAAAACTTTGCGTAGAGGCCCTCAAACCAGAATGTTTCCCTAGCGTTAACAACATCTGCCTCAATAGCAGCGCCGTAAATTCACGGACATCATCGGCATCTTGAAATGCAGATATTGAGTTACTATAACCTTAGTATAAGTCTCTATAATTTGAAGTTTTTAGTCTCCGATGCCGTTGCCTTCTTCGCATTACCTCTAACGTCCGTTTTTTCTCCCTTTTTGCCAATGATTGTCACATTTCTGGCTTGGGATAACGATTCAATAACATCGTCGCGCTTGCTCTTTTTCCTAGAATCCTCTGACTTAGATTGTGATTGCTTGGACCTCTTTCTCTTCAATGCCCGTCTTAATCTGTTTTTGTCCTCTCTGGAAAGTTCGTCTCTGGACATAACCGTACCGTTCTTCAAGGACACCTCATTAGCACCGCGTACAGCGCCAGGAGCGTACACTTCTTGTGGCGCCAGTGTGGAGGCTGTCGACATTGTCAATGGCTGTGCATCTTCCATATTGAGGGCGGCGTTTTGGACCTTAACCTCTAATTGCTTCTGAGCTGGTTTTGGAACAAAATGAGCTGATGAGAGAGCATCTAGTTTATACATGAGGTCGTTGAAACGTTCCGAAATCTCGTCATGTGTCTTTTTGAGCTCTTCTGAGACTTCTGAGCCCTGCGAAGTTCCATTGTAGTCGTCCTCGTACAGCTCTGCTAGTGATTTTGTAGACTTCGAGTCACTTAGGTCAAATTGGCGCTTTGGACCAGAAAAGTTCGTGCTAGAGATTACTCTTCTCGCCAGATCATCAAACTCGTAGTGCAGAACTCTTCTACGAATTAAATCTTCCAAAGACTCTGTAATTTCAGCAGTTATAACCGGAACCGGCTTCGATGTTCTCTCAAAGTCGATGTCTTCAGTCAATAGAGCGTCATCAGGTCTGTCCTTAGCTTTCACTTCACCCTTAAGAGCCCACTTTTTCTCTGCGACGGCCTCTTTCTCGAGTTGCGCAATCTGTCGCTGAATTTCAAGTTGTTGACGCTGGAACGTGGTCAGTTCTTCTTTATCACTATGTTCGTCACCGGAATCTTCCTGGTCGTCGTCATTTGCAAAAAGATCCAATTTAGCCGACTCCATGGCGCGGTACAGTTCATCTTCACCATCGTTTTCCAAACCTCCCAAGCCAGTTCGATCCTCTTCCACTGTTTGGTTCAACTCATTGCAACTTGCAGACTTAGGCTTATCGAAAAAGTCATCATAGTAGTCTGCTTCTTCGTCTTCATCCGATGCAACTTCTGCAAAGAAATCAAAATCTTCTTCGGCGTTTTCCTCGCCATTTTCCGCCTTGAGCGTTTGCTTGTTGAATTCTTCGAGATCAAAAAACTCGTCGTTCAAGCCGTAATCATTTGGTTTCTTTGACGAGCTTCCCGCGTTGGTTACAGAGCTAGTACCTTGTGATTCACCACTAAACCCAGCGTCTTGCTCTTTCAAAGACTCATGTTCCATATCATCGCTTTCTTCGTCGTTGGCCTTGTCGACGTGACTTTCACTTTCACTCTCGTTTTCTCCTTCTTCCTCGTGTTGTACTTCACTACTATCATCACTTTCATTTTCACTATTGACAGATTCTAATGCCGGTGCCGACTCGTCATCCTCATTTTGCGAATCGTCTTCACTTTCTGACGCTTCGCTGTCGCTGCCGATAGCATCATCTGTGAATTCCCTTATATCCCCAATTTTCGCCAACAGCTGGGAACCACTACTTTCCATTACCAGCCTAACCTGTTGCCAAACTTGGTTCGCATCTAAACCATCGATCGTGATTTCATCGAGCACTCTCTTGTGGTCATTGTCATCTTTTTGATTTTGAATAACCACATCTACATAAGACTTCACCAGTTCCAAAGAGGAATTTGAAAATGACTTTGAGCCATCAAAGATACTGATAGGATTTTCGCCTATCGTTGTGAGAAACTGAGTGGTCATGGTTTACCTATTGCTCCATTCGCTATTTGCATTCATGCATTAACCTCATCGCATCGTATCAATTACATCCAAAATTTTTATTGACTTGGTTAAAAGTTAAACAGAATCACACGATATAGCGACACGAAATTAGTTAATGATGGAGGGCAGACACAAGGCATTTGAAGTTCACCGCTGCTACTCAGATTTTAGGCGAGGATAGCAGCACCTACTCCAAGGACGGATAACACTGCACTGAAAATGATGATGACTGTACATGTGATCTTTTCCCAAGTTGTTATGGTCTCTGAGCAGATGGACATGTAAAAAATGCATGGTAAGAGGCCGCAAATGGTAAAGCAGAGACCTGCTCCCACAAATGCAATGAACTTGTCGAAGTCGGGAAATAAGATACTGATTCCAATAATGACGGCGTTTATCAGTAGTCCATTGAAGGAAGAAATAATCCGTTTTGACCTGAGAAGAGAGTCGTCACTCTCCGGCTGTACTGTAATACCCATTGCAACATCTAGCACAGCATTAATAGGACGGGTAGTGAGAGCCGTTTTCGCAATGGGAATCAGCGTCATGAGAACAGAAATTAAAACGTAGATAAAGCGTGGATATCCGGGTGTTAATTGTAAGCTTTTGGTTACCTCGTCCTTAACGCTCACACCGAACATTAAAACGCCAAGCACTGCAGTTGAGATGTCCGCTGAAGCAGTGATCGCGAAAGTGGTGACCAAACAGTTCCTGTATTTGGCAGGGTGTCTCATATCGCTTTTGAGGTTTGGAAAGACGGCGTGCCCACCCCAGCATGCGCTCAGTATGCCAACCGCAAGCCCAAAATTGGTCATGTTCTGAGGCCACAGTGGCGGAGACATGGTTTCCAACAATGATCCTGGAGATGAAGATTTGTAGAGGCCACAGAAAGCGATACAAAAGACCGTTCCAAGAGTGGAAAGTATTCCGAGAAGCGAAAAAGTCGAAAGCACGTTAAGAGGTGCTAAAGTCTGCGGCATCACGGCAAAAAATGCAATCAGTTTGAAGAATGTGACTGAATATTTTGGAAATAACATATTGAGAGAATCTCCAAAGATAATCATCAAGGCCACACCGGACGCCAGTAGATCAATTGTGAATAGGAATGAGATGAAAGCTCTGCCTCTAGAGCCGAACGTTGCATAGCCAAGGTCACCGTACGAAATCATGGTTGGATCTTCATCTTGACAACGAGAGATCAGTTCGGCGGTGTGAAAAGCGGTATAAGCAAAGATGGCGAGCATAGGAACGCCGAAGATGAGACCAGCATATCTAAGGCCAAGGGGTAATGCAAAAATACCAATACCTATTAAAATGTTCACAGAGTTGAATACAGTTTGAGGACCTGTGGACTGCCCAGCTAGAAGTGTCACCACCTTGCCATCTTTGGTTTCTACCTTTTTCAAAACAACCGAATGAGCGTCAGGATCGATGCTCCCGTCAAAATCTTGAAATCCCAACGTTGGTCTCCTAGAGGTTGCTGCGTCATTAGGGAAGCTGACTCCGGGTACCGTAATGCTATCTTGGTCATCAAATAGGGCACTATCATCGTATAATTCACTCATTGACGGTCTAACAGAAAGGCCACCACGTCCTGCAACTGCGTGCGACAACCGTCTTCCGTCTACAGAAGGAGCCAGAGTGTATGGATCAAACAAAGCATCTTGACCGTCTTTGAAAAACGTGCGCTCTTTATCAGGCCCCACGTCGATGTTCATGAACGAGTTAGCTCTTCTCAGAGAAGAAGCAAACCTACCGAGCGAATTGACACCTTTGAAGGATCCTAGCGGCTGGTCAAAGAGGTTCCTTCGATGGGATCCGTCTTGAGGGTGATGCTCATCGTAGGTCTCACCTTCAGAGCCCCTGTTAATAGGTATAGACATGTAGTGAACATTTTGAGACTTTTTCCGGTTCAAGAAAGAGCGTTCACCGTCCTCTGGCATTCGATTGATTTCTACCAAAAACTACGGATGGAAATCGGTCGAGGGGTTAAGCTTACGATCTTGGGCACGAAAAGTTGTGCTATTTTATATCAGACTCGAATATACCTCGATCTAGTGATGGTATCGTGTGACGTTCATAGCGATACATGTGCCAAGCAGCTCGTAGGGTAAGAGCCGCTACATGAGAATCTCCAGTCTGATCAGGCCTCTCTCCTTGGACAGCCGAGGGTCACATAGCTTCCTCTTTTCTCTTGTTTCTAATGTATCGTACCAGTTATTCCTAAGGCAAGAAGCTCTAACGAAGCACTTCGAATTTGTCGACTGATTTGTCGACTGAAAGTTTTCGAATGCGTCCGCTGCCCTGTTTTGAGAGAACCTCGAATCTATGCCGCCGTTACCAAAATCTTTTGGAATTCTTTCAACATAATCATCAGCGGCGGCATGTTCACTGCTTTCTTGTAACCTTAAGGAAACAAGGGAAAAAAAAATATTAGACACACAATCACCCAAAGCGCTTGCCTCTTCCTCTCAATCTACCTCGACACATGCCCATGCCTCTGCCTCTGCCTCTGCCTCTACCTCTACCTCTACCTCTGCCTCTTCCCCTCACGAATTGTTCAACATGGCCTAGATGAATACCACGATGCGGCTCGGCATAGCTCTCTCTCCCACCTAACCTTTTCTTGTTCCAAACACAGTGCGGCATTTTGGGAACAATTTTCAATGGCCTTTCAGACAATACCATCCCATCAAGCTTTGTTGCCTCAAGAACGTCTTTCGGTTGAGCAAATTCGACATACGCGAATCCCCGTGTCAGCTGCGTTTTCGTATTGACTTGAATATCTACTCTGTTGACCCGGCTCACTCTGTTCTCAAACAATTCCTGTAACTGTTTAGCTGTGTCGTAATGGCTCAGATTTCCCACAAATACTGAGCGGGCCGCGACTTCCTGTTCATCTTGCCCGCCGAAGTTCTCTTGAGCATGCCCTGCAAGCTGGGAAGTCGAAATTCTTTCCTGGAGATTTCTCATGCGGACTATTTCCTCGCTAATTAGTGAATTGTATTGCCAACCAAACGTAATCATTTCCTCGTCTGAGCTGAAAGAAGACGGTAATGTTTTTGGCGACTTACTTGGAGCTGGCGCTAACATAAGCTCATCATGTCCCGATATGTTTTCTGCCTGCTGGTCCTCCATCTATAAATTCGAGCAAGTTCTGGTAGCTAGTGCTCTCAATTGAGCCTAACTCTTCAGAGCGATCGACCCCGTCGAGCCAACGACCAATTCCGTCATGTTCTGGACACTACCCTTCAACCTCGTAGTTTACTGACCTGATTTATATTTAATGTCCGGCACCCGTGATTTTTCACGAACAATCCTTAAAAACAAATGCTCATTCAAGAGACTCGGATAGCTACCACGATTGACCACAAGAGCACGATGCACCATGATAAGTCGCACTTTGATATGCTGTGCATTTTTACTACTAAGAAATTGCTGTGCTTCAAACACTAATGCAAAACCTGATCCCAGAGATCAGGACGACTTTCCCTTCACCACTGTGGTTGACATACTCTGGCAAAACGTAGAGTTTTCTACCTTTCTCAGAAAAATTCAGAAGAAAGGGGACATAGATTACCTAAATGAACTAGACAACTTCACCATCATGGTGCCGCTCAACTCGGCTTTCTCGAGTGGTGGTGAGACTTTGCATACAGATGATTATCTTCTGCACGACTATGTATTGCATGTTCCATCTTTGCAAACTGGGACGCATGTACTGGTTACAAATGATAGCGTTCCACATCTACTGGAGCTGGGGAATGATGGTGCCCTTTTCTTCAATCGAAAACCTGCTTTCCAAGAGGAAAATCAGCCGAACATGCAAAATGCTACAATCTACAGCTTGAACTCTCTTCTACCGAAAGAGCAGTACTTTGGTGATATGGTCAGAGGCATTTCTCAAATCTCGCACTTCTCGCAGATAATAGAGAGCTTGCGAGATTCAGAACTTGCGTCACTGTTTGACCATAGGACTGTGTTGATTCCAAATAATGCAGCATTGCAACGAGAATTTAACCCTGTGGAACTTGCATATTTAATGAGTGGTGATGATATTGTGGATGAAGCACTTGGTTCTGGAAATATGAAAGATGAATACTTAGCGGACCGTCAGTACCTGCTAAAAAAGCTTTTGCTTGACGGGGTCTTCGGTGGCCTGATGGAACAAATAAAGGTTCGCAATTTGGAAGGTGAATTGCTTCTATTAACAACACAATCAGATGGGTCTGAAATAGCGGTTAACGACTCCGTGGCAACGGTTAGTAACTCAATCTACAAGCCCGGTGTTGCGCACATCTTTTCGGACCTGGATTTCCTATCTCATGGTTTTCATTTCACAGCGGAGAAGTACCTTATAGGGCTAGGTGCTACTCACTTTGTTGAAGAAGTACACATGAGAAAGCTTTCCCATCTGATAAATGGACAGTTTGATGAGCCATTGGCCATTTTCGTCCCCATTGAAACAAGTTTCGAAACCCCTGGGTACTCAAAAAGTAGCCTGCTTTATCACTTTGTGAATACCGAAGTGAATCTAACTGAGGAGGAATATAGTGTTACCTCCTCTAAGCTCTACGACTCAATGTTCTGCTCGTCGAACAAACGTTTAGGTGGAAAATGCCAACGGCTCGAAATCGAAATCAACAATCAGAGCAGTAATATTGTGTTTACCGTCAACCAAAAGTACCGCGTGAAAAACAGCTCACCATTCAAGATTGGGAATACCGCGATTTACTTGTTGGAGCAAGATATCGTCCTCCCTGGTGATTTTGCAACTGCTATAAATCCATTTTGTGGCTGTTCAAAATCTTTGGAGTTTTTGCAGGAGCTGAACCTCTTAGATCTTCGGCCGAATAACAGAGGTTATACCGCTTTTCTTCCTTGCTTTAAATCCTGGAATATGTTGGAATTGAATTTAGAGTATCTGGAACATAACGTTACTGCTTTGAATTTGATCATGAAGAACTATATTTTGAATGATCTAATATACACCGACTCCCAGCCCCTTCTGTATGAAACATCGAATCTCTACGACGAACTTGTTTCGGTGGAATTCAAATCTAGTGAACAAGACAGCGGCATCGTGGAATTAAACCTTAGTACTTTCAATGAACCTATCAAGCTAAGGAAAAGTCGTGACAACTTTTTTGACCAGGGCGTCATCCATCTCACAAATGACATTTACTACCCCAAAGACTTGAGCATCAGTCTAAAGAACCTCATGGAGACCACTGGTTCGTTTGACTTCATGACATATTTGGAAAGTTTTGAGAGTCTCAAAGGGATTTTTGAAAACAGCGGTGAATTTTCGATATTGGTACCGACAGCCCTTTCCATGCTACTTGAGGATTTCGATTTGAACTCGACTGAATTGGAAAATTTCTTAAAATTGCACGTCATTTTCTCTAATACTACAGATGCTCTTCTCGCTTGCAAGGGAAGTATCAAAACTTTGTATGGGAAAGACCTGAACTGCAGAGCAAGTTCGTCTAATATACACCTTCTGCACTTGGCAGGCGGCGCGGACAAAGAAGTACGAATACTCAAAAAGGGTTGCTCGTCATTCAGCGGTCAATCATGCGTGTTCGTCATCGATAGACCCATTTCACTCGCGTGGATTGATAAAGAGCGGTACAAACTTAAACTTCCAGGAACGGCATTTGCAATGGGCGCCGTAATCGGAATTCTGTTTGTTTTGAGTTTGCTAGGTTGTGCTCTTGTTATATTCGGACACAAACAGGCCAATACCAATGACGGGGTCGAAAATGGAACGGTAGCGGAGGACGGGCTTCTCCCATCACAAAAGCACAAGCAGCGGAACGGATATTCATCAACTAATCGGGGCGGTTTCTTTGGCCATCATGCTGACCGTTGTAACAAGACAGCTTCTGCAACCGAGCCATCATCGTTTGCGAACCGATATTCTGCGAATGCGTCCCGTGAACCCGTTACGATCGATCCCAACACCAACGCACAAAGGCCCTTCGGCTGATTAAGTACACTCGCTAGGTTTTTTAGGTAGAAATCCCAACGGTGAAAATACCTAAAAAGTATAGTCGAAATATCATACCTAAACCAAAAAAAACATTTCGGAAATAGTAAAATTGCTTTTAATTAAAAAACACATAAAGATATACTAATTAATTAAAATCGTAAGCATTAAACAAGTTTATTTTTATAACATTGTATAAAAATAGTCAGCTGATTAAATATTGACAAGTCTTTTTTTTGTATTTTTTCTTTGGGGGAAGGGATGATTGAACACATTTATTTTTCTAAAAACTTTTATAGAATATCATTCATGATGTGAGAGGCTGCTTTGTACGTTTCGAGTAACTTGACACATTTCTGCCTGTCTTGAGCTAAGTTTTGATCCTCCATTAGTAAATCCTCGAACAAAGACTCTTTGTAAAGCTTCGTGACGAGGCGATTTTGAATGATTTCCTTGGAGAAATTGACTAGCAAACACATGACGGCTTTTGGGATTTGATCTTGGATCATTTCCCTTACAATTCCAAAATAAGATACGATTAGTCGGCTGATCAATTCACATTCCAGTTGTTCTCTCTCGCTCATTTGAGGCAACAAATTCTCAATGTTCTGACCCCCATCGGTTAAGTGAAGCTTGTCAAGCTCGGCGAGGTCAGTCACACGCTGCTTGTTAGAATTTAGGTTGTATTCTTCTGTAGACCCATTCAGTTGGTGGCTTCCCTGCTGATCTTTTCCGAAGAAGTAGTTCAAAAATGAATCCTTCGACTGCTTTGAGGAATCATTTTCATCGTCTGAAAAAGCTTCACTTGAGCGGTTTTTCTCGCTATCGCTTATGGATGTCAAGGTAGGAGAGCTATCTTCGTTATGTTTTTTGACGAGATCCTTTGCAATCGATTGCCTTGCATCCTCAAGATCAGGTTTTTTCGCAGATTGAACTTTTCCTCCTTTCCTACCATCGACAATGCCAGCCATCACTTCTGTCGCACTCAAAAAGTTGGGATGGTTAGTGTTGATATAAGCACGGTGGATTTCGATCAGGCTCTCGACATATGAGCGTGTTGGGCCTAGTCTCTCGCGTAAAAGCTCACTAACAACCTCAATCAGCTTGGCTTGAAGTTTAGGGTACCTAGCTAGTTCTGGCGTACCGCAATTGTGACATATTTTCATGAGCTCCTCATAAACCAGTTCGACACAACGCTCAGAAGGCTCCAAGAGAAGTTGAATCTGTGGTTTGACGAGCAAATCGAAAGCAAGCTCAGGAACGAACAATGAAGGACGTGGCCCTGTAGAGTTGCGAATGGCTGTTTGAATGTCTCGAGTTGATAAGTTTTCTGTTGGACTGATAGACTTCAATGAACTCCCAAAAATGTTGTTGTAAATGAAGTATATGCGTGCGCCTCCGCACAATTCTTTTGTTCCGATATCGGTTGAAGTTCCTTCAATGGAAGAAACAAAGCGAGCGGCAAACTTGTTCATCAGTTGTAAAACAAGTCCTGCACGATTCTCCTTTGTAATGGCTCCCGTTCCACCATATGTCTGTAATTCTTGTTCGGTCTGTCCGATCAGTGTGTTTAATCTGGCTTTTATATCAGGTAATTTATCGCGAATGTGGTTCAAGAGGATATGATTCAGCAATTTGGCCAGATAACGAGTGCCACATCTAGTGCTAATCGTCCTGTAAACGGGGTGCCTAACAAAAAACGCCTCTTCATTATCGAGCGCCTCTTCCACGGATATGTTTGATTGTATGTCCTGCTGTGACCTGTTCACTACACCCACAAATCCTAGTTTTAGTGGATAGAGTTTACCAGAAAGGATGTCTAGTGCATTCGTTCCGCCGTCCATAAGGTCCATTTTGGTTATGACACCTATCGTTCTCCGCCCATGGGGATCCACTTCCCTTGCAAGCTTCAGCGACTCAGAGTTTACTAAGTCAACATTTGCAGGTGACACGGCTAAAATAATGCAATTGGGCTTGGCAACATATTCCAAAATCAAGTTTTTGATCTGCCTTTCAATATCAGCCGGCTGTTCACCAATGGGGACTTTTGTGATGCCCGGCAAATCCACCAAGGTCAGGTTCAGTACACGGGGAGAGTACACCTTGAGATTTATGGGGATACGACTGATGCCTTTGTTTTTGCCGGCAATTCTTGCTGTTTCGTTTTGAATCTCATTTCTGATCTCGGCAAAATCGTAAAAACGACGACCTGGAAGATGTAGAAACTCACCCCATTCACTTCGGTCAACAGACTCGAAGCCCTGGTTCTTACGCAAGTGATCCTCTAACGTCAGTTCGCTGGTATTGTCGTTTGCCTGCGTCACAGAGCTCTCAAACTCGCCGTGGTGCTCTTTAATGAGTGGTGAATTTGGTGCAACATTGTTCAATTGCAAAACTAATGGTCGTCTTGTGACGATCCCGGTTCCCCTGGGCAAGAAGTCTTTGCCTACCAGCGTTTCTAGAATAGAAGACTTTCCAGATGATTGAGATCCAATAACGGCCAATACCGGTAAATCGAGGGTATCAATGCCAGCATCATACATAACATCCTGCAGCTTATTGGCCGTAGGGATGAGATCTTCTAAACTAGCCATTCTTGCAATTGACCGTTGACGTGAAGGCTCTTGATATTCTCTCTGTGTCGAGCCAGTGATATTCTTCTATAGACATAAATCTAGAAATTATAGCAGATCAGAAAAGTTGCATACTGTCAACCTTTAATTGCGGTTACGGACCAATCATGAAGGATTCGTATGAAAGTATGTAATGGAGTTCTCTAGCCTTGCAGTTTTGTCAATGTCTCACTTCTTAAGCTTCTTACGAACGAGCTGAACGTTCAAGGTGTGAGGCTGGAATTCAGAAGTCCGGGCAAAATCGTTTTTACCTTGTGAGTCTTGATGCCTTAGCGAAGTTTTATTCGGCACTTTCGTTCCCTTAATTCTGACCATAGAGCTGTCTAACCTGAGGTGCAAGAAGTCCGTTACGTTGGTGTATGCATCAGATGGTCCCTCTTCATTGTTATATTCTTCTCCTGTAATGTAAGATTTTACCATGTTGAAGATTTTCCGACTATCTGTTCGAATGATTTCGCCATTAGCCACTGATTGACAGAGTGAAGGTCTTATATTACCGCTCACACCTATGACCGAAACTGTATCTCCAAGTCTAAACTCTTGCTGTATTTGTAATTCAACCCAAAATTGTGAAAGAGAAACTTTTCTAGCCCTGCCCTCATCCACCAGTTGTTCAAGAAAACGTCCTTTCGGATCATCTGGAAACAGCGGGATTGTGTAAATTGCAAGATCGTTCGGTCTGCCATCAAAAATGTCACCAACACGCCAATCTGCTCCCTTCAGACTGCTTATGTGTTTGCGCGTAATCAAAGTTTCTTCACCAGGGATTTGAAGACGAGCGCGAGTGTTACGAGTAAAGACGTTGACGAGAATATCATCGATAACAGAAAGCCACCATTTAAGCAGCTTGTTGCCAGGAAGGATGTGTTTCGTTGTGTTCTGAGATGACTCTGCGAAGAGATATTGAGGTTCCGATCTTGTGAACAAACTGATCTTACAGGTCCATTGTGATGAGGGGCTAACAATTCTGCAGTATGGATCATCAGGTGAGCGTGCTAGACACTCGTCGTTTTTTTCATGGCGCTTTTTTAGAATGCGGAGTGCTCTTCTCGTAGTTGTTCGTTGCGTAATCGCATTTATGTCCACTTTTCGCCTTTCTGGGATTTGTATGACGCGTTCTAGATAGATTTCAGGGCTGATAGACGAGACGTATTCGATGAGGGCTCTAGTTACATCCTTTATCGACACCGCATGGTCACAATACCCATTAGTATCGGCTTTTGAGACGAACACTAGTTTCTCGCAGGATGCGAGGTTCAGTGTGATGTACACATAAATTTCTAGCGCGTAAAATATTTTGCGCGAACTGGCTAGAGCAAAGAAGTGCTGCGCCTTAACGACGTGCTGATCGGTACGCACTGGGGCCTTTTGAAGTACCAATGGATGAGTTTCTTTTGACGGACTCAGGAGGTGTAATAACTCAAATTCTGCCGAGTTTGGTAAAACAGATCGTAGCCGCTCTTCTAATGTCGGCATTGTGCGTGAACTCTAGATTTGACCCTGTCATATAAGCTGTCAATTGAGACCTTGTACGGATTCTTCAAAGATCTTTTAACTGAACGAACAGTCTCATTGCCGGAGCCCACGAAATTACGTTATATTTTTATACGTGTAGCGCTATATAATCTACAGGTTTTCATACTGATCAGGATAGAAGATGAGACGTTCTGCTCCTTCCTTCGTTAACACTACCATCCTGATCACACCACCGGATGAGCCATCCCATTTGATGGCTTGCGAAAGGGAGTTTTTCATGAAATCTATCGTTTCTTCTTTCGACATGTCATCTTTGTAGTTCTTGTCGCAGTAACCGTAGATGAAAGTCGAACCGGAGCCAGCAATGGCATATTTTTGCTTGTGTATAGAGCCGCCCAATGGTATGCTGTAAACTTCCCCTTTGTTCTTCTCGTCGTAGCCAGCCACAATTATTCCAGCAGTGAGATTGTCCTTATTGTCGTAACAGAGGGACTTGAAAATCGAAGCAGCGGTTTTCGTTGAAGGTTCTCCAAATTGAGTGGTGTACAGATCAAGATAGTATTTAACGATGTCTGCAACGGCTTGCGTGTCTGCTGCTGACCCAGATCTGCAACACCACACTTTGTCGTGTACTCTCGTAAGCTTGTCAGTGACCCTGTTGGCAATGTAAGAGCCCGTAGTCGTTCGTGAATCCGCACCCAAAATTACACCATCCTTGAAGGTGACAGCCATACTGTTCAAATGCTGTTAGTAGCTTCCTTTAGTACGATTTTCCGTATATATTCAGAACATACATCGAAGTCCCCAGGCTAACCTCGCCCTTCTTTAAATGGTTGATATCTACTTGAATTCCGTTCATAGGTGGCTAGATCGTATGGGTCCTGACTTGGATTGAGTATGGTTTGTAGTGGTACTGAAGCCTAAGGTTTATTTTGCCACCTTTTCCATCTATTCCAGATGATCTCGTGACCTAAATAATTACGCCATTATCGACTTAGCGACTTGAAGCATGTGATCTACAAGATATTCATACTACCTTATACTGGGCGAGCGATCCAAATCGAGATGGTCTTGCGGTAAAAGAGAACGATCTACAATTGGGGCGTAAGTATAAGGTGATGATGGACCTGGGCTCAGTCTTGCTTCAGGAATGCTTTTGAAGCTTATGGCAGGCTTTCTAGAGGCCAACTTTCTATTAATTTTCTCTAGGTCCATCTTCGGCGGCGGTGAGATACTTCCCTGCTCCAAAGCGTAGGCATTGGCCTCCAGCCTTCTCTTGGTAACTGTATCTAGCCTTTCGGAAAATCTTATGGGACTAGGAATAGCTTTCCGTGCTTTACGATAGTGATTCCTCATGGCCTCCATCCTGTTTTGTTTCATTTGCTCTGAACCTGGAATCGTGATGCGGCCGCTATTTCGAATTCTCGTTGGTGTAATGAGACCCTGCATATCCCCATTCGGCTCAAATTCCCCGACGCCCGCGCCAGAATGTTGAGGATGCGCGTCTGCCTTTTCCTTCCACAGTAAAAGAATCGCCCTGAGACCGGCCCGATTCCACCTGTTTTTGAATATATCGACTGTTTCGCTATTACGAGAGCACTTTAATTGCTTCATCGTCCAAACATTCATGCAGTTCACCAAGCTTGAAAGTTCTCGATGAGCATGCAGCCGGGCCAGGTCCCGTTGCATTGCAGCGACCTGCTTATGTTTGAGTTTCAATTTTTCCAAGGCGCTTACTAGACAAGACTGGTCATTCAATCCCACCGCGACTCTCCACCACTCCTCGTGCAACTGTCTTTTTTTGAATGCTTCCGAAAGAGCTCTCGAAGTCACGGTATTATTACGCAGCACATCGGCCAACTTAGTGTATTTCAATGAAATTAGCTGGAATCGAGTCGACCAAAGTGCCATGTATGCTTTAATCTTAGCTCCCTCTTTCAGGGACAAATATTGATCTAACACGATTTCTTGTTTCAAACGGACTTGAATACGCATGCTTGATAGCCAGAGGGACAAGAACTTTCGCTTCCCTTCTTTGTCCTTTTGGATCGTATAAGATTCGCCCACTGCGTTGAGCTGGTCACGGTGAGTCAGTATTCCCTTCAGTTTGATGATAGCTCTCACCTTCTTGAAAAAATCGGCTCTCCTGCCCAATTCATTAGCTGTACGTACCGCGCTAGACCACATGTCGAATTTCTCCCTGACTATCTGGGATTCTCGGCACCTTATGGTGATGGAGGAAAGGTCGACCAAAGACCAATACCTGCTCTTCAAATTGCGGTCCCAGAACTTCTTCAGTAGTCTATGGTGGCATTCTACCAAGACCAGCTCGAGTTGATTAGCCTTGTGCCATCGAAGGAAAACGTTACGCACAAGCAGTTTGTTTTGCCGACGTTTCAAGCGCCCGGAAAACGCCCTCAGTTGCAGAAGGCGAAAAGTTCTTTTTAAAATGGCTCTTTCGTTGTAGGATAGTGCTCGGCTTGCTTGATGTGACCAGTCTTTCCAAATAGAGAAGTGTTTAGCTATTAGAAAGGCATTATGTTTGGAACGACTTGCGTGAAGAAGCTGTCTTTCCTTGTACCTCCTATACCACAAATTTCGAAATACGTGCCCCATAAAAATATGATTAAGGCAAGCAATCGCATAGGTTTCGCGGTCCTTCCAGTCTATGAAATCTTTGACAACTTTCAGGGCCATTTTTTCCCGAAATAAAATCTCTAACTGTCCCATCTGTTCCATTTTTAACCTACCCTTGAAAAGGCGCGATTTCCATTTGTTCATGAAAGGGCTCAAAGTCTGATGCCGAGCAAAAAGCACTACCTTATAATCCATGGATCTGATGCTCTCGTATCTATTTGTTAGCCGCTGGAAGAATGCCATCTTGACATCTCGAGCTACACGCCTTTCAATCGGCTTTTGCCTTTTTCGCAGCCTAATGGACAAAAAAGAGCGGCGTAAACATTTTCGGTCATATTCTAGATCTGCAGCTTTGATGCTATCTGTGTTGATCCTCAGTTCTTCCTTGAGCATCGTGAGATACTTTTGCAAGAAGAAAACGTCTGCTAGGTCCTGTTTCACTTTTTGAGCGTCAGTGCGCTTCACCCACATGTCAAAAGCGTTAGCCTGACGCTTGAAATTTATGAGGTTATTGGCCTCCATTTGCAGCTCCTTACACTTTAAGCTTGTTTTCCGCCTCCAAGAAGCCAGAAATTTCCTTCGAAGATAGCTGTCCCAGGCTAAACTGAGCTGCATTAAGCTCATGTCTACTCTTGTGAGAAGATTCCATTTGGTGAAAGTGGATTGGAGAATGGCTCGGCGCTTTCCTTGCTCAAATTGCGCCAAGATCATGAGGGGATTGCTCGGATGGGACAGAAACATTTCTAGTAGGTCGAAGAGACGCGAAGTGAGCACCAAACCTTTGTCAAGTTCATTCTGCAATTCGAGCACGTATTGGTCGTCCATTGGATTTTTGTCCTCTTCGATTAGCAAATGGATGTACCTCTTCAAAATGACCAAAAAGTCGAGGGAAAAATCGTTTCGTAGTAGCAGGACTTGAGTTCTATTAAAGAGCCTTCGGAAATAGGAGTTATTGTGTTGAAGCGAAATTGTTGTCTGTTGGTGATCCTCTTTCGCATCCTGCAAGATATGCATCGGGCTCAAAATCGGGCTGTCATGGCTTCGAAAGTGGTACAAAGGTTCATGAAGTTCCTCGCTGATGTTTGGAGTCCGTTTCTGCCAATTCTCTGTTAGCATTGCATGCTTTAGCAGATCGCTTATGTCTTTCTGGACTAGTGAGCTTGTCGAATGCCCCAAGTTGTCATTTATGAGCGCCAACGTGCATTGATCATCAACTAGTCGATAAGCGTTTTGCTGGTCTATTCGACTACCTGAGGAATCCATTCCAGATGATGGGGAGCCCATAGACATTTCCTACTCGTTAAAGCACAACTTTGAGTTCGTTGAAGTTGATATTAGATATTTCCTCTCTAAAAACAATAATATTACCAGATTGATTGCCTACGTGTTAGACGGAAGAGGCTCAAGTTTTATTCTAAGTACGTTAGTTAGAAACCATGCTTGCAGGCACCAGGCTGTTTGCTTTGATTCTGGCATTTCTGCACTATGTTATTGGTCAGGCAAACGTAAACACTTTGCCCGCTTGTTGGGAGAATGTGGATTACGTTAGGACAGTGGATGTTAGCAGAACCTATTTGCAAGAAACAGTACAGTTACACATCAAGAACGTTGACGAAAAACCGAATGATCAGTATTACTTTGCTCTTCCGGAAGAGAATTTTGAGACTGTTGCGTTGTTCTCTGCAAAGTTGAAAAAAGCAGATGTGTTTCTGCATAGCGCCATACTATCTGATCAAACGTTTTTCGTGAATGGAAAGCCCATCAAGGCCGGCATCGTGAAATTGCCCTCACCAATTGAGCCTGGCAAGGATACCTTCATAGTGATTGATTTAGTTTACAAGAGTAGTGCTCAGCCATTTCCGGGGCATTTAAAACTTGGTGAAACCCAACGCCTACTTTTAAGCACCGCCAAGTATCCCACCTCAGCCTATCCAATCGAAAGCTATACTCTCAAGTTCATAGGAAGCTCTTCCTTTGAAGAAGTTAAAAAGGTTGGTGGTGATGAGGCAAGTTGTAGCAACGTAAATGACGAATTTATTTGCGGCACGTACAGCTCCTTGGAAGTTCACAGAGAAGAGGACTCGATCAGCGTTTTGTTTGATCACAATTTACCACTTCCCAGGGTATCAACACTTAACCGTGATATCTGGGCGTCTCATTGGGCCTCTACACTCCAGTTTGAAGAATACTACGAACTGATCAATGACGCTGCACCACTCAAGGAAGGATTTTCCAGAGCCGATTACATGAAAGGTCAGCATGCTTTCAAACCAAGTGGGCACTTGACTGCGCTTGAGATGGCTTTGCCTCCTCAATCCGAGGACCACTACTTTACAGACTTGGTCGGCGCTGTGTCTACTTTCAAGTTCCTTCAAGGTCATTTATTTCTCAAGCCAAGATATCCTATTTTTGGGGATTGGAAGTACAATTTTACGATAGGTTGGACAAATGCTCTTTCGCAGTTTTTGCGCGTCGAAAGTGGACTGGACGATACCTTCCTACTTTCCGTGCCCGCTCTGAATGGACCAGACAACACATTTTACGACAGCGTAAATCTTTCAATTTATTTGCCCGAAGGCGCAGAAGTCGTGGATGTCTGGTGTCCCCTACCCACAGATTCAACAAAGATCACCACAAAGCACTCGTTCTTCGATTTGGGTCAAGGACATACTAAAGTTGCGATTGAGTTGAAGAATTTGGTTGATACCGTCTCTGATAGCGAGGTATTCGTCAGGTACAAATTTTCCAACAGTTCGCTGTATAAAAAACCCTTTTCCATCGCGACAGCCATCTTTGTTGCCTCAATGGCGTACTTTTTCTTGAAGCACACCACTTTTTTGATAGAGCAATGAACATAAATACCAATCGAAGCGTAAGCGAATGATTAGTCTAAAAACCTATCTAGAGAACCGCGTCTCCGGCCCTTTATTTGATTGATCGCGCTAGTGGTCACAATCCTCTCCATATACACTTCTCTACAACTTCACAAGAGCTGTTATTAGTGCCTTTCAGCAAGCCAATTTGTTGAAACTCTGATACTGACTGAATAAACCAAACTAAAATCATCTTCTCAACAATTTCATCTCCACTTTGTTTCTCTACTAAAGTTGTGACTTGGGACCGCTCTTCCTTGTTCAGTGTAGAGTTTGTAGAATCAGTTGTGCTTTTCACATAGTTCAGTAGAACTGTCTTAGAAACTGTTTCTTTGAAAGCACAATAAAAGTCGTACAAGTTTATGAGCGAGCTTGCTTCCCTGTACAAACTGAATAGTTTGCAGAGAGGAAGGTCTATTGACATTTCAAAGTCATCAACGAAGGGATTCGCCCCGTACTGACGCTTTTTTGCGATTGGCGGCAGAATCCTATCAGAGTTGATAAGGTTGTCCTCGAGGTTAGAGCGCATAAAAGGAAAAAGTGACTGTGAAAATAGCTCTTTACTATTGTCAAGCGTAAAGAACTCTTGGAAAATTATATCGACCGGCTCAAACTTCAAAATGTCATCAAACTCTTTGCTCTCTGGCCATTTCGCCAGAAACTCGGGGAGTTTGGCAGTCAACATATGGTAGTATAGATCAATCAGGTTGTAGTTGAAAACCCCTAATTGATTCTCAAGCACATCGACCACAAGCTTCAAGTGGCCATTAATTGGATTTTCCCTGATCAGGAATTCAGCAAAGAACTCTTTCAAACTCGACTTTCGATTTTCCAATAGTGATATAATTTCGTCCGAGGGTGCATGGTCTCGAACCATACCGTCGACGAAGTTCATAAATGTTGGACACTTCATAAGTGAAGGTAGGTAATTGTCATCGAAATACGTGACGTTAGTGGGATCAATAAAGACTGAAAAAGGATTTTGGAAAAAGTACGACATCAAGGAGTAATCTAAGATTTTCGTGAGTAGCTGGAGGTTATGCGTGGCATTATTTGCCATCTTTTCAAGAATGAAGCCGACAAAGTCAGATGACAGATTCAACTTTCCATCGACGGTATTCAAGAAACTCTGAAATGTTTGATTGGCATATTTGAAACCCTTATTATGACTGAGGTCAATAACAGTGAAGTTTTTCTTTAACATTCGGACTGTGGACTGCTTAAGGTTTTTTTGAATGTTGGACAGGTTTGTATTGATATTCAGCACTAAGCAAATGTCGACAGAGTCGTGCTCGAGAGATGATTTTAGAAGATTTATGAAATCGTCTAGCACCTGAGAATTGAAAGAGTCGACGTCTTTGAAATTGAATATTAGTTTGAGGTTTTTTTTAAACACCTTCTTGAAATTCTGCACCAAAGACAGGTCGTAAGAGACCTCCACGTTCGCACCGTCAAGCTCATTATCGATGACACTAATGCCTTCGGTAGTTTCGCTTTTAGTATGGACAACGGCTTTTCCTACTTGTGAAGCCTCCGCTGCGCTCAACAGTCTGAACATGGACCGCCTTAGCATCATTCGTACGTTGGGCGATTCTTTGGGTGTGAGGTCTATTATAACATTCAACGTATGAGCATCCTCGTCCATCAATTCTATGTTAGTCGTGCTGTCAGAGCCCATGAGAAAAAGGCAATTGAAAGAAGGCGATGATCTGGTCTTGGACCCTTTGTCTAATACATGCGAAATTTCACGGCGCATGTCATGCTCGATTCTTTGTACTATCTCGTCAACTTGTGCGTGAAATTGAAAATGAAGCTGGCGGTATAGAAGCCATCTTTTATTCACCATATCAATTGCCTCTTCCCCAGACAGAAGTTTTACAAAAGGATCTATACCTCTGCTGCATGAGATTTTTCTTTTCTTCACCCGAGGACGCACAGTACTATAGGGTTTTTGTGCTTCGGCAAATTCGTTCAAGTTCATTTTGGGAAACGTCGACTGGTACCCACCGTACGGTAAGTCGCTACGTGCATTCGACGGGATCTAAAGTTCCAACCAAAACTTCAACTGTTCCGGTACTGATCAATTTAGCTACTTGATCTGCACTATATAGATCACGTGCTTGTAGAATTGCCGTTATCTCAACGTTTGTGAGGACTGGTAGCTCTGAAGGTCCGCGAAATGGAATTCCTAAGCCATTTCCATATTCTAATATTAGGTTCTAGATCTCTTTTACCCTTTTATTGGACAAGAAGTCCTTTTTTAATACATATCCTTTAGCCTTGGAAGAGTGATGTCCAATATGAACTTGACGCTCTCGAGCCGGCGAAAATACCTCTTCGTACTACAAAATGACTCTGTTTCCATTCCTCAGTTCGTCTTCAAATTCTAGATAACCAGTCCTTGCTTTTTCACCCATGTTTATGTGTTGGCCTGTAGGATTGTTCACATATGACACTTCCCAATCTCAATGTCTCCTTCCTAAACAAATATATGAAAACAACGTATTGCTTAAAGACAGAAGTAAATCTGTAAAGAGGTTCCTTTATGCTTAAATAGAGTATGTAATGTAAAAGGGGTTCAAGCGGTACCCGTGTCCCATGTTCGCCATGAAAGTGGGATGTTCTAAAAGAAGGTCGTTGACAGAATTAGAATAATCATGCTTAAAAACGCCGAAGTATAGCCAATGTCCATAGAATCCGGGAGGAGAGGGTGAAAATGCAGCACCTAGTTGCCCCTTCTGCAAAGCGAAAAACATTTCGTGAAAGTAGATTACCATACGTTTTCAGACTCGCCTTTCATTCTTGGTACTCTCACAGGCTCCCAATCCTTTTCTCCAAGTCCCTGTAGTCTGTAATATTCTTCCTTTAGATCGAATTGCCGTTTATTGGCTTTCATCTTGACTAAATCGTCCTCGCTTACCTCTTGAATCTTGCGATCTTTTTGCTCATATCGTATTGCGGTGAAACCAGAAAGCCAGTATGAGCCAAGGACGATGACAGAGCAAAACGGCAAGCCAAAGTACAGGAAGGGATTTTTTCGCAGCCTAGCTTGATACCTTCCTGCGAGAGAAGCTTCATATGCTATCTGCTCCCTTCTTGATCTGAATCTTCTACCTGTAAATGACATTTCACAACGTAGCGACCAGAAGTGACGTTCACTTGGAAGCCGTTGACATACGGAACCATTGATGCTTTCCACTGCAATAACTTTTTGACATAGATCAAAATTGTAGTACGAAATGATGGCTGCTAGCATACTCGCAACGGCCATCAAAAGACTTTCAAGTCGTCATGAGAAGCTGCTCCTAGAAGACATATGTGAACAACTACAGGGTAACTATGGGAAGTATTTTAAGAGGTGAGCCTCGCATGGCGCCAACAACGCCGATTAAACTACTATGTAAACAGATGACTACACGCGAGACTCCTTGAGTGACAATTCTCGCCCGTCACCTCAAAACAATTGAAGCTCTTAACTGGTATCTTTTCGATGAATGCGAAGGCTTATACATGTGTTTGAACGCTTCTGGTTCTCCCATTATAGTCCCATTTGCCTGATACGCGGATCAACTGGCACGTGACAAATATGTGTCACTGACATAGCTTGAAATGACAAGATCATTACTATCATCGATTATGCTAATGCTGTGAAACGTCCAGCTGGCTTCAAAAGCTGTGAAAGTCGCTGAAAATTATGCTCTTATCTCAGAAAAAGCTTCAGGTTCATGTTATGAAAATATGAGGCTGGCAAAGGGGTTTGCTTGGCTTAAGAGTGTAAGTTTTGTGAAACAGCAATATTCGACACCAAGTCAATTGTTTTGGGCATCAGTTGACTTCATAGACATATCATCATTTTCTGGCTTCTCCTCTCTAGTATTTTTACTTCTGGGCCACAGGCTTGGTAGCTTTATAAATTGAAAGCGCGGCTCCACACACCTCTCTACGAACCATTTTTTTATCTGATATTCGATGAGACTTCCTATCTTTGGAATATTTTGCAGCTTCGACCTCGCACCAATTAGAGACTCAATATCAAATTCTAGCCGGTATTCTGGAGAAAAGGAAAACATCAAAAAGTAGCCGCTACCATTGTCGGTTTCATAAGATGCACCGTCTTCCGCCGTGGACGTGAACTCTTCTGCGCTAGTCAAGGACACCGTCAAACAAGCTTGGAAACGGACAACTGAGACAGTCAACTGAACAGGCAAAGCAGCTGCAAAAGTCTTGGGATAATTGATCAAGAGCTTCGTTTCTATGCCTAAAGCCAGACGATCGCTCAAGTCAATATCTATCTTGGCCTCCAGTCGTTGCTTGTTTGAGTTTGGTGAGTACTGTATGCGACAATTGGAGAAAATGGGAAAATCCTCTCCTATGTCAAGCTCTGTAATTTTAATAGTGTCCAGATACTGCGGCAGTTCTTCTGATCTTCGTGACACGAAGTCATTTAGTGAGTGAACAATGTTGTCTTTCTGCAGAGCCTCCTCTCTGAACTGTTGAATTGTTTGAGCAATGAGCACATTGAACCAATCTAGTGTCTCGGGCGAGTGCGTGTCTACGTTATAGTAAGTTTTCTCCAAGATGGTGTCGATTTGTGAAAACTTGGGACTGTCGATATCCTCTGAGCCCTCAACTCCTTCGTTTCTATGTCGGCGGATAATGGAAGATAGAAAATGGGAGGTCGACACCGGGGATAAGTGTGGTTTTCCAAAATCCAAATCAGAGCTGCTTGGCTTGCCACTTTTCGGTCCATCTGATTTTAATGGCCCTTCGCTGAAAACAAAGAACTTGATGAAGAAAATGAGCACCAATATGACGCTTACCTGTCCTAAAATGAGGCCCTGCGCGAACGACCATGAGGAGAAAGAACTCTGTCTTGGGTCAATATAACTAGTCTTTAGAGATAGATGGAGTCCATCTGGTATTGAGTATTGCTGCGAGTCATTGACAGCATTCATCAGAGATTTGGAGGCATTATCCAAAATCTCCTGTTCCCGCTTCTGAAGGTTATCCAGAAATAGGCGCTGCAAGTGCAAAGGCAGGGTGTTGCTCAAGTATTCATCTAATGAAACCAATGACTCGTTTGACCCGCCTATTGAATTTGAGGACAAATTGATATCATTCTGTTGAGCTATATTCAAAGACGCGATGGGCAGGTCGTCGATCATCGCTCGTTAAAAGTAATGGAAAACCTCGATCTCGCACACGTACATTTGTCCGTCAGTGAGGTTTTATTGAATTGTGAATATTGATTTTGGGCCTCCATTCGAAACTCGTGAGCGTCGATTTAACAGGTGAATTTGGTGGACTGCAGGAAGAAATACAAAGTTCGAACGGTTGATGGCTTTTTTTTTTGAAAACTGACGGAACAGTGTTCGATTGAGCGTCTTCAACTGAGGTAAATTCTTCTCAGGGCTTAGGGGCAGTTCACAATTAACTGTATCATCCTTGCGGTACTTAACTTCCATCATAAATTCCGGATATGTCGTCTCCTCAAAACAGTACTCCCGACCAAGCACTGGATATGCTTAGCCAGGTGAAGGATGACAAGACAGCTCTCGTCACTTTGTACAGAACTCTTGCGAATAGCGATGAGAAGACCTTTACAGAAGGTATAGCGGATAGGCCAAACTTCTGGAACAACATTTTTTCTTTAGCGCGAGATTTGATGGACGATGAGGAAGTAGTTGTGGCAGTGCATTTCTTCCTTGACAGAGGTTCAAAGGCGTTAGCGGATAGAAATGATATGGTCCCTCACATCAAGAACTTCTGCACTGCTGCCCACAAAAATACTATTTTGGATACAGTGGTCAGCCAGCTTTTATGGCTGCAGTGCGACGTTGAGCTTGAAGGCAGTGTCGTTAAGGCTGTCAGCCGTTATTTACACTGCTTAGAGATATTGAACAATGAAGACACAAGAACAGCTGCTGGTATGTTATTCGACGCCTTTCTTACCCTCAAGTCAGGAGGATTTCTCACAACTTTAACAACGGTACTAGAAAACGCGCCACAGTACGAGGAAGATGTCGAAGCCATCGCCCAAAGCTGTGTGAAGGTGCTTGCTAGACTACACTGGTCGCTACACTCTCAAAACGTCGATACACTTTCCGCCCAATGGCTAAACAGTATGATGGATTTGCTGGATAAGCACTTCAAGGTAAAAGAGTTGGCAAAGGCTAACGAAGGTTCAAGAGCAGACGGTGGTAAGCAAATGTCTGATCTTTCCTTAGTGAATGCGATTGACCTTATTACTTTCTGTAAGGACAGTAACCTTTCGTTCCGTAAAAAATATTCAGAACGCCTGCTTTTCGAGGATGATGCATTCCCCATAGTGAAAGGCCTTCCTTGGCTGTCTGATCAATTAGCGCAGTGTTTCCATCAATTCTTTGCTGAGGACAAGTCCAGTGTTTTCATTATGCAATGCTTTTTGAACAAAGACATCTTGATCTATAGCCTTGTGGACAAGCTCATGGAACTTTGGATTGAGTCGAACGCTCAAGACTTTGCTGATTTTGGGTCTGTGCTAGAAACATTTGAAATCGCGTTCTTCCAACACGATAACTTTCTTGGCGCAACGGAGCCTGACGTTGGTACCTGTCTAGTAAACATACGCTCCTTGACGTACGCAGATTTGAGAAGCACGCAGTTGAAGCAATTGAGAAATATACATTACAAGAAGTGGGAAACCCAGGTCTCACATTTCGACTCTATGCTGTCAAACCAGGTACTAGAATTTGTACGCCATCAACGTCTCTTGCAGCTACAGAAGGGCGCTTGGGTTTACAGCGACAATCCTTTAGATCGTAGCGTGAAACAGCCACGGGTTTATTTCATCATTTTGTCAGATAACCAAATGAATCTCTTAGCCAAGGAGTACAGACTGAGGACTGAAAGCAACCCAACTGTGAACGGTAATGAAATCGTGAGTGCGCCAGATTCTTCGGCATCGAAGTCAAAGACCTTAATTATTCCTTTGAGACGCGTTCACAGGTTCCAACACTGGAGAATTCAATCTGAAAGTAAAGTTCCAGAAAACTCGAAACTTATCAACATTTTGAACAAAGCTGTTTACACCGAAATCCATCTGATGGACAAAGAGGCGAACGTCCTATTAAAGTTCTTTGTAGACACTAAGGAAGCGTCTTACATTTGGCTAGATGGATTACAATTACTAGTTGCGGCTGCTCAAGGCAAAACGCCGACTCTTTCGGACGAACTCAAGTCACAAGTGGCAAGCCTAATCGATTTGAGGAAAAACGTCCAGATCATTGGACTTGATGACAAAACAGACTTGACTGACAACATTGAAGGCTCGTCAGCTGAAGATCAGTATTACGATCTAGATATTTTACAAAGTGTAACTGCGAATTTTCACTACGATTGATACATCGCACAGTATTAAAACTAATGCATATTGAATTTGGCTATGGCTCATGCTACTATACTAATCCACAAAGGAGAAGCTCATTTTCTGGCCTTCTTTTTCTTCTTGGCATCTACTTTTGCCTTTTGCTTGGCGTATGTTCTCTGTTGATCCGTGCTGCGATCCTTTTTAGTCTTTTTATAGGAGCGAGAACGATCTTCAGTGGCTTCCATCCTTTTTCTCTTCTTGCTGTTTACCTCCTTCTTGTTCTTTGATAATGTATTCATAATTTTAGAATTTTTCTTCTCCGCTTCGGATTGAAACCAGGTCCTTCTAGGCCTTGAAGAAATCTCAGTTTTATGCTTCAACAAGTTTTCGCTCTTACGCACTTGCATTTCTACCCTCAGAATGTCCTTTTCCTCTTTCTCCTCTTCTAGAATTTCGCCAATCACTTCTTCTTTGTTGGAAATCAGTCCGTTAATTTCTTCGACTCGAGACCAGTCAACCATTCGCCCCACCACGGTATCTTGCTTGTTATTCTCTTCTGCCGACTTTATAGCACCTTTGACCACATTTCTGTCTTGAGACGATTCACCTACAAAAGTAATGGAACGGCCTTCCCTGCCAGCTCTAGCAGTACGACCAACTCTATGAAGGTAGATTTCGTACGTCTTTGGCATGTCGAAGTTGATAACAAATTCGATCTTTGGAATATCCAAACCTCTGGAAGCCAAATCTGTACATATTAGCACCGGTACTTCAAGTGTTTTAAACCCGTTCACGGCTTGGAGACGTTGTTCCTGGGATAAAGAGCCATGTAGCTCGGCCACCTTCATACCCAACAGACCAAGTATGATTCTTAACTTGTGAGCCATTTCTTTCCTTGCCACGAATACAACGATCCTTTTTTGCCCGTAATCGTCTAGCTTTTTGATCAAATGGAATAGAAGTGCTGGCTTCAGATCTTCTCTTTTACGGATACGAACAAATTCCTGCGTCAGCTGTGATGCCACTTGTCTTGGCGGGTCTATCATAATTTTGACTGGCTTCTTCAGCGACAAGGATATTAGTTGGTTGATTTTTGCATTCATGGTGGCAGAAAATAGTAAGGTTTGACGCTTGCTTGGAATAAGTGACATGATCTCGGTAAGTTCATCATGAAATCCCTCTTCCAACATACGATCGGCCTCATCGATAACTAATACCTCGACGGACTCGACATTAAAACTGGCGGAGTTTCTGATATGGTCAATAAGACGACCAGGAGTCGCGATGACTACATCGGGACGAGATCTCAAGTTCTGCTCCTGTTGTCTTAGGTTCAAACCACCCACCGCTAGTCCGTATGAAATATTGCTAACGAACTTGGATAGTTTGCGGCCAACATCTGAGACCTGAATGGCTAGTTCACGAGTTGGAGTCAGAACAATCACACGAGTAGATGAAATCTGCGCGGGCTTGTATAACAACCGCTCGATGATGGGAATCATATATGCGGCTGTCTTACCGGAACCAGTCACAGCACCAGCAATAATGTCTTTACCTAATAGGGCGATAGGAATGGTGGCACTTTGGATAGGGGAAGGCTTGACATAGTTTAGAGCGCCCAAACCCTTTAGCACAGGACGAGACAGTGAAAGAGAGTTGAAGTTCCTGTGAACCGTCTTTCTGGCCTCGGAGCTCTCCTCATCGGGAGCATAGAATTCGGCCTTGGCTTCTTCTGTGTCATCAACTTCGCCTTCAGTACCTGCGATTTCCGCCTGTTCCTCTAAATTTTCTTCGAGGTTGTCCTCTTCGCTTTCGCTTCTGCTTTGATCGTCTTCAGAATCGTCTCCTACCTTTTCAGTAGCACCCATTCCGAAACCATCCAAGGCCAAGTCCTCATCATCACTCTCCTCATCTCTCTCCCCATTTACTTCTTCTTTTTCTTCACTCTGTGCCTCGCCGTCACTATTTTCTGTTCCTGCTAATTTGATGAGACCACCTTTCCGTCTGATAATGCCATCCAAATCCACGTCTTTATTCGAATCATCAGCTTTGGCGTCGCCATCGAAAGCCCAGCCATCAAAACCCGCCGATACTTCAGAACCACCGAGATCGAATTTGAAGCCGGGATTCAGATCTTCATGGACATCTTCGTCGATGTCAACGGTAGCCGCTTTGTTCGACTTTTGCTTCTGCCTCTGACTCTTCTTTTTCATTCCATCGTTTTTAGAGTCATCTTTGAAAGTGTTTTCGTCCTCTGAATCGTCTAGATCTGGGACTTCGTTCTCGCTGTCGCTGATGGTTGGAACAAAGTCATCCAGATCCTTAAACTTGCCAAGTGTCACCATTTTAAGACCAGAAAATTGCAATAACTGTGTTTCGATCAGAATCTAGCAAATTCGTAACCTGAAGAGCACCAAAGTAGTCTTTTGCTTGATCTATTATTGATTTTTATCTTTGTTGAAAGAGCTCATCGCATCTCATCTCATCACTGTTTTCTAAAATTTTTCAAATATTAGACGGGTATTGAATAAGGTGGGATCAATTTAAGGTGAACTGAAATAAAAGTCAATGTAGTAAGAGAAAGAAAGGATTCTTGTATTTTGAAAACAGTGCTGAGAACCAATTATTCATGGCGTGGGTGAGAAGATATTTAAGGCTGCCGCAGGAATTGCGACCCTCGGAAGTTTTCAAGCAGGATTCACTCTCGCCACTCAAAATTACAATACAGATTGTCCTTTTACAACTGTTCTACTACGCCACTGGATATGTTTTGTTTTATGGATGGTCGAGACTTGGAGGTTATGATGTACCAATAAGCCAGTGGCTTTTTTCTTGGGAGCCAATAGATTTTTCAAATTCGCTAGGATTGACGTTGTCAGTGCTATGGCTTCTGGATTCGCTCATATGCGTGCTGTTCTTGACAGTACTTGTTGGCCGCAGCAAGCTGGCTTGGGATTTCGGCATCACAATACATGCTGTCAATTTGCTGATAGTGTGGATCAAAACAGGCAGATGGCCCAGTCTGTCGTGGTTCGTGGTGCAACTGCTGTCGTCTCTGATCCTCGTGTTCTTGGGAACGTGGTCCTCACGGTGGAGAGAGCTTAGAGACACATTTTTCGATGGCCTGGTAGACCCACAAACAACCTCATCTGCATATCCCGCCAAATCCCGCACTGAACAGACTCCGCAAGACGGTGTCGAGATGAAAGATTTGGAGGCTCAAAAGTGAGAAGCGTGATGCCCAGTTCACTAAAGTTATCCCGCATATGAGATTCAAGTGCTGCTTATCACGTATCGGAGCTCTTTATCCGTTAGTCGTGGTCCTACATTACTGCTAGACATAAAGACAAGAAAAAAAGGCAACTTACTGGTGCCTTTATTTCTGAAAAATTAGCTTAAACGCTGAAGCAGGCTATTCACTAGATAAACGAGAAGGATGTATAACACGCGATGCCAGATTTTCTATTCTGATGCTAATGCGGCATTCACTTAATTGGCACAGCAGCCAACAGCTCATCCACTAATTCGAAAATAGATCTCGCATTGTTGTTCTCAGGCCCTTGCATGGTGTTTAATGATCCTTCCATGCGCTGACGAATTTGTAAGACGGCCGTAACAGCTTCAACTCTTGTAACTATGTGGTCCAAGAATGCAACTCGATCTGCTTCTGAGCAAGCCTGTGAGACTGCGAGCGAGGTTTTCTTGTCGAAGTTGATGTAACAGCCTAATTTTGTCATGTCCTTTTCAACAAGCGAGCCGTTCAAAACAGAAGCTAAACTTTCGAGTCTGTTCGACAAAGATCGTAATCGAAATAGATCCTTTTCATCTATCAATCCTGCATTCGACTCGTTAGCAGCAAAACTATGTCGTGCGGCCAGCGCTTTGGGATAGGCAATCGTAATTAGCTCAATCGATTCCAGACCCTTGAGCTTTTTTTCTCCAAGCTCTTCAAAAACGCAACCCATGCCATCGAGTAAATGAATTTCTCTCTCCAAAATTTCTCCTACTAAAGTCTCCCCATATGCTTCTTTCAAAGATACATTGTCCTTGACGACGTGCTCGTGTAGTGCCATAATTTTATGATATTCTGAGTAAAAATCGCTGCTCAACGTTATCTGTCCACCATCAGCAACACCGGACACTCTTGAAGCTTTGTTCACAACAGGTCCAAGGTAGTCCATACGTTGTGTCACGACATCAAGCTCGGGAACAGGACATCCCCAGTGAATGCCCATCCTGACCGACAGACCCAGGTACATTTTCTGGTTTTGCGAATCATTGATCAGACATCCTCCCTGAATTGATGTGATTTCCTCCGGCCACTCAGCGTCAAGTAGTTTTAACTGAACGCTTAAACACCACACTAAAGCACTAATTGGTGTCGGAAAGGCGACCATGAATGCATCGCCTTCAGTTTTCACTTCGTACCCTCCAAAAATACGCAAGTTACGACGCATGACATCGTTGTGCGTTTTTATGGCGCTTCTCATTGCATTGGGGAAAAGTTCCCACAAAAATGTCGAATTTTTTATGTCTGTAAAGACCATGGCTAGATTTCCAGTGGGAGGTGCAATTTCGGGACTTAATCTTCTCAGAGTTGAGTCCTCAAATGTACTCCTCCTCGATATCAAGTCGTTTCTATTGAGAGTGAAGTTGTTCTGACTCGCGCTTGACTTGTCTAGAGATAAGCACAAGATGGTCATGTTGTCCATGCAACCAAAAGATATGGCATAATCCTTCAGCTTTTCGGCGGCGCGCATCGGTTCCACCTTATTCTCTCTGCATATGTCGCATGCGGTCTGATAGTCCACGAACTCCCACAGCTTGCTCGTAGCAATTATGAGGAGTTCATCGGTTGTAGTAAGATGTATGTCCGAAATATCAGGCGAGGCGTGAATGTGAGGAAGCAGATCGAAGAAACCCACGGCTCTTGAAACATCTGATACGCCATCCAGTTTACGGTTGTTCACATAACCACCAGAAATGCGAATCCTTTCGTACTCCTCTCCCTTCGATGGGACGTGGAGCGTTGTGAGCTGAATAAAGTCTCCGTTGTTCTTGGAAAGGATGGCCATGGTGTCTCCAATATTAGCAGTGTATACAGCTTTGCCCTTAAGATAGACAACAACAGCAGATGATCCGCTCAATAAATCTGCTGAAGTAAGGTTTCTACTTTCAATGTCGTTGTCAACAGTATTCAACATGCTGTTTATTTCTTTGTTCAGTTGAAGAAAGCTAAAGCGTAAGGCGTTCTTGATGCCGTCTGGGCTCTCGCCGTACTTCTCTAGCTGGCGTATGAAAATCTTGTGAAAGGTATCCCTGATGATTTTGGAAATACTATGACCAGTGCTGACATTCTCGTTTTTACCATCGTAGAGACATATCAGACATTCGTCTTCGTTCCCTCGAAATCTCTCAAATGTAACATCTCTCGCAGTAACAAAATCTTTTTGCCCAAGCGTATCTGCAGCACCGTATTTCATACCATTTAACATAGAACCGGTGGTCCTCAAACGTAAGTTCACTCCCTCGTCTGGGATTTTAGACGTTTTTAGGGTAACATCCATCAGGCCCAAAATTCTCAATTCTTTCAAGATGGTCAAATCGGAAAAGTCCCTCCTGCTCTCTACGTCCAGCGCAGATTTGATTTCGAATCTCTTGTTTCCTGAAAAGTTTAGATATCTCAACTCTTTATTATTGCCCCAATTCCAATCATAGTGATAATTAGATATGTTGTACTTCAACTGGTTAGATCCGACGTCCAGGACATTGAGTTGCGTGAGTTGCGAAAGCTCAGAAGGGAGCGAAAGTAAGTTATTGCCGTTCAGCATCAAAACTTTCAAAGATGTCCATCTTGACACTGTTTCTCCTTGGAGAGTGACGAAATTGTTACCTGATAAGTATAGCTCTGTCAAGTTCTCCAGCTTGAAGGTTGAAAGATCGCTAAAATTGTTGTAAGACAAATTCAACCTTTTCAGGTTTTCGTACATGTTCAACAGGGTCCAAAACTGATTGCTTAAGTTGTTATCAGCCATACTCAAAAAGAGAAGGCTCTTAGCCAGTGCAGAATCACGTCTATTGAGAAAAATCTCTTGTATGTCAATAGTATTTCCCAGTAGATTTGAAGACACGTTGAAACTCGTGAGTTCCATTTTTCCCAGCCCCTTAACCAAGTTGCTTATGTTGTTGGAATGAATGTCAAGAGTCTTCAAAAATTTTAGCTCGCATACTTCTTCTGGAATACTCTCCAGCTTGTTTCTTGCTGCCGACAAATAAACCAATTTTGATAAGCGGCTAATTTCGACGGGAATCTGGGTTAAATTGTTTTCGTTTAGCTCCAATTTTTCAAGCCGTGGTAGTTTGCAAAGAAGCTCGGGCGGTAGACTGGCTAACTTGGCCTTATTCATTGACAAAGCCACCAAGTTGACTAAGTACTCTCCCTCGTGAGCTATTGATGTGATTGGGTTTTCCTGAATCTCTAGTGTTTTGAGGTTCGACAGTTTGTCGTCAAATATACTGATCCGATTACTCGAAAGAGCCAAGTTTTGTAAGCTCCGGTTGTTAAGCTTCAGGTAGGTCAGGCGGTTGTATTTCAGATTGAGAGTTCTTAAATTTACTAGCCCCTCAAGTTCGCTAACATCTGTAAGCTTGTTTCGAGCTAAATTCATTTTAGCCAGTTTCGTCAACTGATTCACTGAGCTCGGAATGACCTGGATTTTGTTGTATGATAGGTCGATTTGCAACAAGTTTCTACAAGACGTAATGACTTCTGGAAATTTGGTAAAGTTGTTTGAAGAGATATCGAGAAGTCGAAGATTTTTTAGCTCAACAAACCCAGCGGGAAGTCTATCCAGGGCATTGCACTGTAAGTTCAGAATAGTGAGCTCCGTCAGATTAGAAATAGATGGCGGAATTCTTCTGATCAAATTTCTTTCCAGGTCCAGAGAGACCAGCTTGTGAGCTTCCGTGATATTTGGTGGGAATCTTGAGGCACGAATGTTCACCATTCTCAAGCTTGACAACTTGATAGCACTTTCAATAAAGTCGAGAGGCAAAAATATGTTTGCGTTGTTGGAGCAGTCTAAACTTTCGATGTTGGGGGTGTACTGGTAGAAAATAATTGGAGGGGTTGTCAAGTTCAAACTTCTCAGGTCGACATGTACAAAATCGCCTCTGGAAAGTCTCTGTTCTTGCTCGTGACTCAGATGAGACGGTGCCACAGGGTGGAAAATGAAGTTGAAGACATAGCTGAGATCTTCGGTCCCCATGATGTACAAGGGATCGCTCTTCAGATAGCCGTTGAGAAGTAAAAGCTTCCGCTGAATTAAAATTGGCCTGGCAGTAGCTGAAAGAACTTTCAAAACCTTTGCTACCCTTAGAGAGACCTGATAATTGCCTTGCCCAGCATTGAATTTTCTTTTGAGCTGAGGGATCATTTCTTGCACTGTGGTATTGGGCGTTAAAGACAAAGTGGTGAAGGTATCGTCGGTATTGAAAATTCGAATAGCGTATCTCCTTGATGAATCCATGTCACTGTAGTTGTTGTAGTATCTTTCCAACTCGTATCCCGCCTTATCAAATTCTTCATCTTTTTTCAGAGCATTTGACTCTAGCGCCTGGGTTGAATCGGTAGAATAGCTATGCACCCTCTCCTCATCGCCCGCCTCATCCTCGTAATCGCTAGTCGAAAGAGTGGCTTCACTGAGATCTTGATATTTGCTTGTAGTGCTGGCGCTACTAGTAGAAGCAGCGGAGGTCCTATGTTGGTCGGGCAAATTGTTTGAAATGGGCTGCTCGTGGTCGGAAAGCTCTGCCAGCGGATCAAGCTTGGGAGTTGTTTCTTTCCTTGTTAGCCCGCTTTGCATAGCAAACCCACCAGCTCTGTCTCGATCCATTTGTGACCCAGAAGGGCCCTTTTGTCGACTTTTGGATTGGTCACGATGTGCTCTGCGCTTGGATTTTGATACCAACGGCTTCCCAGTTTCTTCATCAATATCCCAACTTTCTGGAGCTATCCATTGTGCTTTTGCGTGCGCAGCCTCATGTGGCGCGTTCTTTTCTGTGTCCACCATTGGCGCTTTATGCGTCTCCGTTTTCATCACTTTCGAATTGTCTTTCGTCTTTTCTGCTTCTTCTGCTGGCTTGCCGAGTATGTTTGTAATGTCAGAGACGTTGTTCAAGTCCGTGTCCAGTAGAAAATAGCTTGTACTTCGACTAAGCTCATTCCTCGAAGGACGTTCCGGACTTTCTGAAGAATCCGACAACTGATTTCGCGACATGACTTTTTGATCTTCGGAAGCAGTATTCGAGCCGGCAGAAGTTGCCGCATTACGAGTCGTGTTCATACGATATACTTTAGGAGAGTTGCTACCACTTGGTGCGGTCATTCCACTTGCAGCTCCACTTGCGGCAGATCCACGCCTACTGTTTGCTACAGAAGAACTGAACAAACCTTTTCCTGCCCTTAGGAAAGACTCTGGATTGATTTCATTGTCACCAGCGTTATGATGACCGTGAGGATACGAATCCTGTTGACCACCACCGTGGATCAAGGTACTCATTTTACGGCGGATTCCAGGCGGCTGAGCGGTTCCATTTCCTGTAGAATCTTGATCGGAAAGTTCCGAAGGATTCGCAGAAGTCATTTTCATCCCGGTCAGTCTCTTTAATAATGAGCCAGCGCGCGATCCCTTACGCTGTTGTGAAGGCTGCTGAGATGGCCCGGTTTGCGACTGTGGAGTCGAGAAGATGGAGCTGTTACTAGTTGTTCGAGTCAAGCGAGGGATTCGGGGCCTAATCGGATGCGTAAATGGTGGGATGGGGTCATCTGGGGAGTGGAAAGACATCGGATTATGAAATCCCTTGTGCCTAGCCTTTTTCGACCCATCTTTCAACCGTTCTGCGCCCCCATGTGCCTGCACACTAGAGCTACCGGACTCGACACCCCCCATGGAGTATTGCTTTCTGAAATGAGGCCTCCCTCTTGCTTCAGTGTCTTCAGGTATGCTATTGCTAAAACTATTGGTGACACTACCATTTGGACTTGAACTTTGGCCTTTTTCCCGTGTTTTTTCTGAAATTCCTCGCAGTTCAGTTGAATCTGAACGCTGCCGTGAGTAGTTGCTCATATCTGACCTTCAGTGGTGCGATTGGGGTTGATTTTGTGACGATTTCCTATTAACTTTTTATACATCAGTTGCCTGACGAGGTGAACTTAATTTGAAAATCACCCAGCCGTAGTAGATGTGGGCCAGCACACAGTACGAAGGCCTAAACCAATGAAAAGAGTTGGCAAAGACAGATCTTATGAGACCCTGATCGAGATTTACAGCTGCTACAAAAATCACTACCCTTGGTATCTTTGGATATGTACGGTGATTTGTTTCACCGGTGAAAAATACGGGCTGTACTCATTTTATGCTACTCCGATGGGATGAACCTATAATGACTGGTCGGCATGTGTGCTACAAGATGAGAATTGATGTGCTGATACGATGCGTCGAGTTTTACATGTGCGTACTTCTCAGCACCTTGGGTCATCTTTTCTAAATGATTTAGGAGCAATTACGAAATCTTGCTGAGATGTACGCCCGTGGTGAAGGCCTCAACGCGATGACGGGCGAAACTGTGGTGAAAAGAAGGTAAGGTGCGTGGTTCCGATGTTTAGAGGTAGCGGTTGGATAATGGCACTGCAAGTTACGTCAAAAAATGAAACTAGGTGTTTTCAAGGTCATGTTGCAAAACCCATCCCATTGGATGGCTGTAAGAATGCTAACGAAAGATCTGGTGACATTAAGTAGGTCCTTTCATGGCGGTTTCAATGGTTTTCGAAAGCGAAAACCAAAATCGGCTGCAGAAGCGAAAAACTCAGCAACCGGTCCAGATGAAATACTTGTCGCACACTTTCCCGACAAGTTCATTCCCTGGTCCTTCTAACTTGCTGCTGGGCGTGGCACCATGCTTAACAGATGCTGTCATTTGATAGTTGTGTGAAAGTCTTATCACTAGCGAATTTCGTGTCGCGACTATGACTTCTCTTCAATATAGGTCGGTTTGATTACATCATATTTATTGTCAGAGATGGACTAGCCAACTTCAACCTATCTTCTTTGGTTACAAATCACAAGTTAGATCCCAAACAACAACGCTAAACAACATGGGTTCTTCTAATGACAAGCCAGCTTCAAACTCGAATCCAGAGGGCAGCAAGCCAAAACCTTGTTGCGTGTGCAAGCCTGAAAAGGAGGAGAGAGACACTTGTTTACTATTCAATGGCCAGGATTCAGGAAAATGCGATGAAATAATAGCCAAGTACAAAAAGTGCATGAAAGGTTACGGATTCACCGTATAGTGCGTCGCTACAACGAAAAAGCTCAGCTCAACATATTATTTGGCTTCTTTTGTCTTTCAAAACCATCATTTATTGTAAAAACTCTGTAAGATCGTTTCGATGCCTTGTAAATATTCTCATAAATACTGAAAACTGAAGCCAAGTTCTTTCTTACGCCACAGTGGTTGGTGTATCAACTTAACTTTTCTGGCCTTTATCAATTTCATGGAAAATTGATATTTGATGAGAAGATGAACTCGAGAAAGAGCTCTTTAGAAAAGGTACATCAAAGTGCTGCTTTGAATCTCTAGGATTTCCACAATGACTGCTTCTTCTAATATTCCAACAACATTCGAGGGTACTGTGGATCTAGGTATCATTGGGGGCACAGGTCTTTACCAATTAGAATGTCTCGAGGCGATTGCCGTTCTTCCAGCGATGGTTACTCCGTGGGGCACCACATCGTCGCCAATCACTATATCGAAAGTGGTCGGGGACTCTCAAGAGCACTTCCACGTTGCTTTCGTCTCAAGACACGGTTTGCACCACCAATACTCGCCTTCCACTGTTCCCTTTAGGGCCAACATGGCTGCGTTGAAGCACTTGAAATGTAAGGCAGTTTTATCTTTCAGCGCAGTGGGCTCGCTGCAGCAGCACATCAAACCCCGCGATTTCGTACTGCCCCAGCAAATCATTGATAGGACCAAGGGTATTCGTGAATCTTCGTACTTCAACGACATTGGTCTCGTTGGCCATGTGGGATTTGGCGAACCATTTTCTAAATCGTTTGCAGAGTACATCAATCAGTTTGGTAGCGTTCTGAAGCACTCTGACCCCGAGGAATCTTGCTCTCTACATCTAGGAGAAGACGTTACAGTTGTGTGTATGGAAGGACCACAGTTCTCTACTAGAGCTGAGTCTAAGATGTACCGTATGTTAGGCGGTGACGTTATCAACATGAGCGTTCTTCCTGAAGCTAAGCTAGCTCGCGAATGTGAACTTCCATACCAAATCGTTTGCATGTCCACTGACTACGATGCCTGGAGAGACGAAGCTGAGCCTGTCACCGTGGAGACGGTTCTTGCGAACTTGCACAACAACGGATCCAACGCTAACGCATTGGCGTCTACTATTATCACTAACATGGCCAACAAACTGCCTGAGTTCATGGTCACCGGTGATAACCTCAGGGGCTCGATCAAGATGAGTGTTGCAACGAAACCTCACGCGATGTCGAAAGAGACGTTGGCCAAACTCGAATATTTGTTTCCTGGCTACTGGTAGATATACTCAATATTCTTGTGTAATTCCATTAAATTACATTCTTTAGTTTCCGATTCATGCCTACCTATGCTGGTTCTATAACGGTTTCCTCGGACTGGGAGACTCACGCATATATGCGTATTTGCTGCTCGGAATATAGCCGTTTCGGCTTATTGGGGTAGTGAATGCCTTCGAATTCATCTGACCAGGCGTCAAGCTTGGCTTCTTTTGGTAAGATGTGTTCAAATCCCCAAATGCATTTACCTTTTTCACATAAGCGCTCCTGGTGCCTGTAGAAGCTGTGGAGCTCTGTTCTCGAGATTTCAAAGGAGTTTGCAGCGATTTGAAAAGAAATAGAGGCGAGGGACTGTTGCTTTGCGACAATGGCTTATTCAGGTGCGTTGTTTGATCCTTTCTATCTTCCTTGCTGACATTGCTTGAGATAGAGAGGTTCGGCGGCAGGTTTTTTGTCGATGGCACGTCGGATACCCCCAGCAATTGTTTCTGACGGTTGCTCAAGTGTAAATCGTCGATTTTCACGTTCTGTGACTTGAGTACCAGACGCCAAAGCGAAACCGTGACGTTATAAAAGACGATCAAGTGGAATATATGCGAAAGATTGGCGATTGTAGCAATACGAGCCATAGTAGAATAGTCCAAATCCGCACGAGGAAACAAGCGATAAATGACAAGTTCACGTACCCATTTGGTCAAGGCTTGTTGAAAATTGATGCCGTGGCTCGTGTGATGCAGAAACAGCGTCAGAAACTTGATAGCCAGATTCCACAGCAAAACAGCGACCAAATTTGATATGATGCGACGAGTTTCGAGCTCTTTATTGACGATACGACGCGAGTACTGGCCCAGAGCTCTATTTTCAAATGCAAAAGCCGCTGGAATGGGTTCATCTGGCGCTGTGTCGTTCACATGTATGTTTTCATTTTTCGGTATGCTACCAGACCCCAGTTTGGGCGTCGAATTCCCTCCATCGTGATTGGCGTTTTTGGTGACGTCGGATAGTTGCTTTGTGCGGTACAGGAAAGGCGACTCCCGTCCAACTTTGTCTCGTAGACTTTTAAACTTCTCTTCTGAAACGCTTTTCACAGGAGTGGAAAAGATTTTCGATTCTGTGGCAAGATTATCCATCTTTTTCGCCAGCAAGAAAGTTCGGCTCGAAGCAGCTGATTGACCAGAACAGCCCGATCTACAAGATGCGGATGAGATGGATATGGATCACCGCCTTACGCATTCGATATGACGTCTCATCGCGTATAACATCAATTCGTGAAAAGCTTCCTCTAGAGTAAAGCCGGGTAATATTGGTGGTGTGAAAGCCGACAACGACGGGAAATCTTTAAAAAATTAGCAGAGCTCGAGTGCACTACTATGGAAGCTCCTCGTGATTCTCAAATTCTGTCTTGTTTGGCCCAGGTGCATCCAATTTTGAAGTTCCTTGTTTGGCGAGGGATTTTGGCATCGAAAACTGGATAAACAAATTATGCGATCTAGATTTGAAAACTCAGATGCTTTCGAGTGTCCGTGGGAATTAGCACAAAGCAAACGAATAAACGTTACTTGGAAAGTCAGTTTGTTTGAGTGTTTTTACACTTCATCTTGGAAACGTGATTTTAAATAAGAGTGGGTGCTAGATCCAGCAGGTTTCAGCGGATTCAAGAGTGGCGGCAACTTCGAACAGAGGCGTTTAAGCGCAATGCACTGACATTTGTGGTCTTCAAGGTGCTTAAGGACCAACATCTTGTCGGAACCTCTGTCTGTCTAGCGTCAGATCCATGACAAAGTGATCACAAACACGTGACACGATGACAGCGTCAGAAACAACAAAATATTCAAAGAACCTAGAACAACCACCGATCTAACAGAAAGGACGACTATTGAACCGAGCAACAACACTTGCAATTAATCGAGTGAACCCAGATTAGCTCATTTGCACCCAGAATACTTGAAAATCCTCATATTCGTCAGCGACGGAATATCTCAGAGAATTTGTATAAGAAGGGACGTTTTGTCTGCCCTGCAAGATCATTCCATTCATACTAAATAGATCACGGAGAGATAACTCTAACTCAGTAAAACAATAGTTTACATCTTTCAATAATGGACAGAATCACCCAGGATATGGGACGTTTATCGTGCAACGACACTCCAGAGACAGAGTCTCAACACGAGTATAAACACATCTTGTCAGAAGACATTATACCATGTCTGTATCACTAGAACGGTTCTTGACGCCAGATTGACATATAAATCACTTTGTACAAATGTGTCATTAGATTTAAATGTCCGATACGAATGAGAAAACGGATACGTAATGACGAGTCGAAGAGTGTAAGGTAGTTTTCAGTTTAAAGATGATTCGGAATGCACTGGCTTTAGACTGGCTGAGTATGAATGGTTTGAACTCTGGAATGTAATGGTGTAAAAGGTCACGTGACCCATCAACTAGTATGAGTACGTTTTTTTACCGACCACAGCCACGACCCAAATCATCCTGAGTTCTTAAAGAAGTGTAGGAGTGCATCAATAACCCTTCTTCAACTAATGAGCTTATTCCACTTCTCCCAAAGCTCCCGAGTCTACCCTTCACTCCTTTTTCACCTTTTTTCATCCCCTCTTGCAGCGATAAACAAAAAACACTAAAGCAGTCAGTCACCTACCCAAAATAGCTATCTCTGCTCCCCACCATAGCGTCGAAACTTTCGACTCTCACCTTCTTTTCTTGTCGTTGATTGACTCCGTCACCTTCATAACCACATACTCACATGATCGAAGCCGGGTAAACAGAAATACCTTAATGCCGTTATACGAAATCCTGGAAAGGTTTTTTAATTGAAAATCGTTAAACCATAAACTGCTAACCAACGGGTCACATCGTAGCAAACCAAACGTAACTCCAGGCGTGCAGCTAGTCTCTCAACACTTCGGTTAGTTGTTAAAATAGAAACTACAAAAGGGCTCAAAGTTTGCCTCGAGTTTTAGTGACCACCCTTATTTTTTTCCGTCAGGGAAAAGCGTGAAGGGACGCTCAGTTGTGCTGGAGCGAGGTCAGTAAGTGGAGAGCGAAAAATGGGGTTTATTACTTCGCTACTGTGCTGTTCTCCATCTGTATCGCAGTCAGGATCATCGAGCAAGCCCACAGAAAAACGAGGAGCGCAGAAACGGCAGTTGTCGCCGCAGAAATCGCAGATTCACGCATCGCTTTCGAAATCAACCCGTCAATTACCAGCCAGTGCAGAGGTTTCTCGAGATAATATACGAGGCCCAAGAAACGCAGGGTATTCAGGATTGGGTTCTGGTTCAGGCTCTGCAACAGGAATGTCAGGATTGCCCGATTCCCATGTGTCGGGTAGTACGACAATAACCACCAAGACCGCCCCGGAAACCGGTGCGGCGCACAAACCGCCTCTGGCGCTCAGTAAGGTACAGAGAGAAGACGATCTGGACGAGGACGAAGGCCATACCAAAGAGGATAAACAAATGGTCTCGGTGTACAATGGCGAAACAGAGTCAAGCACGGGCACCGCTGACGAGCACAACGCTCCACCAGCAAATCTGCCGCAGCAGTCTGTTCTGCTGCCAAATGGCAGTATCCCGACCGAAGAAACTGCGATATTGGTAACAAATGAGGCAGACAAGGCTAGTAGCAATGAAGAGTCAGGCGGCGAATTGCTACCAGCGCCATCGTACGAGTATGACCCGGATCAGGACGAACCTGAGGAAATCGTTGATCTCACGATGCTGCAGCAAGATCAAGCTCACGCCCCTGGCTATAGCACCCTACTATCTCCCCGAACGCCTGAGTTCGAGGGCAAAAAGTGTTTGGTGCTTGACTTGGATGAAACGCTGGTTCATTCGTCCTTCAAATTTCTGCGCAGTGCAGATTTTGTGATTCCAGTTGACATTGACAATCAAGTTCACAATGTTTACGTTATCAAAAGACCTGGCGTTGATGAGTTTTTAAAACTTGTTGGCCAGCTCTATGAAGTTGTTGTTTTCACTGCAAGTGTCTCCCGCTACGGTGATCCATTGCTAGACGTGCTAGACCAAAATCATTGCATACATCACCGACTGTTCAGAGACTCGTGCTACAGCTATGACGGAAATTATATCAAAAACCTGTCTCAAATTGGAAGACCCTTGAGCGATCTGATAATTCTCGACAATTCGCCAGCTTCGTACATCTTCCATCCGCAACACGCAATCCCAATCTCATCTTGGTTCTCAGACATACATGATAATGAATTGCTGGACATCATGCCTCTGCTAGAAGATCTTGCTAAGAAGATTGTACCGGACGTCAGTAGGATTCTGGATGTTACCATATGATTATGCCCTCCATGAGTTCACCTGTTCACGGTAACAACTAGAACTCGTCTGGTGCAATGACACTAAGCTTGGTGGAACAAGAAAAGATTAGCAAACGCTTGAGCGTTACTTAAGTTTGATAGATCACATCTATAAGGAAGCTGGATCTCCCTTTCTGTATTTTCTCAATAAGTTTTTACCTTATTTTTTATTCTAAAACTTCGATGAACTAGTCCGCACCAAGTAATGGTCGAATGTCCCATGATGATTGCACTAGATGTTGTCCATTTTTTTCTATCGGTTTCAACTGCTAATGCTTAAATACCTACTTATCATGCCTTGACCCATCCCTCGAATCTTTCTCGTTTTTATATTTGTGCACAAAGCCGACTATCTGCTTTTCTCTCTCTGGAACAAATTCCATAGCCTTGTTAGTTCTACGTTCATTCTTCTCTCTTCTCTTGAGACTATCAATTTCGGTCTGCTTGATTTCCCCTGCTTTTTTTATTACCTTAGGGACATGTCTGTGTCTGCTGATGCGCTTAATTTCAGGCAAATTCTTGTATCTTTCCTTCAGCTTTTCATCGTATTCTAATTTGTTCTTCTCACGAGTTGACTTGACTGATGATCTATCCCATGCCTTAGCTCTCCATAACCTTACGTTACCATCGTCAGAACCGCTAACGATGTAGTTGCTGTCCATTGTATATTTGACTTGGAACACATGCTGCATTCTTTTTGTATGATAGATCTCTCTGGAATGCCCATGCTTGACTTGGTATATTCTTATCGTCTTATCGTAAGAGCCAGTTACTACTTCATCTCCCGTGGGAGAAAAGTCAACATCCATGACAGCACTAACATGATCCTTGAAGACGTGTAGTGCGCGAGACAGGTTCCGCATATCGTAGTAGTAGGCATTGTGGTCTTCATTTGCTACAACAAAATTGTATGCTTCCATAGGATTCCAACAAATTGCGTTTGTTCTCATTTTCTGGACAAACTTTTGAGTAGGGGAATTGGTCCTTAGATCGTAAAGGACCACCGAATTATCACTGCCTGCGCTTGCAAGTATGTCAGTTTCATTCTGGTTAAATTTAACAGTTGAAACGTTGTCGGCACCCCAAGATAAGTTCGAAGACGGTCTCGATCTGTTGACGTCCCACAGATTGATTTGAGCGCCACCCGTGACAAAATGGGGCTTCGATCTGTGGTGATCTATACCCAAAAATGCATGATCACCATGAAACGTCTTTTTAATTCCGCTTCCAGAGCTAACTAGCTCATCTTCATTCTTTACTGATGAAAAATCGTCTGTATTGACCGACCACAACTTAACTGTCCTATCATCACCACAAGACAACATGTAGTTCTCATTTTTGTTAGGCGAAAACTGCTCGGGAGTGACACACAAGCCATGTACCAGTCCATAGTGCGCTTTGAAGGAGCACACCTCTTCTCTCGTGGACATGTTCCAGTATTTCACCACACCGTCTGCAGACGCTGTTGCCAGCTTGTTCAGGACGTTGTAATTTTTGGCAATTGTGTAAACACCATCTCTATGGCCATAGCCTAGTTGGCCAACAAACGGCTTTGCGAACATACGCTCCATCTTTGTGGCGTTAAGAGCCTTAGTATATTCACGAGCTCTCTCAAATGGATGCAACGCAGGATCCAGATTGCGAGGAAGCTGAGACTCTTGAGTACTTTTTACGGGCACATAGTCGTCGGAACTCCTACTAATAGTTTTGATCTTCATTTCAAATGAAGTGTAGTGGATGTGCACTCAGTTGATGATACACTGTCCTCTTCCATTTATCTACTCACCTCTTGCCGATGAGCTAGATGAGCGCGATGAGCTGAAATTTTTCACCATCACGAAATATGAGAAAGAAGACAGATTGGAAAAAAGTGACACATGATCACATCGCATCGTCAGCGACACGAATGTTATCCAACACAGGCCTTCCAATTCGATCTATCACATCATGGGCCCACAGAACATCGAGATGTGAGTATTCGTCAATATACCAGCATTTGTAGAGCTCTTGTGGTTCGTAATCGGCAAAGTGATTGATGAGACGTTCGCCGTCTACCAATCGGTCTTGCTTGGGGACAAACAGGAGGATATAAGGATACTGGTCTGCGGAGCTCACTTTACTGTTAGTGTGACAAGGAATTTTTTGTCTGGAAAATTCGCCCTCAATTGGAAACCATGTCATGGCATCTGGAAAAATGTCGTTGCCGTAAGTTTTAAATGTTTTCTTTCGAATGTCTTGGCTCAGCCACCACTCCATCAATTTAACCGAGATGTTGACTGGGGAGAACAAAAAGTGACGGTTTCTTAAAGACTTGTCCCACAGCGTGTCGTTCCAATCGAACAGATAGTTAAACATAACGTAAGATAGGAACGAAAACAGCTTGGTTCCAACCATAAGCGACCGCATCATCATCATCTGCGGCATGAAAGATCGCTTTCCGAAAAATACCGGCGAGGCAATAAACCTGGACATGAACCTTACAAACAATCTTTCCTGCAACAATGGTCCAGGATACATAGCCGGAGCCAAAGCGACAAAGTTCTCCACTTTGTCAACGAGTCGGAAGTCATCTTCGTATATTGTCTCGCCGTTTGCGAGACCCATGAGTCCCTGGGTGGTGCCTTGAGAATGTGCCACAAGCGTCAGCTTCGACTTGACTGTTTTTTCTAGTACAGCAGTGACTAGAGCGCGCAAGTCATATTTCACCATGTCCCTCATGTCCCAATTCCACTTCGAATCATTCCTCACCTTATTTCTATTCCACTTGGGTTTGAATCCGCACCTGTTGTTTCCCAACCAGACATCGAAGCCTGATTCATAAAAAAAATAGGCTAGAGATTTCCGCCCTGCTGACGCAAACGACCCAGAACTTTGCAAGAGACCGTGAAGCAAAAGCATTGGATGCTTTTTGCTGCCAGAAACACGTTTTGTATCTGCAGGCGTGAAATGCCAAAGTTCCAAGATAAATCCATCCTCCGTCTCTACCTCATATTCCTCGACTAAAATGCCATATTGTGAGTAATAATGTTTCAGATCAGGCACTAGCTTCGTATCTTCAGCGTAAAGTAGGTCCCCAAATGGATTCTCCTGTTTGTTCCGATCCCACTGACCGTCTTCGGATTGCTCTACATTTGTCTGCGGACTGGAAATAAGATGATCAAAATTTATGTTGTTCAAATGGTCAGTGTCGAGTGCCAAAGGAGTTCCTGAAGCAGCAGATGAATTTCTTGTTCGTTTTCCGGGCTTGATACCAGTACTTGAGCTCCGAGTGTCGCGCGGATCCCTGGGCTTGAAATGCGCTGCGACTAGATTATGCCATAGTGAAAACACGAAAAGGACTGTCAGAAAACACGTCGTTATAACTGCGGATGTCAAAGCATATATGATATCTAGGACCATCGAGGCTTCACCACTTCTCAGCGTTCCCTGAACATTATACTTTCAGGTTGAAATGTCGCGATGAGCCAGCTATTGATATTTTTCAATAATAATAATGACAGTTTGTCAAAAAATACCAACAGATAGAACCAGTGAGCTGACGAGAGGTTAACTACACAGCAATTGGATATGTTTGCGGCTGACTATAGAACGTATATACCTGATGATTTACAGTTGGGTTCGAACTGTGTATTAGAAACATCAGCCGTCCATTTCAATAACAAAGTGCTCGTTCAGATAAGGTTTAATGGTGAACTCGATCAATGCCTCGAGGTCACGTCGAGGGGTTTACCTGCCAGCAGTTTCGAGGCGACCAAACTTTACGACGAAGTTTTTCAAAATAGCTCTCAACAAAAAGAAGAAAATAAAAACTACGAATTTGACAATGACGATGATAGTTTTACACTTGCAGAGGACTATTTGTCCAATTTTCAAATTTCGACGAGATTAGGTGATTCGAATGATATGAAGCTACCAATAGTGTGCTCTCAGATTGCAGAACTATACTATAAAGTTATCTTTCCCTCCAATGCAGACAAACTACGAGATGTAGCTCCGACTCGAGACTTTGTCATTTCGCTGAGTGGCAAGTTCTTCAGGAAGAGCTCAACGGATAACGACTTTCGGATACTCCTGCACATACTGCAGGCCATCAGAAGCATGTACACTTGAAATTTTCCAGTTATGGTCACAAGCCACTTTAAACCACCTAGTTATGCATTACACACATCCTGCATTTCTCACTGCGCGTTATTTGCTGTCAATGACAGCCAAATCTAAAACTTGCAGCATTCCCTTACCGTTACATAGATCGACAATGACGCGGTATGCGACAGGATCTATGAGCGCATTGCACGACCATGTCGTTTCTGTCTCATTTGCTTCAGCAGCCTTCATGAGATTCGACAATTTGTCAATAACTTCTTCATTACCAATTTTGTCCATGTCTACCTTGATTCTCATCCTTGCTCTAGCAATGGGGATAATTTGACTGGCGGTCAACACTTTGATTGCCTCCAGTGCTTGTGTCTTGGGAGGTTTATTTATCACAACTCTAAATTTAAGCTCCATCAGGGCCTTATGGATCATCGAGGGAGGGTACCTTTTTTTTGACTTGGGGTTGATGCACTTTGCACTGATAATGGTCAGCATTTCGTTGTTGATTTTGTTCATCATCAGCTGCCTTTCCTTGTCTGACAAAGGCATCTCTCCTCGGGTGAGGATCTCTTTGATGATAGTGTCAACATCTGTGGAATCAAAAGAACTAGCTAAATCATCTTTCGATGCAACAAGACCTTTGGAGACGTTTATAAATACTTGATGGATTTGTAAAACCTCGTCCAGATCCGTCTCGATGCCCTTTCTGAAATCATGAACTTTATTCTGGTAGCAGGCAATCTCAAACTTCTTTTTCCCTTTTTTCAGTTTTACAATAGAAACGTTCGTTAGTTTGATTTGACCGGAAGGTTGATTAATCATAGAGCTCGAGTTCGATGTTTTCCGTTTTGATTTTGGTCCGAAGATTAAGCGATGAGCACAGCACTAGTTTTTCACGTATTCTGATCAGTTCCATACTTTTCAGTGTTCGTGCGACCCAAACGTATACAGCGAGGTACTTTAGATGGGCAGATGACTAGCATTTTGGAGCGTCCAACTTAGCTTTGCTATGACGGTCGTGCTGGCCTTTGAAAGAGATTTTAGTCTCCGTTGAATAGTGAGATCTTTACGCCGGTATTTAAATGTGAAGTTGTATGTAATAAAAGTAAGTTCGAATTATGAAAGTGATGTCAAACGCCGTCGTTTGAATTAGTGTAATACTCGCCTCTGCGCCTCGCTCACTTAAGCTGTCAGCCATCTCTTCTCGAACATTTCGAGCATAGCTTTGTAATGCCCAAAGACTCCCAACAGCACGAAAACATGCCATAAAGTATGAGAACAGCAGAAATAATCTACCCACCAAAGTGTCCAGAAGCTTTTTTTGTCGTTTTCGTGCTGGTGTTCGCAACGAGAAACTGGCTCAACAAGGAAATGGAGATGCCTGTCTTTTGTGATAATATTGAGATCTTTTGAGAGCTCCTCTTCTGATGGAATATTATCCGGCAATTGCACGTCAGTCCTCCAACGCTCGGGCACGAAAGTCCCATAAAACACAACACCAATGAGGTACCAGCAAAGTGATTTGCTGAGCACTGGTTTGATCAATTCTGCAGCGTTGGAAGTTTGATTAAAAAAGCTCGAGTGCACATGAGATATGATCCCAAAACTCGCTAGCAGGAGGTAAAAAGCGATTCTTAAGGGTCGAGACTCTGGCCTGTCAAATCTTGGCGACCAGTTCATAAAAAAGCCAAAAGCACCAAGACCAGTTGTGACAGTCGCATAAAAGAGCAAAGACCATGTGTAGGGCGAGCTGGAATCACCGGAAAGTGTGACAAACTCAGTGGTGAGAATCGATGCAGTTACCAGCACTGTTATGCCTGTGTAATCGACACAGGCACAATTGGATCTGGAATTTAAGTGGCAGATACCATTGAACGTATGCCATATGACGGAGAACACAAAGCATTCCAACCCAGCGAACAGGAAAGCAAAAGCGGCCCATTTGGCTGCAGTCGGAACTAAGTCAGATCCGTAGATAGCCGTTCTAGGGAACTCTTTAAAAAGTATGAATGCAAAGTAAATGGCACCGCATAGATGGGTCCAAATGTTGACTGTTTCGTTGTGCCAGCCATACCAGTTGAAAATAGATAACAAGGACTTGACGTAAGAGTCATGAAACCGGTATCCATGAATAATAAACCTGTTTTCCCTCCAGGGGAAAGGAAGTTCGTAGTAATGTAGATGGCGTTTCATACCATTGTGCAGGGCATGTGCGTAGTTATGAAACTTGATAGACGTTGCGACGGACTTGGGGTCGTCAATGAGCCCATCGATTCTCTGATCTAATAGTTCCAGATGATGCAGAAGCTCCTCTGTGGATGGCGACGACGATATAGACCAGCTAATATTATTGCCTTCGCTGCCTTTCACAGATGATGCAGATGAAGCAACATCGGGCCGCAGGAGTGGAATGTCGTCAGATGAGGAAGAAGAAGACACGAGAGTGGCAGCCGATGAGTTAAAGAGAGCACCTGTTGAATTTCCCGTGCCGCCAGCGGAGCCTGGGAAATGGTTATCCCAGATCTCTTTGAAACGCTTGACGTTAGAGGCTTGCTGGGAAGTTGGGGAATCGATCATGGTGATCATATCAGAATCTGACCCAAACGGAGTGTCTTCTTTCCGTTGTAAGCCAACACGGGAGGTATCGATGTCAGACACTGAGTGAACAGCTGAGACGGAAGCCGGCGTACTAGTAGAAGCAGCAGCAGCAGCAGCAGTAGCAGCAGTAGCATTATGATGGTTACGAGTGGCTGGTTCGGTGCCGAACTCCTCCACCGTGTTTTTGAGAAATCTGTAGAGCTGCAAGATTGTGCCTGTCTCTCCGTCAAGGTCTTGAGCTGATGGGCCTACCGCCAGGTTGCTGGAAGACTGTGAAGAAATTTTGCGCAGGGCGTAGTTGGGCACAAGAGCAGCCTGAGACTTGCTCCATTTGACGATTTGTTTCCCGCGGCTTTTTAGCCGGTGCAGACGCTGAGGTCTGCCCGACGAAGACCCCGACGACGATGTCGACGTCGATACCGCGAAGCCGGATGAATTTTGGATATCTGCCTTGGTGAGCCATGCGGAGGAATGTGCTCCACAGTTGCCGGGAAGCAGGGCCTCTAGCCGTTCTAGTTTAGTATCGACAGAGTTGAGAAATTTGTCAAGTCGATTCATAACTGCATGATTGAGTTGCGAGTCTGGTGGTCCTGTAGCGTTGATGTTGGTAGTGGTAGTAGCCATTGTTGACAGGTGAAACGAAAAATCAAAGCTGTGCTGAAATTGAAATAGTCTTGGAAATTTGAAAAAAACGCACAACCTCGAATAGTTACCGTTTTCAGTGTTGCTGGTATAGTGTCCGACTGTGACCTCGTTCCTACCCAAAAAAATCGATCTTTTTTTATCTATCCGGAAATTTATCTTCGAGCAAGCACACTTGCGGGGTTATATATGTCAAAAACCCAATCGTTCCACTGGTGTTTGTTGAAAACCGTACAAAACAGATTTGAGAGTTGGAAGCAAACGGTTACGGTTTAGAAATCGTAGTTTGGATGGTGTTGGATGAATAGGGAGCGTGGGAAGGTGCTGTACGAGTAGAAACTTGACTTTTCCGAGTCTATCGAGTCTTTCAAGGTTTTCGAAATTCGAGAGTTGAAATTTAACGAACTTCGATTGTTCATTTTATTCGTTCGTCACACGATAACGAAAAAGTAAAAAAAAAAAAAAAAAAAAAAAAAAAAAAAACCTTAAAACAGNAAAAGAAAATGAAGAAAAATCCTTAAACATGAAAAGACGCGGGGGAGGATTCGAACGAAGGTAGAGAACTGGAAGGCTGAGAGCATCGACCGTTACGCTACCATGCGATCCAGAATTTCGGCCTCAGAGACGACGACGACGACACAGCGGTACAAAACGATCACCGCTCCTCTGGTGTCTCGAGAGTACGCTCGAAAACGTGGAAGTACTTGACGTCTCCGAACGACATGTTCACATTATCGAGCCGTCCTCAGTACCCATTGCTCGGTTTCCTCTGCAATTGCTCAAGGAGAGTTCACGACGCACCTTAATCCACTGACACTGCCATAAATCTGTCCACCACCAAAATGGATGACATTATCATTATCAAAGGTGTTGAAAACGGTCATCGTACCAAAACACCGCCGGGACTCGCTCAGAGTCTCACAGGTACAAGCAAGTTTAAAACAGCTCATTAATAGCGGGAGTGATATCACAAATGAGTAACTTGAATAGGTGTTATAAATGGTATTGCTCTACCCAATTGTTGTCGTAGTTTTGGATGATATCTGCTAGCTGAGAGAGACTGAGGGGGGAGGGGGGAGAGAGAGAGCCCAGCATGAAAGATACCAGCATGAAAGATTGCCAATATCTCAACGACACGAGTCCGGTCCTTTTAGATGACGTACTTCATGGATTCCAACCAAGCACTAAGAAAATATAATCGTATAAAATGATGATCAGATAAACCTCATTTCTCTATTCATTTTGTAAACGGGGTTGCGCTCATTGAATACCTTTTTGATGTGCATCGCTCACTTATGGACCTTCATCAACATTTGACATTGGGATTGTATATTGTGACGCTGACATCTTCTCTGTGGCCTCGAGCTTTTTACACATCGCTATACACGACAACCCAAACTCTCACGCCCTGTCGCCCAATATATAATCTCAGAATCACCAAAATGACATCCGAAAAGCCAAATCATGTTTTTGGCCAACAATAACGACGGCTCTTGACTATACTGGGCAGTCTCGAAGCTCTTTGTAGACCTAGTTGTCAGGTTTACAGACTGCTATCTTTCAGCGCTTCAAAGACCTAGCGAAACAGAGCCCGGGATTCAAGAAACATTTCTATCTCTCTAAATTAGGACTTCGTCACTAGACTGAAAAGGGAAAGAACCCTAGCAGCAGGTTTTTTAAGGCAATCCTAACCGTTCCTAGCGCATTCCATGTCGGCTACCGACAACCAGTGGGAATTGTGGATGGCCCAAGAGGGCACCGCGGGCTCTGGAAACGGCCAGGGCCCCAATATGGACTCGGAATTAGCATCGATCGTTTCGTCGCTATCAGCACTATCAAATTTGTCGGCACATCAACAACACGGCCAACTGGGCAGTTTTCGCCGTGGCTCGCTTCACAGCAACCATAGCAGTGATATCGAGTCTGAATCTTTTTTTCGTGGTCAACAGTCTCCCACTATAAAGCGTACAACGCTTTCTGTAGGGGATGTCGCATTGGGGACTGGTCCCTCCGGTGTCAAAAACCGACTAGCTAAACTGGGAAACTACTCTGTCAGTCTTGCTGGTGGTACCTCATCACACCAGCAACCCACACAAGGTGGATTTTTTGAGCGTTTTGGTCGCAGTCTTGCGGAAGGTACACGCGAAGTGGAATCCAACTTGGGAGCTTCCTCAGGCAGAGGTTCTCGCAGAGAAAGTTTCAATGCCATGGAGTCGCTTTCCAGAGCAACAAGCAATTCGACTTTTGCAGCAACAACTGCAGAAGGCAGAAGGCTTTCAGATTCATCGGACGCTCTTGAGTCCCTCAGCGAAAATCTCCAGGTGGAATCTGAACAGTCAAAGCTCAACTATCGCAATATATGGAAAGTTGCCGAGGCTCCCGTGTTTAGACCGCAGGGCCCCTCCGCTTCTATGGGTGAGCCTCATTTCCAGGCACCTCCCATGGATATGTTTGGCAATCCGATTGGAGCTCCGATTGGAACTCCCTATGGTATCCCTCCATATCCCAACTACTGGAAAATGCCAAATACAATGGTACCACCGGTCGCTTCATCTCCAAATGGCGATGCTTCCATACCAGGTCCAGCAGATAACAATAACAAAAACCCATCAATAGGAGCGCAGTACCCACCTTACATGTTTCCTGGAAATTCGTACATGTTTTTCCCTTCTGTAGTAGGTCCTCCGGCGCCCGAATCATTCCCGTCGTCACCAAACCCAATGAGGCCATCCTCGAAGACTGACCAAGCCAAGTCCCAGGGAAATCCTTACCTGTACAATAACAGAAACCAGAAGTCGACGAATGGAAGTCCTGGATCGCAGAGCTTCTCTCCAACTCCAAACCCGTCAACTAGTTCCCCGCATCCGGGGCCTCGAGGCAAAGGTAAAAACAATATTATCAGATCTCCACTTTTAGAGGAATTCAGGAACAGCTCCCCAGATAAAAAGACCTACAAACTACCGGACATCTATGGCTCTGCGCTAGAGTTTTGCAAAGATCAGCACGGTTCTAGATTTATTCAACAAGAGCTCGTGAAAGCCACAGACATCGAGAAGGAGGTCATCTTCAATGAGATTAGAGACGACGCAATAACACTTGCTGACGACGTCTTTGGGAACTATGTCATTCAAAAGTATTTTGAGTACGGACTCAAAACCCAAAGAGATGTTCTTTTCGAGAAATTCACGGGTAAGATGCAAAAACTGTCTCAACAAATGTATGCCTGTCGCGTAATCCAAAGAGCGTTAGAGTGCATAGAGGAAGACCAAAAAGTCGCATTGGTCAATGAGTTGTCTGGCTGTGTTCTGCTTATGATCAAGGATCAAAATGGTAATCATGTCATTCAAAAGGCCGTTGAGAGGATTCCGATGACGAAGCTGACTTTCATTTTAGACAGCTTGCAGGGGCAGATCTATCATCTGTCAACGCATTCTTACGGATGTCGAGTTGTTCAAAGGCTTTTGGAATACGGCTCAGCGGAAGACCAAGACTTAATCTTGAATGACCTTGATGCATTTATTCCTTTTCTGATACAAGATCAGTACGGCAACTACGTCATACAACACGTATTACAACATGGCTCCGCCGACCAAAACACACATATTGGGAAAACAAAGCAGTCTATCGTTGATGCTGTTTCCAAAAATGTCGTGGAGTACTCGAAACACAAGTTTGCCTCAAACGTTGTGGAGAAGACAATGCTTTTCGGTTCCGCTACTCAGAAGAAGCAGTTTTTGGATCAAGTTTTACCTAGGGACGAAGAGCACGCTACCCATTTAGAAGATAATGCACCCTTAATACTCATGATGCGCGACCAGTATGCCAACTACGTGGTGCAGAAGCTCGTGGGCGTAACCCAGGGCTCGGATAAGAAGCTTGCGGTTATGGCCATTCGGGCTTATCTAGATACGCTCAACAAGGCAAACGCTCTGGGCAACCGGCACCTCGCTTCCGTCGAGAAACTCGCTTCTATTATCCAGAATGTGCAAGTGTAAAGAAGGCTCCTGCTGTGTGTGCCCAAAATTTTGTATATATATGTATAATTTCCAATCCATTCTTGTCTATAACCATTTCAGCATTTAAAGAATATTCGATAGATACATATCGGCAGAACACTCCGAGCTACTGAGAGCTTTTGTTTTTGTCGTCATCGTGGTCCTTAGACACTTGCACATCTCTCGCGACCAGGCGGAGATCTTAGTCGTTACACGTGCCGTGGTATCGATCTACCCGACCAATGCGTGGACGAATGTCCAGGCCATCACGAATCCAGCAAGCTCCCTAAACAGTGAATCCACTAGGATCTCTTGGATCGGGCTTTGGTAATATTTTGCAGGTTTAAACTTGCAGAACCATCCCACGAAAATGCCTATCACTGCCAAATAAGAGGCTGCAAAAAATCCAAATCCGCGTAAACCTTCTAATTGTAGTATGCCTGCTCCACATCCGAACCCCAACGAAGTTCCATCTTGAATATACATAAGAATTTTCTTGTTCAACTGTATGCTTTCCTGTGCTTTGACATCTGCGTAGTATTCCTGTGATCCCATCCTGTAATAGCGAACTTGAGACTAGGTTTGAAAAGCAGTAAATTAGATGAAAGGTACACTAGAAGTTAGCTAAACTGACGAAACTGATTATCAAGAAAATCTGAATTGACAATCGTCGTTTATCTCGAGTTCAATGGTCGAACTCTTGTCGATGGTGAACTTTTGAAGGTATATATATCAACGATTATCATCACATCGATTACTGTAACTTTAATTACTTAAGCGATGAGCTGAGCGTGAAAAAAAATTTGGTCAGCGAAGTTCGATTTTAGGTCAATTCAGTGGAACAAGCTTGGAAACACTTTAAGCTCTGTTGAAAACTCCAGAAGAAATGCCTACTCAACTGGAAGAATTGGTGTCTTTTTTACACTCTGCACAGCCAGCTGTGAGACAAATAGCCCTGGATAATGTGGTGGGATTCAGCACCGGTGCCAACGCTGCAATTTTCAAATACGACAATTACAGGGCGATTAAGGACCTGAAAGAACTGGCGAGGGAAAATTCAAGACTTCTGGTTCAGCAGTCTGTTACTATTTTGGCGAACTTGTGCGATGATCCAACGATGAGACGATTGATTGCGGATGATGGCGATTTTGTCGAGTTCTTGACGTGGAAAATCTGTGACCTGAACAATTCAAGTGCTGATATTATGTGTATCCTGCTAACTAACCTGGCCAAGGAAGAATGCATAACCCGTATATTTAGTTTGGGCAAAAAAAATGCAGGTGAAGCCGGCTTAGACACAAACGTTTTCAAGAGTGGCATGGTCATGGACTGTCTAATGGACTGTTTTGTGAAAGGTCCCGACAGATCATTGAACAAGTTTGCGAATTATGACTATTTGGCGTACTTTTTCGCGGATATCTCGAGATTCCGTGTGGGAAGAGAATATTTTATCCAGAAACAAGACTACGACGGCGTTGTACCTGTATCAAAGCTTCTGGTATTTACCGAAAAGTTTGACTCAAAAACCAGACGTGAGGGTGTAGCCTCCACAATCAAAAACTCTCTTTTCGATTCTGAAAAGCATGAAGAATTGTTAACGAACGAAAATATTAACTTGCTACCGTACATCCTTTTACCGATTTCTAGCGCGAAGGACTCCGAAATAGATGACGAGGATATGTTCAAGCTACCGGATGAGCTACAACTTCTTCCGGAGGACAAAAAAAGAGACCCTGTACCTGAAATTATATGTGTTCATTTGGAGAGTATTTTGCTGTTGTGTACCACCAAGAGTGGCAGAGCTTACCTCAGAGAGAAATCGGTTTATCCTCTTATTAGAGAACTCGAAAAAAACGTCGACAATAATGAAATTAGCGAGCTCTGCGATCGTGTCGTCAACATGCTCATGAGGGGCGAAATTGGGAATGATCAAGTCGAAGAACTGCCCGCTAAAAACGCAGAAGATGCTGAAGAGGACGAAGACAAAGAAAGCGAGGATGAAGATGACGATGACGCAATTGTAGAGGTTGCATAAGTAGAAGAACTTACTATCATTATTATACACTACAAAAAATCTTGCAACATACTGGTCAAAAAAAATTGGGCCATACAACGCTGATGCAGTAAATCGCAATTTGCTAACCAGATTCCGCTGTTGTCAGCTCTAGGTATCCGTCTTTAAGCTTGACGAGCTTTTTTACCAAGTGCTTCATTCTTTCTTTGTTGGAAGGATGTCTTGCTACTTTTTCCTTTAGCTCTTTGATCAACTGCTTCAGATTCATTTTGCGGCCCGATACAACATTGATAATGTCCTTTTCTGTCAAGAAGTCTGGATCTTCGACGCTCCCCTCCACTTTCACAACAGGTGAAGAGACATCGCCAACTGGGGCACTAGAGCGTTCAGATTTGATGTGAGGATTCCAAATTCCTTCAGGAAAACTCTTCAAAACAGACTTTTCAGCCTTGAGTACTACCTGGAAATTTTTGATGCTTTTAACGTGTATGCGAGGACCCAGAAGGGAGCTTCTCGGTGACTTCTTTCTTGGTGAGTTCTTCCTGCTGGACTTCCCGTTGTCTTGATCTTCCTCTTTCTCCTTTTCTTCTTCTGGGTCAGCCTCCGATTCAGACAAGTAAGGGTTTAGCTTCGACTCATCATCTGATTCGTACAGTGCAGCCATGTCCGATTTTTGAAGGGCTTTCATAGTTCTTTCACCTTCATCGTCAATCTTTTTCTCCCCGAAAAGATCATCAACTTCATCTTGATCTTCGTCTCGTAATCCCATAGCATTGGCTTGCAGCATCTCTTTTTTGATTCTTTGCTCGGACTCTTTGTTTTCCTTTTCATCTCCATCAATAATTGGAGCCTCTTCGTCGTCTGCAAACTCTTCATCAAAATCTAGTTCTACTTCCGAATTATCATCCCTATCGTCTTCGCCCCCTTGACGAGCATCTACTGCTCGTAGCCTTCTCTGTGTTCTATCATATCTCGTAGTGGTCGTTCCAATATCGTCCAAATGCTTCATGAGCCAACGTGGGATGCCTTTCCCATTTTTCTCCATGCGTTTTTCAGCTTCATCAATAGTTAGCGTAGCATATTTGTTTCTAGCGGTGAACTTGTACACTTTGTCAGCTGGGATCATTGTAAAACTTCCATCGTTCTCGACGCTGAGAAGAACATAAGAGTCCGAATTCCCCGCTTCGTATGATCCCACCCATGTGTTAAGACCATCAAAATCTTCCAAGACCCACGGGTAAAATTCTTCAAATCTCAACCGTTTGGCGTTCTCATCCAGCAGTTTCAAGGACCTTGTCTTTCTTTTGACGTTTCCCCTTTTGAAACGACCACCACCGTCGGGAGCTACGTCTGCAAACGGATCTTCTTTGCCATCGGCCATTACTGGCGTTTCTTTTCCGTCATACTTCACTCTTCCAACTTTGGTTGGATCATCTGCTACTCCAGCATCTTCCAGCCTTGTGACAGGCGGCGCGGGCGTCTTTTTCGAGTTTTCGGCTTGACTGCTACCTTCCGTTATGTCCATAGAATTTGCTTCCTCTTTAGCCTCCGTCTGCACAGGCGTTTGAGCCGGTGTTCCAACCGGTGTGTCCGTTTGCGATGCTGCTGCAGTTGAAGGGGCAGCAGAAGTGACAGCTCCCGAATCTGTGGGTGCTGGAGTGTTCGTTCCTGTACCACTGGGTCCCGCGTTTCCATTAGTTCTTTCAGTGTCCGCTTTACGTTTGTATTCTGCGATTTCTTTCTGCCGTTGCACGATTTCTGCTCTTGTCAATTGGAATTGCAGGTTTCTTGTGTCTTTACGGTGCAGTCTGACAGGAAGGTGCAAGTCCTTTGCCGGCTCGATTTTTTTCTTACTCTGAAACTTGAGAATGTGGGTTCTTATATTCTCAAGATGTTCGTGAGAAACTGCTCTTAACGGAAACTCGTTGTACTGGCTTGGATCTGCCTTTTCCCGTTTGATTCCTGGGTGAGCACCCGAAATACTACCGTTTCCATTTTCCCCACCATTCAAGAGCCTGCTCGTGCGTTCGTCGTATGAGTCCGGGTCTTCTTTCTTGACAAAAGGCTTTGGGGTCCCATTTTTCCGCAGTCTCGACTTCAAGAAATCTCTTCTCAATTGCTCTCTTTTGATGAAGGGAGAAGCGCTGTTAGAAGACTTGAGGGGATTGGACATAGTAGCAAATTAGTTCCCGGTGCTAGTGGAAAGAATAAGCTTCTGTGGTCTCAAAATCGGCCCTGTTTCCAATCTCGAAAGGCGGTTTCTAACGATGGTTGAAGCAGATGGATGCTTTGCTTCATTTAAATTATATGACCCTTCGTGTGTAATTACCTATATGTACTTAACCAAAGAATTGAAATAATTTGAATGAAGAGACGCTTCAAGCTGTGGCTTTGATTGTGCATTCGGCGGTTTGGATTTCAAATGTACATTTTTTGGACCCTTGCGTACCTTTTTTGGTGAAGTGTTTTGATGTCATGGCTTGAAAAATACTTGCTACATTTAATTGACGAAAATGAGAGTGGTGAGTGAAAGAGATTGTAAAGCTGTAAACCTGCTTCAAGTGGTCTTAGACGTTTTTTTAGAGCATGCAATTTGGGTGTCACCATTTCCTTAACCACTAGGCCCTGCATTGTATCAGTACTGGCGTGATCACGTGTTGAGACGACAGTGTAAGGAATATGGTGGAGGGATCTCCCAAAGCACACACTAGCTTGAATAACGCGGTATCGTCGCAGCACTAGTGCTGTAGAGAAATCTATTGGATAGTCAGCAATATCAGATTTCATTTACGAGACGCTAATTGGTTGGTGTGGATAAGTTCATGTTGCAAAACTTGAGAGATTCAAGAGTATTCTTCACCTACTCACTAGTTATACTGATGAATTCGGCGGCGATACACCCAACGAGCATTCCATTCGACAGTGATGACGCACTCGTGTTCCATGATGAAATGACATTATCATCTCTGAACGTAGTCTTCTACTGCTACGACATACCAAGTGCTAGCTTCGTGAAGCCCTTGTTAAAAGTCGGTTTTTCAGTAAATTTGAGGGCACCTATAAATTTGCGTACGTTAACCATTTGAACCGCCCCTGGTAAGCTTTTGTTTGTTTGTTTTTCGTTTTCAGTGCAAATAGGCGAATGATGGTGACGCAGTGCTCGATATAAATGCAAGCATTCCTACGTAATTTCTCAAATCCGTACCATCTATCGCATCGAATCTGAATCTTACAAAAAAAAGCAGGAATACATTCTACCGCTACAGCGTAATATTGGACTAACTACACAGCAAGGGGGTCCAGACAAGGCGCCCCAGACAAGGCGCCCTTTCTCAAAAAACTTGCTCATTGCCGCACCTGCAATATGAAGCATGAATAGACGTCGATTCCCATTTTTCCACAACCTCTAACGAAACCTTCAAAAAATAAAGAAAATATCAAACGGGTCATCACCAGCACTGTACGTTCCCAGATTTTCTAAGACACCCCAAATTCTTCAATTTAATCTAAGGTGCATCCAAACCCCTCTACAACGGCTTACCACAGACTGATTAGTCCCATCTGGAGGCCAAGTATCCGTTTCCAAGCTAAATTCCATTATTTTACCGTCACCTCAATATCATTTTATCCCGCATTGGCACCAAGTGTTTAAAAGTTTCATTTAGAATAGGCGAACTGTGAACTACAATGAATCATCTTCTTGGTTATGTTGAACACATCAGAATACCCCAGGACTTGTCATTAAGCTTACCTTAAGATGGCAAGCAGACCAGAAACAGTGGTGGATCCAAAGGAGGCTTTCGAGCTGATTACCAAGAACTTGCAGGAGGTTCTCAATCCTCAAATCATCAAAGATGTGCTCGAAGTCCAAAAGAGACCATTGAAGCTCTACTGGGGTACGGCGCCCACAGGTCGTCCTCATTGTGGGTACTTTGTTCCTGTGACCAAGCTGGCACACTTCCTGAAAGCCGGATGTGAGGTAACTGTACTTTTAGCGGACTTGCACGCTTTTCTGGACAATATGAAGGCACCTCTAGAGGTGGTGCAGTACAGAGCCAAATACTACGAATGTGTTATCAAATCGTTGCTTCGCAGCATTAATGTTCCCATCGAGAAACTGAACTTTGTTGTTGGTAGCTCGTATCAACTTTCTGCTGATTACACAATGGATATCTTTAAGCTGTCAAACAGATTGTCTCAAAATGACGCTAAGAGGGCTGGAGCTGATGTCGTTAAACAGGTTGCCAATCCATTGCTCAGCGGTTTGATATACCCACTGATGCAGGCTTTGGATGAGGAGCATTTGGATGTCGACGCTCAGTTTGGCGGTGTGGATCAACGTAAGATTTTCGTGTTGGCCGAGGAAAACCTTCCTTCCATTGGTTACAAAAAAAGGGCCCATTTGATGAATCCAATGGTCCCTGGTCTTAGCCAGGGTGGTAAAATGTCGGCTTCTGATCCAAACTCTAAGATCGACATTCTAGAAGAGCCAAAGCAAGTCAAAAAGAAGATTAATACCGCTTACTGCGCACCAGGTGTCATTGAAGACAATGGTCTTCTTTCTTTCATTGAGTATGTTGCTGTTCCCATCCAAGAATTGAAATACGGTACCAACTACTTCAAGTTTCACATTAATAGACCTGATAAATTTGGTGGGCCCATCACCTACACATCTTTTGCTGAGCTAGTACAGGATTACAAGAATGAGAAGCTTGCTCCACCTGACTTGAAAACTGGTGTAAGCGATGTCATCAATATGCTATTAGCTCCTATTAGAGAGGACTTTGTCAAAGACCTCGAATTTCAAGAAGCCGGAGCGAAAGGGTACCCAGTCGCTGTCGCTGAAAAGGCAAAGAAACAGAAAAAGCCAAAGAATAAAGGCTCGCGTTATCCAGGTGCTCCAAGTACCTCTGATGGTGTTTCTGACGGGGTTTCACAAACTGCTGATAATTTGCAGCAAACTGTCCTGGATGACTCGGCTTAAGTGTCTTATGCCGGCTGGTCTTCTCAACCTGTTCGCTTGCTGTTTTCTTCTCAATAATAGAAGTTATATAGTCTCTCGACATCCCCCCATTTGTAAAGAGATAAAAAAATGTTTCTATGCTACAACTTAGCTTATGCTACAAGCTAATTATTCGTTAAGCCTTCACATGCTTTCCCACCCGCCGAGGTCTGAAGAGTTGTCAGTCAACCTGTAAACAAGATGGGGAATCATGTTTCCTAAAACCACATCCTGGCTTAAATGCAAATATCGTTCTCTACTGAGAAATACGGGCGCTCCGTTGCGGTAGTCTTCGTCGGTTTCCCCATGTTGATTTAAAAATGGTGCCTGATAGAAAGTTCCTCTATGGCCATACGCCAAGTACACTGTGTTGCTCAGTATCAGCAGAAAACACCCGTAACCAGATGTCGATGGGCAATGGTGAAGACAATGATCAGTACACTCCCCAATCGAATAACTTTGCAAAGCCACAGGGTTCTGCACCCGAACACGGGCACCACAGAACAAACAAATTGCGATTTCTTCCCTTTTGTTTCTAGGTAGATAGCTATTGCAACTGATTTTCCACAACTGTGAGTAGGAATCCGGCAACTCTATTAAAGGATTTTTGTCAAAAGAACATAATGTTAGGCGAGCTCTAAATCCACCAAAACCATCATTCCGGCGCTTGGAATCATCAACAGGTGCCCCTTCTATTTTTATGCCCTTATTGATGCTAGTCAGTAATTGACCGAATGTGCACATGCCGCAAAACCTCAATACAGAGTCTAAACAGTTGAAGTCCGTATCACAATTATTGACTTTGGACGCCTTGGAGAAGCCTTGCAAGTACATCAGGACACTCACTCTCCTCATTCTTACAGTCATGGAGCTACGCAGCAGTGATAGGGCACGCTCTAGACCTGATGCGTATTTGTCGTTTATTTCAACCCCTAGTAAGGAAGACAAAAAATCCAAAAGCGCTGAGAAATTCTCCAATTCTTGGCGATCAGAGAGGCTTGAAAGCGCACTTGAGCAACAATTGAGTGCTTTGCGGGATGAAACACCGCAGATGCGGTGTCTGTTTCTAGCTAAAAACAGCACGTCTTGAAAAAACCAGTGTTTGACATGATCAAAGTAGTGCTTTGTAACCCCAGTGTCTGATGACGACAAGTTTTGTGGTGACTGAAATTTCGTTCTAAGAGCAGTTACAAAAGACTCAGTAGGCTCGTCAAGGGTATTCAACAAATGGAGTGTGAGCAGGGAATTGACTGGCTCTACCTGTTTTGACTTCGACGCTAGGAGGAGAAAGGTCTTCATGTCCGAGAGGAGTCTCAACGAAACCATATGTTGAGTGGTGAGAAAACCTCCATATGCACCGTCAAATTCCTTGATCTTTCTACTAAACCTAGAAGCCACTTCCGCATTCTTGATTGTGTTGGCTTCTAGGCGGCTAATGACGTCTGTGTGGGGTGAAGTTGCGCTTTTCTCATTGTGAAAGAGTCGATCCAAGATCATTGTGGATTTGTAACATGATTTCAACAGCCTCCCCGTGTGCGGATTATCTATGCTAGCGCTCTTACAATGCGGAGGAATGTAAGGCAGGAAAGAATTTGATAAAGATGAGCATAAAGGACAGAATAATAACGAGAACCCTAGCTCACTTGGAACATTTTTAGTAATATGGTTATGCACAGTCCTGATAGACTTCATATGGCTCACCAAGCAGCTCTCGTGACAACCATGGCCGCAGGTGCGAATCAGAGGACCTGTTTCCGTGCTTTTATGAAACGTCGTATTAGAATTAACTGTTAAGCCAGATTCTTCACCAATAGTGGCGTTCTCACAAAACAACTGGCCACAGATATTCTTCTCCACAAAACTGAAAAAAACAAAACAACTATCTTCTTTGCCCATTTTGCAAAAGACGCACATTAGCTCTGGAAGAAGAGAATCGTCTTCGTGGGGATCTTGGTGACAACTTGACGACATTTTATGATCCAGTGAAACTTGATTGTTAGCAAGAAATTTTTGCTGTTGTTTGGCAATTCTTCTCATCAACTTTAGTCTCTTCGACTTGGCCAGCTGTTTCCTCATTTCCATGCCTTCATCTTTCTTTTTATCACATTTCATGGGACCATGTAAAAGACCTAAATCAAGCGAGGGCGTCTGTTTCGACAAAAACGCGATTACATCAACGTGAGGTGCGTTCTCCACAAGGCAGCGGAAAATTTCCCTAATCTTTCCGTGCTCGTTGATGAAGTCATCAATTGATAGGAGAGAGTACAGTATAGAAGCAATGCTTTTGTTTAGAGAGCTTTCTGGTTCAAATTCTTTCCAAAACGTGGAAGAAAAACCCGCAACATTGTTAACGATACTAAGATGGATAACATGCGTCACTTTACCTAATAGCACGTCGTTGTTTAGGTTAGTGATATGATCAAGTGTTTTTTTTATGAATTGTCCGAATACGTCGGTGCCCGAAATTTGGTAAAGCTTGCAGAAAGTGCTTGAGCTCAACTTTGAAGCGCATTCTTTCGCCGGTATAAAAGTTTGTGAGTACTCGCATTTCATTCTCATCGCAGCTTTGCTTCGGATCAATTTCTCAGCCTCATACCGCTTACTCGAAGAGTATCCCAAAAAGTACGGGTCAACTAATGACCAGTAATCCTCCTTCAAACAGTAGATGCCAGCATCCATTGTTTCAGTCGGTGGCGTATATTGCGCCATATCATTCAGGTATAGGTCAAATGCAGGGTGTTTTGTGACATGTTCTGGAATGACATTTAGAAGTTCGCTATAAGTTGAGTTTTTGAAGCACAGAGCATGAGCTAGTTCCGCTTGCATAGTCATTTCGAAACCCTCTATTGACGATTTCATCGCAGGATTGCGAATTTCACTGAAGAGATGTATTAGCAGCAAAAAGCAATTATCTACCATGGATGTAGTTATTTCAATGTCGGGATAATCACCGTAGGGCATTCCCTCTGCCCATTGCTTCAAGCCCCAACGAGAAAGATAGGTAACAAAAAAATCACCAGGATCACCGATGCTCATAGCCAGCTGCAGCATATAGATATCACTGAAATAAGTGAATTCTCTCATGCTGTACTTGGTATACATTCTTGCTTGATGCTGGATCGGCGAACCGTTTCTAACCCAGTAGCCAGACATTATTTGCGCTAAAAGGACCAGAGTACTGAGTGCAGACTCGCACATCCATATTATTTGCCGTTTATCTGCAAAAATATTTTCCAGCCTTATGCACTGATGTAATGAATACTTCAAAGGCTCGTAGCGACCGCATTGACTCCATAGTGTCACAAACTTGAAAAAATATGACATGGGATTGAAAAATGTTTGAGGGGTGGTTCCAACTTCAAAATCTATAACGCCAGCAGTGGTGTCATATATGGTTTCTTTGCACACCTTTAATCCGAGGACTGCTTCCTGTACCCTTTCTGTTGAGCTCACCCTACTAGTACCATGTCCAGAAGCCCTCAATAGTTCGAACTCCTTTTCCGCGGCCATGCTCAAAAAATGATGAACAATGTTACTGCGAGTATCACAATCTTCAAGTAAGCATATATTTCTTGTAAAACCGTCAACCATCACTAGTACCGAAGAAAAGTAGAAGTAATAAGAAGAAAACTCGAAATTTTCGAATTCGACATGCTCTGATGTTTCGCGCGTTAGCGGCAGCACATTGCTGAAAGCTGCGAAGCATTTTATCATACAATTCAATATGGTTTCAGATGATAAAAGAATCTCTGCTACAGTGTTAGTCGAGAAAACAAGGTAAATATCCTTGAAGCAAATAACACTGCGTTTATTCTTGATAGCATCTTTTGGAAGTTTGAAATCTCGATAAAGTGGAACGGGCGGGCATTCAATCAGATCATGCGGCGGGAAAGACATAAGAGTGAAGGCAACCTGCAGTACTCGCTCTATGAATCCTGATGGAATGATCATATTGGCGACATGCGGTATCTGAAAGATTAACTGAGAGAGTGAACACATGATTGATAACTTATGGCCTGCTGGATCCGATTCGACAGTGCTGTAAAGCAAGTTGGAATAGATGTCGATGTATTGAGCTGCAATGCAATTTCGTGAATCATCAATTATAGTGAAGACGCAACTTACGATCTTTAGAAGACGACACTTCCAGATATTAGGTAATAGCTCTGAGCCCTGAACGAGGAGATTCTGAAACCGTGAGCCTTCCAGTAATCCATATCTCGTAGTCAAGCCATGAGAAGAAGCATCTTGCAAGCGCTTGTCGTAGAGTCCCATAATTCGTAAGATGCTAGGATCATGTTTCTTGTCCTCTGAATCAGGGAATTTCCACGGTTTAAACCATGGAAAGGTCGTCCGCTGTTCATATGGAACAACAAAACCTCCGAGTAATGATATTTTTGGGGTGAACGAACTAAAGACATCAGGCGTGTATTTGGTGGAGCAAAGTCCCGATTCCCATATTCCACACAACGCAACGCGTAAAGATATCTTGAGCCTGAGGGAAGGGCTTCTGGCACAAAGGATGTAAAGAATGTTCGTAAGTTCGTCAACAAGCTTTTCCATGAACATGTCAGACGTGGATCTGATTTGTAAATGTATACTTTCCGCAGCAAAGGCATCACGGACTTCTTCCAGCTTTGCCAGATTCGCAGACCTGACAAGAACCACCGACGAATCGCCTCGTTGGAGTATTTCTGTCATCATTAGACCATATTCTAAAGGCTTATTCAATATAAGGCTGATTTTAATGGCCAGATCTTTGATTTGCCAATTACATTCGTTTCCGTTGAGTTGCAAAACGTATTCATCTCCATGAGTAATCGCCACACCATTGTCATGGACAAGAACGGTTCTTTCGGGGTCCCCTGATAGCTCTTTAAAATAAACGGTCGTGTCGATGATGTAGTCAAGCATTTGTTCGAGCACACTGATCAAATTTGGGTCAGAGTTATTTTCATAGTCCAAGGGAAATGGTACGTTGTTGGCCGCATTGCGACACCTAAAAGATCCTTCGTAGGTCTCGTTGGCTGCAGATAACACACTGGTATCACCGCAGTGACATAACCGTCCCTCAGGCCTCGTCACAAGTCTTGAGGTATACCGATGGCCAACATGCTGTTGTGGATCAAAACACTCGCTGCATATCTCATACAGCGGATTCCGAGTGCAATCGAAGCAATAGAAAACAGTCTCTGGGGAGTTACAGATCCTGCTGCAACTAGACCCGCGGTGGCCATTTGAAGATTCATCGGACAAATAATCCACGTTTTTGAAAAAAGCATCGCGCCAATTGGGCGGCAACTGCAAAGACATAAATGTACCTGTCTGCCAATTGCGCGACTCAAAAACAGCACGCTTGCTGCTCCAGTTTACAGAACAGATGCCGTCTGCAACGCACTGCTCCAGCGTTTGCCACACAAGATAGCTAACCGCTTCATTGTAACTTTCTCCAGCTAAACGCGGCAAAGAGAGCAAAAATTCGCGCACAGGTCGCTCTTCCAAGGCCATAACATTAATCCGGGAGCACTTATTAATTGAAATGCTATCCACAGTAACTCGAAAGCGCTGTATTGGGCCCTCCAGCTCGAGCTACAACAATTATGGGGATGAGCATTCCCTATTTGTTTATTGTATTTGCCACCATTTTCTGTTGTTCTAAGCGTTGAAGACGTTAAAAGCGACAAGTAGGACTAGATTATTGGGTATAGTCACAACTAGAGAAACGGGTAGATGGCGGTAAAGCAAATGAGAACTGAGAAACTACTTGAGTGGTTCTGGGAACAGATCCGAAGCTGCAATGCCGTTTTTTAAGCATTTTTCAACTACTGTCATAATGATGGCACCTATTCACTTTTTGTTTCCGCCTTGACGTTCTGTTACTGGCCAGATAACGTGGATATCGTTACTTACGGGTACTCTTACAGTATTGCAATTTAAGGAGCCGATTTGACATCCTGGTAACTACATCTCTACACATCTCAAATCACAAATCAACTGATCAAACTCCAGCTTACCTTCAAAATTGCATTAGTATAAGGCTTAGTGCTGTTTTCATGGAAATCTGAAATGATCAAAGGTGAAAGCGATAAGATGCAACCGCATTTGAGACATGTATTGCAGTGCATACATGGCGACCCGTATGTGAGAAAAGCAAGAGGCCCCAAGGAACGGGTAGATCTGGATAAAACGCTCAAAAACTTTGTGTTCCGGTACCTCTACTATGTGATTTCAGGACACGGAAAACTTCTGCATCTGCTGTTCCCCAGTGCACCGCCTGACAAATTCCCAAAAAGCTTGGAGGAGGCGATGAATATGGGTTTGGCACAGCAAAAAATCAACGACCCATTTTACGCAGTTGACGAAACAGCTTCAACGCTTCGGCACCGTCATGCTGGACGTAACTGTGGTCGTAAATTTCAGCCAGGAGAGCCCATCTACCGTTGTAAAGAGTGTAGTTTTGACGACACTTGCGTACTCTGCATCCACTGTTTTAATCCCAAAGACCACCAAGGCCACCATGTACATACCAGCATATGCTCAACCCTTAACTCAGGGATCTGCGACTGTGGGGACTCGGAAGCATGGAACACGACGCTACATTGTCGAGCGGAACACTCTGATAACGATGCCGAGGAAATGGATGATTATGACCGCAACGAGGGCTTTGAATCGCTAGAGATGCAACAGCTGTTCGAAAACGCCTTGGGGGATATCCTTGATCATTTTTTGGACGTTTTCAATCAAAATGTTGAACCTCTACCGACAGTGCAGAAGGAGCTTACTGTCACTCTTCGGGAAATGGAACAGCATGGTAAATTCAGGGCTAAAACAGAGCTTTTGCGAGATTTGAAATACAAGAATGAATATACTAGGATGCGTGACCTCGAAGTTCATATACTTTACGGTATTGACTCGGACGAAGATGAATACGATCCTTATGATGGTGATTACGCGGTAATGGTGTACAACGATGAATACCATAACTACTCGCAAGCAATCGCGGCCTTGAAGCAAGGAGCGCCGGATGACAAGCATACCGATAAATTGACTGCATGTATCGATGGCGAAGGCCGAGCAATGTTGAAATGTTCAGATGACATGAAATCTATCATGGCCGGTTTTTTCGCCATTCGTACTAACGGTTTGAGTGCCACGCTTACTGCCTGGAGTGAATACATTCAGCAAGAAGCTTGTAAATACATGATTGCATGGCTTGGTCACTGCCTAACTGTTCCCAACCCTGAGTTCCAGCGGACTTTAAGAGAGGCATTAGGTGTTGTACTTTGTTCAGAATCTGCTAGCCTCAATGAAAGGCCAGATGTCAGCTTGATAATAGACAAAAACTTTCCCCCTAAAGTAGATGCTGATACCACCTTTAGGTACGCGGACCTGTCGATACTGGGCCGGAATAACTCGATTCCTTTAGGTCACCACAAGGAACTTTCTCCAGAAGAGACGAATTACATTTCTCTGACCCTTAATGGAACGACGACACCAATCAATAAAAAATACACGAACTCTAGATTGCAGCACTTATTATTTTTCGACAACAGATATTGGAAAAAGCTTCGCAAGGACATACAGGACGTCATTATTCCTACCATGTCTTCAAGTGTGACATTCAAACCCATATTTTGCTCGCAATTAGTGGAGATATTCAACCACATGACGAGATCCCTTGCTTTCATGGACCGAGAACCCCAACTTAGCGCATTAAGAGAGTGTGTGGTGCAACTGTTCACCTGTCCTACCAACGCGAAGACTACTCTCGAGAACGGTAGTTTCTGTGACATAATGTGGTCTGTCATTGACATATTCACCGAATTCGCGAAGAAGGACGCGGGACTTTTAGTCTGGCAAAAGGTACAAAAAACTAACCCCACCAAGAGCTATAGGTTTTCCTTCAAACAGGGCTTTTACGCGATAGAAACAATTTTGAGCAAGATCGACGACCCCAACCTTCTCTTGCGGCCTACAGTGTTCATTGCGCTTGTCACCTTGTGCAAACTGTTCAACGGTGCTTGGAAAGTCAAACGAAAGGAGGGAGAACACGTTCTTAGAGAAGATCAAAACTTCATCCCCTACGTGGAATATACGACCTCTGTCTTCAGCATGGTTCAAACTTTGGATAAAACTTTGGATATCAAGAGACATGAAATCGACCCCGATTTACTTCTGCACGACATCAAGCTCCTAAGCACGTTTTTAGGGCATAGATCTTTTCATTACAAAGCGGTTCATGGAAGTCACGAAATCATTAAATTCAAAGTGAGTAAGCAACGTGTGGCTTTCATGAACCCAGTTCACACTTTACTCTCATTTTTAATGGAGAAAATACCGCTGGAAAAATCTTTTGAGGCAGTTTCGGACTGCAACGACTTCCTTGCCATATCAGATATATCCTTGAGGTCAATTGTACTGTGCTCTCAAATAGACGTTGGATTTTGGGTCCGTAACGGTGTTTCTGTCCTTCGTCAATCCTCGTATTATAAGCGGACCCCTGATATGGCATCCTACATGCGCGATGTTCACCTGTGCCAACTCACCTTTTTGGAAGAAAAGGATGATCTTGTGAGACTGGTGTATAATGTCTTAGAAAGATGGGAGTTGTTGGGCTGGCTGGATGGAGAAGAGGAGTTCATGCACACGGTCTATGAAGACAAAATATTTTTCATCGTTCAACAGTTTGTGGCATTTGTCTATCAAGTTCTCACAGAGAGACAGTTTTTCAGACAATTCAAAAGTGTCGAAGAAAAAGAACGTTATCAGCTCAAAAGTGCGATAATCTATGGTTTGTTTATGGAACCTTTGTCATATTCTGACTTATTTGCTGGAATGCCTGAGTACTTAACGGAGAACTCGAATATATTCGATAAAGCCTTGGAGGAAGTCTCGATCTATGTTGAACCCAAAGGACTAGAGGACAACGGGGTCTTCAAGCTAAAACCAGAACTGTACAAGAAAGTTGATGCAATGCAACTGCCTAACATGGGGAATGACTTTGGCCACAGCTCGAATGTAATCGCATCTCACCTGGCTGGGCCAGGCGGCGATACAAAGAGAGTCGTTTTAGAGCCTCAATTGATTCATCCAAAGTTTCTTGACGAAACTGCCAAGAATTTAGGCGCTTTCACTCGCACTAGGGTTTTTGCCAAAGTAGTATTCAACCTCCTTCAAATGTGTCTCGATTTAGACGAGGGGACGTATCTTTATGAGCTGCTTCATTTGATTCACGGAATTTTTAAGGATTACGAACTTCTCTATGGAAAGAGCTCTATTCCAGAAGCTTATCTGTCCAAACCTGTTTGCAATCTGTTTTTGACAATCGTGGATTGCAAGTCGAGCGTCTTCACAGAAAGCGTGATATCCAAGGCAGATCACCTACTCGAAATCATGATGTTGAAGAACCCCGAAGCAGTTCTTGACTCCCTGGTTTCCTGCTTTGGCGAAGGGCCTGTTGAAAAATACAAAGCCAGGAAACTTAACCAAGGTGTGAGTTTTGGGGAGAGTGAAAAGGATCGGAAAAAAAGACTTGCAAAAGTCCGTCAGCAAAAAATCTTATCCAAGTTTTCCAAGCAGCACACCAAGTTTATAAAAGATAACGATGTCACTTTCAGCGGTAACGGAGAAGATGTCGATATGACCGACCAAATACGGGACTCATGCGAAGAGCACACTTGTGCTTTATGTCAGGACGTATCACCGACTGACTCTTTCGTCATACCAATTTATCATGAAAACTCGCCAGCTTTCAGAGGCGGAAATATTCATGATATGAATGAACTTGAAAATTCATGGGGAGCTTTCAGGAACAATGATGAGGAGCCCACGGTTTATGATGAAAAGACATTGGATTGCTACAAAGAAGACGGTTTAAGAGGCTCGAGGAAAGTATTTGTGTCTTGTAACCATCACATCCATTACAACTGCTTCAAACGCTATGCGCAGAAGAAGCGGTTCTCAACCAATTCTTTTATTTGCCCGTTATGCCAAACTTACTCAAATTGTGTGATACCTGTGCTAGGGAAATTGCACAATAGTGATAGCGTTACTGTTAAGAGTCTGCTAAGATCCAATTTTTCCAAGCCGGCAATAAGCTCTCTGCACGGAACTGATCCTACCGAGGACTATAGCAGTGTGTTTAACATGTTTGTTGAAATCAACAAAAAAAACATGTATTATGATCGCCATTGGGCTGCTAATCCAAAATTTGAGCGTTCTGACGTGGCACACGTAATGATCGTCCATTGGGCGAATACAATTTCGATGCTAGAAATCTCCACTAGGATGCATCCGGCCCCTAACAGTACTTTGCTGCAAGGAAAAGAGCAAAAGTTCAGGACTTTGTACAACGTACTTTCATCTATTACATGGCTATGCAGTGCTTTGGGACCCCCTTCGATGGATCATGTTCCTTACGTCAATAGTGAAGGCATAGTATGGAATCAAAACCAGCTTTTCCAGTACATTGTGCGACATGCACTACTGAGCCCCGTGCCCATCTCTCAAACAATAAGCAAGGCACTTTCCCTGTTCTCCAGGCAACTCATAGCTGATTTCGTGAAGGGCCAATCTCCTTCCACGATTGCTAAAATGCATGACCGAGGCAGAAGTGAAGAATCTTTATGCAGATGCGCTGATGAAACGTTGCATTGCCTGCGCACCATATGCGATATTGGAATATCAGATGGAGCTTCGCGGCAGAAGCTGTACGATTTGGCTTACACTTCACTACTGAAAAATCTACTACCGACGCTAAGAAGATGCTTAATCTTACTGAAAGTATTGAACGATGCCTTGAGCGCCACTGACGACTCTCATTTGGTAATCGAAGACTTAGATCTAGAGTCTTCTATGGAAGGTTTCGAGAGCACTGAAGTGTATGTTAGGGCTCTTATCAGTAAGCTCACCGTCTGTGATAGCCTAGAGGCACTTTTACAGCACCCCTGCGGCACTAATTTGGATGATCCGTACTTGATGAAGATTCCCTACGAGTTTACCGGAGTTGTCAAATTGGTAAACCTTGCACCCCAACTCAATACCTATGTCACGAACTCGCAAGTTGTCAAACTACGTGACGAGCATCCTGTGCACATGAAGAATGCTGGGAACCGGTTAGACTTTAAGATTTGTTTGGCTTGTGGGGTTAAGGTTCACGCAAGAAAAGATCATACAGAGCTAATCAAGCATTTGGCCAATCGCTGCTTCAAGCCATTTGGTCTATTCTTGCTACCAAATCTTAGCGAAGTGTGTCTGATAGTCACCAACCCAAGATGTTCTATCTCCATTTCCGCGCCTTATCTAAACTCCCACGGTGAAGCGGGGCGCAACGCCATCCAGCGGGGCGATTTGACTCTACTCAATCTTCGCAGATATGAGCACCTCTCCAGTGTGTGGTTGAACAATGAAATCCCGGGTTTGGTGAGCAGAGTGATGGGTGACGAATTCCGGGTCTTGATCATTTCTAATGGGGTGGTGCTCAACTTCAACAGAAACGTGCTTCGACCCCGTCGCGCTAATACCGATGAACTTGGCGACGGCAGCAGCAGCAGCGAGGCTGAGGATGAGGACACTGAGGGCGTGGGAGCTCGCTGGGAAATCCGACCAGAAGAATTCTTTGAAGAAGCTGGCATAAGACTAGAGGGAGCTGGGCCAACTCCTGGCGGTGATATACGTGAGTTCTTCCAGCTCATCAACAATTTGAGGACAGACGCTGGGGCATTTGACGATGCTCTTCCGGCAGAAGACAATGAAACAGGAATGGGCAACGTTTTCGTCCCGCGTTTCGATTTCATTCCGAATTTTAGAAACATCAACGGGGCTCCCGATGAAGCTCCCGATGAAGCTCAAGAGAACGAAGATGAGGAGAATGAAGACGAGGAGTAGACTTTGCGAATTGGCTCTGAAACGCATCCCATGGTGTTCAGATAAGCATGTCAGAACACAATCACTGCTCATGGTATCATTTCGTCAAGAAGTTAGAAAAGTTTTACACTCAAGAATTAAGAAGTGAGGCCTTAGCAAACAACACGGATATTGTCGACCGCTTGGCGGTCACTCCAGAGGCCGTTAACACCAAGTTTGTTCATCACCTTCGACACTAAAACTGTGTATACGTACTGTAACCTATTCATATCGTCATGTACGACCCAATAGAGTCTTCGGATTTTTTAAATTAGGAATTTTCTAGGATTTTGACCAAACCCGCTATAATGTTTCGACTACCATAGTAAGATCTGATTAAAGTTGAAGGAAACTGAGTGAACCCCATCCTCTCAACTCAGCTCAGCCACATTTTGCTCGATCATAATGGTATGTGATATTCTAAGTTCCTGGCTGCTCCCCGTTTGTCGAAAGGAGCCTTCAAAATCATGGATTTTGTCAATATACTTATGAGATGTGAAGGACGGAGACGTTGTGGATGAAATTCTATCAAAAGTACGAACTTATTCCAAAGATTGGCCAAACCGCTCGCAAAACTTTTCTTTGCTAAATTCGCGTACTCACAGTATCATTTTGCTCCAATTCCGTACTAACTCAAGACTTGTAATTACAGGTATTTTCCACTATTTACAACGTTTTCTTCAAGAGAAATGCCACTTTCGTAGGCACAGTTTTCGCTGCGTCGTTCGTGTTTCAAACCGCTTTTGACAGCGGCGTTACTTCGTGGTACGAGGCTCACAACAAGGGCAAGTTGTGGAAAGATGTCAAGCTTAAGATTGGTGAATCCGGCGATGACGAAGACGATGACGACGAATAAACAACCATGGGGCTATCTAGACGGGGAAAAAACTACCTGACAAAAAAAATAACAGGGCAAAACTGGGTTTTGATATTGGAGACGCAGGAGTTTTTTTTCTCATCTTCCTCACATCGATTTAAACCACATTTATCTGAATCCTCTCATTCGGCATCTAGCGTCTCACAGACCTTACGACAATCAACGGTATTTTACTACTACTCATTCTTATATTATTTAACCTCATAATTTAAATCAGTACCAAGAAAAGAGTGATGAGGACGTTGTTCGTGTATGAATTGCGCCAACTTGACTCATATGCATTTTAAAATCGACTATTTTCACTGGTTGCGGCCACAGCTTACATTCATATTTCACCAGAAGTGGAGGCCTGTTGGATCCTGGCGACGTACGCCTTAGAAACAACATTCCAGCTTCTCATGTACTCGGCCAAGCACTGATCGACACAGCCTTCTTCCGCGCTGGAATAAGGATTGCTTAGACATTTTTCGAAACAGTTCTCGGTCACTTTGTTCACCAGCTCGCTAGCATTCGCAACGGCCAGTTCCTGGCCGATCTGAGTCTTCAATTGCTCTTTTATGCCCGCAACTTTTGACGACGAACCGGTTGCTGTTGTACTCTGCTGCTGCGATGGTGACGCACCTCCAAAAATTGAAGATAGAGCCATCTTGAAACTCTTTTATACGGAATCGATTCGATGCTTGTCTCCGTGACACTGCTTTTGTCGGGTTATTTCAAAGTGCTAATGCTTGACATGTCTAAAAACTTGTCAGAGCCGTCACCAGTGAAATTTATATGGCAGAAACCATGTTCACACCAAAATTCTCTGACTATAGCACATTTCAAAACTGGAGTCTTCCAAAAAACAAGCGCAAGTGGTTTAGTGGTAAAATCCAACGTTGCCATCGTTGGGCCCCCGGTTCGATTCCGGGCTTGCGCACTTTTGTTCTTTTTTGGTAACAGCATTCCAAAATTCCCACCATCAAGAAACAATTCTGAAAGCATCGGATATTTCACAGGGTTTCGAATCGTTTTTCTGACATCAATTGAATAGGTTGAGACACTTCATCAAGGTTATTAGTCTCACTTGATACAAGTGGTGCTTTGTTGGGTTGCCGTATTGATCTTATTGCACTCAAAATGATACATTCGGTCCTGATATGTAAGTATTTGGTGGTGTGTGTGTTGTGAATCTGCAGCCTTTTAATAGATATACTAACCTGGAGAACCCAAATGAGTAGTTAACAAGAAGGCACAACCCAGATTGGTCAAATTTTACACTCCCGTGGAATTGCCTCAACAAAAGTTGCTGATAAAACAGGTCTATGAGTTGGTATCTCATCGAAACAGCGATTTTCAAAGCTCGTTTCTGACAACTCCACCTTCACTTCTTCGGTCTGGTTCTGATGATTTGGGCGAAGATGGAGGTATTCAGGTCATATACAAGAATTACGCAACTCTGTACTTCACTTTCATCGTGGACGACCAAGAATCGGAATTGGCTATTTTGGATCTGATCCAGACGTTTGTGGAGTCCCTAGACCGGTGTTTCACGGAAGTCAACGAATTAGACCTTATATTCAACTGGCAAACGCTTGAGAGCGTGCTGGAGGAAATCATTCAGGGAGGAATGGTTATCGAGACGAGCGTGGCCCGAATAGTTGCTGCCGTTGACCAACTGAACAGAAGTGCCAGCACAGAGGGTAGAACTAGTCGGTTCTCGGGTGCTGGTCTCGGTAACGCCCTGCAAGCATTTGCACAAACCGGGTTCTCCACATGGGCCTCGAGCCAATGAGTGTACGACGCTGGCCAAACACTGGGAACCGAGAATAATGATAGTTTAAATAATAGTAATATATATAACGTTAGCCATCCACACTATGTACAGTAAGCTGGTGTGTAATGTTTTCTTGTTAGAGCACTGGATTTACCAGAACTTCCACCAGTTATTTGAAGGTAGGCCCTTTCTTGTCTTGTCACTGGTCTCCTGTCTGATCTGTTGCAGTTCCTGTCTAACACGCTGTAATTCTTCGCGCTGGATTTCCTCCGCCTTGACACGTTGAAACTGTTCCCGCGACTGCTGGCTGTTGTTTCTTTCAAAAGGTGAATCGATGGAACCGGTCCTCCAGATAGGATCTTTGCTTTTGGCTGTCTCTTGAACGATTTTCATGAGTTCCTGCTGTTCAGCCTGGCGCAGCTGACGTTCCCTTTCAAACTGGAGCCTCAATTCTGGTGATAGTGCTCTAATTAGCTCTTCATCGGAGGGAGTGGTGTATTTAAAAAGAACAAATCCTGTAGCGATAATGGCACCGCCGTAAGCGTAAACTCTCAGCCAGCGAAACCAAAGTGGTCTCTCCATAATAAAATATGTCTTGTAAAGTCTCAACTAGGTGCTAAGAGCTGAGATCCTAGCGTTTTTTAACGTCAGTTTGTCGATAGATTTATTCCAGGACAGCCGATGACCTAATTTCATTAATGACAGATGCTGTATAATTAACTAAAATACAACACTCAAATCAACTGACATCAGGGTAAAAAGCTAGAGGAAGTATCGCTGATTATTAGTTGATGTGAAGTCGACCTTCAATGCGACATATGATTTCTTCAAAGAGTCCATTGGTCTAGCTAATCCGTCTTTGACTTTTCCTAAATATTCGTTAAAATGTTCTGTATCATAAATATATATTGGGATTGTAGCGAGAAAGTTAAATCAGCCGATCATTTCGGCATACAAGTATGGTGTGAAGACTCTTGCCGCGGTGAATAAAATAGCAATACCCTCAAGCAACGCTACGGGGAACCCCAGAGGGCCTCTTTTCTCGAAATTAACGTAAACAGCATACAATGCCACGGAAAAGAAAACTTTGGTGAGCAGGAAAGGTCTTGGCAAAACACCTGAGAGGAAAGACACAGGTAGTCGCACGCAGTCGCCGCCTCTTTTGAAGTATTTGAAACATCCCTTCTGCAAAGCTCTCAAATTATCGTTGTCGGCAGCAAAAAGTGAGTATAGGGCGATAGAAAGAACGTTGATGACGGAGTCGTAAGTTTTCCTTTCGAAATGGTAGTCCAGTAGCTCATCCAATATTAGTTCACGCTCGCTAAAGTCCAAATTTCCGATTTTTTTGATAAGCAAAACCACATCGTTCAAGCCCACCGTCATACCACCCCCGGTCAACGGGTGTCTCATGTTGAGAGCATCACCAATGACGCACAAGCCTAGCACGTTATTTTGGCGACCTGGCAAGAAAGAGTTGGGCATAGATTTGAATTTACCCTGGGATAAAGCATCGTCGAACGAGGGACGCAGAGATTCTGGAATGAAAGGTTGTACATCCTTACGCATCCATTCTTTTATGTTGGAAGGTAGTTTAGGTGAGTTGAAGGCACATAAAATACGTGTTTCCTCGGGTGAAATCTGGTACACAAGAATTGGCATGTGGTTGGTTCCCAAGATAACGTGGCCATGGTTTGGAGATGGCATCTTGGCATGGTATAGGGACATACCGACAAACGAGGATCCAACCTTTGGTACATGTTCTGGTGAAAGCTCTCTTCTGAAGCGCGAAAAGATACCGTCGCACACGAACGTGACATGGGCATGGAAATCCACTTTTCCGCGGCCTGCAATATCTACTTTGGCGCCGATAACTTCATTTTGCTTGTTTTTCAAAATTTCGGTAACGTTGCCCTGGAGTCGAGTGATATTGGGTTCCTGAGCCACGATTTCCCGCAAGTTCTGCAGGAACCGACCATGGACGAATCCCACACCGCGTTCGCGCTCGTCGAGCTCGAAATCTTGGACGGAGATGGTTTGGTCGCCATTGGCGATCTTGTCGTTGCCGTCACGAACCAAACCGCTAATTTTTTCGACTGCTCCTGTATCAGCCTTGTAAGGATATGGGATTACCACTTTTTCGCCGTTGTAGAACACAGTGTATCCGGTCACAGGCATGGCTTCGATCCCATTGATGGATTGTACCATTCCCAAAGTTCTAAGAGCCCTAACACCGCCGGGTTGCATCAATTCTCCAACGATTCTGTCGGGCATACTCCAGTCTCTTTCAACTATGAGTACTTTCTTGCCCTTACGGGCCAGTCCTGTTGCTACACATGGACCGATAACACCGCATCCGACCACAAGGGCGTCGTATGTCACGGTTTCGTCCGCGTTCACCAATTCTGGAGCGGGACCTTGCACAGCTGTCATTTGATTGGTATTTTGAGGCAAGTATGAGGCAAGTTTCGAGGCTGTGATTTGTAAAAAGCTTGGTCGAAAAAGTACCAATCGGGTTGATGAGATGGTGAAACCTGGCTTAAATTAACGGACCTGTCGCTGACACTTATATACACCTTCGAGAGAAAGCGATGAGCTGATGCTAATCCGTATAACAAACGAGTAACGGTTTGTGAAGGCGAAGCTGTGGGTGTTTTTTTTTTCGCGGGTTTCTCGAGCGGAGCGAGCGTGCGAGCTTACAAGCTTTGAAGATGAGAGATGGTTCGATTTTTAACGAAAAAGTACTAAACGACTTTCTCGGGTTCTTCGCATAAACGAAAGAGCGATGAGTTAAACATTAGAGGTCACGTGCTTTTCACATGTCTGTGGTACCTTTATACGAAAATCCAAAATGACCTTTTCGGATCATAAATGGGTTGTAGCTATATACGGAACGGATTTTGAAGTAGGTACTAACAAATTAAAAACGGGTTGCAAATGGATCATAGCTGCGCGAAAATCGGGTACTCGGGTTTCAATTCTCCATTTAGCACGTGATAGGATCTTCGGACTTTGGGATTGGTATTATCGCAGAAAACGAAATGTACTCCGCTCATCACTTCAGTAGCTCGAGCGACCATGGGATAAGATCAATGCTAAAAGAACATTGACTTTCTACTACTACTATATTGCAATCTGATATCATCAAACGTCGTTTAGTCACTCAAGTGTAAGCACAACGACTAGTTTGCATTGTTCAGCGAAGCGCCAAGTGGAAATCAAGGGAAAACGCTAGAACCGTTTTCTACAGTTTGTTGAAACTTCGTCGAAACCGGTTCCGTCGTCCTCAAGCCGAAAGAGCTAATTGGCCGACTTTATATCTCTAACTTAAAAACTGATTCGCGTCTGGTGAGGGATGGCGAGGAAATCAGCATACACACATACTAGGTTTTCATAAGTTTGAGTAGCCTGCGACACACATGCAATGATCTCAAATTTGTTGTACAGACATGTCTCACCAAATGTTCTACAAGTGACAAGGTAAAATACGAACCGTGTTTGAATCGAGCATTTATTGATCTATTAAAATCCTTTGGAAAGCAAGATGGTGTTGAGAAATCGAACGAAGGGTTTCAACATCGGCTCAGATAATGACTTGAGTTTGATGAGAACTAGCGAGGCATTGATATGTGACCTCGTATTTAAGAAAATGTTAAGAAGATCTCGAGCGATGGAAGTCAGCACATCTAATAGCCACGACAAAGAGAAATGAATATCAAAGTCCACCGGTTTTCGTTGCCATGGTACCCAGAGGCTCGAGCTTCATGTTTCGTACATGACAATGAGCCTCGTCCTGAAATCTCCCCCGGATGGAAGAACTGGGTCATGTCATCGGTATGCTACCAGCTGCTTTGTGTTGGTATGTGAACTACGCATGAAGTCCGTAGACCTCGGCGTTGCGTCTTCGAATCGAGTGAACTGGCCACATCCGGTGCGGTTCTCTAAAAGTTGTTCTTCTGTACGGAACCGGTGTTTCCAGGTCGCCCGGCTACTTTTCGGGTTGCCAATAGATTCAAACGGGTTCCAAAGCGGGTCCTCGAGGCATCTTTTCGTACCTGCAGCCAGTCGAACAGCACGGGGCTTAGATCGTTCAAGTCTATGCCAACGAATCACTGGGATTATCTACGAGTACTCAAGTTCGACCGCTATCTTGTACGCTACAAGGCTGAACGCTCAGAACGCCCAGAATTTAGGTTCGCTTCAACCTGACATCACTTTTTAAGTGAATTGTTATCCCCCATCGTCAGAATCAGCGTAGCCGTTTGGCAGCTTGGCTTTTTCACTTCTTCCAGTGTTGTTCTGTCTTATCGACCTTAACAATTGCTCGACAATGACTCAATTTCACTTTACGAACATTGATTCAGTGACTCACCATCGTGGCACAAATTTAGTACCAACATGAAGCGGAAAACTCGCTGAATAATTTCATAACTATCCCCTCAGATAACAAGCCTCATGCAGGGTTTTTTATCAGTATAACTACTATAAATGAAATCGAAAGTTGTGAAGGTCCGTTAATCAAAAACACCTTATAATTGACCTTTATCTTCAACTTTACCAAAATCTCGACCCAAAAGGCCCTCGAACTGAAGTCCCCTGAGAAACAATGGCTTTTCCAGAATTTGGCCATGCCTTCAAATCTCAATATTTCTCACTCTTGGATCCTGAAGTGACGTTGGTCAACCATGGCTCTTTTGGAACTACACCAACATGCGTTGTTGAAAAACAAAAGCAGCTTTGTGAAGATGCAGAACGGTATCCTGACAAATACTTAACGGACGAAGTCGAGGTTCTTTATAAACGGCAAATCAGGCTCCTTGCAGACTATCTTAAACTGGACTGGAGAAACTTGGCTTTGGTAACTAATGCAACGGTAGGTGTTAACACAGTACTTCGTTCAATTCCATGGAATTTTTCTAAGGATAAAGTACTTATCCATTCTACAGGCTACGAGGCGTGCGGGAACACCGTGAAGTTTTTATCTGAGTATTTTAATTTGCAGTACGATGTCATTGACCTCACGTATCCAATTGAGGACGAAAAGGTCCTTGAAGCTTTCGAGGACAAACTCTCTACAGGGGAGTACAGACTGTGTTTGTTCGACATGATAAGCTCGATGCCAGGAGTGCAATTGCCTTATCAAGACCTTATCAAACTGTGTCAGAAATATAATACTTTGTCTCTTCTTGATGGTGCGCATGCTGCGGGCCAAGTGGACCTTCAGTTTTTAGATGAGCTTCAGCCAGACTTCATGACTACAAACTTGCACAAATGGCTCAGTGTCCCGAAAAGTTGTGCTTTGCTTTACGTCAACCGTAAACACCATGCGACTATTCAGACAATGCCGATATCCTGGAACTTTTCTGCGGAAGCATGCCGCGCTATTGAAAATCCACAAACGGTTGCTGAAATTGAGCACAATGACCTTTTAATGCACAACAAGTTTTTTTTCGTCGGTACCATATCGTATTCTACTTACCTCTGCATTGAAGAGGCTTTGAAGTTTCGTCAAAGTATCTGCGGTGGTGAAGAACGCATTCGCAGGTACCAATGGGAACTACAGGACGCTGCTGTCAAGGCCGTTACTCTCGCTTTAGGGTCGGGCTCCAGGTTATTACAAAACTCAACCAATACTTTGACTACCCCAGGATTGTTCAACGTGAGCCTACCGCTAGACGCTAAGTACCTTTCTGCTCAGCAGAAACTTTCAACTGACTTTCATCGCTTCAGGCGTTTCAAAGCTCGCTGTGATGTTTTAACTCGCTCCAAAAAGGCGTATGCACCATTTTATTTCCATGGTGATGAATTATGGATCAGGTTTAGCGCTCAGATCTTCAATGAGGTTGAAGACTACGTTCTAGCAGCCAAGATTGTAAAAGCAATCATTTACGAGAATTTGGATGAGGAGCTGCGCTCCGAATTGTAACCGTTCATCAATATTCGAGAACCACTGGAAGAATGCGAGCTATGCCGCTCAATTGCGGCCCCGAAGAGACTAGTTGATAGACCAAAAATATGAAGCATGCTGATTTCTATTTCAAGACTTGCTTAAGAACTGGCAGTTTGTGGCATTGAGTGTAGAAACTTTCGATGTTATGACTGCCGGTTCCTTTGAAGCTGATTGGAAACTGCGGTCAGGATGGAAAGCGCATACTTTGAGCGTGAACTCCGTTGAGCACTATATAGAATGATTATTAAACATACTTAGAACCCTGCGTTCCGATCACTTTGAAGTGTTGATAATTTCTCGAGACCCATTGGGATGAAAAGTGCCGCCTCTCACGTACGCGACTGTCCTCGCCGCACCGAAATGAGAAGCAGATGCAAAGACGTTGAATTTTTATCCCGTACTTGAAACGGTACCCTCTTCACCATAGCGTGAAGACATTGAATCTCGTGCTACAAAGAGACGCAATTCTGTTCGAGGACGAAAGACAAAGGTGAATCAATATAGGCTGTCCAGCAGCGCTCCACTCCGTATGGGGTGGCGTTTCTGTAGTCATAAACCACAGCAGCCAACACAAAGTGTTGAGATTGTCTTCAATCTTTGAATGTCCCAGGGGCAGACTTATCTGAGATCTCCTAGAGTCAATCGCATCATACTTCTAGGATACACTCCAATCCTGAAAATGCGACTCCATCAATCTTTCCCGGACTTTCAGCTCAGGACGATGTGCATCTAATAGTGCTCATTGCACTAGTACTAACTTTCGCACGCTTATGAGCCATTATTTGAGATAGTTTCGAGTTTGATATCGCTACCATGATGTCTCATTACGCCGTAAGCATGATACTCTTGAATAACTGACCCACTTCATTCCAGTCGTCACCACTTGGCAGGGCCCCTTTTGCCGCGCACAAGACGATGTTCAATCCACCCACGTCTGTGGAACAACAATTAAGGTCAAACGTGAACCTGAAACTGCCTGTTGCCTGTGCAAATATTAGGTCTTGGATTTGATATTCTCCAGCTCCTCCCTGCTGTGGAAAAAAGCCGACATTGCTTAACATGGTACCCATACGCGGCTTATTTAGGAAAGCTTGTGTGATGGCATGATCCAAGTTTTTACTTTCATACATTGAATCTAGCATCAAAGCGCCCAATGAGTTGAGAAAATGATTTTGGCGTTTTGCTTCACCAAATACGTCGTAGTAGTATTCTACTAGTTTCCAAAAAGCTTTTGGATCATCCGCCACATCGAAGGATGAAATCAGATAGTTGTAATTCGTGCCCCCAACATTGCAACCGAACCGGTAGTCTCGCATGAGCTTATGATCATCGGATGGCAGTAGTGCCGCAGTGTTCATAGCGACCAAGATATTTGTCAATCGCTCTCTCAAACTATTCGTAAAAATCTTCTCGCACTTGTGCATTGTCGCGAACCAGCAAGCTTGCAAGAATGGGGTGAAAGTGCATCTCGAATGCACTTGAGTTTTCATTCTCATTTTCACCCGTGTTAACTCCTGCGAAGAAAGTTTCAAAAAAACACTGTAAAATTCGTTTCCATCCGGTTCACTCACCCTTTTTATAGGTGGTCCAGTCGACTTATAACCGGCAAGTTCTCGAACTACCTGGCTGCCAACCATGCGCGCCAGATGGATTTTTGGCGCTTTATAATCGAGTTTCGACTCAATTGGAGCAGGAAGCTTCGGCAAAAGGCAGTAGTCCTGGCTATAATTGAATATCGCACCTACGTTGGTAGAGGGCAATTCGGGATCATTCAAACGTGCCTGTAAGTCGTGAACGAAATTAGAGGCAGACACGCCGTCACTGCAACAATGGTTCGACAAAAATAAGAATTTGCGGCAATAAGTACCATTGTCTTCGAAGAAACATAGGACCCGCCAATTGGGCCTCGAATCGTGATTGTAAGGTATGCGAATCGAATTAACAAGCTGGAAAATCTGACTTGTGTAGCGGCCACCATTGCTTCGGAATTCTGCTAGTATCTTAGCAACGACATCATTTGATTCAACTTCTGTGTTTAACAGCACATCTGAAATATGCAGTTTTTCAAGCACTCGAATGTAGTCATGCTCGGCCCAGGGCTTTGACAAATATTCGTTACTTTGATAGAAATTACCATCTCCAGCAAATTTGTTTTCCACCACAGTGTGTAGTAAAAGTGGATGTTCCAAGCAGATCACTCGCAAGGCGGAAGACAGTTGTTCCGTCGAAAATGTCTTGTTCATCTCGCAAAAAAGTCCGAAATTCGAATACAGATCTTGCCTCTGAGCTAAAGCAAAGTAGTTTTCGATATGTCCCATCTTGCGAGCATGTCCGAGCGAGCATAACGTATCCAATTTTTGCGAAGCAGAATCCTGGGTCATTTTAACTATCTCGACAATATCCTTTTCAGCGATTCAAAAGCTTCCGATGAGCATGCTTGAACCATTGGCCCCTGCTCAGTCCATCCCAGGGATCACTGATCGACCCCGTTTTATAGCATGTTATTCGATACCGTAAGATCCATAGTCAACCACAACGTACACTAGATCGACTCTTGTGTGCCAGGAACCGATCCGATCTACGATCAATCAATGCCTGAGAGAACCTCAAATACAAGCAAATTTCTTCAAGATCGCATGCCTGTCGGCAAAATGAAGCTCCTTGACCTCCGCTTTTATTCTTAGTGTAAAACTATGAGTTTGTTGGTGTGGCACTTGAGGCATTACCGAGGTATCTTCTCAGATCTCATGACTAGCCTCGGCATGTTGTATCAAAAGCCTTTGGTTTCTTCGAGCTCCACAGCAGTCCTTAGAGCCGTGCATGGCCCTTGAATCGAGATAGGCTATCTTTGTCTCGCTCCTGTTTGCTCGGGTGTCCTTTATCAACAAAGACAATGTACATTATGCAGCTTGACGTGCCTTAGTGCTTAAATGTAAATGTTCGACACAGCCGTTTAGTTGCGGCTCGGTAACGGCCCATTGTTGGGCGACCCAGTTTACTAATCGAGCCTCGACACGAGAGGCGAGTTTTTGAGCACTGTCCCCTGAGACTTCGTAATCGGACAAAGATTCCTGCATGCCATTGAAAATCGAAAGGTAAGCATCTTGTATGTAGTTGAGGCACGAAGATTCGGCTTTAAAGTTGACTTCTGATGGAAGTGGGCTCTCTTTAGGCAAAGGGAACAAAGCATGCAGTTTCCGATTGGCGATTCGCTGATCTATACTCTGCGACTCGTACTCGAGGCGTGAGCTAGCAGGCAGAAACTGATGTTCAATCCACCGTAAGTATTCATCGGTAGACTTCTGGTCCCAGGATCCAGGCGAAGAGAAGCCGTAGGATGTTTTTGTGAGAAGATCGTCGGATGTCCCTAGGTTTGAAACTCTTAGCCAAACAGTACAGTAACTGTTTAAAAATTGGTTCATTTCAAGTAGTTTGTAGCGTAGGCCTAAAATGAGGTATGCAGCTGTCCTGAGCTCCGCATACTCGTGCAATTTGAGGTCTCGGACCCTCCGGTGTTCTGGTATCCCGAACTCGCAGAAATCAGTTCTTGCTTCCGTGAAACGCATCAGCTCTAGCGTGTAGAAGAACAGATGTGGCGGGAGTCTCACTGCTAGCAGAAGCTTCAATAAAAGCGACTCTGTAGTGATTGGGTAGGATATTTTTATGCGACTGCAGGTGTGGGACAATTTGTGGTAAAATTGTGCAGCTGTGGGCGGATTTCCTCCCTCCAGAACCTGCAGATAGTAGTTTGGGAGACTCTTGCGCCACGAGGACGGTAGTTGCATGTTTGCTTTGAAATATATCAGTTTCATCGAGCATATCCAACGCAAATAGTCTGGCCAAAACGCTGGCAACTTCAAATGCACACCTGCCGTGTACAGAAGCGCCAAAGTCGACAGTAACGAGAGCCCCATTCTTCTGCTGTGGTTCTGTGAGTAATTAAAACGTTCCGTTGGCGTCTCGTTCTGGGTCTCCAAGTTTTCACTTTCATCGTGGTCCAGAGATTTCAAAAGACGCATCCACATAGTTTTCACAACGTCTCGAAAGATAGGCGGGAACTTTTGATTCTCAATGAGCCATCGACATTGTAGCTTTAGTATATGCTGAAAACAATTTAGAAATAAGCGGTCTGCTTCTTCCCCGTAGACTTTAGCAAATTCGCTTGATTTTTGGCTGCTCTGCGATTGTGAGTTCATGCTGGAACGAAAATTGCCGGTAGCGTTTGTAGTCAAGTTCAACCGTCTTGTAACAACCCCCATACTATTGATATCGTCCTCATCGTCATTAAACTCCACGTCACCCTCCATAACGTGTCCGTACTGGCATGTTCTTCGCCCATCGATTATACGCCATAGCCGCGACCTACAGTTGTCTGTTCCACATAGCGGGCCTCTGAAAAACGTTGACATCGACGGATCACCCAATTAGATTTGAAGTAAGCCTTGGGAAAAGGTGGTAGCGTCGAGAACGTGTGCTTTTGGCCTTTTAAAGGAAGCTTTTGGTCTGAAATACCTACAGTTTTTCAATCTCTCGGTTAACTACTCATATATATGTATATACGTCAGAATAATGATGAGAGCGATGAGCTTAAATACTGAAAACCGAAAAGCTTAAATTTGGCGATACTAGGAGTACTTAAAGATCGATGTGGGTTCCGTAATTCGCTCTCGATGAGTCTACAAGATTTTGGCAGCTTCGAAATGTCAAGAACGACTAAAAACGGCTTGGAAAATGCCAATCTACCATAAAAGCTTCAAATTATCAGTCAAAAACCATATGTTGTCTAGTGGTTGTGTGCTCTGTTTTTGCCGTTATGATGGTGGCTTTGAGGTTGGAAACTTTGTCGAAAAGACCCAGATCCCATCATGGGCTGAAATTGTAGAGCCTGCGTATAATTGAAAGGCGACATGGGAGTTGAAGAATGAGGCGGACCACCAGCGACAAAATTCTGACCTGGATGCGGAGAAGATACGTTTAGTGTAGGGGGTGGGCTGGCACTGTTTCTATCTTCCCCAAAAGGCATCATTTGCATCATTTGCGGATAGTATGTTGGAGGCTGGAACGGCATGTACATATTTCCATTGGTTCCGGGGCCCATCATGTACGGATTGTTGGAGTTTCCAGGACCCATGGGCATCCCCATCATCATTCCGGGCATCCCCATCATGTGAGGGCTGCCAGTATTCGACATAGCGCCCATATTGCGCTGCTGCATCTTCAGTTGCGATCTATGCATAGCAGTGCGCTCATCAGGAAATAGGCTCTTGTAAGATTGTTCCACATTGCCCATCCATGTGGGCGCCGTAAAGTAGGGTTTCTCGAAGATCAAGACGGCGGGGCCCTTGTTATGTTTCTTTTCCTCATCAAAAACTTCCTTGGCTTTCGTAAACATGTTGAAACTTCTTGCAAAATCTTTTTCATGAGATTGCGGCTTCTGGGCGCCCAAAAATGAACCATGGCTAACGTTGCGTCTACGAATTATATTCGCATGTCTGCTAGACGATGAAGGGGACACGGATGTTTGAGTCGAGGGCCCTCTGCTGACAGTTTTTTTCAACTCGGCCTTGCCGCTCAAAGGTGTTGAGCCACGAGAAGATCTGGGCCCCCGAGTGATGGCAACATTGCCCTGGACAATAGGTGGAGTATTGGTCGGTTTTGGAGGTAGCGATAAGTTGACTTTCAATGCTGTTTGTGTGCCCCTCGGAGAAGTCTCATTTTCCCTTTTGAACATTGTCTTCACTTCTTCGGGCATATCGTATGGAACTTTGAATTTTTCTGAAAACTCTTTGAGCGCATCTAGTTGATTGAGTTTTGGTTGGGACCCGGACTGAACTTTATGAGCAGTCTCACGAGGTTTAGGAGCCTCGGATGGTGGTGGTAGCACGTCAGCTGCTCTTGAAGAAATGATGGCTGGATCGTTGTTGTGAGGCTGATGTCTTAAAGTAGGAGGCACGTATTTTTTGGTCTTGGCGGGAAGACTTTTTGCATTCATCTTCAATTGAGCAAGCAATTCATCGCCTCTACGATCCACGCCAGAGTATTTGTCTTCTTCATCCACACCAGAATCATCGATGACCAGACCTCTTTCTTCAGCCAAGTGAACATTTCCAGTGGTGCCTTGGGATTCAATATCTTTCGCAATTCTGTCAGCTTCCTTTAAACGTTCGTTATAACTGGGATCTTTCTTGTTAATCTTGGTAGTGTAGAGATGCTCGTCGAACGACGAAGTTATACCGAATTTTTCTTCATTAACAGCAAACTGGTTCCACGATTCTTTACTGTCCTCTAACGCATCACCAAGCGCGAATTCTTCATGCGGCTCTGGAACCCACCTTTCCAATTTTCTCTCTCTGATTTCGTTCTTATTGCCGGAAATGTCTGTATCTGTCTTGAAGGCAGACATTACCGATTCAACAGGACGTGTTGACCCATTTGTAGGATGTGAGGCCTTCAATTGAGGCTTGACTTCAGGCTCCACTTCTGCCTGAGTTACCTTTTGAATCACCTCTTTTGCGACTTCTGATTGTTTAGCTTCAGTCTTGATTTCCGTTGCTGCACCATCATCAGTGATATTCTCTTTCGACGCCTTAGGGACTTCGGATGCTTCATTTAAAGCCTCCCGCGGCTTTTCGTCCGTACCAAACTCCACATTTTGTAGCTCTAGCTCTGCTACATCGTCGCCCTTTATAACCAGGTTTTCGATCAAGTCAGACGCCAATTGTTCAGCATCAAAGCTATTTTCTACAAGTCTGGCCTTTTGAAGAACAACGTTAACGCCATTTCCACCCGTAGGATCGCATGCGGTTAGCAAACCTTGGTATTTCGCTCCATTCGTAACTGTCACCAGAGCATCAGAACCAATACTATTGATCAAAAGATAATTCAAACGGTCGTTGAACGACCGTGTTGTATCTTCAGACTCGTAGAACCCAATTCCTGTGCCACTACGATGAGTTCCATTCGAAGGGCCTCCACTTGCGTCTCTTTTCTTTCCATTATACGTCCGGCTACCCTTCATGCTATCGTGAGCTAAATACCTAAAAGATACCGGTCAAATTTCTATCAAGGACGACCAGCTGATTGGAGGTCCTACTAACGAGCAATGGGGCCCTTGAAAAATCAAAGGGGTTACTCGATTGAATTGAGAAACTGGAAAAACAGCTTTAAAGGTGAGTTTTAAGAAACCTTGACGTTTATTTGAATAAACTACCTTGATGTGAGTTACGTACAAGACTATGGGCCAGAACCGTATTTCCAGGTCACGTGTATCGGTGAGAATTTAAAACTGACACTTTTTAAACCGTGTATAAGTTCATTTCTGTTGAGACCTACAAGTTCGTGTCGTCTCTTTGCGTTGGTGTATCAGGTTTCAGGGGAGTCGCAGCCTTGGGTTGCCGAAAAAAAAAACTTGTACTTCTCACGGATGATCGTGGTCGGTGAGTTGCTCTCACTAGGTCATTCCAGCTAGGGAGATGCTTCGCTAGGATATATATGCCTTTCATAGCTTCGAAGATACCCTGGAATCATGTGCCTGGATCTTTCAATGCACCTGTTTGAATATCTTTAAAACTTTGTAAGACCTCTTGATAGTTTTTGATTGCGGACAAATTATCTTGTAATTGTGAGGGTGGAACGGGAGAATCTGCGTCTTGTAGTCGAAGATTAAGGTCGTCGACATCGTGTTGGTAGCGTTCAGTGTTGGCCTGACCGTCGCGGAGCAATCCAAAGGAGTTGATCATGGCTTTGCTGAGCGCCGGGTGGAGATTGGCGGAAATCCGGTCGGTTAGCTGTTTGAATTTGCGTGCATTGCGTTCAGTTGTCTTGGAACGCAGCGTTTTCAATTCATCCAATTTAGTCTGTTCCCTTTGAACCTGGAGCTGTAAGGCCTCCACCCGTGCAGACTCCTGTGAAAAACGGCTCTGCATGAATTGTCGCTTGGCGTAGATGTACTCGATGTCCAAATCACGATCTGCACAGCGTGAGGGAAACCGGGTTTTGGAAATCCGGCGTTTAATCTGGTCCAACAGCTCAAAAAGCATTTGTTCTTTTTCCTCATGAATGCTACGCAAACTGCGGTCCAAAATTACACGCTCACATTCTCCTTCGTATTTGGTAAAACATTGTTCTAGGGCAATTCCCATATTGCTTTCAAAGATACTTTCCAAACTCGATACCAGATTTCTTGACGGTTTTTTCCAGCCCCGCACCTCATAGTTTTGAGGTAAACGACGTCTAAACTCTTGTTGTACCAACGTATTGAAATCCCATAAATCATCTGTTTCTTGTCCCGTTTCAAAATTGCCGTCAACGTTGAACTGCACGCGTTTGGAGGGACTGATTTCTGGCAACAGTCCCGTACCAGATTTCACAGGGGTGTCCATTGAGAGGCTGTCATCATTCACAAAAAGCGCTTTACCATTGTTTTCATTTTGTGGATTTGGTTTATCTAGTCGAAATGCATCGCCGTCCAATTGCATAAAGCTTTCATCTTCATCGGATCTTACCGCCTCTAATTCGCTATCATCTGCTTCAGGGGTTACAATTTCGTCGAGTATCAATTGTTTAACACTCATACTGGTGCATTTTGGGATGTTTAAAGCTTGATCGAGCAGTAGTGATGTTAAAGGTTGTGTTTATCGATTGAAAGTTAAGAGTGTTAGTTTACTTAATTTAACAATAAGTGTCAGCGACAATTTAGAGATGACTGAAAACATTGAATCAAGAACAAAACTTGAAAATACAGTGGAATGGGGAAGAGCTTGTAGAGTTTTGGAACGCTTCTTGGGGTGTTCTAATGAAATTGGTACGTTAAGCAGAATTATATTTATGTCAGCTCTTCCGGAGAAGCTGATTATTGGTGTTTTGATGGTCATTGCAACAAGTGAGTGGGGAGGTTACGGTTGTCCGATCGAAACCTACTGTATGGGTCACTAATTGAAGGTATTAACAGAAAGCCAGGAAAGACGTCCCGCCTACCGCCATGCTGCCGTTCTCAAGTAACGACTGACGCTGGTAATCGGCGCTGTCGCTAATATTTACAGGCAGTCACTGTCACTCACTTGTTTTGTAGCATCTACTGTTAAGGATTGAGAGCTTCAGTGGTTTTGGTCCCCTACTGTTTACAAATGACTCGTAACGGAATTGTGCTGAAGAATTTGCACTATTTACAGGTAATCACTGATGCTCAAGTCCTCAATTGCGCTGAAGAACTTACTACTATTTACAGGTAATCACTGATGCTCAAGTCCTCAATTGCGCTGAAGAATTTACTACTATTTACAGGTAATCACTGATGCTCAAGTCCTCAATTGCGCTGAAGAACTTACTGCTATTTACAGGTAATCACTGACGCTCAAGTCCTCAATTTTGCATGTAGTTTTTACAAGTCACATTTGACCGCTGATACTCTCAATCGTGAAAATTTAACAATAGCTGTCACAAGTAGTTACTGAGGCTCTCAATTGTTCAATTTTGCTTAAAATATTCTCTACTATTCACAAATTTCTGACGCTCTATTTGTTGAGTAATGATGATATTCATTTCGCTGATACTCTCAATGGTTCAGCAATGCTAAAGGCCATCACCGTCGTTCACAATATTCTCTACTATTTGCAGCTTGAGATTCTAAACTGTTGAGTATTGATAATAATCATTTCGCTGGTGCTCTCAGTTGTTCAGCAATGCCAAAAGCCATTTCTACTCTTCACAACTGATCACTGACGCTCTTATTGTTCAACTGTGTTACTAGCCATCACTGTCATTCACAATCGATCGCTGATGCTCTCAATCTTTCAGCAATGCTGAAAGCCATTTCTACTATACACAACTGATCGCTAACGCTGTCAATTGTTAAAAAATGCTCCTGGTCATCAATATCATTCACAATTGATCGCTGATGCTCTCAATCTTTCAGCAATGCCAAAAGCCATTTCTACTCTTCACAACTGATCACTGACGCTCTCATTGTTCAACTGTGTTACTAGCCATCACTGTCATTCACAATCGATCGCTGATGCTCTCAATCTTTCAGCAATGCTGAAAGCCATTTCTACTATACACAACTGATCGCTAACGCTGTCAATTGTTAAAAAATGCTCCTGGTCATCACTATCATTCACAATTGATCGCTGACGCTCTCAATTGTTCAACTGTGCTTCTAGCTTCAATTGTTCAATTGTGCCCATCACTTACATTATCAGACATAATCTAATTTTCTAATATTCAAAACTTCCCTACAAATGCATAAATGCACATCACTTTTGAATGAATTCCCTTCTTAAACCTCAATCCCCATCATCACAAATTAACCTTCGAGGCTAGATTAAATGCTATGGACTACCTGAACGAACTGTCCCAATTGAGTATGCTCAGGCTCGACATAGTTCTCGACCGAAAAGTTGGACCCTCGATCATCTAGATAAACTACTTGTTCCAAGGTAAAATGCATCCAAGAAAGGTTTCAGAACAGGTTTCGACCGAGACGGCCTGTAATGACAACACAATTGGCCACTATGTGAATAGTGTGTACCAGCTAGTATGGTAATCGACAAGAGAATCGTCGACAAGATTGCACACTTCCTCGTTGCACGAAAAACGTATAAAAAGGCAAGCACAACAGCTTTAGGATGGTTTCGATTTGGGTCTCATTCTTCTCCCACTAAAAACAACAACCCTCACACACCCAACAATGTCCTCTTCTGCTACTCGCACCCAAACCGCAACCGAAAATTTTGCTCAATTGCAACTCAACTCAACTCCCATCACTCACGCTCTTTCCGACGTGGTGAAACAGGAAGACTGGAGTGATTTCAAATTCACTCCCATCCGTGAATCCACTGTGTCGCGCGCCATGACCTCGCGCTACTTCCAGGACTTGGATAAATTCGCCGTTAGTGATGTGATCATCGTTGGTGCTGGATCAAGTGGGTTGTCCGCTGCATATGTGATTGCTAAGAACAGACCAGACTTGAAGGTGGCCATCATTGAGGCTAACGTCTCATTAGGTGGAGGCGCATGGCTGGCGGGAAGTTTAATGAGTGCGATGATCATGAGAAAGCCTGCTCACTTGTTTTTGGACGAATTGGAAATTCCTTACGAAGACGAAGGCGATTATGTCGTGGTTAAGCACGCGGCCTTGTTCACATCCACTGTGAGCAGTAAAGTGCTGCAGTTTCCCAATGTGAAGCTCTTCAATGCCACCGCCGTCGAGGATTTGGTCACTAGACCTGCGGACAAGGGAACCGGCGTACAAGTTGCCGGTGTTGTTACCAACTGGACTTTGGTCACTCAGGCACATGACTTGCAGAGCTGTATGGATCCTAACGTGATTGAGTTGGCAGGCTACCAGAACGACGGCACTCGCGACCCCAGCCAAAAGCACGGTGTTGTGTTGTCCACTACCGGCCACGATGGTCCATTCGGAGCTTTCTCCGCCAAGCGTATCGTCTCCATTGACGGCAGCCAAAAACTAGGCGGCATGAAAGGTCTTGACATGAACAGAGCCGAGGCTGGTGTTGTCAAGCACGCTGGTAAGTACGAAGGTGTTGACTCGATGTACTTTGCCGGTATGGAAGTTGCCGAATTGCACGGTTGCAACAGAATGGGTCCAACCTTTGGAGCCATGGCCGTTAGTGGTATCAAGGCTGCGGAAGAGATCTTGAGACACTTTGCTTGATTATTTAGTTATATACACCCAATGAGTGGTTATGTTTATGTTTAAGAATTATGAACTGAATTTGTTGCGAATGTGAGCGATGAGCGTATGGAAGGGCAGCGTATACTTAGCTAAGGTTCAGGAGAGCTATGCAAGCGTGGCGAATTTGCCGTAGAGGATGTGATAGACGTTGGAGTCACCGCCCTTCTTGATGATCTCGATAGTTGTCTGAACTTCAGCGATGACGTCTTGCCCGTCCTTAAGTCTGAGCAAATTGATGCGGTGAGCGACACAGTATTCATTTTTGATTTGGTCGCGCGTTTGATTGATAGCGAAGCGCTCTTCACCTCCAAACATCTTCACCGGCTCAAAGTGTTGTATACCGTCGAATTCGATGACAAGATTATATTGAGGGAGGTAGAAATCGCATTTGAGCGGCTGCATATGTCTCAACCCTGGAAAAGATTTTTGCTGCTCAAAGACGTGAGTTGTAGTTTCAAGCCACGCACGAATCTTTTTCTCGTGCTGAGACTCGCAACACGTCGCACACCCATTGCCCTGGAGGTGGTTGACCGCTCTTTGAGAGAAATGCTTCTGACACTTGTTGCAAAAAATTGTGACGAAATCGTTCAAGGTGGATCCGAGAACGACGTCGTCGTATCCATAAGCAGAACCATGTATGACCTTCGATCTTGCGATAAACTCGTCACGCGTAATCCTCTTGCTCTCGAGGAAGCAGATGTAGCAGTGAAAAGCGCTGCGTTTCCTGATGTGATCTCCTGGTTGTTGCCAGAAATCTCCATGTGCTTGGCAAGTGATACGCATCTTTGTCTTGCTATTCTTGTAAGAGGATCGATCATATTCGAACTTCCCCGGATACAAAGCTGAAGCGGTTGCAACAAAGGCATCGAAAAACACACATGTGGGGCAACCTACGCCTTTCAAATGCTTATCAGGGAGGCACACAAACGGACCATGAGACTTGCAAATGATCGATACACCGGTACGTTTTTGCTTGTAAATCATGCTTGTATAGTCGTAGATGCCACCATGAGTCTCACGGGCCAGACGTAGGAACATGGTTCTTGTGAGCATCTTTGATGGCTTTCCACGGTTCCTACATGAAATATTGCCACATTTTGGGCAGCCGTGGCCACTCAAATGGTGGCCGGCGACCTGGACAAACTCGCCGTGAAGTTTGCACCGAATGCTAACACTTTCGAGATACGAGGAATAAACAACGTTTGAATAGTCGTACTGGGAGTTGTGGATGCGATTGGACACCTGAATGAACTTCTGAGTGTCGTAAAGGAAAGCCTTTTTCGTTTTCTCTCTCCCACATTTGCCACAGCCTCCACCACGGCGATGATCGTTAGCACGCTGTTCTTGGATACCATGGTTTGGACATATGTACTTGATCTTCGCGTTCCAAATGGTGTATTTGGTAATAGAATAGTCGTAGAAGCCGGCGTGTTTTGCATTGCATTCCTTGATAAACTCTGCGTTGGTCTTTGTTTTGGTCATTGTGGGTTTGTCGAAATTAGCCTCGGCGGCTATCCGTTTCGCGTGCTGCGACGCGTCAGTGGTGATGTCGTGTGGAACTATCACGAAAAGAGTGTAAAATGTCTTTAATCCAGTTGAATACCTCGTTAACATCCCTTTATCTAGCTTGCTTCATCTGTCTATGCTTAGACCTCTTTTATATTCTTGTCACCTTGTCAGGTTCATCATGAAACTTTATGTGTTTCAGGTTGAGCTTCCGCTCAATCTTAGTTAGCTAGTCTTAGCCTGAAAGTAGTCGAGTTGGTGTAACAGAATGGGCCCAAGCCATGGCGGTATCAAGATTGCCAAAGAAAAGTGTTTAAAATGCTTCAAGAATTGATATGTGCAGTTTCCTACTGAGCCTAAGGTGAGCAATTGCATGTGTATAAGAAGCTACTCCCTCCACTCCCTCTACTCACCTCTATCAAATTCCAAATTCTCATTAAATGTGTACAAACCGTTGCTTAAAAATCCTCATCAAAGGCAAACCCGTCGCCTTGTGTTTCGGTTTTGCTAGATTTGGCGATAACACCAGCCTTTTGGTAATCCGAAACTCTTTTTTCGAAAAAATTGGTCTTACCAGCTAGCGAAATGTTTTCCATGAAATCAAAAGGATTGGATACCTTATAAAACTTGTCATTACCCAAAGCCACCAACAATCTATCAGCAACAAATTCCACATATTGATTCATCAAATCGGCGTTCATGCCCAGCAATGATACGGGCAGGGCATCTCTAAAATAACGCTGCTCAATTTCAACCGCCTCTGTAATGATTCTTTCAACGATTTTTGGATTTGGCTTATTTTTCAAGTGTGCAAACAGCAAACACGCAAAATCCGTATGTAAACCTTCATCTCTGCAAATGAGCTCATTGGAAAATGTCAAACCCGGCATCAAACCTTTCTTTTTGAGCCAGAAAATGGCTGCAAAAGAACCTGAGAAAAAAACACCTTCAACAGCTGCAAAAGCCACCAATCTTTCACCGAAAAGTGCTTCTTCGTCTTGAATCCACCTTATGGCCCATTGAGCCTTTTCTTTGATTTGCGGGATAGTTTCGATTGCATTGAACAAAAACTCACTTTCTTTGGGGTCCTTGATGTAGGTATCAATCAGTAGCGAGTAAGTCTCGGAGTGAATGTTTTCCATCATGATTTGAAATCCGTAAAAACATTTGGCTTCCGGACTTTGCACTTCAGCAGAGAAATTTTCCACCAGATTTTCGTTGACTATCCCATCCGATGCTGCAAAAAACGCTAGCACCCGCGATAGGAAATAACGTTCATTTTCGTTCATGCGATTGTTCCAATCGTGTATATCCTTGGATAGATCGATTTCCTCCGCGGTCCAAAACGACGCCTCGGCGCGTTTATAGGCTTGCCAGATTTCATGGTACTTGATGGGGAACAGAACGAATCTGCGTTTATTTTCTGCCAGCAAAGGCTCGTGCTGTTCCATTTCTTTAAGTTTGTGACGATGAACTTGGTGTGAACGTAGAAACTTGTGATGTTCTGCAGCAGCTTTGCTGAGTCTGGACTCGAGTTTTTGGTCTTCTGATGATCCAGCGTTTCCCGAGTCTTCTAGCTCATTAACGGCTTCCAATGTGTTGGCGAGATTGTTTTTGGCGTCTTTCAATTCCAGGTCTGAAAGAGCATTAGCTGCCACCTTAGAAGGTGTTTCCTTGGGGTTCACCATACTGAGTGAGTGTGAGTGAGTGTGAATGTGTTTCAATAACGACTAGATTCCAATATCAATCAAATTCTTCCCAACTTTTGACGACTTTAAGTACCTTTTCGTACCCTGAGTATCTAGAAAGAGGAGTTGGTAGTTGTGGATGTGCCCTAAGGTGATTTAAAATTTTTTATATAGTTCACCCCCTTTACGCGTTTTTCTTTTTGGAAAATTCGCTCGTTTACGCGTCTTGAGAGGCACGTGATGTATTTATAGGGTGTGGCCTGATGTCAATTTTCAACTCACCGAATAAAAAAATTAATCATGGTTGCTAAGAGATTCGAACTCTTGCATCTTACGATACCTGAGGATTCCGCTGTATTACAGCGTTAAGAAACGAGTTTCTTGAATCAGGCGCCTTAGACCGCTCGGCCAAACAACCTATTGTTGAAGGAGGAGAGTGATGTGGGTGGACATAGCTCTAGAAGAACATCACGTTAAGGTTTCTTAAGGTGAGTCGGAACCAGAGATGAGGTGAGGAGAAGAAGAACGAAGGATTAACAGAAAGCGTTAGAACTCTTGGGATTAGAACTCTTGGGATTAGAACTCTTGGGATTAGATCTCTTGGGATTAGATCTCTTTTCTATGTACTGGTGACGAGGACTATGGTGAGGATTGAAACTTAACGATATCCACACGACTCAAGTAGATTACAATACCTTAAAATGTCGGTCAAGCCGACCATTGACGTGATAGGCAAGCAGACAATTGACGTTATACATTAGATGATCATTAACACGACCTCTTTGTGACAGAACACGCAAACTGCTCTACCGGCGTTACAATTTCGGGGTACTAAAAAATCATAAATTTCATTAAATATTTCCTTGAATACAGATCACACACCACCATGAACTCTTCCTCACCACTTAATGCGCACCTTTCAAATCCTTTTCTGTTTCCAAAGTGTGGCCTTGGTTCCGCTCTTTTTTCCAAATTTCCACCATTTCAGAGTCTCTATATAGGTATTTCAACACACCAGTTCCAAAAACGCCCAAAAGGATAAACCCACAGGCGTATCCCACAAACTGGTTTGCGGGTGTGTATAGCCGGGTTGTATCATTTTTAGGTCTCGAGATATTGCTTACTCTTCTCACAACCAGTTTTCTGAACAATGGATTCATTTTAAGTCCGTTACAATGCGAGATGAGCTTTGAGTTTTGAGGTTGGAATTTTTGAATGGCAAGCGATTACTCCCGCCTTATATATGTATGTTGGAATATATGTAGTTAGAGCCAGTTAGGGATAGAGATATACAGGATGGGATGTCACACACACAGCTTATTGCTAATGGAGGTGGGGCAAATCCTGGTCCCCTTTGCATCTTGCGAGTACGAGTACGGGGTACATTTTAAACCTTGATATGTACCCCAGGTTTACTCGTAGATCCACGCCTGCTGGTTAAGTTTCCAGTCGTTGAGCTCTTCGGGCTTGAACCATAGAGAAATCTCGTGGTTTGCGGACTCCACAGAGTCTGAACCGTGACACACGTTTCTGCCCATGTCGATGGCGAAATCACCTCTGATAGTACCAGGAGCAGAGTTTAGAGGGTTAGTAGCACCCAAGATCGCACGGCCTTGACGCACCACGTCTTTGCCTTCCCAAACGGTAGCCAAGATAGGACCAGACATCATGTAAGACAGCATCTTGGGGAAAAACGATTTGTTGACGTGTTCAGCGTAGTGTTCCTTGAGAAGATTCTCAGTTGGTGTCACCAACTTGATGCCCACCAATTTGAAACCTCTGTCTTCGAAACGACCCAAGATCTTGGAGACAAGGCCTCTTTGGACACCGTCTGGTTTGACGGCAATGAAGGTTCTTTCGTTCTGGGACATTATGTAGTGAGTTTGTATATAAGAGCTATATATGCTGAACGGACACCAACTAACTAGAGTGATGAACGATTGATCTGAGAATCTTAAAGAGGTTTTTGTAGTGGAATAATGTTGAATCCATGGGTTACCTAGGGCGGGATTAGCTAGAATTTTTGAACCTTCCGGAATTCTCGCTCTGTACGACACTCTTTTCTATATACGAAGGTATTTCCTACGTGAAAAGGGACAAGAATAGCGGGGAATTAGGGCATCTGGAGAGGTCTTTTTAACGAGAGATTGACGAGATTGAGGAGAGTTGACCATTGTCGTGGAATCCAGCCATTGCTATCACGAATTGAAAGCATCTTACGAGACTTTACAGAAAGCATTACAGGAACGTACGTCAATCAAACTTTAAAATGTATGAATATCATATCACTAAGAACGGAAACATCTCGTTATCATCTCTCCTAACGTTACAATGAAGTGTGAGTAAGCGATTGATGCCGATTTGAGAGCCATACACCGGGGTTGGTACATTTGTAGATGCGGTTTTTGTTTTCGTGGTGTTTTCTGTATTTTTATGGCACCTACACACAAAAATAACATTCGGGAAATTTCACATTTTTAATTGTCATCGAAATCAAGATGTGATGTTGCAGGTTGAACCAACCATGGTCTCGTTTTGATCATGACTCGACGAGAACTTCGGGCCGGTGAGCTTCTTGTACAATTCATCAATTTCACAGGCGCACGTGACACACGGGTTCAAATCAAGAGGCTAATATTCAGCGTTCTTTACCCATTTCGAGGGGCTGCTTCCACCTTCAGTAAAACTGGTACACGACTACTATCACCACGGCTTTTAAACGTGTCCCTATCCCAGGAAACTTATTGTGTCGCTAACGTCACGTGACACCCTCCGGAATCATCTTGTTTGCAAGTCACTGACATTGGACCACTTGCGTTCCACTTAGGTCCACACTGAACAAAGTATGCCCAGCGAACGACATACCATCACCACATTATTGTGAGCTTCAAAGAATAAACCCATTTCAAAGCTTCTTCTACTATTGTCATCATCCGATTACGACCCGCGCACGCATCACGTGACCCAACACTCCCTTTATATCCTCGATGGTGCAGCGGTCAAAGAACCTATATTTTCCAAAAGTCTCGGGTTCGAAGCCTCCAGAAAGCACAAACCCAAAATCTCCGGGTAACTCCCGCCTCTCTTTTCGGAAATATTTGAAAAATTGTTACCAAGTTGAGAGACTTTTTCCTCTAAAAGGGATCTTTAACCCAGTCAAGAAAGCTAGTTTACCAAAGTCATCTAGCTCCTCCATTAATCAACATTGACTCACAAAGAACTCATTTGAAACTATTCAAGCCATTGAAACCGCGTCACAATCTCGAGACAATTGCAAATCCTATTCTTATAGCATTTTCAAGCTTTAAATTTGGTCAACTCTAGCATTTTTGATAGCTTTTACCAATAGCCTTTTACTATACCAACGAATAATTCAAGATGTCGGACATCAACGATGAGAAAGAACTGAGCGTTAACGCTGGGGATTCCTCACAGCAGCCGCAGCAGAAGGAACGTCGCAAGATCGAAATCAAGTTCATCCAGGACAAAACAAGACGACACATTACGTTTTCAAAGCGTAAACATGGAATCATGAAAAAAGCGTACGAATTGTCAGTGCTGACGGGCACCCAGGTGCTTCTATTGGTGGTATCCGAGACTGGGCTGGTGTACACTTTCACCACGCCCAAATTTCAGCCCATTGTAACACAGCCAGAGGGTAAAAATCTCATTCAAGCGTGTTTGAACGCTCCGGAAGACGAAGACGAAGTGGAAGAGGAAGAAGACGATGCAGAGGAAGAAGAGGAGGAGGACAGTGGACACACGGACGCCGCCAAGCTGCAGCGGGCCCGTGCGGTGGTGACCGGACCCCAGCAAACACAGCAATCCCAGCAGAACCAGCAACAGGCCCAACACGTGCAACAAGACCAACAGGTCCCGCTGATTTCTTCTCAGCTACCTCCACAGATGACTCACCAGCAGCTTCCCCAACAACTCGCACAGCAGCACCAGCAACAACCGCCGCACCAACAGCCCCAGGTTTCTACGTTTGGGAACCCAGCAGCCTACCTAAACGCAGAGCAAGCTGCAGTATACCATCAATACTTCAATGGTGTCAATTCTCAGCAGGGACAGTATTGACATGGGGGACCGTCCAATTACAATAAGGCTGAGATTTTAAAATGCTCGCGGGAATACGAGCAGGCGATCTTTAGTATAATGTTTAACGCGAATTTTTTAGGACTACTACAATGCAAAATTTCAGACTCACGAGCAGGCTAGATTATACAAGCTGCACTTTCTCACTTGGTCCACTGTGATGAACATTCTGTCGTGGGAATTACAGGTGTCGCAATGGTATAAAGTGATATGACTCGCGCTGTCATCAACGTAGCGACGTTTTGAATTCAAAGTATAAAATCAATCGAAGAAGGACGACTCAATTCCGGAATATGCAAGCAATACTCCTCTTTCCAAATCTGAAACAAGTATTCGACCAGCTTGGGTAATCTTTTCGATGTCCGGAGATTCAATTAGGCATCAAAGAGTGGCGAGAACGCGGAAAAAAAATCAAAAACCAACGGAAAACTCACCAAAAACCTCAAAGATGTGATTTAGAAAAATGCGATCCTTCTGGGCCTAAATAGTCGCTTACCACTAAATATCAAGACTGGACGTGTGTGCCAACATCTATCTCGATCATAATCACCATATACGAACATCTAATTAGTATTACCAGATGAGCTACATGGGCATCGTCAACACTACATTTCAGCATTTACCAGTGTGATTCTAGCAGAGAAACCATTCAGATCTTCTCAAAGAGCTGTCAATTGGATTTGGCGCATCAATTTTAGTGGGTTGGTCAGCTATCAGTATTGCCGAGCTGTTTTAGAGTGTCGTTATATGTCCAAAAAACGCATTGTTTATCAACCTACGGATGTAGTCCTGGCTAAGGTCAAAGGTTTTCCTGCCTGGCCTGCGATGGTTGTTCCTGAAGAAATAATTCCCGAAAATGTGCTGAAAGAGAGGCTTGGGAAACCTACTCTGGATGAAATAGAAGATGAAAATGATCCCAACAATTACGTGGTTTACAACGAGCATTTGAAGTTTCGTAAGAACTTTAAGCCCCATAATTCGTATTGTATCAAGTTTTTCTGCGACGACTCCTACATATGGCTTAAACCTGTGGACTTTAAACCTTTGAGTACAGAACAATGCACCAACTGGCTACGAAATTCCAAAAAACAGAGCAAGAAACTGATACCAGCATATGAAATGGCCGCCAAGGCACCCCAGGGCATCGATGTATGGGAATTTATTGAGTACGGGTCTCAGGGCAAACCGGAGGAGGAAGAGTATGTCGATGAAGGACCGGAAGAAAGTGCGCGAAATGAAGACAACGAAGAAGAATTGTTGAGTGAGCCATTGAGCGCTGTATCGGAATCGGATTACGATGAGGGAGACCAGGTACGTAAGGGCAGTCGATCTAGCAAAAGGCAAGCAAAGGCAAAAGCAAAAGACAAAGCGAAAGGCCGTCAGACACGGAAGCGTCGCGCCGCCCATGATGAAGAAGATAACGCACTTGATACATTTGAAGAATTGCAAGAAGAGCCAAAGTCGACCTCACGCTCCAAAAAGAAAAAACCTTCCTCAAAGGTTAAACACGAAGTTCCAAAATACAAATTCGAAGATGACGAAGCTTGGTCTATAGTAGGGCTGGGCCCTCAGGAACCGTCATCATCCGCCTCGAACTCTATTGTCAACAAGCTTTCGCAAAAGAAAAATCTAGAGATTCATAACGAAATCAAAGCAGATCTGATAGACAAACTGGGTTTTGTCAATAAGTTAATGGGCGAACTTATATTCAAAAAAACTGGAAACGACGATCATGAAGAATATCATATGCTCGTTGATGAACTTGAACAATGTTCAGCGCTTCGAGGCTCTCAAGATGAATTGATAACGGTATTCTTCTCTGATCAAGAGCTCGTTACCAACTTGAGTGCACTATTCAATTTGAAACAAAGTTATCTTCGCGAAACTGGACTCTACAATAGGCTACAGGAGTGGTTCACCAGCATCTTCGGATATCCATACATTGTGAGCCCTGAAATCTGGAATGTTGACAATGTGAATGGGAAAGAGGAGCATGACATTCAAGAGGAAGAAAAGCAACCCATTCCCAATGGCATCGAGCAAGTAGCAGCCACCTGATTGTGTACCTCTGTCTTGACAGCACCACCAGAACTACATAGGGCATTTCGAAAGCCAAATGAAGCCATCGAAATCGAAACAATTAATTCTCGTTCAAATATTGTCTAAATACAATGCAGCTCGAATATCTAACGTTAATGCAGTATTATCAAGAGCTCAGTTCCCAGCCGGACTGTCCGTAGTGAACACCCAGGTACCAAGCTGAGGATTGTAACTCTCAAATTTAGTACCTGGTATTGCCTTCAAGCGGTTGATGTGTCTTTTGATGATTGGGTGATTTGGGTTTTTTATTGGTTCCCGTGTCGCTTTATCCTGAGGATAGCACCCATACTGACTAATGCGAGCCCGAACATTCAATCCTTGGCCACGAGGTGGTATTTCAGATCCATTTGGGTAAACGCTACACGACCTAGGCTCGAAGACGACAATCTGCCCGCAAAGGGCAGGCAAAGAAGTGTTCGTCAAATCCACAGGCTCAAGAAATTCGACCTTACCGTAATCTTTATGACCAATTGTAAGCCCGTTTACTTTACGAAGCTGTAAAAGAGTCATTGAAGGAAGACTTTCCAGCGATGGGGAAATGTAGTAGCCATCATCCTCGAAAGAGACGTCATCGCCCAGGACGCCGAGTTTTCTCTGAAAACCGTCAGCTTTTGTGACATCGCCGGTGGCGGGAGCTAAGTTTTCAGCCTGGGGCGCTGTAGACTTACCGATGGGTGTTTTGGTCGTATGATTGTCTGTGAATGCCAATTTACCCGAATCGCCCGCTAACAAAGGCGTAGCTTTTCTATCATTTTCCGGTGCGCTAGCGAAAAGAGCTCCATTTTTATCCTGAGACTCGTTTTTCTCCGAGGCAAATGTGATTCGCAGAACTTGATCATCATCCTTCTTAGCTGAATCTTCCATCTTTTTCCTGTTTATGATTAGGTTTTTGAATGACTTTTTGTCTGGATTGAACAGAGTGTCATTCGAGGCCAAAATCAGCTCATCACTTTCATTGGTAAATGAGGGTGAATTGTTCTGATGCTGTAGCTCTCTCCCGAGAGATTCTGTAGATGAGCCTGCGATATTTCCTACGCCATGAAGGCTTTTATCCGAAGCACTGCTGCCCAAACGCATAACGGGAGCGGAGATTGCGCTTTTCTGAATAAATAACGGTTTTGGTGCCAACCTGTAAGCACCGGAAAGACTGGCCTTCTTCTTGAGATCTGCGTTTAGCTTAGTTGCGCTCGGCTTGATTGGCTTCGTGATCGAGTCAGGCACAATCACGCGCGAAAACAATTCATTCGTACCATACGGGTTCATGCTTGTTTGCTGAGCAGCGGGAGGAGGCGGCTGCATTCCTTGTTGTTGATTCTGTTGGTTTCCGAAAAGACCGCCCGACACACTGGCATTGTTGCCACTGTTGAAACTTAATCCATTCCCAGCTGGCTTAGATCCAAACAAACCACCGCTGCTGGCATTTTCTGCCGGCTTAGCACCGAATAGTCCACCACTGCTCTGACCTGCAGGTTTGGAACCAAAGAGACCACCTCCTGTGTTCGAGCCAGTAGCCGGTTTGTTGCCAAACAAGCCACCGGATCCAAGCGAAGAAGTGTTGGAAGCACCTGCATTACTTTGACCAAAAAGACCGCCTCCTGTAGCGCCTGTTGAACTATTTTGATTGAAAAGGCCGCCTGTGGGAGCTGCAGGCTTGTTTCCGAACAGGCCACCGGTGTTCGACTGATTGTTTGCCTGTCCAAATAGTCCACCGCCTTGCTGTTGCTGTTGCTGTTGACCGGAGGCTTGACCAAACTGACCACCCAAGGAAGTACTCGCCGGCTTGGCTCCAAAAAGTCCTCCTCCCGAAGGCTGCTGATTATTATTTTGGCCAAACAAGCCACCACCAGTGTTGTTGCTTTGACCAAACAGGCCTCCCTGATTTTGTTGATTGTTGTTCTGGCCAAAAAGTCCTCCACCAGACTGTTGTTGAGGCTGCTGCTGCTGATTGGAGTTTTGACCAAATTGCCCACCTCCTATATTGCTCGTGTTATTTTGTCCAAATAAGCCGCCTGTGTTGCCAGACGTGTTAGTGTTTGTATTCTGACCGAACAAGCCTCCACCCGTATTTGTATTTTGACCAAAACCGCTCGACGCTGTATTATTTCCAGATCCAAAGAGACCTCCGCCAGTAGTACCTGCAGGCTTGGCACCGAAAAGCGAGCTATTTTGTTGATTCTGAGGTTGTTGCTGACCAAATGAAGAAAAACCTGAGCTGCTTTGACCAAATGGAGGGTTTGTAGCAGCATTTTGTTGACCGAACAAACCACCGGAGTTGTTCGCATTATTTTGACCAAATAGTCCGCTGCCTGTATTTGCATTAGCATTATTGTTTTGTCCAAACAATCCTCCAGATGTGGTATTAGTATTGGATTGCCCAAAGAGCCCACTGCCGCCAAAGCTGCCTTGATTCTGGGCTTGGTTTTGCCCAAAAGCGGCGCCACCAGGTGTGTTGTTGGTTTGTCCAAATGGGGAATTAGAAGCATTGCTCTGACCAAATAACCCACCTGTGCCCGCAGCTGGAGTGCTGCTATTAGCACCGAACATGCCGCCACTGTTTGCCGGTTTGCTGCCAAAAAGGCCGCCACTAGATTGCTGAGTTTGCTGGCCAAATGGTGAATTCGCAGTAGTGGCGTTGGTTTGTCCAAATAAGCCATTTCCCGTGGCAGTGGTATTTGTACTGCCGAAAGGAGCATTTTTGTTTTGATTATTTTGGCCAAATAAACTACCTCCAGTATTGGAATTATTTCCGAAAAGGCCTCCCGACTGCTGGTTTTGATTAGAAGCTCCAAACAAACCACCAGTACCAATATTGCCAGTATTGTTGTTTTGACCAAAAAGACCACCGCTATTCTGGTTTGGGGTATTTGCGGTTTGACCAAACATTCCACCACTGGTGTTGGCACCAGTGGCACTGGTCTGACCAAAAAGCCCGCCCGACGACGCAGGTTTGTTCATTCCAAATGGCGAGTTAGAAGTGTTGTTTTGCGCAGTGTTTCCAAACATAGAATTCGAAGGCTGCCCAAATGAAGACGTAGCGCCGGTACCAGGAGCGGCAGCGTTTTGACCAAATAGCCCACCGCCAGCGTTGGTGTTGGTGTTGGTGTTATTGCCTACCGAGCCAAAAGAAGACATCGAGTTAGTATTGTTGAAGGGAGAATTGGATGGATTGGCACCAAAGGGCGAGGAAACACCGGTAGCAGCGGTTGGGGCGTTGGAAGCGAATCTGCGGTTCGCCTGATAGTCTTGGAAACGCAATTCCTCGAACGAATAGTTCCGATATTCAGGCATGCACGAAATTGACTGGAAAACGTTATTCACGCCTGTAGTAGCGTCTTTTTCAGTATAAGCAGAAAATGGTTTGATTGCCGTTCCAGAGCCTTGTTGAAGATTGAGACCCGAATTTGAGGACAACGACGAAGCCCCAAACAAGGAAGGCGCGTTATTACCGGCTGCCGGTGTTGCCTGACCAAAAGGACCCGAATTGGGGCCCGCTGTACCATTGCCCAAAGTGCCTCCTCCGTTGTTATTGCTAGACATACCAAAAAGGCCCGAGCCGCTGCCAGTTCCGACAGCACCGGCGTTGGTGTTGTTTTGAGACATTGTGCCAAACCCCCCAAACCCGCTACTTGCATTGTTAGCTGGTTGTGACGACCCTGTGCCAAACGGGGAAGAGCTCGTTTGAGATGTATTGGACCCAAAAGCGGGCGCCGTGGAGCCAAACATCGCGCTTGAAAAGGAACCCTGAGTAAACTTGAGATCGCCTGTTTCACCAGACTGCTTGGTACAGTCTATTAAAGCTTCCTACTGGTAGCAATGATGGTGAAAAGCGTTGTTGATCTTACTTTGAGCAGTGGTAAATATATGGATACACACACCTCTGTTATTTTTAAGATATTGGAAAAAAAATTTGACCGCTCGTATATGGTGATAAGGTTTATGGTAGTAGAATCTTTGGTTAGGAGAGATTCAGGTGGGTTGAAAAGGGGTGTTATGTTGAATAAGAGTTGAATTGGAGCTCATATGGGATTTTTGAGGTCCTTTCGTGGTCTTTTTAGTGAAGTTATGATGTTTTTGAACACTGGTCACGTGACTAGCAATTGGTTTGTAGCGAGTTTTAAGTTTGGAAGCCGATCTGTTGATACTGACATTGGTCCTATACTCCTTTGTTTGGTTCAATTTCCTCATTCCACAGTATTTTCTATTAATCGTATTTTTCTGGCACCGAAATTGGAATTGTTTTTGTTTATAGATGTAGGTCTCTTCTCTTTGACGTTTTATAGTTTCCAATACGCAATTGAGCTCACGCTGATGTTGACCAATTGTTCTTTTGGAAATACAAATGTAGCGAGGATAAAAAGCCTTGGACATTCGTAATGTCAGATTGAGAAATTGGCAGTCTTCCTCAATTCAGATTTCGATCAAAACTTGTGCGGTTTTCGAGACCCTGTTGCGAGTCAGAGACAATGGTAACCACAGTTCCAGGTGTGGGGATTTCTCTAGTGTTAGAGATTAGACGTTGATGGCTTTCGATTAAAGTTTCCTAACCTTGTGGAAATATTCAAGTGTCTAAAAACGCAGTGCGCAGGGGTGTGAAGGTATTAATTAAATAACTGACATTTTGGGATGAAAGCTAGAGTATCAATACGGATTCGATACCCGATAAGTTCTAGCTGCAAACAATGAACACCACTAAATCAAATAATAAATGAAATTGCAAGTGTTCCGCCCGAAGAGTACGTTCGCAAGAACGAAACTCAAGACAATAGACGGTTACAGCCTTGAGCAAGTTAGCTGGGTTATGGCATTGTATGCAGCTTGGATGGGTTCATGAGCCGATGGGTAGCGTCAGTACAGTAGATAGAATTAATGATTCAAGACTTGAGCACGTGACCGACGACAGCGTTCGAACCGAGAACTTTAGCGTATAGTTACGAAGTATTTTGCGTTCAATGCCGTTTCAAAGCGTTGAGTTCGATTCCGTTTCAAAATATTGAATCAGAATCCGGCTCAAACTGAAATAAGCTAAGCGGAGCCATGATAAGGATGTCTGAGAATGTCTGAGAATGTCTATCTTGTACAACATCTTCACCAGAAACCACATCACGTGATCCACAAAGTCACAATAAATTCTGTAACTTCTCTCTCCCTGCCCCCTGCGATCTTGTCCGACAACCATTTTCCCTATGAATTGCTCTATCTATGCCGTAATAAAAAAAGTACGTATCCTTTAATTCTTCAGTGTTTGATCTCTTATTCCCACCGCCCGCGACGAGACGATAAACCTTCGGCCGTTTTCGTATTCCTGTTGTAATTTTAATTTTTTTTTTTCGAATTTTCCTGAGGACCAATCGAGCCCAAACCATTGGCCCAAGCACCCTGTACTTTCCCAGCACCCAAGCTTCATTGCTTCCTCTTTTCTTGTACCTCACAGTTTTTCCAGCTGCTCTAACAGCCCAGTCATCAAACGCCAGTTTCGCAGACTGGTCGCTTCCAACGACCCTGTGCTCAAATCCACCATCAAGTCGTCTTCTTCGTCGGCCGGCTCAGTTTTAGCATAAACGTATGAATAAGCCACCTCGTTGTTCAGGCTTTTCATACAATGGTCCATAAGTTCGGTATTTTGAGGTCTGGATTTCACTGTGTTTCCGTCCATGTTGTTGTATGTGACAGTGTGAAGAGCAGATAAATAAATAGTAGTAATGTGTATGCACCGATGAGTGAAAAAATTAAGTAAAGCGTGCGAAATAGAACAGTTAAGTAGTGTTCCCGGTGGTATGTCCCGTTAGCTGCTGACGTTGAAATTCTCAATCAATGGATGGTCCGATGGCCTCATCTTCGCTTGCTTCGATCTCTTATATACCTGGTCGTCCCATATTCCTCACATTTAGCTACTACATACACAGTTCTCACACACAGTAACTAACATACACACGGCAACACACCGGTCACAAGCCTTGACGGGCCCTACAGTAGTGTTGCGTTGGTTATGACGACGGTGTTGAGAGCCAGAGAGAGCCTGGGATGATCAATGCCACACTTTCAGGCTTGAGGCTCTAACTATTTTTTTTTCCACTTTTCAAGTAGACTGAAAAATGCACGTGATACAAAGGGTTTAAACACCTACATATAGGGCCGCCAGCCATTAAGCACAGATAGAAAGAGGAAAGCTAACGGGCTTGCCGATTGGGTGCCGATTGGGTAGTCGGAATCCATTTTTGGTAACGTTGATCTACAACAGAGGTGCGAAGAACGTGTGTGTGTGTGTAGAAACTGAGCTCATATCACTTTGTACTTACGTGTCACAGATGCTGGGTGGCCACGTGACATTAGCTACCTATAGAGCCGTAAAATTATCGGTCCATGTTACAGGAGAAAGAAAGCTGCAGTAGAAGCAACAACAATCGACAAAATGCATAGAATAGCCACGCTTACACCGTGGCGTGGGATTATTGTGAAATAAGTCCGATGTGTACGGTACGTGATCCGTTTTGCAACCTGTTTAAGGTGGCAGAGACAAATTCAACAAACACGGTAAAGGTGCGATTGGAATATAGTGAGGTTTTCCTGAGCTTGGAGATTGTTGCGATTGGTTTTGCTGGGCTTGGAGAGTGTTACAATTGGTTTTGCTGGGCTTGGAGAGTGTCACTGATGATGCTCATCTTTTGAACACGTGACCTAATAACAGCGACGGGACAGAGGAAAAATGATAACATTCCCAATATGGGGTGTTGGCCATGAAAATTCGGTCCCACTACGCTCGTGGGTGTTCCTGGAGCCATTCAATGGTGTTTTGTGTCATTTGAGAAAACGTCCCGTGCCTTTATCTATATTTATCTCCCTACATAGAGCCCGATCCCTAAGAAGTAGCAGCAACGACTATTTACTTGAGTCACTCACTGTGCTCATTTGCGTCGCAAAACACCACTCGCTTCCTGTGGTTACTGGAGTTCCAGCTATGGCTTGTAATGTGTACTTCCTTCATGGGAGAACTGGCTCTATCACTTTTAACTACTGTGTCATCCACATCTTAGACCAGAGTCACGTGACTAGAAAATTACCGTATCTGCTCCGCCTAAAACCATCCTTTGAACCACTTCTGACGCTTCGACAAGTAATTCCATATCCAATGGTTCTCATTTCTGAAACCAAGAATATTCAAACTAGTCTATCAACGTCCGTTAAGTGGTATTCTCTCATAAGTAAAAAACTTCGAAAATAATTTCGAACACAACATAAAGGCATAAAACAACAAATACTCGATAGCGTGTTAAATACATTTGGAGTATTTAGTTCCATCGGCGGACATCTTGGAAAGCTCAAGGTTTCCCTTTGAAGCACCACTTCATATATATACTCACGTGACTTGAAGATGCCTCGTTCTTAACGACCAGCTATATTGGACACCGCGTCGCATCGCACCGCATCGCATCGCATCGTGGTTTCTAAACTCAATGGAATGCTCTCGTCTGCGCACCAAAACCACCTCACTTGAACCTTCTCTAGGCGCTCTCTTCATTCTATACGCGGTGGGTTCTCCAACTGAACGTTTCGTGCCATTTGCATTTATAGAACTCGTTATTTCTCGCATTTCAGACGCGTAAAACTTGACGCGTCCTTTCAACAACAGAGACACACTTTCGCAGAATTCCACACACTCCCACACATCCCAACATCGACCATCATGTCGCAGCAGCTTTTAGAGCGGTTTTCACAAGGTCCTCAAGAAGATCCAGATTCTTCACTTCCATTAGACCCCACTGCCATCAACTCAACCGGTTTTGACGATACACCACTTCCGGATCCAACTGAAGTTTCTACTCGGACTCGTCGTCCACAGGTCAAACTTACCGCCGAGAAATTGCTCTCTTCAGGTGGTTTGCCCAAAATTATGAAAGAAGCTCCTAAAAAGACCCGATTTTCGAGCCGAAAGTCTTCTTACGACAATCTCACACACTTTCTGCAATTCTATCAGCTTTGGGCTAACGATTTGTTCCCCAAAGCGAAATTTCATGACTTTGTAACCATATGTCGAACTCTCGGCAAGACCGATAAAGAACTCAGAAACTACAGAATCGAACTTGTTCGTCGAGAACTTGGGATTTCATCGGTAGATGAGCCCGGCATGGAATCTGAAGCTCAAAGCGAAACTTTACCACCAAACGTGGTTGAAAATATGCCTCCTTCGGACCCGCCCTCTCCGTCAACACGCACGCTCCCCGCTGCGGGGAATGGCCGAGAACCTGCAGTCGACCCCACGTCTGACGAGGATTTGATCTACGATCGCAGCCACACTGGCGAACTTCGGACCGCTGAAGTTAATGAGCCCCCACAAGACGGACAACAGCAACAAAAACAATCGCAGCAAAAAACAAGTTTCGCAATTGCCCAACAAGATCAAACTGAGTCTGAACTACCTCAAGAGCTTTCAGATCCTACAGTGGACCTTTCACAATTTTCTAAGGCTGCGACCAAAATACGAGAAGACAATGAAGACGAAGATGAAGACGAATTGGCTTTAATGCGCGAGTTTGGTATGTAGCAGCTCCAATATGTCAGAGATTACCTAACAAGTAATTACAACAGTATATGAGCTAGCATTGTTTATGGTAGAAACTATCTAAAATTCTCTTACTGTACTATCGACTTTCTATTTTACATACGCATGTATAAGCACGCACCCTCAACTAGTCCACATACGCGCGGTGCCATCGGCTCCTGCTGAAAACAACCAAGCTTCCCTCGGATGCCAGATCAAATCAAGAACACCAAGACTGTTTACTGTCTTGTGCCCCTCCAGTTTCTTCAATGGTACTAGCAGTGGATTCTTCATCATGTCATCGTACACAGTAGCATGGAAGATGTGAATAACACTATCGTCTGAGGCTGAGCAGAACAACGGAAGCTTTTTATGGAATGACACACTCCGTACCGCTTTTTCGTGATATCTTAAAGTCTTATAGGGAGTGCTTGCCAAATCCAAGTCGTGCCACAATACACGTTTGTCGAAGGACGACGCAAGTAGGTTATCACCTCTTGGGTGAATATCGATGGTGGACAACCAACGGGCACCTGGCATTAGTTTCTTCAAAAGAACCTGTTGCGCCAAATCGTAAATTCTGATGTACCTTTGAGAGCACACAAAGAGTTGTGGCTTGAATGGGTGAAACACTGCATGCATGACAATACCTTTCGATTTCTTGAAAGGAGATTGGGAGAGATGCTTAGAAAGTTGATGAATTAAAACCGAGGTGTGACCGGACTTAGGCTGAACAGTGACAAAATAGTCACCTTTTCTGTGCCAAGAAAGTTTCTTGACCGTGTGTTTGCATGTAATAACCACAGCTATGTCCTTTTCGGCTTGCTTCTCGGTGGGCTTCGTCCATTGGGCAACCTTGCTTTTCGCTGCTGTTGCTTCAGACTCCACATTGTCGTCATCCCCGTTGACATTCAAGTCCGATTTTTTGACGTTTCCGAACGTGTCGAAACCGAACCCATTCTCAATCTTAGTTCTACCATTATTTTCGATCTCAAAACCAAAAATTGGCGGCACTATCAAATATATCTGCTCACCAGCTGCAGCCGCAAGAATGCCAGTAGATTGATCGGGGTTCCATTCGATGGCATCAATGTTGTCATCAGTGTTTTCCTTTGTGTCAATAAGCTGGACTTTGTAGACTTCTCTGCCAGTTAGGATTTCCCAAATCCTCACGGAGCCATCATCTGAACCGGTAGCAAGCCATAGTCCACTTGGATCAATGGATAGTGTTCTAATTTTACCTGCATGACCCCGGTAGACAGTAGAACAACGAATAGGGAACGGCCTCAAATCCTTTGGAGATGGCAACTCTGGAATCAAAGACTCGGGATCGATGTTCAGCTTATTTTTACGCACTCTTGGTGCGAGATATAGATCCAAAGATCTTTCAAATCTCTCTCTGACAGACTCGCCGTAACCGGGTACCTTTCTGAGAGCACCATATTTTTGAGGAATGAAACCTCTCTCTCTTTCGCTAGGCTCCAACTTTTCCCATTCCTCTTTCTCCTCCTTGTTCATGAGGTATTCCTCGGGAGGATTGTAACTTTCGTCGTTGGTTGGAGGAGGCAGTTTTGGAGCACGCAAATTCATAACATGATCATTAACGCTCTCAGTTCCCCATAGATCATAAGACCCGGCTTGTTCTTCTTGCGCTCTCATCTCCTTCAATTTATGACGTGGTATGATGCGGCCCTCTCTGATAGCTCTGACGATCTTCATGATTCTCTTGGCCTCATTCTTGGAAGGAACAAATCTTCTTTTTGGCTCTGGAACCGCAGTAAGAGGGGTTTCCTCAGTATGTCTAGTGAACCAGTCGACGTAAGGCTGATAAGGATCCACTGAGTCGTCAGTTTTTTCGTTTTTCTGGATCTTAGAGATGAGTTCCAGTTCCTCCTGGCTCAGGTTCAAGCTAGCACCGGTATTCTTGTCTAGTAGACCAGTCCAACCTTCTGGCAGTTCAATTGTATCTAGCAGCTGGTCAAGGGCCGTGCCTTTGGCCGGCCTCATAATTCTTTTACCGTTGATACTGTAACCAATATGGGGCATTTCATCGTATGCTGAGAGTGGTATATTACCAATCGTGTTGTTTGTTTCCACGTCACTATCGTCACTGTCGTAGATGGGATTGATCTCGGGCTTTATAACACGGGGAGTTCCGTCTGAGAATTTGGTGCGAACTTCTGGTATTGTGTTTAGCTGGATGCTAGACAGTTTGTCCAGCATCGAGGCAGAATCGCTGTCTTCTGAAAATTCAAGAGATTCGTTAGTTTCCGAGTCGTTTCCTTCGGGCTCCTCTTCTGCCAAAAGTTTGTTGAACTCGTCGTCCGAATCCTGCTGTTCTTCATTTCCCTCGTCTTCGTATCCTTCCTCTGCTGATTGATATTGGGTGGTTTCGCCAGCACTGTCATCTTCAATTCCGCTTTCATTTTCAGCGTCATCGTGCTCATCAGAATCATCAGATCCATCATCTATGAGGCCCTCTGTAATAAGCTCATCATCGCTAGAGTCTTGGGCTGTTTCGGATTCGACAAGTGTCCGTTTCTTGCCCTCTTTTGCAGCAGACTTGGGGGCGCGCTGACGGCCGAACAACTTGACCATTTTTTCTATCCAAAAAACTCTAAACTCTTAATCAACACACCACAGGTCTTCCCACAAAGCTTTTCTGGATCAGAAAATGGATTGGTTGGTATCGAAGAGTTATCGCCAACTAAAGCTCATCGGGCATCGCATCTCATCTCATCAAAATTTTTCAGTTTAATTGTCGTTATTTTCGTCGAGCCTGATCAAAAGAAGGCATAACGTGACTTCAAAAACCGGTTAGTTCGTTTAAATTTTCTCATCTTCTTAATAATTGGTTTCGTGGTCTAGTCGGTTATGGCATCTGCTTAACACGCAGAACGTCCCCAGTTCGATCCTGGGCGAAATCAATTTTTTTGGTGGTAAATAAAAAATGGCTTGCAAGTACTGTTCTAGTTGTTGAAGGCACATGTGTTGGCGATTGCACTTGCCAGTTTTTCGAGGCATTCTTGGTCTGCTTTGCCAAACCCGTTGTACTCAAGACAATCTATGTCGATGACACCAAGACAGCGGCCGGTGTTGTCCACAATGGGAACCACAATTTCGCTTTTGGTCTCACCATCGCATGCAATGTGGCCTGGAAATTTGTTGACATCTGGCACGACTTGTGTCTTCTTGGATTGGAAAGACGTACCGCATACACCGGTGCCACTTTTGATAAGTTGACACGCAACTTTTCCTTGGAAGGGCCCCAATATCAACTCAGAGCTTTCTGAACCCTTGGAAACGTAAAATCCAGCCCAATTGATATCCAGTGGGAGAGATCGGTAGGCGTGCCATAACAGGGCAGACGCATTGGCCAAATTACAAACCCAATTGTCTTGGCCCTCTGCAAGAGCATTGTAGGAGTCTAAAACGGTTTCCAAGATTTCTTCTCGAGCCATACCGTGGAACTCAGTATAATCTGCATGGTGCATACCGTCGGATCCCATATCAACGAATCAAGAGTCGTCAATTGGCTTCAACTGCCCTCTTAGTTTCCCACAGCTGGTTAAATCAGTTAATCCATTGTCATCATTATATATAGAGGCATTCTTCTAAGTATCACCATATACGTCTGTGTCACCAAGATGGTCAACCAACGTTTGATGCTCTTGATTTAAACAACGCACTTTATTAGTTGGCATGTAGGTCTTGCTCAAAGAAGCATTCAACGAGTAACATACATAGTGCATTTTATCTGAGATTCGTGCATGATTCTGAATTTCATTCTCTTGATAAATAAACCTGTGAAATTTTCTGAGTGACAGGACAGGTCCCCATCAGAGGAATTGAGGCCTTCTTAAGTAGATTATTTGGGCTCGGAACAAATACAGAGTAAAGATTGCTGACCATGTTTTGGTAAACTTTAGTATTTTATTCTTTTAGAGTTACTTTTGAACTTAAGTCATTAGAAATTCTACACAAGTCAAAAAACAATCATTCAAAACTTAGTTCCACATCGAAGCTACTAATCCACAACCGAATCATTACTGTCGTTTTAAAACCTGTTTTCAATCGAGGCGAACTCTTTTCAGTTCACTTCTAAAAAAATCAAAAAATGAAACGGACAGGAATTGAACCTGCAACCCTTCGATTGCAATTTTTCCGTATAAACCAGAATTTAACTGGAGTCGAAAGCTCTACCATTGAGCCACCGCTTCATTTCGTGTAATAAGGGAAAAGTTTGTAGAATATACCCTGAGCAAGACTACTCGTGTTTTTAATTAACGCCTAAAGAGATTGTATAAGGTGCCCTCAGCAGCAGCGGTTTAACCGTCAACCAGGTGTCGAATCAAGACCCACATAAAACTCATGGAACACTCTGCAGATAGTTTCGACTACCTGTTACACCTTACAAAAGGTCTCAGCACGGAATGTAGAGCTACCCGTCAAGGAACAGAAAGAATTGAGCTCTTGGTGCGAAGACTGGCCAAAGTGACGCAGTCCTCTTACGAAGAACTGTCAAAGGAGCCCTCTCGTCAGGTTTGGGACAAATATCACGATTTGAGCGCAGAAAGCGAGAAAGACAGACTGATACGAGAAAACTACGCTTTGATCTACCAGATAGAATGTCAGGAATACGTGTGCAAACGCATTTGGGCCCTGATAGACCAGATCGAAGATCTGTTGGAGTCCATCAAGCAGTTTGTAGTCGAGCAAGGGGCCCACAGGGCACGCACGGCATCTCAATTTGTCGAAAATGTAGTTCAAACTCGCATCAAATCCGTGCAAAGCAGCAGCCAAGACCTCACAGAGGCAAATGAGACTGCTCGTTCAAAACTGGACTTGCTGATGCAGGAACTGCAACAGGTGTGCACACAAATCAACTGGAACCAAGTAGAGAAAGCGGATGGAAATCGATACCTTCACGCAAGGGTTCTACAAGTGCAAAATAAATACGGGATTAAACTGATTGATAAATGAATTAGTCTGGAAGAATTAGAAAATGGTGGGACTATCAATAGTATGAGTTAACAACTGCTGTTTATGTTTCTCGCTATTCATGGGCCGCTTCGGCTGGGTATTGTCCGGATAGCTTTTGCGGAACCAGCCGTTTGCATAAATAGACCCAAAAGCGATGCACTTCCCGCAAAAAGGGCGATGAGAAGTTGCCAGCTTTATTCCAAAGTTTTAATATGACCCCGTTCGATCGGAACCCATTTGCCCGCTCCAAAATTTCCCGAGCGTAACCATCAAGTTTCTTCGGGTTGCTATAAAGCGACGATGTCATTAAATGGTTGGTCTTACTGTGTTCCAAAGACCACGCCATATTACCAATCTTGGAGCGGAACTGCGACACACGCTCATCAACATCTCTCATGCGAGTTTCCAAACTTCGAAGGTCATATTTTAATTTGGAAGCTAGGGAATCCAGTTCAGACATGTCGCTAAGGACCAATGAACGTTTACCAGAAAGAGCGTCTTGCATTTGCTTCAGTTCCTGCTGCTTGCTATTTAAGACAGCGCTGATTTTTCTCAGTGGTTCGCGCTTATCAGCTGCTTCTTTGCCGGTGTGCTCCTGTTCTTCATGTAAAGATTTGGAATGCGCTTTCAGACTCTTTTCCATACTTACAACATTTCGAGCACTTCTGACAGGTGATGGATCAAAGGGATACCTCCATATCTCCACCGCGTCTTGTACCAGCGAGAAACTGAATCGACTTCTTTTTCTGATGCTAGGGGGCACCGATGACTCGGGAATGTTTTCGTAGTCTATCTGCAAAAGGTTCACATCGGGTGGGAGAAGTGGCGCGGATGATCTCCGGTGCAATTCCATCCGAAAAGATGCGTCCTCATTATTGATGCTGATCTCTTTTTTCTTCTTCTCCATAGCATCTTTCCCGTTATCACTCAAGCGTTCGCTTTGCGCAGACGAATGCTCGATATCGAAGGCTTTATAATTCTCACGAGGGCTTAGCTTCACCTGAGAATTAGCCCATATCTCGTTGCTCAACTTTGTGGCAAAAATGTTGGACTTAAGAATCTCATCAGTAGGGTCTCCTTTGTGAAATAAAACATGACTAAAAGTTTCTTTTGGCCTTTTTCTTTGGGAAGACTGCTTTGCACCTTTCCCGTGCCAAAGAAGGTGAAGCATATTCCCCTGTACGTTTCTCGTTAAAAAATCGAGATCGGTAGTCAAGATATCATTGGATAGTTGCATCGGGTTGCCCTTACCGGCAATATCCTGAACAGTGGATTTAACAGCTTTTTTGATTTTGAAAATGTCGGTATTCGACGCTTTTGGCCTCACTTCAAACAGTTTAGATACCAATATTGGATCCAAAGCCGAAAGCGTCTTTATGTTTGCTTTGAAAAGGCCAAACTTTTTTTGGAACAAATAAACACCACTGCGGAAAGAACTTTCATCGTAAGGCTCCTTCGTGGGCATGCAGTTCAGGACTGTTAATTTGAAAAAAATGGTCAGCACCAGGCTGATTAGTCCTGCGACGGTTGTGGGGCCCAATGGGCCCTCATGACGGGGCCTATCACAGCCTAGGTAGAGAGTTCCATACATAGACCACCATTCTTTAATGGCATTTTCCGTGAAAGTGCAGAGAATGCCGTCTTTATACTTGGGATCGAGTAGGCTGAAATAGGTTAGCGAAATCTGCACCAATGTCACGAGTTCCAGCACTGCGTGAGTAGAATAACTGTATTCCTGCTCCTGCGAACTCGCAGCAGGCGCTGCAACTTTGTATAGCTGGGTGAACTTCTCGCACGAGGCGCCTGACGGCTCGCATAATAAAAGCGCAGAACGGCCACCACAATGGAGCCGCTTAAGATCTATATTGACCTTGAAGACGTCCCAAATTTTGCGGAGATCGCCACATTCGACATGAAGTAAGTTTAGTGCAGAGGGGATCTGAGATGACGTACTAACGAAAAGCGTGCCGTCTTCTGTCCATTTGGGAGCAGAGTACTGTATAAGTTCTTCGTAGTATTCACGGAACAGAATGGGCCAGTTATCTTGCAACTCGGGGAGCGCAAATTTGACGGCTCGAACGATGTCTTGCGAGTTTCCCGTATATGATGTAATAATCGTGGAGTGTCTGCGTTCCAGCGCCCACTGCTCCACGATATAGATTTCGAACCCAAAAAGCGTCACTTCGCTGCAGGCTATTTCAGGAATTTCGTGCAATTTCAGAGTGTAAATGGCCCTAACGTCCGGGAAAAGAAACCCTGCATACGGCACTATATCCAAAGGCGATGCTGATGGTGCCCTGGAGTGACCTGCGGTGCGGTGGGGCGTTCCGGGACTTTTCGCCAAGTAATCACTCATCAGGGACGTTCAGAGAGGATGCCAAAAAGAAAAAAATGATGATGGAAGAAAAGCGTAGCGTTCAGTACACTAGCCGCCAGAAAACGGGATATTTGTATGAAAATCACCACTCAGATAAAACTATCAACTATCTTAAGGTTCTTTAAGTCAAATAAAAATAAGACCGAAAAAGGTCTATGCAAAGAGACCTACCACACTTGTAGAAGCCTGGAAATCTGGGAATCTCTTGAAATGAACCGCCTTTTGTATTCGTCTAAATGGTCCAGTGGCTTGATTTCAGCTCTAAAAGTCGGAAAAGAACGCCAAAAAACGCTTAAAAAAGCAGCAATTCACACAATCACACTATAAAGAACACCTGTCTAGCTAAAAAGTGTCCATCCAAGACCACAAATCATCGAATAATGGATGATCTCTCTCTTCCCTTTATATATGTCAACTTTCTCTATTTAAGTAGAGTTGTTTTTTGACCTATATATATAACCCGGATCCTATAAATATCAATTTATTAAAGCCATCGACATTTAAACTATAAAAGGGGATCTTTAAGATCTAGAAACTGTAAGACAAAACGCTTGATAGACACGCATTAAAAGCACCACTACTCATATTCGATTGCATAAATGACGGTGGAGGAAGCTATCTTTAGTATGTGCCAAAACGGGAGCGTTTTGAAGTTTTTTATAGCGGTTTTTTTGCCGATTTTTTGACGCATTTAGGTGCATTTTCCGAGACATTGAGTAAATTGTGATACTAACAAGGCAAAATGTCACTAGGATCGGCAGACATGACGTATGTGCAGCTGTACATCCCTCTGGAGCTGTCACGAGAAGTCGTCTGCTTGCTGGGGAACCTGGGAAACGTGATGTTCCGCGATTTGAACGCAGATTTGAGTGCATTTCAACGCGGGTATGTGAGCCAGCTCCGCAAATTCGACGACATGGAACGATTGAGCGCAAATATGGAACGCATTGCACAGAAATACAGCCGCGAAACATGGAAATACACGGTCCACAGCGATGTGGACAACTCAACGCAGCATCCAAGCCTCAGCATGTTGTTGGCGACCATGCAGACCCATTCTGTTGACACCGTCAGCGATATCACATCGGAAATTGTGGAATTCGAGGCTAGGGTGCGACAACTGGATGATTCGCTCAAAAATTTGCATTCCAGGCTAAATCAGCTCATCGAACATCGTCAGACCGCATATGAAAGTCATCGGTATTTCGAGGTCAATCCCGGGCTGGCAGGACGAGTGGCTGCTGACACACGCGGCTCAAGGCTCAGTGGTGACGATTTTCTTTTTGACGACGATGTAATCAGCGAAACGCTCAGCGATGCTTTTTCCTTCGATGACGCCGGAGCCAACAACGAAAACAATAATCCTGCCAACGCAAGAAGGCCAGAATTGACATCTGCGGACCTCGAAGAAGGATTTCGGCATCAGACCACAATTGTGGGGTCCATCGAAAGAACTAAAGTCGAAATCTTGAATAGAATTTTATTCAGAATACTTCGGGGTAACCTTTTTTTCCACAACATCCCCATACGAGAGCCACTTCTCGTTGGAGAGGAACCGGTGGACAAGGATTGTTTCATTGTGTTTACACATGGAGAAGTTCTTCTGAAGAAAGTGCGCAAGGTTGTCGAATCCCTTAATGGTAAAATCTTCCCTTCAAGCGAGGGCAGCAGCACCATTCAAAGCCTCAATGCTCAAATTACTGATCTGCAACAAATTTGCCAGACAACAGAACAAACTCTGTACACAGAACTTCTCATTGTCACCGATCAGTTGCCCATGTGGAAGGCTGTGGTACGAAGGGAAAAGCTCATATATGCTACGTTGAACCTTTTCCGCGAAGAATCTCAGGGTTTAGTTGCGGAAGGCTGGATTCCATCTACTGAGCTGGTGGCTGTATCCACTTCACTGAAAGATCACAGTGAAAGCATTGGGTCGGAAAACACCGCAGTAGTCAGTGTCATCATAACTAACAGAAAGCCTCCAACATACCACAGGACAAACAAATTCACACAATCTTTCCAGGCTATCGTAGACGCTTACGGTGTTGCCACATATAAGGAAGTCAACCCCGGCCTTGCGACCATTGTTACTTTCCCTTTCATGTTTGCGATCATGTTTGGTGACACAGGACATGGTACTCTTTTATTCATGATTGGACTCTATTTGGTTTTGAACGAGCGAGACTTTTCCAGAACCAAAAATGGCGAGATATTCGACATGGCCTTCAGTGGTCGTTATGTCATACTTTTGATGGGCTTGTTTTCCATTTACACTGGACTCCTTTACAATGATATTTTTTCCCTGTCCATGACGTTTTTTAAATCGGGATGGAAATGGCCTTCGGATTTCAAAATCGGAGATGCAATTGAAGCAACGAAGACTGGGACCTATCCCTTTGGAATTGACTTTGCATGGCATGGAACGGAAAACAATCTGATTTTTACTAATTCCTACAAGATGAAACTCTCTGTCTTAATGGGTTTTATTCATATGACCTATTCTTTACTCTTTTCTCTGGTCAACTACAGATTCTTTCATTCCAAAGTTGACATCATTGGCAATTTTATTCCTGGTTTCATCTTCATGCAATCAATCTTTGGCTATCTTACCTGGGCGATCATCTACAAATGGTCAAAGGATTGGGTGAAGGATGAGAAAGTTGCACCAGGTTTACTCAATATGCTCATTAACATGTTTTTAGCCCCAGGTGTTGTTGATGAGCCTCTCTTTCGCGGCCAAGGATTTGTTCAGGTCGTATTTCTGTTAGCGGCACTTGTTTGTGTACCCTGGCTGCTTCTTTACAAGCCTTTGGCCTTGAGGGCCCAAAATAAAAGGGCTCTTTCGCAAGGCTATCAAAGTGTCGACGAACAGGCGGTTACTGAGAGCATCCTTGAACATCAAGAAAATGCCGGCGACGGCGTAGTCGTTACAGACTACCACGGCGAACACTCGAGTGGATTTGATTTTGGAGATGTCGTCATTCACCAGGTGATCCATACCATCGAGTTCTGCCTTAACTCCATATCGCATACTGCCTCATATTTAAGACTCTGGGCGCTATCTCTAGCACACGCTCAATTGTCTAGTGTACTCTGGTCAATGACAATTGCCAACGCTTTCAGCTCCGACAAGCCGGGCTCACCCCTTGCTGTCGCCAAGGTCGTACTTCTGTTCGGCATGTGGTTTGTGCTGACTGTATGCATCCTGGTAATGATGGAAGGGACATCTGCTATGTTACATTCCTTACGTTTACACTGGGTTGAAGCGATGTCCAAGTTTTTTGAAGGGGAGGGATATCCTTATGAGCCGTTTACATTTAAACATCTTGACCAGCTCGAAACATAAATTAATGCATCATCAAAAGTCGTAGTTCAAGTCGACAAGCCATACATACAAAAGTTTTTAAAAAGGTGTATATTAACGAGATTTGACTTAGAGTCGAATCCTTCTACACAATGCAAAGGATGTGCCGTCTCAGAACACGGATGCAGAATCTATTTACAATTCATCATGTTCAAGTTGCGTACTCGTTGTGGCAGATTGTTGGTCATCAGAGGTTGTTGTATTGGAACCTCCAACAGTGGCACTGGAAGATAAAGATTTGCGTTCTTCGCGCTTCTTAATGACCCTCTGACGACGTGCATGTAGAGATACTAACTCGTTGACCTTGAATTTTTGAGTGCTCTGCTCGAACTCAACCCACTTATTGAGATCATGATAGGAGGAGTCAAATTTCAGTTTCAGTTCAAACAGCTTTTCCCTTGAAACCTCGTCGAAAGAAGCGAGATTTTCAATTTTGCGAACTTCTGCCAATGTTGACTCCATGCCTTCAAGGACGTCCCTCATTTTATTGGTCGGGGAAGACAGATGACGCGGGGTTCTGATTTTTTTGAACTCTTTTGTAACATCCAAATCAATTAGGTCAAAACTTTCACGAAGAGCCTCTAGTGTTTCGTTTTCCATCACCCTATTACCCTTCAGCTTTTCGATAAGTTCAGTGCCATTGGTGTACATTTGGCTAAATTGATTGAGGTCTAGAGGTTCGTCGGCTGAGTTGATATACAGCGTAATTTTGCTCTTTAAGTTTTTGACCGTTTCGATTCTCTTCGACAGTTCCTCCGGTGATGCATCATCTGCTTCATAGTCGAGCCATTCCAAGTACTCAGAGACAAGTGTTGTCAACATATCGACTTCCTCACTTGGACCATTCAAAGTGATGTTTTCCTCTTCGAGATAGTTCCTTGCATCGTACAAGTCACTTTCCAGAACGTTGATCAGTTCTTGAACTCTAAAACGTTTGGTGTCGCGGCTATTAAGTTCTTCGATATGTTTTCTGAGTGCGACGCTTTCCCTGGCATTTATTGGTCTCAGGCGAGGAAACTCTTCAACGGTTTTAAGTTTCTTGATTTTATCAACGGTTTTGCTGGATTCTGTTTCTTCTGAATTGACACCATCTTGGCCAATTTCGAAACCAGAAAAAAGCTTTTTGAAGACTCCTGCGGCATTATTGGAGTTCTGAATGCAAATGGCTTCTACGGAGGCGATATCGAAAAGTCGATCTTGAGACAACGAGAAAGTGACATTGTAGGTGACTCCATGAGGACAAGCATCTTGTTGAAACTTCGAAACGATAGGTCCTGTATCGACCGCATGCGTCTTGAATATTTTACCATCCTCCTGCAAGTCGATGGAAAAGTCACTGATGTTCCTTACCGGTATGGTCAAGTATGAGGTTGCGTTTGGATATTGACAGCCCTTCCCAAAAACTTCGCGCGGTCCTTCTGTTTCATTGAAAACAGCAGAATAGGTGAAAACCGAACGGTCGATAACATCAAGTGCCTTAGTATGGAAAGATTTGAATAGCTGGATGCCTCTAATAGTTGCTCCTTCAACGGAAGACTCGTCAGCATTCACATTTTTGGCGATGAGGTCCTCACCGAAATACTCGGAGAGTTGTTTTTGGACCAAAGGAGTTCTTGTCGCGCCACCAGTCAAAATAAGCGAATCAATATCTGCAAAACTTATTGGTGAATCTGAAAACTGAGTATCCAAGGCTTTCAAAACCGGTGCGATTACTCTGGTATCCAAGTCTTCAGAAAACTGCTCAAATTCTAACCTCGTGACAGTGGTCTTAAAATCGATGTCATTGTGAAGGGACTCTATATTGACAGAAGCATCTGCGTTGGCGCTCAAAATTAGCTTTGCCTTCTCCGCAGCCTGACGAATACGCACCAACGCTCTTGCATCATTTTCGAGGACTTGTGTTCTGATGGTTGGATTTTGCTCCAGAAACTTGATTTCCAGAAGCTCTGCGACATTTTGCGTAAGCAGAGATCCGCCTAGCCCTGCATCAAAACCATACCCGCACAATTCCACCATCAATGGTTGCGATAAGTTTGCGGACTGCTTTATAGAGACCAGAGAGGCACGAGTCGAGCCACTACCCATGTCATAAAACATGAAATGCTTTTCTTCGCCCGCTGAGAAGTCGCTGCGTTGTTTGAGAGCGAAATTGATGGCAACCGTCAACCCGTCATTTACCAGGACAGTTTTGATGTTGTTTTGAGCCAGTTGGGCACCAGAAATCAAAGCCAATCGCTGATCCTGCGAGAAATATTCTGGGACCGTAATTGCTACCGAGTCAACCTTATCCAAAATCGACTTTTCTTTCACTAGCATCGAATTAGCTCTGCCAATAGTTTCGTCCAAATTCATGCCTAAAACCTCTTCTACAGGGTAGAGTTGGCCCAAACTTTTCAATGCAACCGAGTCACGTTCTGTAGCCACAAACTTGACCCCTGGGTGTGCTTTATGGTACGCATTGAACTGATCGTCTATTTTCTTTCCTAGCAGCGATTTGACATGCAAAAGTGCACCGTTTGGGGTCTTGACTTGCGCAGAATCCACTCCCGATCCAAACACTCGTTCCACACTCTCTTTGTAGCTCTTGAGAGCCAGACCAGACACATCTTTACGCTTCGAATCGGACGTCAACACCAATTCTAAAGGTGCATGTGGTGACACCAACATGGCTTTACTGAATTCTTGACCATAATCAAGACCAAGCAAAGCACACCGGATATAACCAAGTAATACTAAAAGGTTAGAAACCAAAAATAAAGGTCCCATCGTCCTTGTCAATGATCTCCAAGCTCTCAAAGTTTCGTTTGTTTCAACAAAGTGTTACGTGGTTTAAACTTGGTTAAGTTCATCTAATTTGCAGCTAATCTATAAATCCATCGAGCTCATCGACTAGTTGAAAAAGTATAAAAAGTGGCAAACAGCGACTGCCTGAGACGCTTTCAAGTCTCAATATTATCACCATCTTCGAGAGTGAATACAGCTCTACAAGACATGAGTTTCAGGGACGATAACAGACGATTTCCAGCTGGACCTTCGGGCAACGTGGAGTCAGTTGGATATAGAAGCAGAGAGAGTCGAGGAAACAGGAATTTCAGAGGAAATAGGTATCAGGAGGAGCCAGAATCGAGGTACGCTGGTAGAACAGGACCCAGTCGTTTTGGAGGTGAATCGAACAGCTTTAGAAGAGGCCCTGGCAACAGATTTCAACAGGATAACTATAGACGTGGGAATGGCAGAGGGAACGGTGGTGACCGAAACGATAACAACATCAACTGGCAACAAGTTCAACCGCTAAGCGAACGCCAGAAAATGCGTCCTTCGCTCTGGGATAAAACTCCAAAGGGCTTCGAAAAGGTTCCAGCAGAAAGAGCGAAATTGTCAGGTCTTTTCCCACTTCCAGGGCAGCCCCAGGAGCTGGACCGCTCGAAACTAGACGGCATAGTGTCTAGCGGTGTACTGACACGGCGTACGCGGATTTTGTTTGAAGATCCCACCAGAGCCAACATGAGCAAGACCAAATTTAACCAAATTCTCGTTTTGACAGCAGTTGGGGCAAGTAATCCGGAAATGGACCATGTAGTCAAATTTGTGAGCGCATTTGTTAAACTTGTCGAGGAAACTCATGAGCTCAAATCTCACAGTATTCTGAGCGAAAACAGACTAAGATTGCACTTTAGCAGCGAAGAGATTACTACCATAGTACTCAGTTGCCAGAAATACATAGAAGCGAAAACGAAGTGCAAGTTTATCTGGCAGCGACCTGGCGAATGTGTGCGGAAAGTCAAATCAGAGGACGCCGTTTGTGGAGGTCAGATAATCGCTCTGCTGGGTCTTGAGACGTCCGATGAGGAAACACTCAAAGCGGACCTAAGCAGTCATGGTGTCGAAGTCAAATGGCTCAAGTTCATTTTTTTAGAAAGCACACAAGAATTCACAGGTGCTGCGCTGCTGGACCCCAAGTCGTGGAACAACGATATCCGTCATTATAGGTGGATTCGTCCAAACGATTCGAAACTGCATCAAGATTTCGAGGAAATAACTTTTCAGCAACTACCGCAACTGGTGTCCCGTCGAGACCACGAGCCTTCTCGTGTACTTGTGCTGCTGAATTGCGTTGATGGAAAGGATCTGAAGAATGAAGAATTTGTTAGCGAGCTTCATGACTGTATGACCCAATCTGCCATAATGACGTCCTTCGGAGAAATTGAAAGCGTTAAAATCCCTAAACCTGGGGCCGACTATCGCACCAGTTTCGAAACTATAGAAGAAAGCATAGGCAAGATTTTTGTCAAGTTTAAAGAAATCGAGAGTGCGCGACATGCAATGCAAAAGCTTCCCGGACGTCAGTTTAATGATAGAACGGTACTTTGTGCGTATTTCAGCGAAAGGGACTACACCATGGGCATATTGTAGGAAGTTTGAGATATAAGATGACTTAATCGCCAACTATTCGAGAACATCACCCACATATTATTTTTTTTTTTCGAGTGCTGGCCAATAAGTAAACTGCGGTCGTCCGTCCTTACAAGATTCATACCAGATGATTTCTCATATAACGTACCGCTATCGGATGGCAAGATCCGGATTCTGGAGATGCTCTACAAGTAAATCATACATGCCAGATGGTAACTTGGCCACGAAGCCAACTCCCAGTCGTATAATTTCCTCTGCATCAAATTCAGGGAATACACGTAGTAAATTCATGGGTGAATTGCTCTTCATAATTCGAGTTCTAATAACGACAAGCTGCGCAACAATAAAGAGGATGTTCATGTGAAACCCGTATGCAAACATAAAATCCCACAGCTTGCAGACTTGATCGAGTGGTTTGGTGCAACTTGAAAGCGTCAGTACTGACGGAATACCGTAAATTTCTGCCGTTAGTAAGTTGTCTGTCAAAAATTTGCTAAGTTTCGGATCGATGATCTTGAGGCACATATCCAGTAATTTGGCGCCGTTATGAACTCCTGTAAGACTTTGGTTCAAGTATGTCCTTATGTGATCTTGGCAAAGCGACTGAAATAGTTTGTATGCCATGGGTTCGGATGGGCTGCTGTATAAAATTGGTGCTAGCAAAACATTCATGCCCTGTACGTAAGTACTGATATCCATATTCTCGTCAGAGTTATCGATGACTGACCAAGCAAAGCACGATAAACATCTGGTAATTGCATCTTCCGAAACTGACGCTACAAATTGTGGATCTGTGTTGAGTGTTCGAAATGTGTCGTTTTTTATTTTAGAGTAAACTGGAGATGGTGGGGGTCCTCTTCGTACTAGTGAGATGTAATCAGACGTGGCTCCATCCATTGAGCATCTTGCAAGAACCGACCACACACTGCATCTCAATCTCACTGACGACCTGTCTTTTGGAGGCGGGAGGCCTTCGCTGAGCACCAAATATCGCAGCTGGGCCAACGATGAGTGAACTATTAGTGGCTGCTGGTTCACAAACTTCTCAATGGAGCTCATAGTCTCTAGTTTTCGGTCTATTTGTAAATAAGAAGATGTGATTCTACAACTTAATATATGCTTAATTACTTTAGATACATCAAATAAAAACAAAATCTGAAAGATATACTAGAGCCTAATGTCTCCAGAGGTCAATGTTTGATATGCAACACCAGGAATTGTCGAAAGTCTGGTTTCTGGGCTTCCAATGAGCCCAAATACTTCATCTAGGCCAGAATTGACAATTTGCTGGTGAGAAGAGTCTTTGGTGCAGTGACTTGGATGCAATAGTTTTTACGGATGACTAGAATGCACTTCGAAATACCAGGTAGCAGCCACTCAAGATCGCCACGGGTCCTTAGCTCGGTGATCGGCATAAGTCCTTCATTAGCTTGTATGATGGACTCAATTCTACGATGGATGTTGAATATCAATAGTGTATGGCGTACGGGTGATCCTGCGAGCAGAGCTTGTGACGTTCTGCCAGAGGGATTTAAAGGCCCATTGCCTCCAAGGGGTAGACCAAAATCATTCAATTGTCACACGTCTCATTGATAGGTTCTTTGGAGCAGAAAGAACACACATTAGTAGTCTTCACAGAGTTGCAGATGTTGGAAATTGCGAAGCTTGCACAGGGTTGAAAATACACCCAAGTCGATACTTCTGCCATGGAAGATTATCTTATTGAAGTAAAGCTTCCTAGATTTTTTTTTGATGGTATTCACATCGAGTTCGTTATAGGTTGGATTGTCAATTCAAAACAACACCCGAGTGATGTCCGAGTTCCAGTTTAAGAAAATTGTACATGTCTTGAGTCCTCAAGGTGACTGGTCCTTCATTTGTTAAGAGCATCACTCGTCAAATATGAACTTTTCCATCTCTGGATGGGTGCTAGCCAATTTGTCCTTATCTTGGGAAGGCGTTCATCGTGAAAGTGATTTTTGATGCTTCAAGTTCGCATTATTCCAGGGCGATTTTTTTCTATTCTCAAGTGCGATTTTTTCTGATTCACTCTGCTTCATATGATCTAACATGGTCCGAAAAGACTCTAACATAGAAGATTGGTCTTGCTGCAGTTTTGAACAGAGAGTAAGAAGCAAATCTTGTAAATCGGTTTAACCTGCGTTTCTTGACAAAATTCCGCACTATTCTTGAGTTGGCATCCTCGATAGCGGAAACCGAGCTGTCCGATTCTAATAATTCCGGAGTTGGCACGACTTGTAGGACAACATCATTAGGTAGGGTCTGCCCTCTTTCCCGCTTCTTGGACTGTCGTTGTAGCTCAAGTTTCTGAATCTCTGTTCGACGTTGATCAGTGAGATTTTTCGAGCTCCATCAATTCCTGTACATTACCGCCGAAGTTACCGTCACCCGTTATGGTGAAGGTGATTCTATCCTCCGCTGTCTCGATGGCTTCAATTTTGGTAATGCATGGCTCCACTAAATATCTGGACCTCGTCCTCAAGTGGTATTTCGTTGGAATTATACCTTCTCTGTACTCCATCGACATCAACATGTTATACCAAATGCAGCACCGCTTTGGAAAAATGAGAGCTGAGCTTTAATTTCAACAGGGACTCTCGTTTAAGATTTTCAAACCCTAAAAAGGGACCAGTTTCGCAGCAGTTTTCGGCCAGGTAAGTCGAGTCACTGTCCCATCTAAATTTGGACACTTTCCCATCGTCATGGGCCTTGTAGTCGTTCTTTTCTATCATTTCATCAATGGCTTTGGCCAGTTTATGGGCAGCATCTTATTTCGAGTGATACATTTTGTCTGGTATACACTACCATCTGAATGCTTAGTAGCATATGCTCACTCAAGTACCAAAACCTTGTTCAACCTGAAAAGAAAAAATTCGACGTATCGTTTTCTTTCCGCCTGGTCTTTTCGATCGAGGTGATACGTTTAGGATTCCCCAAGAGTGTTGTACAATTGAGGTGCGCGCTGGATAGTAGAAAGATTATGTCAAGGAAGACATCATAGGAACCTGCACTAGTTAGCCGTCCATTATGGGGTTTTAATCGTAGCAAGAATCGAGAGATTTTTTAATGTAGCACTCGCATTCAAGTGACGCATTGTGTGGAGGAATTGAGTTTTTATTGGGTCCATTTGCCAGGATATGAACTTTGTGCGTCACAGTATGTTGAAAAGTCGGTATTAATGGCAACCAAGGAAAGTATATGACATGATTCGATGCTTAGCAGAATGCAACTCTTCCGCGTCGATGCTTAGCTGAATGCTAGCCCTTCCGCGTCGATGCTTAGCTGAATGCAACCCTTCCGCGTCGATGCTTAGCAGAATAAAACCCCTCCGCGTCGATGCTTAGCAGAATGCAAGCCCTTCCGCGTCTCTATTGAGTACTATAGATAATGATTCGATTTTTATATCGGACCTCAATTTGCGAGTAACCCATTAGCCGATGTACTTCTCAAATTTAGGACGTGAACCTAGCACTACACAAGATATCGCTGGAAGATAAGTTAATGGGTCAAGTCAAGTTCCAATGTTCACCACACCTTCGACGACTCCGTTGTACCGAGTAATAGTGGTGTAGTCGTCGATTCTGTTAACAACGTAGCATAAGAGTTCTTCAAGAATGTGCGTTGTGCGAGTAGAAAGCTATGTATCCCATTTTTCGCTTCTAAGTGGACTTTTCGATACAACAAGCGTGGTGATGGTCAAAGAATTTGAAATAGAGAACGGATTTCAGATCTGATTTTGTCAATGACGGAAGATTTGACCAAGCATGTCAGTGAGGAGTGCTAATGTGTGTGTGTGTGTGTGTGTGTGTGTGTGTCGCTGGTTATTCCAGTCATTGTAATCCAGGGTGTCCGGGTGGAAATTCTAAAAATCAGCAGTCACGTGATCAAATAGTCTAGAATGATGATCAAAAACCGGAATCCTACATAAAAAGAGACATTGTACGTTTTGTTTCTGGGCGAGCCAAAGAATTGATTCAGCTGAACATGTTTGACACTGACTTGCTTTCATTTTAGTAATACTTACTTCCATTTCAGTAATACTCACTTCCATTTCAGTAATACTCACTTCTGATTCTACTCTCCTCCAATGATGCTAGCAAGAAAAAATGATAAACGATTTTGATATAGTGTGTCACGTGCAAGACTACTATTTAGTATCCCCGCGTTTGAAATGCTCAGCCATTCGAACCCTTTTACCTGTTCAATGAATGATTCACTAGCCCAACGGCTCTAGAAGGATTGTACACCGCCCAAGTTTAGCTTGATGAAATTCACGCATCCCACAGCATCTTCATTTCCACCATAGTTTTGCTTCCACCATAGTTTGCGTTGTTTCGACGCCTTACAGGTTTCGTTGTAACGATGACCAGCAGGGCTTGATACGCTACCACTCACTACGTATAACGGTGATGGGAACGGATCCTGAGTAAAAGCCAAGATGTCAGATTCGTACAAAACGATAGGATTTGCGAAGAGCATAAGTAGAATCACGAGTACAACCACCGGGTAGAATAACACATCTTCAGTGGTACAATAAAACGTCTTCATCTCCCTCCTTTCATGTGTCCAAAGGTGATTGACAGTACTTCAGGTGCTTTGCTCAGACTAGAATCCGTGACATTAACCCGTTCCGTACATAACTACGACCCGTTTGTGATCCGAATCTGTCCATTCTGGTTTGAAAAACTTTACACAAGGAAGACAAACTGGACCAGACAGAACAAGACAGGACAAACTGGACTAGACAGGACAAGAATAAGACATGAAAAGCACAAAGCTTTATATACGCGTTCACACGTTCACACCTTCGCAACTCACACCTTACAACCTCACACCCACCTCACACCCACCGTAAACCACTTTCACTTCTTTCTCTTGGCATCCTCTTGCACACCTTGCTCATCCACCTCTGTATTCTGTTCTATTACCACACCTTTTTTGTCTAATTACTCTCTCTAATTACTCTCTCTAATTACTCTAATTACACTCTCTCATTACTCTCCCTCTCTCCCTCTCTCCCATTCTCTCTACCTCCAGTCAAAACTTTTTCGTGCTCCAAGAAAACTCTGCTAGCCATCTCTTCTCTCCAGTCAGACGTCTTAGACAACGCCAAGCGGCCCATGCGGGTCCCATCTGCGACCAATATCAACTAACAACCGTCGCTGCAATGCACACCCAGATCGATATATGTCGGGTCCTTCCCGGCACACTCCTGGGTGCAGTTTAAAAACCCGGGCCACAGGTACTAAATGCACCCAGGGTCTGGCACAGTTGTGTAAGATGTATATAACGGTGAGACCCTACAAGCAGTGCCCACACATCGAGGTACGTCTTGTATATCATCAAACCCATAGCACTGTAAACTTCATCCTACCATGAACGGACTAGCACGGTGGATAATAACCACCACACTGTTGGTGGCAGCGAACATGCGGTTCGCTGCTGGTGAAACTCACCGTTTCAACTGGACCACAGGGTGGGGCAACTACAACGTGGATGGAACTAAGGAAAGACCAGTCATCACTTGCAATGGTGTGTGGCCATGGCCAGAGGTAAGAGTCAGCAAGGGCGACCGCGTGGAGCTATACCTCAACAACGGGTTCGACGACCGTAACACATCGCTGCATTTCCACGGACTGTTCCAAAACGGTACCAACCAGATGGACGGGCCTCCCATGGTCACCCAGTGTCCGATCGGCGCGGGCCAGACCTTCCTGTACAACTTCACCGTCGAAGACAACGTCGGGACCTACTGGTACCATTCACACACTGCCGGCCAGTACCAGGACGGTATGCGTGGAACTTTTGTGATCGAAGACAAGGACTGCCCCTACGAATACGACGAGGACGTGACAGTGCAGCTGGGAGAATGGTACCACGACGTGGCTGACGTGCTCAACCACAAGTTTCTCAGTGTGTACAACCCAACGGGCGCAGAACCCATCCCGCAAAACTTGATCATGAACAACACCCGCAACAACACCTGGGAGGTCCAGCCCGACACCACGTACATGCTGCGTATCGTGAACACCGGTGGATTTGTGTCGCAGTATTTCTGGATCGAAGACCACGAAATGGACGTGATCGAGGTGGACGGTGTCTACACCGAGCGCAACACCACCAACATGATCTACATCACCACCGCCCAGCGCTACACTGTCCTGGTGCACACCAAGAACACCACCGACCGCAATTTCGCTCTCATGCAGAAGTTTGACGACACCATGCTCGACGTGATTCCCAAGGACCTCTTACTCAACACTACCAACTACTTGGTGTACAACCACAGCGCCCCGCTGCCCACGGAAAACTTTGTGGACGAACTTGACTTTCTGGATGATTTCTACCTGGTCCCCTACCACAAGGAAGAGCCCCTAGGCGACCCAGACTACCGCATCACCGTCAACGTCACCATGGACAACCTCATCAGCGGTGTCAACTATGCCTTTTTCAACAACCTCACCTACACGGCGCCCAAGGTGCCAGCACTTTTGACTGCGTTGTCTGCCGGCGAAGATGCTACCAACGCCGAAGTTTACGGTAGCAACACTCATTCGTACGTGTTGGGCAAAGACGAAATTATCGAAATCGTGCTCAACAATCAAGACACCGGTACTCATCCTTTCCACTTGCACGGCCACACGTTCCAGACCCTGGTGCGTGACATCGGCTACGATGACGCCGTGGGCGAAGTCCCTCATCCATACCTTGAGGACGACCATCCACCGTTCCCTGAATACCCAATGATCAGAGACACCCTGTATGTGAGACCTCAATCTAACTTTGTGATCCGTTTCCAAGCCGACAACCCCGGCGTGTGGATGTTCCACTGCCACATCGAGTGGCATTTGACCCAGGGTCTGGCTTTCATCTTGATTGAAGACCCACAGGGCATCCAGGAACGTAGCTCCCAACAACTCACCGATACCAGCTCCAATGTGTGTAAGAACTTGGGTATTCCAGTCGAGGGTAACGCTGCCGGAAACTCTGTTGATTACCTTAACTTGGTGGGCGAAAATGTTCAGGAGAAATTCATTCCGGATGGCTTCACCGCCAAGGGTATTGTAGCCATGACTTTCTCATGTTTGGCTGCTATCTTGGGTCTCATTGCCATTGCTGTTTACGGTCTCATGGACTTGTCCAACGTCGAAGAAAAAGTTATCAACGAACTGGATCTTGACATCGACCAAGTCCTCGCTGAAGACTCCAACAGCGAAGATCGCGATGCGGAAGCAAAGCACAGAAACTCTTCCAGTTAATCATCAACCCAATAATTTGAATAAAATGCACTAATATGCCAATTGAATATAGACTAGGGTTCGGATAAGTACTAGATTTAATAGAAATCATTTTCGATATGAACAGATGTGGCCATCCTTACTTGATGCGCCGTCGTCCCTTAGCAGGTAAGGCAACGTTCTTGCAGGTGTGACGTTGACGCACTGGCGACATCCACTCGTTTATCTAGTCCTTTTTGGATAGATAAATGAGTAGCTGTCCGAGACTCAGTACTTGCAAATTAGAAAAATTTCCAAAATTGTCACCCAGACAATGGATCCTTTCACTACCAAAAGCTACGCCTTTCCACTCATTGCAGGTCGTTCCCACCGTCATCCCAGAGAATTTTATGGCCACTCCAAGCGAGAATGTCGCTGCCCGGAACTGTGGGTGCAGCGATAATTGTCGTCCTCCCAAGAAACCCGTTAGGTATAGATTCAATTTTATGAAGCATATGAACGTCCGCCAGGGAAACTACGAAACCATCACCTCAATGGCATATCTGGCGGAGAAATATGGCGAGAAACGTGCGGAAAACATCGCCCGCTTCGTAAAATGTATCCACAGGCAGATCAACAGCGGTGTTAATAGAATCTCGGATTTACAAGTCAACAGCTTGCTGCCTTGGACGAGGGTAAGACTGTTTCTGCTCTTGGTAACGCTTTCACAAAAGGGCGGTTCTGATTACTGGACTCAATCTGACGGAGAACCGCGAGATTTGTGGAAATCCATGATCAAGGAAAAAGAACCTCAGAAACAGGCAGTTGAGCCTGAACAAGAGCGACCTTACGGAACACTTATAGAGGAAATTATGCGACAAAATATCAACAAGAATTTCAAGGAGTCAGAACATGACGAAAATTACGTTTTCAGTTCGATATGGGCCAACTTCATGGAGGGCCTCATCAACCACTTTTTGGAAAAAGTAATCATACCGAATAGCGAGAAAAAGGTGTGTCAACAACTGTACAAGCCAATGATGAAGATAATATCGCTTTACAATGAATACAACGATCTAATGGAAAAAAGCGAGCGGAACGGGTTTTTACCTGTAAATCAAGAACCTCCCTCAGCATCGGAAGCGGCGGCGTCAGAAAGTTTGTCCGAAAACGGTAAGCTTCAAACAGCACAGCGACTTTTATGGCAAGCTCGTCAGGATATTCCGAAAACCATAAGCAAAGAGCTCACTTTACTGTCTGAAATGTACGCGACACTATCAGCAGATGAGCAAGATTTCGAACTTGACGAATTTGTATGCAGCGCGGAGGAGTATATCGAATTAGAATTCCTTCCATCTCTGATCGAAGTCCTCTTCGCCAACTGCGGCTCTGCGAATTTCTGGAAAACCATGATCGTTTTAGAACCATTTTTTTACTACATTGAAGAAGTGGCAGATGAGGAAAACTCAAATGTTCAGGAAGAGCCTCATAAGCCAGACCCAAGAGTGGTGACTTTGGAGAAGATCTGTCAAGTAGCAGCTGAACAGGACTGGATTTAAACTAAGCGTCTCATTTCTCCAATGACGAAAAACTATAACTTTATACAGTTACAATCAAATTTGCTTGCTTGTTTTCTTACTATGGGTAGGTAGCTCACTGTAAGGACGATTTTTCAGCTTCTTGTATTTGTTATAGCTCTTGAACGAACCCAAAACGCGATGTTTTTGATTAACAGCAAACTGTCTTACGTCGCGAATATCGCGATGATTCTTGTTGAGGTGAAGGAAAAAGTACATTGCCACACATGCCACAACCACCATGGTGGGCATGGTGAGGGCCACGTAGTACCAGGTGTCATCGGATAGACCCGCGTCCTGTAGCGCCAATTGTTCCTTGGTATTTTTGAACACTCGAGAACCCATGATAACATGCAACAATAATCCGTGGGCCCATGGGTCAAATTCTTCATCGGTGATGTAGTCGGGCTGGATGGCAAGCAAAATACGTTTTTCGTACTTATCTTGAAGCCATTCCTCTGTGGGCTCCATCGCATACAACCCATCGACGTTTTTCACCCATTCCGTACTAAAAAATGCGCCTTTCAAACTTCTTTTCCCGAATCCCTTTTCGTGTGATTTTTCCTTGACATAGAAAGCATGAAGTCTTACCTTTTCCGCGATTTTGTCCGTTGCCGGATCTTCAAAGAACTTGGTAAACCACGTTACAAAGTATGTGTGGTCGATTTTCCATTCCACGTTTTCGAAAGGAGTACAGAATGGCTCACTGGAAACATCTTTAGCCAGACCTTTGTTCCTGTAGCGGTCCGGCGTACAGCGAATGATAGGATTCAACGAGACATATGTTTTATCTTCGTCCTCGAAGATTTCCTGATTGTAGATATCGTTGCTGTCCATGTTGTGGGCACCTACTTCTGCACCAGAAAGCATGGTGGTGTGGACTGTTTGAAAATAAGTGCTGTAATCAGGTTGTCCGTTCACCGTGCGACCTTTTTTGATCTCCGGATTCTTAGTTTTGGGACTACCGAGCTTATCGAGCGAAATCCACGGGTGTAGGGCATCAGAAGTCATTGGAGGTTTAGCAGAAAACGTCACACCTGCAATAACCGTTGGAGTGACTACTTCCACCTGTGTGGAATAGATGGTTCTTAGCCATGGTTTAATCTCCTCCGATGTGGTTGTTGTGGGTCTAGGTTTTACAGCATTTCTGTATGCATCGACGACACCCAACCAGACCAATACACAGATTACAGAAAGTCTAAAAACGGTCATTATCGACAGTTTCTGGACGTTCTTCAAGTTGAGATATATTTACTAAACTTGGCTGTCTGTAAATCATGATAGTTCTTATAGTAATATTGAAAAATTTCCAGTATATTAGCCGGGATGGCTAGCTACCTCATCGCGACCGGAGAAATCACATATATAAATGAACAATTCGTTGGTATTCGAGCTCGTTACAAGTAACTTGACTCACCAGCAGTTATGGGACGCTGTTAAGGCTCATAAACTGTCAAATTCAGTAAATTCAGACATTTGGGTCGTCAACGGTTGTCCTCCGCATAAATTGAGCAACGACGACGTGGAATTGACAAATGAATGGATTTTGCCGGTGGAATTGCAGCAGTACGATAGGGGAAGTTTAACTTTGGAACTAGCGGATCAGATTTTTGCAGAACTCAGATGTCGAAGAATCATCTTGGGTATTGTTAATGATGACGGAACAGTGGTGTATTATTTTATGTACAAGGGTCTCCACAAGCCCAAGAAGAATTGAAGAACCGATTCTACAAAGCGGCCAGACGGCAGAGTGAGTAATATGCACTCATTACAGCATTGCCGCGTTCTGAGAACGAAGGATCCCTCAGATTCACACGGATTTTATTTTGATATTCTGACCGTCTCTTACATTCGCTCTCGATCTCTGTGACTTTTTCACTTCCTAGCGCTCGGTTGAGATGCTCACGTACCAAATGGCCGTCCGGAAGCTCCAGCTGTATGAGTAGATTCGCCCACAGTAAAAAGTCTGCGGGCACAATTTGGGTGGCCGCAGTAGAAGATGACGAAGAAGATCTCATTTTGTCGCGAGCCTCGAACCAGCTCTGCAGCTGGTCGCTCAAACGATTTAGAAATTGAAGATTGAAGCGGGCGGATTTCAGCAATTCTTGATTGCGGGCCTTGGACGCCTTGGTGAGTTTGTATGCCTTGGATTGTACCATATCGTCGATGTCGTCTTCGCCAAGCTCTTCAACATGGTCTGCGTCGTCTGGGTGCGAAAAATACCCAAGCGTTTCGCAATGTTGACGTGCAAGACTTCTGTACTTCAGAGGTGTGTTGTACCACATAGGCCACTCCAAAAGATACGCAAACAGCTTGCGAGTAAAATTATCGTAATTGTTTCTATTCAGATACAGTTGGTACTGTGTTAGCGTTCCGATGCGGTCCTGTGCAAATTGCAACAGCGCACTTTCCAAAGCCGATTTTGTAGGAGCCAAAACAGATACAATATTTGCAAACCCGCAAATCGTCTTAGTGCCATTCTTGAGAATAGGAAGTTCCTGGTTAGGTGATAGATCTGTATTATTAGAAAAGACTACTGTGATGTCTGATTTTGTTTCCATTTCGTTCAAAAACCAAAAGAGCGCAATGCTTTCGGGAGAAATTATACTTGGTTTCCCATCCAGACCCCACAAATGCACAACAGTGGCCATTGTAGCGATATCAATGGCTCTTTCTTGAAATCTTGTTAGGTTTCTCTTGAGCGATGAGATGAGCTTAAATGAGATAGACCATGTTAATTAACTACTCTTCTCTAGCGAGCATGATACACGACATGAAGAGACGACTTTTTAGCTGATGAAAGCTGGAAAGTATCCGTTCATGTTGCATCTTGTGGTGTAAAAATCACCAGTGGGAGAATCTCTTGTGTAGCTTGCTTTCGTTTTAATGGAAGTAATCTTGGCGAGTTCTTGGAAATTTAATTCGCGTGCTAAGTGTCTTACCTGTCGTTGGATACATGAATTGAAATATCAAGCCACAGAACTGCTGAGATCGAACATTAAGTATCTACGTGTTTTTCAATGTCTTTACCGAGGTCTAACAACCATTCTCGGTTTCGTAAAAACAAAGGACAGGCAGACTGCTGACATTTTCTCAATCAATTCTCAAAATTTTAGGCGTGTCGCACACTTTGTGTCTCTGATTCTAATCAAAGTGTCACTAAATAACTACTCTCGAACACTCAAAAGCACACATTTGATGTCCAAATAAAGAGAACAAATTGACTCAACAAGATTGGGGTGTAATTCAAGACTCAATTGAATAACCGTCAATTTTGCTCCGATGAAAGCGAAAAAGACTTCTAAATTTAGCACTACACACTTGGAATATATCACGGTTACGTTCAGCAAAATAAACTATCCCTAGCCCTCAAAACATTCGATGACAGTGCTGTTGTTCGATTTCATCAGCGTTCACATGATAGTTGGTAGACCCAATAAGAATAATGAACTTCCAAAAAAAATTTGGAATTTGAACAATTCGTCGAATGTTTTCGTCACTTTTGAAGGGCCAAAGTATCGGGCTAGCGCTTTATAACCTCCAACACTTCTGCTGACATCATTTGGTCGAACGCGCGGTCAATTAAGTATATAAAGTTAGCTATAGATAATGTCTGCTACTCCTGAACTGGCCAAAAACGGCCCAGGAGCATTTGTAAGGCCCAGCAAGCGGCAGAGCAGAACGGACGACGATGTTCGCGGTAGATTGAGCGATAGCATAGAGGAGAACCCTAGCGATATCTGTACATACCTAGAACTTGTGCGACTGCTTCAGGATGAGGACCAGTTGTCTGATGCACGCCAAGTGCTAGATCGACTACATGAACGATTCCCGCTGTTTGCGCCTCTCTGGACTATAGAACTCGGGTACGACCTTGAACGCGACGAATTCGCACACGCAGAGACTCTGCTAACCCGTAGTCTTTCGGGTGAGCTGGACAATAACGATCTCGGGTTGTGGTTTATGTACTTGGACTTTGTTCGTAGGAAGAACAACATCATCACAGGCGGCGAAGAAGCACGTAGCGTGGTACTCAAGGCATTTGATGCTGTTGCCACGAAATGTGCAAGCTACGAACCGCGGTCATCTGCGTTTTGGACTGAGTATTTGTCATTTCTAGAACATTGGAAGCCCGTCAGTAAATGGGAAGAGCAGCAACGAGTGGATCTTACACGTTCGCTTTACAAACGCATGCTTTGCATCCCGTTCGATGGACTGGAAAGATCGTGGAGCAAATACACTCAATGGGAACAAGAAGTTAATTCCTTGACAGCTAGAAAGTTTATTGGAGAGCTTTCCGCTAATTACATGAAGGCCAGGTCTCTGTATCAAGAATGGGCCAATATTACAAAAGGTTTGAGGAAAACATTGCCATCTCGTCTGTCCCAATGCTCTCGTCAAACAATCCCACAGCCTGACCACTACGATATCGATCAACTGCGATTGTGGAAGGAATGGATCAATTGGGAAATGCAGAATAAACTGGATTTGCCAGAGCCAGAACACAATCAACGCATAGAATATGTTTACAAACAATCGATACAACATCTTCTGTTTTCACCTGAAATCTGGTATAACTACTCCATGTACGTTATGTCAAGCTCAAGTGCAAAAGCAAGAGACATTTTAGTGGCAGGAACGAAAGCCATTGCGAACTCTTGCACTCTAGCTTTCAAACTGGCAGAGTCTTATGAGCTTCAAAACGACGTGAATGAGATGCAATTGTGTCTCGAGAGATGCATTGACTACTTGGTCCTAGAATACCATATTATGAGTGACGAAAACCAAGACACTTACGAAAAAAGGCAGAAAATAACCTTCGCCTACTGTATTTATATGAATGCAATGAAACGGGTCTCCGGACTCTCTGCTGCTCGTAAGGTCTTTGGGAAGTGTCGTAAGTTAAAGGACCTTTTGACCCACGAAATCTACATTGAAAATGCATACTTGGAATACCACAACCAAAGTGACCACAAAACGGCTTGCAAAGTACTTGAACTGGGCATGAAGTACTACTCTGACAGTGGTGAGTATGTGAACAAGTATTTGGACTTTTTGATTTTAATCAATCAAGATAGTCTAATAAAATCGTTATTCGAAACTTCGCTGGACAAAGTAGTGGACGCAGACCAATTGCAGACTATTTATAAGAAGGTCATCAACTATGAATCGAAGTTTGGAAGTTTGAACAATGCATATTCCATCGAGAATCGGGTTTTTGAGAAATTTCCACATTTAGAGAAAATCGAAGTCTTTACAGACAGGTACCAGATTCAAAACAGTAACTTGGTCAAGATGCTTGAGCTCGACTATTTACAAGACTCCAACCATCCATTCCAAAGCTCGGAGCATGGGCGCAAAAGACTGAGAGAAAACTCATCCTCAGCATCTGCATTCAATAATAATAAAAGACAAAAATCAGAAGATTTTGTCACAGACAAGGTTATCGAGATCCTTAAATTTCTACCAAAACGTCAGTATTTTAAGACAGCAGTTCTGGACGCTGAAAAACTAACAAGATACCTGTCTGAAAATGTAACCATACCGTCTAGTACGGAGGCCAATCAGATTGTTTAGTTTAACTAAAATTTATTTTACGGCTTAACTCAGGAACGATAGTCACCATTGATAGTAACATACTCATGACTGAGATCACAGGTCCAAAACTGGCACTCCTCAGTGCCGGTACCTAGGTCAACTAGCACTTCAAGGTCGGATAGGGCCAAAATTTCCGAGGCTCTTGATTCGTCTATATCGAGTTGAGGAACGCCATTGGCGATAAGCTTGAGCTCCTGAGGAGAAGAACCATCGGTGGCAATGAAACTGACGTTTATCTTGGATTCGTCGAGAGACTTACAGTTTTCTAGTTTAGAATAGCCGATTGCGCACAAAATGCGGCCCCAATTGGCATCTTGGCCATAAAGAGCGCTTTTTACCAACATACTGTTTGAAATTGACTCTGCGATGAGTCTTGCGTCTTTGAACTCGGCACTATTTTTGACGTTGACGGTAACGAATTTCGTAGCGCCCTCACCGTCCCGGACAACTAGTTGAGCTAAGTTTTTAGCGAATTCAGTGACCTGGGAGCTAACCTTCTGGAAATCAGGAGATGATTCATCGATGACAGGGGTATCGATAGCACCATTGGCCAGCATACAAATGGTATCGTTGGTACTCATATCGCCGTCAACAGAAATACAGTTGAAAGAACGGGTCACAGCACCAGTGAGCATACTTTGTAGAGCACTAGAATTAATGGGTAGATCCGTCAAAACAAAGCCAAGAAGAGTAGCCATGTTCGGGCAGATCATCCCGGCCCCCTTAGAAATACCCACAAGCGTATACTCGGTTCCGTCCGAGAGAGAGAATTTAGATGAAATCAACTTAGGGAAAGTGTCAGTGGTACAGATCGATTTGGCGAGATTTAGCCACGACCCGAAGTCGGACGAAAACTTGTTTTCGATGAAAAGTTTATCAATACCTGTGGAGATTTTGTCCATTTGGAGTCTTTGACCAATGACACCAGTAGACATTAGCAGTGTGCTATTTTGCTCACCAACGTACTTGTTAACTTGTGACGCTACATTTTCTGCATCCTGCATACCTAACTCGCCAGTCACGGCATTAGCACATCCTGAGTTAACAACAATAGCGTCAACTCCTTCTCCAGAGCTTATATCAAGAACTTTTCTAGAAAATTGTACAGGTGCAGCCTTAAAGCGGTTAGTGGTGAAAACAGCAGCTGCAGACGATTTGCGAGATTTGTTAACGTTGCGGATAACACCTAAATCCAAAGCACCATTTTTCTTAACTCCAGAAGCCAATGATGCGACCTCGTAACCTTTTGGAAAGACACCCGATTTGGGTACGAAAAGTGCGTATTTATCAAGCGTTTTAGACGCAGAACTCAATAGAGTACTTGTGATCTTCATTTTTCAACCGATAGAAGAGCAACTGATTTAGCAGGCCAGAGATTCAGACAGAAACGAAAGTTAGGATGGTAATCGACAAAAGTCTTGATTATCTTTATTGATTACTCTAATTGATGGTCCAAGACTAGAGCTATATAAGACAGAAGAGCCGTTCTGATGTAGTCCAACCTAATGGTTGTGGTGTTGATCATCGTGAGTAATCCTTCAAGATTAGACTTCTCATCAAGGACGAAGCCTTATGACTCGATATCAATTATTCATAATAGATAGTGAAGTGTCACACTCACAGTACAGTTCTGATAGCTCGAAGGCCAGCGAGTGAAGTCTTAAACAGTCATTCTGATGTACTTAGAAATTTGCTAGAATATGTGTTGACTAGGGAAACTTTATTTGAATGAATCACCTTCTCCCAGTCTGGAGAAACAATTCAGTTAATTATTCTTTCTGTGGATTAAAAAGCTAGTTGATCTGAAGGTGAACTCAACTATGGTGATGGACTATATGTGGATGTACTTGCACTTAAAATCGAAATGAATTGCATTGTAGGATTTACATACTTGGATGCGACGATAACCTATCGTCTTTCTATATACGACATCTTTCTATTGTATTTCCTGCGGTCTTTCAAACTCTGATTTAGATTTGATTAGTAGTTCAAGATATGTGGGAATGTTTACGGTCAAGAATATTACATGTAGGATAGCAATATTCTTGATGTCCCATTGACCTCTTCTTTCTCTTACCAAGCCCAGTAACAAGCTTTCAATTAAATTATCATCTGCTCCTACTTTGTTGAATGCTCCTTTCAAAATTCAGAGTTTGAATCAAATCAAGTTCTGGTTGACAAAGATAGTGTATAATGTAGTGTAATTCTTTAACGGTATGTATGTGGATTAGTTGATTATTGAGTCCCGAAGTGTCGGATGCAAGGATTGATGGTCCAGTTTGATGGATAAAACAAACGAAACCGCACGGAATAACAAACAGTACAATGGCGGGTGAGTGTAAATGTCAGTTTGTCACCTTGTTCAAAAGTTATTATTGGGAGATTGTATTTGTTTTCTCACCCTTATTGAACAGTCAACGAACGCCCTTGAAAAACTGTAGTCAAATGCTTTCCGCGATGACGAGAATGTTGTGTGTGGACAATTAATGTTAGAGTTCAGGATTATCCGGTATCGCCACGTGATTACTCGGACTTCTGGGAACTGGTAGAAGCATCGGCTGGGCCCCTGATGGCAGGACTAGCGTCTTCGCTAGGGTCCTGCTCGGTTTCCTTCTTTTCAAATAGGTTATAGCCGGCAACACCACTTTCGTTACGGTTTCTCAACCCATCTTCACGGTCTGCATCGGCGTCAGCGTCCATGTCTTGCTTTTCCAAATCGTCGTCGTATAGACCTAGAGCGTTAGCCTGATCATCGATTTCGGCCAAAGAAAGTTTGGGCAAGTTAGCTGCAACCCTCCAAGGCTGAGTGCCATCAATGTGAGCTTTGGCAAAGATAATATCGATTTCCTCCAAAGATCTTCCGGCAGTTTCAGGGTAGAAGAAGAAAATGACAGGGATGTACAAGTAGTTGATGACAGCAAAGAAGAGGTAACAACCGTAACCAGCGTCGTTGATGAAGATGGGGGTGAACATAACGACAGCAAAGTTGCACAACCAGTTGGTACAGGTGGAGAAGGCGTTGGTGGCAGAACGAACACGCATGGAGGCAATTTCAGGTGGGTAAATCCAAGGTAGCGACAACATCGACATACCGAAGAAACAGATAAACAAGAACAAACCAACAGCGGCACCCTTGGCAACCTCTGGATCTTTCTTGGTCAAACATCCGAAAGTGATGGTGAAAGAAATGGCTTGACCTGTGACACCAAGCAAAAACAATTTACGTCTACCCAAGCTTTCCACTAAGAAAAACGAAGGAATTGTGAAAAGAGTGTAAATGGTTGCGAAAACACCACCCAAGATTAGAGGTAGTTTACCCTTTAGACCAATAGATTTTTCAAAAAGCACGGTACTGTAGTAAATGGCAGCGTTACAACCTGTGAATTGTTGGAAAAATTGGGTTGAAGCAGCAATCAAGGCACGTTGCAAATTTTGAGAGTTACCACCGGTAAACAAGTCCTTAATGGATCTTTTTTCGTGACGGAAACGGTTGACAGCGTCTTGAATGAGAGTGGCCTCGGCAACAATTGAGTCATCAGTGGTTGGTAGATCGTCCAAAGCGGCCAAAATTTCAATGGCTTCTTGGTTTCTACCACGAGACATCAACCAACGTGGAGAGTCGGGCAATTCCCAGATACCGGCCAACAACAAGAGCGCAAAGAAAATTTGCATAGCGACTGGGAAACGCCATTGAACGGAGGAATCCACGTACGAAAGACCGAAATCGATCCAGTACGCAATCATGGTACCTAGTGCAATAACGGAACCTTCGAGATTAACCAAAATACCACGATTTTCAGGTTTGGACATTTCGGATTGCCACACGGGGATGGTGGATGTGTTTAGACCGGTACCGACACCGGTGCAAACTCTGCCCACTACAAACTGGCCCAGACCCCAATGAGGGCCAAAAGCACTGGTGGAGATGACGGTACCGATGATGGTGGCGAACGCACCGATGATGACGAGCGGTTTACGACCAATGCGTTCACCCATGAACATGACGAAAAGGGAGCCAAAGAAACATCCGAGCTCGTAGCATGCGGTGACAGCACCTTGAACTAACGTAGCTTTGCGGTCGTCGTCGCCTAGAGACTTGGTGGCTGGAAACTCATCGTTGAACTGCTGGCCGGTGATGAGCCCGGACATCAGACCTTGGTCGTATCCGAAAAGGGAGAACCCGGTCACGGCAGTGATGGTGATTGCCAATCGCAGGTTTCTGCCACGCATACCCATGGTACTGGTTCTGCTTACGGGTTTCACCTTCATTATTGACAGAAAATGTGTGAGTGTGTGTGTGTGTGTGTGTGTCTTCGCTTACCTAAGAATCCTCAACGGTCTGGTAGTTTATTCTATCCTTTGGCGAATGAAGCTGTGTATGATGAACCCTTGGTAAGCCGTTAGTAAGCCGAGAACTCCAAAACCTAGACCCAGACATGGCGAAAAAACTCGCTCTTTATATACCTGGAATATCTGGGACTAGGCAGTACAGCACTGTTAGCGGCAAAACAGCGACTTTCGCCTAGAAAATCCCGTAGTCAAACCGCCATCCTTGACATACATGTATATAAATATACATATAATATATTGCATGGGGGAAAGGGAAAAGCATTGGCGCGGGCGCGCAGAGTCTGGCGTGGGGGCCAGGGCCTCGGGTTCGAAGAGCGCCCGCGAATGGTGCGTGGTTTTCTGTGGCGATGGACCTCAGAATCCCTTGACCCGAGACGCACAGGTTTCCGCTGGAGTTCCTGGGCGATGACGTGGCTCGAAAGAGGTGCGTCACGGCGAATTCTGAGACCCAGTGTGCGCGCGCTCCGCTCGCTTGCTCTGTTTATTTTTTTTTTCCGAATTTCTTTGCGGTGATGTCCGGATGGTCAAAACGTCATTGGTCGACTTGACGAGGAGGGAAACGCATAGAGGAACGGGTGGAGGAGCGGGTGGAGGAGCGGGTGGAGGAGCGGGTGGAGGAGCGGACGGAGAAACGGAGTGGTAGGGGTGAGTGAGGGCTTGTAAAGGGCTTGTAAAGGGTAAGTGCATTTTCCGGAGTATAGACGGGCGGGACGTAACCGCGGGGTATTGTAGTTTGGGAGTGTGGGGTGGAGGGTGGAGGGTTGTTTAAAGCTTCCGGAGAACAGACGGCCGAATGTGCGAGTGAGGTGTGAGGTGTGAGTTTCAATTGCATATACGGGGAGTCTCGACGGATGGAAATCTCGACGTAGGGAAGTCTACGATCAACGGAATGGTTTCCGAGCAAGATCTAAGAAAGGCTACAGCGAGTGAGAGTTGGGTTGGGTTGTGGTTTTGGATTACGAAGTACAGGTTAGTATAGTTTTGACAATGGTTTCGATAATGGTGATGTAGAGATTTGGTAGTATTCTAAAATAGAAGCTTAGGGTTGAGAATTACGGTACAATGCTTCCTTAGTGGTTTTCCCAGGACTGGGGACGAATTAGGAATCCGGGCGCGAATCCGGTTTGATGAATTTACCCCGTATACAAAACTGACTTGTTTAACTGAAACTATAAAGATTCCCGCATCCCATATGAAATTGGCCTCGGAAAGAAATACTTGGTTGTCGCCCACAGGGAGAACGGGAAATACACTCAAGGGAGCAATCTGAGAAAAGCGCTACGTATTAAGAATACTGGCTCAAAAACCAAAGCCGGTTACCCGCACTTTGATCACTAGCGAGGCATCCACATGCGTCCGACGAGGAACTGAGAATGAAGACAGCCATCGATTAGCGTAAGTCGGTGCATCTACGTTGAAGAGATTTGACCATTATCGTCTAAAAGCTTTCGCAGCAAAGGAAATTGGAGGCTCCATGCTTCCAACCAATATGTAGTGACAGATTGGTGGTAGACTGGGAGTGTGAGCTGCTATAATGCCGAAAGCTGTTTGTCTGGCGTCATTTTTATGACAAAAATATCATGTCCACGTGACACGACGACGGCGACAGAATATACAAACAATCACTGATCCAATAGGGATTGACTTCTAGTGTACCGAGAGATGGTATGCACCTAGAATACTTGAGGATTTCTAAGAAGTTGTAAATGAAGGAACGTGTCACCTAAGATATAGGACGTTCCTCGTGCAACGAGACCACAGAGACAGAGTCTCAACACCAGTATAGAACAACTTCTCCCTTTTAAAAGCACCCCGCGCTTGAGTGGATTTGAAAAGAGAAACTGTTGGGATTGGTGAACTATATGGTATAGTGTCAATTGCGTAATCCGAAAGTGACATATCAGTCTAAAATGACATCTTAAGCGCTAAGGTGAATTGGACCAATCGTAAAGATATGAAGCAACAATACGTCAACGCTATGCAGGATTGACAAGCAATCCAGAACGTTTATCAAGCATCCTTATCAATGGCTAGGGTCTAGAACATCACCTACTGTTTGCTATTGTTGCTCCAAAAATCGTTTAAATATCCGTGGTTTGGTCAAACCAAATGTACCAAACTCATAAGAAAAAAGAGCCACGGAGAGATAAGTAAAATCCATAACCATAACCATTCACTTAGAGCAAATCATGACTGAGCAAACGAAGCAGATTAACGACTCGAACACTGCCGACGTAGTCGAGCCTCAATAAAAACACCTCAGCTTCTCTCTCGTAATGGCACCCCACTCTCAAGCGGTAACAATATTACTAGTGTCCCAGCGGCAATAACTCTCACTGTACAGCTTGTTTTCGTCTCGAAATCTTCCTGGTGCAGTGTACTTGAAATACGTGTACCAAAATGCATCTGTACCTAACTCTATGCTCATGGTCACGTGTCACCACTTCATGCGCATTTCACAACAAACTATCACAACTACGGAACCCAGACTCAAAAATGACCATATGCGACTGCCAGTACACACGAAGCCTAGGACAACTAGCAATGAATCTGGAAAAAACTCATGTCGTGTCGTACGAGCAGACAACACGACCAGACAAACCCATAGGATATGGTTAGTTTTTTTTTACAGTATATGTTGTGCGATGATCATCGACAATATCGGTTATAAAGCCCAAAAATTGCCATCTTTCGGAGTATTTTTGTCCGTCTAGCGTCAGATCTATGAAAAATAAATCACAAGCACGTGACACTATGACAGTGACAGAATTGACAAGATATTCAATCTAGAACTACTACTGATCTAAACGGAACGAAATTGATTGAAGCAAGTGGTACCACATACAGCTCGTTAACGGAACATTTCCAAGAATTATAAGAAGGGACAATTCATCGCCCCTACAAGCTCGTTCCATTCATGCTAAATATATCACGGAGATGTAACTCTAAACTCAATAAAACAATAGTTTACATCTTACAAAAATGGATAGAGTTACCCAAGATATATGACGTTTATCGTGCAACGACACTCCAGAGACAGAGTCTACACATGAGCACAAATACCTTCACATTTCCAATGACCAGTGATCTAAATGATTTATCATTGATATTAGGAGGTTCATGTATTACTGGCCCACTAAACTTCATCCAAGTTGGAATTCGACAAGACTTTTGTCACAATCGTCATGCCAGCCACGTTCATCAAATAATTGTGATTAATTCGCAGCTCGTTATTCGGTTTCTCAATGTCATTCTACGCACAAGGTTGTCTCCCGATAATGATGATCTACCTTCAAGAGCCCGCTTGCTAATGCAAAAGCACCGCGATAATCCAAAATCCAGTAGCAGACATAAAAGTGTCTGCCGTCAAGCGGTGAGTTGATGTGTACTTCCCATTCACCAAACATTTGCTCTTCGTTGGGCAAGAAAAAGCTAGAACCTTTCCAGGCGCCTTCATCATTGGACCTGGCTTCAGCGCTCACTTCTTTGAATTGTTTCAGTTTGATATTAGCATTTGATAGATTGTCGTTTTTCGTGTCAACCCTCTAAAATGCATCAAATATGTATCCCTACGCGTGGTTTCCTGCTAAAACTTTGATAAAACTTATGTTTACGAGAGGAACGTGGAAAACTGTTCAAGCCGGAATACGAATATTGTTTCGGTATACTTGAGAATCAACTTCAAGCGCTTACTGAGGAAAACATTGGACTTAAACTCAAACTTTAGGCGGTCTATTCTGCCAATCAAATTTTCTCGTTGGTTCTCGAAAGACGAGGCAAGCGGTATTTTTGTTTCACAGTGCACGTTACAGTACGTGAAGACCCGAAAATAATTTTTGCACCTTAGAAAGAAGGTAGAAAGCCGTCTTGTTGTTAGAAATAGCTTCATGTTACCGCTGAAGCTAAACAATTCTACGAAGCAGTTCCACTAGTCATTCAACACGGATATTCGCGATTCCACTCGTATTCGTACTCTTACTCGTCCGCATTCTTGAATACATACTACATTGACATCGTGAAGTTGCTGAGGGCCAGCCTAGAAAAGCATAACTCGACCCATATACTGTTCGAGCTGAGATTGCAGAAGGTCAGTGTTGGAGAATTGACACTTCTAAAATTGGACGCGTTCAATCAAGACGTAAATATACTTTGGCAAACATCTGATCAGAAGTTCAGAACCTGGAGAGAGGCGCATCTCTAGTGGGTAAATTCTATTTAGGACATCAAATCCAAGCGTGAGCAGTAACGAACGAACGGGTTGCATTCTGGGTGACTCAATGCCATGTCTCATATGTAAGACCATCCTTATAAGCTTTCTGGGCACGTGATGGGTCACTTATCAGAATTTAGAGACATTCATTGCTCATCAGCAGTCACTAGATAGAAACAAAGAAATGACTACCAAACTTGAACAATACCAAAACACTACGTGAGATCCTGGAGCTTCTTGGTACTACAACGGTTCCTTTCGCTTTGCGGAAACGATTTTGAATTATCTCGTCACAAGAATTTTGGATCACGTGCTCAAGCGATAATGACTGATGACATTGAAGCTGCAACATCACCATCACTTATCAGCATCACTGCAATAATCCCTAAAATTTCGTCAACTAGAAACTTTTCAGTTCCCTTTAGAGTGCAATAATTCCTGGATTGTGAAATTACTTTCGGGAACGGAAGTCAAGGGCTTAACACAGTACCATTCAACAAATTTTTTGCAACTCTAGGGAAAGGCAAACTTTTTCTTATGTGCGTACCGTTCTGATACATCCCAGCCACTCTCAACCTCTTTATAACTATCTGAATTCCATATCTACAATTTTTCAAGATACACTGCCAAGAAAGTCAGTCATCACTCGATGTACAATATAGTCACCAGTGTTTCGATCCTTTTGGAGAAAATCCAACCAGATGAATTAGTTGGCAGTAGTTTAAAATTCCATTTAAATAATCAAACACGGACTAAAATCTACCCGCGTATCCCGTCTCCTTTCCTAATGACTGTCAGCTACCTTACAACCCATCTGCTATCAAATGTCACTTGCCATATCCATGTCAGATTGATCGTATCCACGTGACAAGATGACAGTGACAGGAATGCCCAAATAGCTAAGAGGGAGAACTATTAAATACTGACCATGAAATGACCATGAATCCAATAATATTTGATCCTAATGGCAAGACTCCAGTCGTTGTTCAATGTTGGTTAAATTCCAAATTTTTTTTATATTAAGTTTTGAAGGCCCGATTTTTAGTGTACTTTCGGCAAATCAATATCTTGAGCATCAAACAGAGACATACTCTTTCATCTCATCAAATGTAATTTCAGCTTGACAACTTAATTCCATCAAAGATTCTACCATGTAATGTGCTTAGTGAAGCTTCGAAACCTTAGTAGCAAGTTTAACATAGATCACATTCCACGATCGGACTTCATTGCATACCTCGAAATCACAGTGCTTCAGTGCACCATTGTACATAGAAACATGCCATCAATGCCTGGCCTCAATAGGGCAACTGATTCCCATTCCATTCTTCTAGTTAACCAGACCAATTCAATATCACGTGAAAAGTTCGTTATAACCTCTCACAATCATTCCTTCTCATCAACTTCTGTACATCTTTCTTCTAAACCAAATACATCCGTTCTCGCACTTCTCCCTAGCTCCCGTTCCTCCTCTTCCTCACGTATCTACTTTCGTGTCGCGCACTTTAAGAAGCTCTTCTCAACATCACTTTGAAACATTATGTCACCGGAATTTCCTAAGTTCTGCATCCCGCTACGATCAGTATTATTCACACGAGAAAAAAATAGGCATTGTCCGAGCAACCCCTTCAACAATGCGCAAAATTAGTTCCGGAACCTTTCCCCCCTTCCGTTGACCCCACAGTGCATACCTAAAAGGAATGATAGTCTTACTTTTGCTGTAATGCATCTTTCCTCTACATTAAATTTAGCCATCTCGCGATATTCTCGACCTCTTTGCTTACACACCCTTTTCGGATAATTGCGGGAAGCAGTTCTCAAATATTGCAATGTCCAGCTGAGAAATGCCACGCATCCCAACCGGATCTTGGATTCGTCCCGTCAATTCCATTCTACTTAGAGGTAACCTAGAACGACTATAGTAGATTAGATTATAAGATGACATGCAATGAATATAAGGTCTCAAGCTAGACAAATAAATAAAATCGAACAACTAAAGGCTTGTAACTTGTTCATAGAGACGCTTTATTTGATATACTACACCGTATTGCTTCATTCTGGAGTTGTTTATCTGCCAAAGAAAGCAATTAGAGGTCATAGTACCCTGTCTTGTTACCTTTTTTAGTTCTGCATTTTTTGTCTTTAGTCCAAGGGCTAAAATTCAGATCTGATCACGGCACGGTACGACGCTGAGCCTCACAGTATATCTAGTATATTTAACTCTGACAGCTTCACATTCGGGCTTCGATTCAGACCAAGGCCTTATTACCTCATATAGAGCTCAAAATGACCAAGGAGTATGGGAAGTCCAAGCCCTGTAAAGGGTGTATGGCAGGTATAATTTTGCTGGTTGGATTAGTGGGCAGTTGGATTTTGATCAGTGAAGTGCCGAAAGCTGGAAGTCTTCCATGTCGAGTGTTTCGTGGCCGAAGAAAGTTTCACGACTCTAACTTGGAACGCAGAAGACGAAGTTCAGAGGCCCTTTACGAACTCCTGACGGACTCGCAAGATACCTACTACGACGAAGATTCGTGGACGTTGGGAACCACTCATTTTTCAGAAAACACCTATTCCCGTCAGCCATACGTCGCAAACGGATATATAGGCAGCCGCATACCCAATGTAGGGTTCGGCTATGCACAAGACACCTTCAACATTTGGATTCCTGATGGCTCCGTACCGGGATCTCTGGATAATGGCTGGCCACTCAGAAACCGACGGTTTGCCGGCGCTTTCCTTTCTGACTTTTACGCCCTAGAGCCAAAACTCAACTCTACCAATTTTCCAGAGTTGGACGAAAACGGATATTCCACCGCTCTTGCTGCAATTCCACAATGGACGGATCTGAGTTTCTCTATAAGAAACAACACTGAACTTTTTAATGCCCAGAGCGTCCACGAGAGTCAGGTTTCTAATTATCGGCAAAATCTCTCTATGCTTACGGGCGAAGTAACGACAGAATTGGATTGGCTCGATACTGTCCACGTAAAGTCCAAGGTTTTCGCCCATCGATTACTGCACCCACTAGGTGTTGTACAGCTGGAACTATCTTTAATCCCCAACAACCGCGGTAAAAGCCAGCAACTCGACTTGCAATTATTTGACGTCTTGAACCATTCCACATCTCAAAGAACATACTTGAGAGATTTAGGCTATGACTCTGACGGAATTTATATGATAGTTGAGCCAGACAATGTTCCCTACTCATCAGCTGCCATGTATTCGTCGCTGCAAGTATCATTCGCTGAGTCCAATCTGGACGGAGTGGTGTACCAAGCAACAAATACGTCTGTAACAAACAAGCGATTTTTGCAGCTTACCACGGAAAATCCCTCTGTCACAGTTACGAAATATGTGGGAGTCATGTCTTCAGAGTATGACCGCTACGATAAGGTTTCAACAAATTTGGAGAGTGCGAAGAGCATAGTTCATGATAATTTTGGGCATCTCTACGATCTAACCGCGTCGCATCAAGATGCATGGGTTCACATTTATGCGAACGCCACTATTGAAATACCGTCAGACAGTTTACTTGAGTTATCTGCGAGGTCATCCGTTTTCCATTTGTTAAGCAATACTCGGAGGTTCAATGTCTCACAAGAGCGTGGGTTGCCTGTACCAGCATCTGGCCTCAGCTCAGATTCGTACGCCGGATTAGTGTTTTGGGACGCTGATCTTTGGATCATGCCCGCTCTTCTACCATTCTTTCCCGAAATCGCACGGCATTTGGTCACTTACCGGAAATCGATGCACGACCAAGCTAGGATGAATGCCCGCGAAAACGGTTACCCAGGCGCTCTTTATCCTTGGACGAGTGGAAGATTTGGGAACTGCACATCTACTGGTCCTTGCGTGGATTATGAGTATCATATCAACATTGACATTGCAATGGCCTCATTTCTCATTTATTTGAATGGTGCTAACGGCATCGACGACGAGTATCTAAGGAACACCACTTGGCCTTTGGTAAGAGATGCAGCCACCTTTTTCACTGCATACGTGCAATATAATCCAGATCTCGATGCGTATGAGACGCACAACATGACAGATCCTGACGAGTTCGCTAACTTTGTGGATAATGGAGCATTCACTAACGCTGGAATTAAGACTTTGCTCAAATGGGCTACTGATATCGGCAACCATTTGAAGGAAGATGTTGACCCCCAATGGAAGGATGTTCAGAAAAAGGTGCTGATACCAGTTGCAGAATCAGACATAACACTGGAATATTCGGACATGAATTCCTCTGTCGAGATCAAGCAGGCTGACGTTGTGCTGATGACATATCCATTGGGTTACATTACGGATGAAACAATTCTGAAAAATGCAATCAAGAACCTGTATTATTATTCAGAGCGTCAGTCGGCTTCTGGGCCCGCGATGACTTACCCAGTTTTCGTAGCGGCGGCAGCAGGATTGCTAAATCACGGCTGCTCTTCTCAAAGTTATCTGTACAAGTCAGTGCTACCTTACGTGAGAGCGCCGTTCCTTCAATTTAGTGAACAGAGTGACGATAACTTTCTAACTAATGGTCTAACACAGCCTGCTTTCCCATTTCTTACCGGAAACGGCGGGTACCTGCAAAGTATTCTGTTTGGTTTAACAGGTTTACGTTACTCGTATGAGACAGACGAGACTACTGGTCGAATGACAAGGTTCTTAAAATTCAACCCTACAAGGCTCCCGCTTCTTCCAGGGGGCTTTAAAATAACAGATTTCAAATACATGGGACAAGTTTTCGATGTTGTAGTGGGGGATGAAAATGCTACAATCACCCACAAATGCGGTGAGCAACCTATAAAGATAAAAGTACTGGATCGAAATATTATTCACGACCGACTCGTGATGAATCCCGATGCTTCCAAAAGGGAACCGCATGGTGGGCTACCGGTGACGCATATCATTTTAGAGCCCGGTCAGAATATTTCTGTCAAATTGTTCAATCCGCTTTTAAACATCGACAATAATATCGCAGAGGGGAAACAAGTGACAAATTTCACCGCCGGGGTGGCAGGCGATGTCATTTACTCTTTGACAGATGGCAACAATTTCACGCATTGGCAGCCGCTTCGGAAAAATGAGAATGCCAGAATCCTGATCGATCTTGGGGTGGACAACAAGCACACTTTAACGGGCGGCACCATATTGTGGGGAAAACGGCCTGCCCAAAACATTTCGATTTCTGTGTTGCCCTACGCTGGAGATATAGAAGCGGCACTTTGTAATGCTTCTTCAATCATCAGGAGATCGGGACCTGATACAGAAACGGAAATTATGGGCATTTCAGGCCCCGCTGGGGACGTGAAGTCAAAACTCAAAGAGAGAAAAGAGACGGTTTTCGATATCACGGAGGCCGAAGAGGACTACCGGTGGGAGTTATTCCGGTCGCAGCGTCTTGACATTGGCCAACTGTCGAAGCTATCGCCCGATTCAACGCTTCTGAAGTCCAAATTCGTCACGATTCTACGCAATTTGAAAGTGGAGCCGTCACTTCCTTACACGCACGATGACGCATATGCGAACCGGATCGAGATCCCACGCTCCAATATCACAAATTTTGATTTCAGCTATGAAAACTGTACCACTATGGGGAACCAAGGCTGTCCACCACCCCGATTTGTCGTGGTCAGTGTGCACGGTACTTTCGATCAAGACGATGATTCTAGAGGCGCAACAATCAAAGAAATCGCACTATTTTGACGACAAGCGTCAAATTTCAAAGAAAGGCCTCCGCATCAGATCTTCATCACTACTACGCCATGCATTGGTGTCCAAAGCACACTCAAGCTACTGGTTAGCCTTTGAGCACTCCCCCACATCCATATACTCCAGTATATCAGTAACGAAAAAAATAGAAAAATGCGAATTCTGTGGATCGAACACAGGACCTCCAGATTTCTAAGTGACCGAAGTTATCTTCAGTCTGGCGCTCTCCCAACTGAGCTAAATCCGCTTTTTTCTGATTAACAGCAAATTGTCAACAAACATATCACTTTAATTACATCACGCGCTTTGATATTTTTGCTTTAAGCTCCGAATAGCTGAAAAAAGGTATAAAATAGACCAAGGGATTATTGACGCCTTCATAAATCATTATCCTGACCTACAATTGTGATCTATTCTCATAATCATAAGTATTGTCATTAAACTGCTCGAAAATGGGTGACTACGTTAAAGTTTTCCAGGACGAATTGAAAACTTTGGATCAAGTACGTTAAATGCTCCTTTTTTCTGGGTAGAATTCCTTACATTCCCGGTTTCTTTACATGTATCGGTGGTACTAACTCTGGGAGCAGAAATTTGCCGGAAACGGTTTGCTGCAACAATTTGAGGCGAAAACCAAATTGCCAAAATCATATGGAGTTTTGGGCGCAGCTTCTTTGTATTTGCTGTTGATTTTCATCAATGTGGGTGGAATCGGTGAGATTTTGTCAAATTTCGTGGGATTCGTGGTTCCTGCGTATTACTCCCTGATTGCACTCAGAACTTCTACGTCGACTGATGACACGGAACTGTTGACCTACTGGGTAGTTTTTGCGTTTTTGAACGTTATTGAGTTCTGGTCAAAGGCCATCCTTTACTGGATTCCATTCTACTGGTTCCTCAAGACCCTGTTGTTGGTCTACTTGGCTTTGCCACAAACTAATGGTGCCACATACGTGTACAAGACGATCTTGGAACCGGTTTCTCAGAAATACATCAAGACTCCAAACTCCGCTAAGACCACCACCGGTGACATCGGCTCTAAGGTGGAGAATTTGACGTCACACGGCAAAGCTTCTGGATTCGATCCTCGTTCAATCTAAGTTGGCTAGCTAACTCACGCTACACACGTATAAGGGAACTATGACTTATATTCGTGGCCTCAGTGCCTTTTGAAAATCTCACAAAATGGGCTGTTTCTAGTGGGCTCGGTGAGAAAATGTACGTATATTATTTTCGTATCTGCTATAAGTTCTGTTCAACATTCTTTTACAAACTCTGATCAAATTTGTGGTCAAATTGTTCCGTGACTGTACCAGAAGCTCCATCGTAAACTAGCTTTACCCTCAATTTGAGCTTCCCTGATCCACTCACTTTCATGTCTTGCCGACAAACTTGGCCTGCCGCAATCGAGGCGCTAGACAAATGCCCCATTGTGAGCTTCTGCGTCTTGGAGACGGCAGCCAAGATCTGCAAATTGTCAATTTGAGCGTGCCCTTGGATGTAAAGTTCCAATTGCGCTTCTGCAGGGGCCACACTAACGGTTCTGAAAAAAACTTGCATTTCGTTAGACTGATACGTTTCAGCGGCATCCTGAGGAAGACTTAATGAAATGGAAGAACTTGAATTTGTATTTGTAGTGGGGATAGCACCCTCCTGAGACGAACTTCCAAAAATATCAAGCAAAGCTTGTGAACCATTTTTGACTGTAGCGTCAGATGTACCTTCCAAAAGATCCAGTAGTACATTTTGATTCTCTACTTTGATCTTTGGCTTCTCGCTGTGATTGCTATTACCGTTTCTAAAACTCTTTTCGAAAAGTGGCATCGCTCCCAATATATCCTGTCTTTGACCGACCGGTTGACTCAAAATTACGGAGTACTGAACACTTTTGGACTGAAGTAATATATTCGTGTCCTTAGTGTGTCCATCTATCAACTTGCGTAAGTCCTCAACGCAAGATGGATTTTGAATTTTCGACGACAGTTTCAAAGCAGCGGTCAAAATGTAACTGATAAGCTTTGTATTTGAGGAGTATATTCCATTGAGCAAAGACAAAAAAGTGGTCAATTCTGAATCAAGGAACATGCCTTTCTGCAGCAACACATCACCATATTCACCCATGCACCAAACGCTTAAGAGTCTCCAGCCCAAGTTCTCGCCATCAAGAGATTCTTGCCGTTTGCCCAAGGAAAGCTCTATTATCTCCTGAATAAGTTTCATTTTTTGTTCCAAATCCTGAGAGTTGTTGATCATTACCATGACATCACTGACTTTCTCGAAGGAAACGTATTGACCGACGATCTTAATAATTTCAACCATTTTTTCAATAGCCCAAAGATCATTATCAAGCGCGTATAGGTCGAATTTATTGATGAGCTGATCAACGATGTTGATAATCAGATCTCTATCCTGCTCTCCGGAAAGTTTTAGGAAAGATATAAGTTCGTTTACTAGCTCTTTCATATTAGTCTCATTGAATATCGCAAAACTGAGATCCACTGCTCTTATCCGGATCGAGATGTCTGGATCAAACAAACACCTCGAAATAAACTTCCGATGCTTCTGGACGGCGTTTGGTTCTTGAGGGACAACTTGTAGCAGTGTGTTCAGGGCAACGTACTTGGTGTTGTTATCTTTACCTGACAAAAATTTGGCAAGTACATTCACACCAAGAACTATCAACGACTGATCAAGCTGAAGTGCAAAAATTGTGCGGACACATTCGTAAAGCACGGATTGTGCTGAGTTTTTAGAGCTATCTGAGTTTGTGGCGATTTGAGTAAGAATGTCGCTCAACTTGTTTTTGTATTGCAATGTTTCTTGAGGTGCTTTTTCGAATAATAGGCGTAATGTGTACAAGAGCTCAACTTGCAGAAAAGGGTCGCATGTTCCACCAACGTCATACTCGGGACTGAAACTAGTGGAGTTTATGTCTTGCAGGATTGAGAAAATTTCCGGAATTTGATCAACTATGGAATGTAAAATCTCGGGATAATTCTCGTATTCGTATTCAGATCGGCACAGAACAGCAGCCTGACATAGTTTAGCAACACCCAACAGGCCCCCATGAGTGCCCAATTGAGATGACCTCAAAATGGTTCCGACATAGGGGTAGAAAATCTCCAACAAAGCGGCATCTCTTCCCACAAGTTTGGCAGCGCATTGAAGCGCTTTTTTCACCAAAAAATCGTCTGAGGAACGGGCCAGGATGTTTTCAACGTCCGGATACAGATCACGAGCGAGTTCTGGCGATGTGAGTGATCCCAGGGTCGAAAGAGCCATTGATACCACATATCTGTTAGCGTTATGGAGATCGTTGTTCAACATGTTCGTGAGCAGTGTCAGAATCTCTTGATGTTCGTCCAGCAATATCATTGCTGCCAAATAGCCCAGCCTTTTGTTACGAAAATCATCTGAAGCGATGAGATTGATGCATTCCACCTGGGCGAAGTGAGTTTTCTCACCCAAAATGTGTAAATACAGTAGTTTATGAATGTTTTTCCTTTTCTTGTCTGATGCCAAGTGGTCATCTTTAAGTTTGGTTCGAATTCTTGCTGATTCTTTCGTTACAATAGCTCGTTCTTCTGCCAAGGTTTTGGCCGCTCGAACATCCTTGATGAATGTTCGTAGAGATCCCATTGCGGAATGATAACGGGGGAGCTTTTGATCGATCAAGTGGGTGTCTAGTTGTCTATTTTTCTTGGAAGCTTTTATAAGATCGAAATTGAATATAGTAGTGGTACGGAATTAAAATTAGGCCATTGGGTATTCATGAACAACTAACTTCAAACAACTCTTGACAATGACTGTCAATGGAGTCGTGAGTCTGTTGGTAGAGAAGATGGTAGACTGAAATATTTGAATTGACTTAGTCAATTTCCACTTTTCTGTTTGACTGGTCTTTCAACGAATAATCGTGTTGTCGTACGAAGTACAGAATTCCCTAGGCCTCAAAAGCTTTGGGACCGATTTGATTTCCAATGGGCTAATACGGAGCTTGTTGGGTAGCCATGCGGTTGGTGTTTGGAAATTTTGGTTCTGTAAGCGCCATTTAAGACTTATTTTTAGACCCTATGCGTTGTTGTTGGGTCAAAAAGATGCGGCGAACGGATTCCAAGCTTCTATCGCAACGGAACGTGTCCTATTTTCTTCTAAGTGATCGGAATGTTGCTAATGTCGGTCTTAGTGACTTTCACGGCCCTCAAGGCAAGCAATCGAAGTTCATTTTCCATCGCTTGACAAGCACACACACCAATGCCAATGAACCAAGGGGCTTTTAGCACTTGCTCATCAAATTACGAGAATCATTTTCGCGATGTTCTAACGTAGGAATTCATTCTCTTCAGCTGTAAGTCGATCAGGAAACAGAACGTTACCTTGAGTTCATCCCGTTTGCTCATCAACATAAAACGAAGAAAGCTTGGCACCTCTAAAATGATATCATGAAACTCAGTCCATAAACCGAAATTACTGAACTGAGCCGATCTGAAACTGGCGCTTCATTCATCGGCTAACGGTAACGACAAAGCTTAAAATGCTAGGTCAGGTGACCGTACTTATCACTGGAAAGATTGTCCAATTTAAAGACTTACACGAAGGATTCGGACATCCAAATTTGTGGAAAGCAGCATTGTTACTCCAAAGTTGGTCCAGCAGTTTCGACCAGACTTCAATATTGGACTTCAGAGTCAAAAAGAAACAGGTGTGGCGATTTTTTTGGGTCTTTTTACCTTTCAAGAGAAGCCGTTTCCAAACGCTCTAAAAGATTAGTTCTAGCCCGTCACATTACATTCACATAAACGCACTGGCTCGAAATTCTAAAATTGAGACTCAAATAAAGCAGTACGGGATCCGAATTGGTACCAGAATTGCACATCTAGTAGTATCTGGTTCACAGAGGCTTTCTACTTTTCATTTTTATGGGTAAAAAATACACTCCACTCGGCTCTCTATCTTCTTAGAGGTTTTCGGATTCTTTTTTGGAATAAGATGCCACTTTCACATCCAAAACCGTACGCTATGGTGGATGAGCAGAGAGTGGGATCAGATTCTGCCGAGCATGGTACACGCCGAAGGTCATCTTCTGTGAAGCACGCCATTACTAATATGATTAGAACCGGGTCTAATCATATTAACTCTACGAACAACCGGCAACGTTCAAGCTCCCACGCCAGTGCTACCCCAGGAACTGGTCTCGCAGCTTTGCATAGCACTTTATTGTTTCATGGAGGATCGCCGCGGCTGTCACATGGCTACGACGATTACGGAGTTGCCTCCAACGAGCTTGCCTTAGCAGAAAACGCTCCGAAGTCAGTATTCAGTGAGGACGAATACGAAGAGGCCGATATCGAGTCGGGCGAAAACTTTTCTGAGTCTGATGAACTGCACAGCGATTTGAGCTCTCATACGTCAAAACTGCCGGCAAACCTTTTAAATGGTCGGAAATACATGCTGGAATACCTAGGAGAAAGGGGATTTCTTCACCCAAAGGTTTTGTCATCTAATAAAGATATGATCATATCTTCTGCGACATCATCAGAAGTGGTGTTTTTGCCGACGGTATCGTCACAGGACGACGAATATCTCAGTCATCTGGCGATGCTCAATGGAACCGAAACCCTACTCGACCAGCCGGGCACGTCTAGTCAAGACGAAGCATCCCCAATGGCCGCAAGTGATCAACAGTCTAACTCTACAACAAGCAATGATGGAGGAGCGGGAGAAAATACTCCAATTGACGCAGAGGGAAAGAATGTTCTTTTCAACCTGGCAGTCATTGTTTCATTCAAGGATTCAACGACTTTGACCAAACTAAGAGCGGAGTTGTATTCGAAGGTGCGAGTATACTGGCAGCACGGTGTACCACCTGAGAAAACAACTAATGAAGAATACTACACATTGGGCGAATTGCAATGGGATCTTACGGAGAGTAACTACAACCTCTACGTCCCGCGCCACCTGTCTACTAAGAACAAAATTGTCGAACAGCCCGAGACCTCCATAAAACCAGCTTTGTTTCAGAACAAGACGGACTTAGCAACCCAGAGCTACACGAACAGAAAAAAATCGAATGATATACTCTCAGCAAGCCTTGATACTTTAGGCAAAGAACAGACCTTTCGACCGGGTGAATATGTGTTTCTAATACCAGTATTTTTCTCTTGCACCATTCCAGAGACACTGTATTTACCGTCGGGACGAGTTAGCTATCAATTTCGTTGTGCAGCAAAGCTGGCGTCAAGTAACTCTACACCCGGAGATGCTAAAAGCGACAATTATTCTGGTCATTCAGGTGGCTCCCATGCTTCTGAAGATCAGCCAACGGAACCTTCAACTCACAATAAATTTTCGAGCAATAAACTATTAAGAAAAGTGCGAGATCAGTTTCAAAGCGGAGCTGATAAAGGCCCGGCCAAGAATAATTTGATCAGGGGAGATCAAACCATTCAAGTTGTGCGTATTCCTCCCAAGATCTCGGACTTCACAGCAGACAAGCCCGTTTATATTAACAGAGTTTGGAATGATGCGTTATCATACGAAGTATCACTACTCAAGAAGTACGTACCAGCTGGCAGCCAGGTACCAATCAAGATAAAGCTGTCTCCAATCAGTAAGGACATTTCAGTAAAAAGGTTACGAGTGAGTGTTATTGAAAAAATCACTTATGTGTCAAAGAATTTGGAATACGAGTTTGAACAAACTGAAGCTATTGCAAATGACCCGTATAATCCTTATTATTCGGAATTTGTTTGCAGAAGAAAGCAAGAACGGATTCTGCCGCTATGGGAAATAAGATCGAAGGAAAAAGGTGGCAGAGCCATGAAGGAAGAAATTATAGACAACTGCCGGTCAGAAAATCTTTTATCCTATGCTGGCTTGCCCTCTGATAGCAAAACTAGTGGGCCATCCCATGATTTGGTGGATCCTTTGGTTATCGAGTCAAAACTAAGCTTCCCCAAATTTTCAATGCTAGATAAGAAGTCGTCTAAAGCTGTGCCACCGTATGGTATTGATGAGTTCACTAGTGGTTATCAATCACACACTGCGTCCAGCGGGCCAACACTCAGAAGAAATAGCGCAGCTTCTGGTGTAATAGGATTTTTTGCTGGCCGCCGTGCCAACACGCCCTTTGCTTCGCGTCGTGCATCGACCTCTAGCCCCATTGAAAAGGAGAGTTCCAGAACTTCATTCAAGTCTGTGTCAAACGTGAGGGTTGACTCACATAGCCGTGTTAATGAACCCAAGCGTGGTCTTTACCTGGATTGCGTCAGTTTCAAGAACATACATGTTAAGCATAAACTGGAGATCATGCTGCGTATCAGCAAAAAATCGGATGGAGATTCGAATGCCGTGAAGCACTACGAAGTGTTGATCGATACACCGATATACATTGTCTCTGATCTTTGTGGCACTTCCAACATTGAGTTGCCCACGTATGATGTTGCAACCAAAGCGTCATTTCCCGAGACTGTTCCTCCTCCATCATTTGAAGAAGCCATTTCTGTCCCCGGGTCTCCGGTAGCCTCTCCATTCACGCCCCCAATGAGCACTCCGAATGTTTCTGGGTCGTACGAGCCAGATGACTTATCTATCCATCAATTGTCGCTTTCAAGGGCAAGCACACATAACCACAGCTCAGAACCCTCAATGCTGAACGGTCCCAACTGTGAAAGGCGTTTTAGTAACATTGATTGCGTTATAAACGCAAATTCCAGTGGATCTGAGACGAATCTTTTTCGGGAAGGATTCGCTTTCAAGCATTCCGCGAACGTTACAGGGCCTGTGCATGGGTCACCAACTGACGAAGATGACGAACCTCCTGGTTACGAAATTTAGACACGGAGCTCTTTTGTAAAGTTAACTATACAAGTTTTGGATGTAGAAAGATCTAAAAACAAATTCAGCATTATCTAGAGTATGTGGCATCTCAGATTCTGAGCACTCCTCTTGCTTGATTGATACCCACAGAGCTGATCATACGTAAACCAGAGGCGCCAAAGGGGAAATAGCTGATCCCATAGTAAATCACAGCAATCAGCTCCAACAACGCGCATGGGATGGTGAGAAGCGTGGATTTTTGGAATGCAGCAAAGTAGATCGTCAGGAAACAGGACGTGAAGAAAAACACACTGAATGGCAGCCTTTCTTTTGACGTTATGTGTTTCGCGTACGCAACCGGTCCTTGCAACACGCCAAATGCTCCCACGAATAGCAGTGACGCCATAGACCATAAAAGTCCGAACTTGCGTGGCTTCACTGCGAGAACTGGCAGTAAAAAGGCACACAGCGTAAAGCACGCTGCGGATCCCAAAATGCAACACACAAACAATGACAATCTTTCGACCCGCGAAAGGCTAAACCATGCAGGCTCTTGGTCTTGCACCAAGTCTTGCTGGGACATCGGCAGACGTTGGTACACATCATGAGCTCTGCTGTTCAGCGAATCAGCCCATGATGCAAACAGCGTTTTCGCACCCTCGTTGAAACCCTGTGAGTTTTGCGTCCGAGACTCGTTCCATCTATTGAGCGAGTCCCTGAGCGTCGCTTCCTGTTGTGTTGCCATTATGGTGAGTATGCTATGAGTGTGTGTGTGTGTGCGTGTGTGTGCTAGTTTATACAATTGTACTACTAGGTGTATGTAGTATAGTGCTTTGAAAACAGAATAAACGTTACAGAAACGCTAAAAAGAAGCTGAAAAAGGCTCTGAATTCTTAAAAGTGTCCACGACCGTGATTTTCAACTTCTTCCAGTCGAAACGCCAAGTAAATATGCTTATATAGCCTCGATTTACCGATTTGGTTTGTTCTTATGACTAGTTGACAGTTAATATAAGAAAGTGAACTAGTTATTTTAATAAGATATACTTCCTGTTACCAAACCTTCGGGATCCAAATAGCCGTTCAAGGAACTCACATGGCCACAAGGACCCTCGTAGTGTATTTGGGTCAATAGCTAGAAGAATTGGCTACAAGTAGAACTACGGTATGACGAGTATGGAGTTCAAACAAGACGACGAGGATTTCATCAAAGAATTACTGGGACATGCAGGATTAGGCGACCTGAATGGGAATATGGGGGTCTCTATAACTGGAAGTGAGGACGTTGGAGGACAATACGGTCACCAGATGAGCATGGAAAATCCGTTTGAGGACGAAACCCAAATGCAGGATACGTTGGGGGAAAGAAATTCGATATCTCACCTGAGTAACGTTGTGCGGCGTAGTAGCGAACCGGGACAGTCTATTGACGAGAATTTGACCAGCCAGGAGAGATCAGCACAGCAATTTGCACAAACACAACCAGATTTTCTGATGGAAAACCTTCTGTTCCAGCACGAGCCTTACCAACGGGACACGTTGAATGATGACCAATTGTCGAGTTTCACGGACGGCATCTCTTCCTCGTTTGGATCAAGCGTGGCGACCACAGATTTCATGTCTCCGCGTTCTTCCTCATTTCAGCCGCGTGAATCCGTAGACCTGGCGTCTTACTCCCAGTTTTTGTCGTCCAGTCTTCGGTCTCCTCCCAATAATCTGCGACAGGGTACATTTACGTCATCTTCAATACGAAACCAGCATTTTTCACAATCAGCGGTCGGGAGTCCAGCTGTGCAACTGCCTCTCTCGGTGGATTCCGCCGGTTTCGCCGCACAACCACTTTCGCAAGACGAGAGAATTCGTCGTCGCCGCGAGTTTCACAAAGCCGTCGAGAGAAGACGACGAGAGCTCATCAAACAAAAGGTCAAAGAACTAAGCCAGATTGTGCCGCCAAGCCTCCTGAACTACGATGATAAGGGCAAAGAGGTCAAGCCAAACAAAGGTGTCATTTTGGCCCGCTCCACAGACTACCTGCAGTATTTACAACAAGTGCTGGAGGTACAGAATCGCAAACGACAAATTCTTTTACACAAGATACGAAGCCTGGAGACACTTGCACAGCGTCAACAGACGCCCTCATTATCAACAGGAGGCAGCAGCAACACGGCTGCTGCAGTGCATATCGCTGCTGGGAGTAGCGTTTCTCCGGAGCAGATTATCGATGCCAGAGTCACCTCCTACATGGGGGACAACTCATCATCCACGCCATCGACCACAATCCAGGACGATCTGCAGCAGTTCTTGTCTGGAGACTTGATCGAAGCAGAAGACAACGCGAAGTTAATGTTTGGAGGGGAAGGTGAAGGAACGGCAGCGGATTTTCTACTGAATTTTGGCAAATAAAGACTATTTTTTTAAAGGTAAATAAGCTTTGACAAGACCTTTACTCTACCAACGAGCCATGTGGGAAGGACAATGAAATGCTGCTACTGACACTCGATTTATTTTGTCTCTTTTCTATGACATTTGTTTTGTCCTTTAGCGTCGGTAAATGACTGCTTGACAGTAAAAGACAGTAATGAGTAAGGACAAGAACAAAAGTGCTGAAGAAACTATTACCAAGTATGGTGAAAGATTGACATGATCTTAATCCATTCAGAGCATACCAAGGCAGCTTAAAACACAGGCCGATGGCTCCATTGTTAACTTTAAAATAGCAATCACGTGACTGGTGATTTTATACTATGGTGGTGATTCAACTACCAACTCAAAGGCATGGGCAGGACAGAGACGTCCGGCAATGACTAAGTATTGTAGACGAAGAATACCGTCTCACAGCACAGCACTAACCTTCCTAGATGTCTCCATTGAAGGAGATCAACAACAGCTATAGGGATGAAGGACCCAAGCTTCGAGAGGAGAAACATTTCACAGATTTCTATGTCAATCTCGACCAACAAGAGCTGTTACCGGTAATTGTACCAAGCGAGAAAGACCAATTGGACGAAGTTGAGAACCACCCAGGTGACCTTATAAAGGGTCAGATTTCACTGGTGGATAAAGACAATGAAACCCGCAGAAATAGTCCAAAAACGCACATAAAACAAGTAATCTTCAAGGACAAAGTGACAGTGGAACCAATTGCACTTGACAGAAGTCAGGTCAAATTCAAAAAATGCAAATTGAGCATAGGAAGCTTAGTGCATAGTCCGCGGGTCCCTAGAGCATACCAGAAATTTGGATATTTGACAGCATCTCCCATAAACAATTTTGACGAGAATCTGACACCTTACATCAAGAGAACCGACAATTCTGCCACGCTACATCCCAATCCTTTAAAAAATATATCCCGATACCAGTCAAATTTCAAGGTAGAATATGACATGGATGAACAGGATGACCTCTATATAAGGTATCTCAATGAGATTCGCATATCTGATCCACATAACTACCTGTCCCATGAGATTTTTGAAATTGTTATGAGTGTGCTGGAAACGGAATGGTTCCATCTGGAGAAAAAAATACCGCCTAGGATTTCTACCACTTCTGAGATTTCTACGCGAGAAACGAGAGCCGCTTGGGCCCATTACGAGAGCTATGGATCTGATGATGGGACTGGCTACATTGTTGACCAGCCCTGTGCAGTTTGCGGGTTAAGTGAGTGCGACAACTCTAACGCTATTGTATTCTGTGATGGATGTGACGTCGCAGTCCACCAAGAGTGCTATGGAGTCGTGTTCATTCCCGAGGGCCAATGGCTATGCCGTAGATGCATGATATCTCGAAATAGAAAAATCAATTGTCTATTCTGCCCGAGCCACACCGGTGCCTTCAAACAGACAGACCGTGGTTCTTGGGGCCATGTAGTATGCGGACTTTGGATTCCAGAACTATTTTTTGTCAATTCACATTACATGGAGCCCATAGATGGCATTGAATTGATACCGCGATCGAGATGGAAACTTACATGTTATATCTGCAAGCAGAAAGTCGGAGCATGTATACAATGCTCGAACAAGAACTGCTTCGCCGCATTTCATGTGACGTGCGCCAAGAGGGCCGGTCTTTACTTGGACTTTGGTTCTTGTTCAATAGCAGAGGTCTCGTCTAATGCACCTGGACTCAGACTACAAAGTTTCTGCGATAGGCACTCTCCTCCGGACTGGCCGGAGTGTAAAGAGGGCATCATGAAGACCAGAAACTACTTTGCAGCGGCTGACAGCAGTTCAGAGACCGAAGACGTAGTTTCGGTCAAGAAGAGAAATAAGTCTAATTTTAAAACCAAGGGCAAATGGACAACGAATCGTGGAACTCCGATTGCCCCTCAAATGTTTGCACGGCTGGCGCAAGAAGTGCTGGATGTCTTTAAAGTCGAAAATAGTTCAAGTTTGTCCGCGGACCTATGCAAATACTGGTCTATGAAGCGAGAGTTAAAGCGAGGTGCACCACTGGTAAGGAAATTCGACGCCTCATCGTTTAGTTCTTTCACGGTGGATGAAATGAAACAACGCGTTGAATTTGCCAATCTTCTATCAAATGATGTTGAAAAGCTGCAAGAAATGGCTAGTCTTGTGGTCGAAAGACAAACGGTGCTACAACTACGTGACAGTACGATCCGAAAGGCCAAAAGTATCTATACTCACCCAGAGAAAATTGTTGTGCGAGAAAGTATCTTAAAAAGGATGAACAATTATTCCTCCTACAGGACCTTGATGCAAGAAAAGAAGACGCGCGATGCATTAAACAGTCAGCTGCAGATATTTTTTGATTCTGAAAATGATGAGTGTATTAAACTTTTCAGAGAGCTCATGGACGCTTATTTCAACGAAATTGAATCCGATGAAAAGGCCAGTCGCAGAATAAAATCTGAAGCTAAAAAGTTACAGATTCACGTTCACACGCTACTTGAATCTGGGGTGGACACGTCTCAAATCCAGCGATGGTTGGCCAAGGATTTCTCAATCACTGATAGTGGCATAGAGCATGCTCCATGGCAAGGAATCCCTCTTATGGAAGAACAAGAACTCGACCAAACCGAACCGCTATCGGAGACAGAAAACAAGACGTTATGGAAGGCTTTATCGTGAGGTTGTTAAAGCTACAGGATCGTATTTCCATCACATGAACCATCTACTCCATCACATCAAACGGATCAGTAGAATAAGCATTTACCAATCTTAAGCTCGATGGCCCGCTGATCAAAGTTAACAGAACTATTACACTTGTAGAGCCATTTTACAATCAATGGGCCTAATCAAGAGAGTTTCAAACTGGTCTCAAAATGGGAAGCTTGACTATCTATCGGTCAATCCAACAAGGGACGAAGTCGCCCATTACAGTGTTGACCCAGAAGATGAGCGCGATGAATCTATTACAAGACTCAACGTTGTGAAGGACTTTGACAAGATTACATGCTTGGATCACTCAGAAACTGATGTGGGTCTAGTGGGTGTTGGGGAGAGAAGTGGGATGGTTCGAATAATGAACATGATCTATGATATTCCAGGACAGACCACCACACAAGTTCAGGTAAGGGCCAAGCAGCAGCGAGCGGTTAATACACTGGGAATGAGTAGCAGTGGTCTTATCGCAATGGGGCTGGACCGAAATCGTCACGATGCGTCGTTGCAGGTGTGGGATGTCAACTATCAAAGCACAGACTCTAACGTGGTAAATCCATCGTTCTCGTTTTGCCTAAATGAAACCGTCGTTTCACTGAAGTTCTTGGATGATACAACATTGATTGCAGGTACAAGCAAGTTGTTGAAAGAACTTGATCTCAGATCACCGAATCCCAGTTACCAGCATCCAACACGGTTGTGCTACGATATAAAGGTGAATCCACACAATGTGTGGCAGTTCACAACCTATGGAGATGACGGAACGCTTTCTATTTGGGACAGACGTAAATTAGGGCAAAGCTCGTCGTCCAGCGAATCTCTGGATACGCAGCCTCTTTTGAAATTCGATAAACTGATGGGCGCAGGCGTCGCTTCGAGGAAATATAGCAACTCATGTTTTCGCTGGTCAGCGGTGCGCAACAACGAGTTTACTACTCTACATGGCGGTCAAGTTATTAGAAGGTGGCGACTAGGTAGTTTCCCGACTTCTTCAATTAAAGATGAAGCCCACTCAAGTCCACAGCTCGAGACGACAGTCGAATCGCTCTTCATATCTACTGTTCATGACATAGCCACAACGTATGACAGGGTCGTGACGTTCGACTACGTCCCAAGGGAAGATGGATCTGCCAATTTTGTGTGCATGAGACAGTCGGGCACGCTCTTCAGGATGGCCTTAAAAGGCGGGGTATCAAGAATTGCGTTCAATTGTGATAACAGCCTCCTTACGGCAAGTGATGAAAGAACGGACGTGAATGAGCTAAGGGTAGCAGATATGATGGAGAAAACGACAAATGAGGAAAGAGCAGCCGCCTTAAAAATATTATCTTTTGAGGATCTTGACTTAAGTGACCAAGAAGAGGATCACAGGATCGACAGTGAGGCGAATGGTTCAAACTCTTCTGAGATCAGCTCGAAAGATATCCAAGGTCAACATGAGTCAAAAAGTCGCAATTCATCCGTGGGCGGACTAGGCTTTTTGCTTAAGCCCGAAAGTCTGCTTGAAAACGATATTAGCATGATAATGAAAAGACGTGCTCTGCATAATTATGGTTTCGATCCGTTGAAGACTGTGGAATTCATTGATACATCCAAATCACTGCAGAACAATGCCTACATAAGGAATACTTGGAGGTGGTTGTCGATCGTGAAGGCATCTGTTGACGACGGGCTGATGGTGTCTGGAGAGCTCGATCTCGGATACGAAGGTATACTTGGAATATGGAATGGATTAGATGGTCTTTCTCACCAGGACAGGTACAGCAGAGGAGCAAATCTGTCGGAAAAACAGTTAGGCAGAGAGTTAGAAAAAATTGTTCGAATGCGAGGAAAATATAAATCCAAAATGGGTGAATCTAGTGGTATGATACCATTCGCTAATTCGACAAAGCCTATTCAGCGTAGACTGTGCATGATTATCTCTGGATGGGATTTGCACCCTTCAGAGTATGAGGCGAAGTATCAAGGCTTGATCAAGGCCAATTTATATGAGAAGGCTGCAGGTTGGGCCGTATTCTTTGGCGACGTCACGAAAGCCATCGAAATTTTGAGCTCCGCCAAAAAAGAGAGGCTACGTTTGATTGCAACTGCCATAGCCGGGTACCTTGCTTACAAGGATCAGCCTGGGAATAACGCATGGAGACAGCAGTGCAGAAAAATGTCATCTGAGCTCGATGATCCTTACCTTCGTGTTATATTTGGCTTCATCGCTGACAATGATTGGTGGGATATTCTATCCGAGTCAGCCATTTCACTCAGGGAAAGACTGGGTGTAGCATTGAGGTCTTTGAATGACCAAGATCTAACCCGATTTCTAGAAAGAACTGCTAATTCGGTTATTTCGAATGGTGAACTAGAAGGTCTAATCCTGACTGGGATCACGCCAAGCGGTGTCAAATTGTTGCAGTCATATGTCAATAAGACTAGTGACGTACAGACAGCCGCGCTTTTATCCATATATGGCTGCCCTCGTTACTTCAAAAGTCCTCAGGTTGACGAGTGGGTGCACGCGTACCGCATGATGCTGAACTCTTGGGAGTTGTTCACAGTGAGAGCTAAATTCGACGTTCTACGTGGAAAACTATCGAGAAGCACCCTTGCTCCTTCACTGGGCCATCATCGACCTCGACAGCTTTACATTCAATGTCTAAAATGCAACAAAAACATCAACAATCCTGTAGATGCTTCTGCTTCAGCACCGGCCTCCAAAATGGGTAAAAACTTTGGTGCTGGCGGAAGCTTCAAGAAGTTTGGTTTGAATAATGCTTCACCTTCGAATACAGCAGCTCAAAAACACTCATGCCCTCATTGCGGCACACCATTTCCACGGTGTGCCATCTGTTTATTGCCTTTAGGCACTGCTAACTTGCCTATTGTTATTAATGGGCGAGCCACAAACCAAGATGCACAGGGTGAGGGTCAAATGGATGAAGCTCGCCGGCTCAAGCTAAACGAATGGTTCAGCTTCTGTCTTGCTTGCAACCATGGCATGCACGCGGGTCATGCCGAAGAGTGGTTTGAAAAACATGTCACTTGTCCTGTTCCGGGCTGTTCATGCCGCTGCAGCGCATTGTAACGGTCTTAATTTTGAATGGATTTTGAATGATTGGACCGGCTGGTGCTGCTTATGAAGAAAGACAGTGTCTCTAGTGTCTGTCTAATCACATTTGAGCTACAATTTACAATTAGTGGGCATTTTACTACTGCGAAGCTGGTGAACATGCAGCATGACATGGATTCACAAGAGGGCACTCAAGAATAACGGGGTTTTTCATTGGACATGGAAATAAACCTAAATTGTGGTCATGGTAAGCCAGAATTGGATCAAATTTACATATTTCTGACTCGAGTCGCGAAGTTGATACATGCAAATTTCGACAGGTGTTTTCCCATCAGCAGTTCTAGGAACACAAGTTGTAATTAAGATAAAAGCGCAATAACGACGGCATTCACGATGGTGAATTATCTCTCTAATATCCATATTTTTCAATCCATGAAGAACCATTTCTCGAGATATTACAGAAACCATCAATCCGTGAGGAAAAGACACAAATTAACACAAAAACCAAAAGATAGTCAAAATAAACTGTGATATTAACAACATTGCCATTGAAATACAAGTTTCTCACTGAGTGTATAATGGAGTTCATTGATCTCCAGGTCTAGCCATCAGTTTCGTATATTGTGACCGATCTCAACTTCATAAGCCATGATGATTGATGGTTCACCTCTTTGTATTAAGATCAAGATAATTCTCGAAACAAGAACTTTACTGCATCCTAAACGTCAAGAAGCGTTTTCGTGAAGAGTACCAACTCAATCAAGCTTGAACAAGCTCAATTCAAATCGCTGTTCTCAAAACTTTTGGTAGCTTTAGCGTTTTGTGAGGCTAAGAATCATCGAATTGAACAAGCACCTGAGACATCTTTGATTGAGTTTGATCTGTCGTTAACTTTGTATTAAAAGGCAATTTAAAAGCCCAATTCGAGCGAGTATCAACGGGGGATATCGGTAGTTCAAGATGCTGAGCCAGGTGGAGCAGGAAATCCGGCGTAAAGTGGAGCGTGAGAGAAACATTATTCTTGGCGCAACGCAGCTGAAGAAGAAGACGGAAAATGTTATGGTGATACAGAAATGTAACACTAATATCAGGGAAGCGCAACAGAACATCCAGTACCTGGAAGAAACGCTCCGAAAATTGAAACTCAGCGATGGTGGGGACTCTCAAAGTGCAGCACAGAAGCGTGCAAGTCACGGGTACGGCCAACTATCAACCATTGCGCCAGACGACCACATTTTTTCCCGTCTAGACTTGATGAAATATGACTGTCCGTCCCTTTCTCAGCGTATCCAGTACATGTTGCAGCAGTTGGAATTCAAACTCCAAGTGGAACAGCAATATGAAGAAGCAAACGAGAAACTGACCAAGTTGTATCAAATTGATGGCGATCGTCGCAGCAGCTCCGCAGCGCAGGGTGGTTCAAGGGAATCCAAGCTAAGGATTCAACTTTTAAAGAAGACTCTTAAGAAGTATCAAGCCATCAATGTGGATATAGATCAGTTCAAAGGTCATTCTGATAACTCTAATGCGACACAGCCCAAGTTCAGGCGCCAGCAGCTCTCAGGAACACTTACCATTGGGGTGAGTGCCATACGCGACGTGGATCATGTTCAGTCTCCCATGTTTTCACGAAGCCCCGAGACGTTTATCACTATCAAGATAGATGACACGGTTCAGGCGAAGTCTAGGGCTTCGAGGACTGACAGATGGCAAGAAGAGTTTCACATTAATGCTAGTAACGGAAATGAAGTCGAAATCACCGTTTATGACAAGATCAACGAACAGGTTGTTCCTGTTGCCCAAATGTGGTTGTTGTTGTCGGATATAGCCGAAGAGATCCGTAAAAAGAAAGCTGGTCAGACTGGTCAGATCGAATGGAAAGGAGCTGCTAGAGTCACCAGTCCACCCGAAATGAACGATTCCACGGGTCGTGCAATTGACTCAGCCGCTGGTACATATGGTGCGTCGGCTCCGGATAATACTGCATCGCCACCGCTCACAACAAGTTTGTGGTTTGTGCTCGAACCTGCGGGCCAGATACTGCTAAACCTTGGATTTAGTAAGTCGAGCCAACCGGCCAACAAGAATTTGATGGGAGGCCTCCATCGTCATGGTGCCATCATCAATAGGAAAGAGGAAGTTTATGAGCAACAGGGGCACCATTTTGTTCAAAAATCCTTTTACAACATTATGTGCTGCGCCTATTGCGGCGACTTTTTGCGATACTCCGGCTTCCAATGTCAAGACTGTAAGTTTCTCTGTCACAAGAAATGCTACCAGCACGTAGTGACAAAATGCATCGCGAAGGCAAGCACCGAATCAGATCCGGAGGAGCCTAAGCTCAACCATTGCATTCCTCATAGATTCGAACCGGTGTCCAATAGAGGTACGAAATGGTGTTGTCATTGCGGCTACATCCTTCCCTGGGGAAAGAAGAACTTACGGAAATGTACTGAGTGTGGCATTATGTGTCACACTCAATGTGCCCATCTCGTACCCGATTTTTGTGGAATGTCTATGGATATGGCAAATCAAATCCTGACGGCTATTCAGGATACTAAGAGGAACCAGAAAGTGAAACAGAAATTGCAGCCTAAGCCACCAGTCAAAGTTATTGGTGAAAATCAGCATACAGCTCAGATCAGCCCCAAAAGATCTAATAGGTTTTCGGACCGCAGTTTCGAATCCAAGCAGCTACCACATTCTCCAACGCATTCCAATTTTGCCGATGTGATCAATGGAAGTCAAGATCACAAGCAGAACAAAGAAGATACTAATGGATCGGAGCATGTTGCTCCCTCGCAAAAGCCTGAGACAAGGCGTATAGCCCCCGAAGAAGAGAGAAATGATATCTTGAATGACAGGCTGAACAACTTCATTGAGGAAAACACAAACTACAATGCCTTCACTAATCCGACCAATTACGCTCAGCAATACGAGCCTGATGATGGAAGTCGTACTTTGGATCCCTCGTATTCACACCCATACGGTATGGATTTAATCAAGCCAAGTGCTGCTGAGGACGGAGCTGAGCAACATTGGGACGAGCAACAGCACACGGACGAGACTTTGCCCATGAAGGTCCATGAGGAAGTGTACGAGAATTCAGCAGAATTGCAAGGTGCGGACATCGTTGATTTGAATACAAAGGCACCTCATTACGAAGCAATCATAAGTTCGAGGAACAATTTTGATGGCACGACACCAGATTGGGACACCAAGACGCATGCGTATGATATTCGTAAAACTGGAGTTCTGGATGGCACACCAGAACTGACACCTGATCATAAGGACGAAGCAGTAAGTGACGCTGTATCCCTTGTAGGCCAACAGATCAATGGTGTAGCCGGCACATCCCGTTCTCCACAACGCTCTCATACGAGCGGTAAACATCGGAAGAAGGCCCCTAAACGTCGGAAAATTTCATTGGATGACTTCATTCTGCTCAAAGTACTTGGTAAGGGAAATTTTGGTAAAGTTCTTTTAGCCAAATCCAAAAACAACGAGAGGTTATGTGCTATCAAGGTTCTAAAGAAGGATCACATTATAAAGAATCATGACATTGAGAGTGCAAGAGCGGAGAAGAAAGTGTTCCTTTTGGCTACTAAGGGCAAGCACCCATTCTTGACCAATCTTTTCTGCTCCTTTCAAACAGAAAACCGTATTTATTTCGCTATGGAGTTCATTGGCGGTGGTGATCTGATGTGGCACGTTCAAAACCAGAGATTGTCTGTCAGAAGAGCCAAATTCTATGCTGCTGAGGTTTTACTTGCCCTCAAGTATTTTCATGACAATGGTGTTATTTACCGTGATTTGAAGCTCGAGAACATCTTGTTGACTCCAGAAGGTCACATTAAGATTGCAGATTATGGGCTTTGCAAAGACGAAATGTGGTATGGCAACAAAACATCAACATTTTGCGGGACACCCGAGTTCATGGCTCCCGAGATTTTGAAAGAACAGGAGTACACAAAGGCTGTGGACTGGTGGGCTTTTGGAGTTCTATTGTATCAAATGCTGCTTTGCCAGTCGCCATTCTCAGGTGACGATGAAGACGAGGTTTTCAATGCTATTCTCACCGACGAACCTCTTTATCCAATTGATATGGCTGGAGATATAGTTCAGATTTTCCAAGGTCTTTTGATAAAAGATCCAGAGCGCCGTCTTGGTGCAGGTCCTCGGGATGCAGCCGAGGTCATGGCCGAGCCTTTCTTCAAGAACATCAATTTCGATGACATCCTGCAGCAGAGAGTCCAGCCTCCCTACATCCCCGAAATTAAAGCCGCAGACGATACATCGTATTTTGAAAAGGAGTTTACGTCCGCTCCTCCTACTTTGACGCCTCTACCGTCCGTTTTGAGCTCGAACCTGCAAGAAGAGTTTCGTGGGTTTTCATTCATGCCAGAGGACCTACTACTATGATATCGAATTAATATATAAGTTTTAACAAGGCCGCAGATAATACCAGGAATTGTAAAGTCGTTGGTCATCAGTTCACGTTGCTTTCACCGTAGGTGGAAAATGCAGGCAAGCTTTCTCTCTTGTTTAGGTGTCTTTGGCTTTCGTTTATGATGTAATTCTCGCTGCGTCATTATAAAGGCTTGAGATTGAACATTATACACATCAATAGCCTAAAGTTGAAAAAAGCTTCCCCCAGAACAGTTCCAAGAGCACCTCTCAGCATGTTCAAGAGTCGGAGACTTAAGGGAGTATCCAATGCCATCAAATCGGCGTCCAGTAGCGATGTTTCTGCTGGCTTGTCGCCGAAAATGTTTAACATCAGTGAGGTGAGCCGTTACGGTCTTAATGGGACGGTGAAAGCGTTTGCGTTCGACCCTGTACAGAGTTTACTAGCTCTTGCCACTGATAGTGGAGAAATCCATGTTTATGGGAAACAACAGGTGGAAGTTGTTTTCACATTAGAAACCAAGACATTTGTCAAGGAGCTGCGATTTGTGAAGGGAATCTTTTTGATTGCAGTGGATTCCAAAGACTCGGTGCTCGTATTGTCGCTGCATTCTAAGAAAGTTATGGCGGCTTTTTTCGCTCCTGGCAAAATTTCCTGCATCGAAACAGACCCTTCATTGGAGTGGATGCTGATCGGTCTCCAAAGCGGTACTACTGTGGTTTACGACATAGACAAAGACTGCATATCTCCAGTACGACTCGAAAATTTACAAAAAACGATTTTACCTCAAAACCCTCTGTCTGGAGTTGTATCGATACAATGGAACCCAAGAGATTATGGCACGGTTCTTATATCGTACAACCTAGTCACAGTGCTGTACTCCATAGTCGAAAATAAGATCAAGCAGCAGTTCATCTACACAATTCCACCTTTTGCCCCCGGTGGTGATCAGAGCGGGAATCTGGAGACCGATCGGACCCCAGCAACTATCCAGTCTATGTTTCACCCGAACTCTCTACATGTTTTGACTGTCCATCGAGACAGTTCTTTGGTTTTCTGGGACGCAAACAGTGGTCAACTGCTGCAAGCAAGATCCCTGTTTGAGACTGACGTGAATGTCCCAAGAAGCGTTCTTGAGCCAGCTCAACCACCAGTGTCTCGGATTCTACAAGTATCCTGGATCTGCGCCTCGAATCCAGAATACACATCACTTCTGATAGCAGGTGGTGCTATAGGAGAGGGTGAGGAGTGCCACAGCCTAACGATGATAGATTTAGGAGTGACCCCAAAGTATACAATCACTTCTTATGAGAAGATGGGTGCGTATTATGCATCGCCCGTGCAACAAAAAGTTTTCCCAGTTCCCAATGAAGCATCTATCGTCAAATTCTTACCACTAGCTAGGGCGTCTTGCTATTTTTCTGGAAACCACGACCCAGCCATTATCTTGGTATTGCTAGATGATGGTGAAATGGAAACTGTCCTGTATCCATCTGGCAATTTGTCGTACAAGGCATCGCTATTTCCACAAAGTATATCATGGATAAGACCTACAGCGACCAAATGCGAAGCTACTTCCGTTCCCAAAAAGCTTTGGTTGGGAATGATGAGCTCTACGTACAACAAAGATTTCATATTGAAAGGTGGCGCTCCTGTTCGAAAGCCGCTGAGAGTACACGACACACGGTCTGCTTTGGCAACCGGTCATAAAAATGGTTCCGTTAGAATATGGGACGCTTCTCATGGAGAACTTGACGATAGTTCCGTTTTCGACGTCAGTGTTTCTCACGCCCTTAACAAGAGCTATGGTGTTGGCGTTAACAATGTGTCTTTTGCGTCCGAGACTGCGGAGCTAGCTGTTTCGACCGAAGGTGGGGACGTTGTTTTGTTCAAATTCCAGGCCAACCAGTTTTTTGGTAACAAAGAAAATACCAACGAGACCGAGATCAAGCTCAAAAGATTTTCCCTTAACGAAGTCAAAGAGTTACTCGTTGATATTTCGGACAGAGCGCCACGTAAGTTAAGGGAAGGCTTCATGCCTAATTGCGCCATTCACGCCAACGCTGGAAGGGTTTTGGCCCTAAAGAATAGCAATGTAGGCTTTGTCGCAATTGCGTACGAAAATGGACTACTTATGGTAGTAGACAGAAGAGGCCCCGCAGTTATTTATTCGGAAGTCATCAAAAACATTACTCATGACAGAAGCACTGTGACAACTTGCATCGATTTTTCAGTGGCAGAATATGGTGATGACAGTTATTCCAGTATCTTGATGACCTGTGGAACTGATGTAGGCGAGGCATTGATTTTTAAAGTTTTGCCTGAATCGAATGGTCGTTTCATGGTGCAACTTATTGATGCTGTCAAGACTATAGACCAGGGTCCCGTTACAGCCATTGAAAGCATATCAAAGGCAACCGGAGCTTCGTGTTCTGCTACGATTGCATCGATGCAGGGGCTTTCAAAGGGTGTGCCAATACCTGCTTTTACAATGATGGCAGGATATAACGACATCCGACTTTTCACGGCAGGGAAGTCCAAGGATACACACAAAATTTTCAAATCTCCGATTGCGACGGCCGGACTGTGTGTCTTTCGCGTTCCACAAACTGTCAAGAAGGAAGTCACCTCTGCAGCTGCGATAGTGTGTCTATTGAGTAATGGAGAGATCAAAGTTTTGAACCTACCCGAGCTACGAGAGCTGCATTCGACTCGTTTGCCAATGCCAGCTCAATCCAAGTATATCAAGGAAGCATCGATTTTGCGGAATGGTGACATCGTCGTTCGTGTTGGGAAGTGCGAAGCAAGTCTTCTGACGGTACTGAAGGAAACTGCAGACAATATGGAAAAGTTCAATGCTGAGGCCCTAATGTCCGCTACAGACACTTTATACAACTCTGGATTGCGCATACCTTGCCGTCCACAAGTCAATTCCCTGCAGTGGGCACGGGGTTCGATTTATGTGAAGCGTGGAGACTTAGACAAGCTATTTGGCACGGATCTCAAACCTTACAAATATGACGAAAGTAATATTGCCAATGGAACGATATCACTTGATCCGCAAGAAAATGTCAGCAACACGCATCAGATGAATCCTTCGGATGCGCTGCACTCTTATATTGCCCCAGTAAGACATACAGCTCGCTCAGAGGCTGTTGGAACAATGAGATATCTTTCAAGAGCGATGGAGAACGGAATGGACTCTCTGGAAGGTCGTTTCAACGACTATGCTACTGCTACTGGTGAGACTATCAGCGAGGCCCTGGAACAGACTGGATCGGACATGGTGAAAGGTGCTTTCAGGTCCAAGATGGGATTCTAACTGGATGGTTGAAATGCGCCAACGTAATGGATGATCTGTAAGGATTTAATGGAAATTGAGTCAAGTTACCATAGCTGTAGGACACTAGCTGACCAAACGGAAACAATAGCAGGTTGAAGGGTGTTGCGCTTCGCTTTGGTACGCTATAGTCTTTCATTGTTTGTCATTCTGTAGATAGCTCCAGCAACAACAAGTCATCATGGGTCAAGATCTGATTCTAAAGGCTCAGGTCAGAGGTACAGATCCAAATCTGAAAACGAAGGGCTGGGATGATGTTACGGTGCACACTTTGACGCTAAATCGGGAACGGTGTTTGAGTAGGGAACTGGTAGAGTCGTTCTTTAGGTTTCTACGTCATAATAGCGACGATGTGATACGACAGAAACTAAACAACACGAAAGAGAAGAATGAGAGGGCTGCAAAGACAAGATGCAAGGAGTTCGTTACGCAGGACTTGTTCCCCAGCTGGGATCTGCGATTGCGTGCGATTGATTTTTGTGATCGTGAGGCGTCGTCCTTGAAGCGTGAGTTGGACGAAAAATACGCGCCCGATGGGTCTCACGGCCCTGTTTTGGCAGCTCGCATGGATCCATATGCTGCAGCGGATAGCGTTGCCACCAGGGAAGCTTATTTACGACAATGGAGTGAGCTAAGACGCTGGGTCGATAATCAGAGGGGAATCGAGCAGATCTTGCAACGAACAGGAACGGGTGTACTTGCCAGAGCTTGTGATCCAGACACATCCTACATTGACGAGTTTGAAAAGTTCAGAAAATCCATTAGATAAGGAGAATTATGTGGGAGAAAGTCGACCAGGACAGCTCACAACTGTGGATAGCGAAGTGAATTCGAGACTAGAAAAAGTGAAGAAGAATCAGGGTGATTCCTGCAACAAATCAGTTCAATTCCAGCACGTCAAAGGTCCCAAATCAACAGGAGCTCTTGATCTACTCAACTTCTATCTCTCATCTCTCTTTCTCTCTTGTCAACTATCGATACTGACTGAGCCGGACTTGATTTCAAAAAACGTCACATGACATTTATATCATGTGATCACATATCACTACTGACGTATAACCGTAATGTGTGATATTTGAATATCACCAATAACGAAGATCCCGAGTCTCAAGAATAATGACATGATTAATTATTAACAACTTTGACGATTTAACGATGACGACGGAACTCAAATTCCAACTCTAAGTATCAAAAGCCAGCTCGAATAGGCTTCAAAGACTTGTTTTCAGCGTTGAATAAGACTTAACGAACACTTCTGAACTATTCCGTCATGAGTACCGAGTTTTCCGTTCCAAAATTGAAGGATTACGGTCTTGACGGTGCGACAGGCTTTTTACCATCAAAGTTCCCGATTACTCATCTCTCCGATCCATACTACGCTTGCTGGGAAAAAATAGTGGCCAATTTGCCGTCGTTATTGCTGTCAAAACGTATCCGGGAAGTGGTTGATCGTTTACCGGTTTTGGAAGTGAAAAAAACGCTATTGGACGACGTCCAAGAGTTGAGGAGAGCATACTCAGTGCTTTGCTTCATTACCAACGCTTACGTTTGGGGCTATGATGAGCCGTCCGAAGTTTTACCAGATTGTGTAGCTAGCCCGCTCCTAATTATTAGTGAGAGGCTGGGACTTCCTCCGCTGGCTACGTATGCTTCGTTGATCCTTTGGAATTATAAGCCCATCATCGATGATCTGGACCTGGTAGACGACATAATGGAGCTGCCAAACCTCACTACCATCAACACATTCACAGGTGGGATAGACGAAAGTTGGTTTTATTTGGTTAGTGTTTTTTTCGAAAAAACAGGTGGTCAGTGTTTGGAATCGGGACTGCAAGCTATCCAAGCGGTAAGAGAAAAGAACTCCGAGGATTTGCGCACAATTTTGGAAAAATTGGCTCAAGGAATCGATGAGTTGGGAACTTTACTAATGCGCATGGAAGAAATGTGCGATCCGCATATCTTCTATTACCGTATCAGACCATACCTGGCAGGCTGGAAAAATATGGCAGATGTCGGGCTACCCAAAGGTATTCGGTATGGGCCTACCGGCGAGTATCAGCAATATGCAGGCGGTTCCAATGCTCAGAGCTCCCTGATTCAGGCTCTAGACATTTTGCTGGGAGTCGAACATTTTGCTGCGGGACATAAAAAACCTCAGCAAGATGCCATATCGGCCAAATCTTCCAGTAATTCCTTCATCAACGGGATGAGAATGTACATGCCGCAAGAACACAGGGAGTTTTTAGCACACCTTCAGCATGTTAGTAATTTACGAGGCTATGTCTTGTCGCACAAGTCGGATCATAAACTAACCCTAGCATACGACGCTTGCCTGGCAATGCTTAAATCTTTCCGCGATAAGCACATCCAAATTGTATCTCGGTATGTGATTTTGCAAGCCAATAAAAAGCCTCTTCCAGGAAAGAGTAAAACTCTACGGAGTGGTCTCTCGAAAGGTCAAGGTAAAAAAGTGCAAAAGGGTACTGGCGGAACTTCTCTAATTCCATTTTTGAAACAGTGCAGAGATGAAACTGGAAGTGTTGCAGCAAGTGAATGGGGTAAGAAAATGCTAAGTACAGGAGTACTACAGGTTCAAAGTACGAGTAGCGTTGTCGGTATTCGCAAACAGCGTCGCGCTGAAGAGGAAAGTTCAGAGGACTCTCACAAGATAGCCAAGGTTAGCCAAGGTTGGTCTCGCCGGGGATTGGACTACCGCTGACGATAACGATGATGATTATGACCAATCCACAATCGTCAGTCGTTCTGGAGGACACTGGTAAATTGTTTTGTATGATGATATAGATGAAAGTTATGGGCTACGAACTTTTCAAGAAATGATGTGATTAGATTATGAATGAAGATGGATGGTAAGTTTCTTCTGTATAATGCTCTATGTACTGTGCTCACAAGCCTTGAAAAAGTTTTGTGACCTCATCAGCACCATCCTCGTAAATTTCAGCCAGTTTTTGCTTTACGACTGGGATCAGATCTTCAGCATCAATCAAGTCCCCATCATCATCAGCGAATTCTGGTCCTAATTTCTTTACTCTCAACTTGTTCTCCAAATACTCCTCCTTTCCGAGAATGACAGCTAGTGGACAGCCACATTTGTCGGCAGCATCAAATTGCTTTCTAGGATTGGCTTTGGATTTGTACACGTATTCAGTCTCAATTCCCGCATTCCACAGTTGCTTGGCGACTTTCATTCTCTCAGGCAGATACCCGGTCCAATCTTTACCACCGCCAAATGCCATTACGTACACCTTAGTGGCAGTTGGTCTGATTGCAGCAGCCTTTTCGACTCTCTGCTTGATGAGGGAAAAAATTCTCTCTATACCGAAGGAAAACCCAACGCAGGGAATTTGTGACGACTTTTTACCCGTCGCCTCGGCAAACATGTTGACCAGATTGTCATAACGGCCACCGGCAGCGATAGAGCCAACACCAACGTACTCAGAGGCATCCTCGGTACTCTTGGATTTTTTCTTTAGCTCTTCAGCGTCTTGAGGAGGAGCCGAAGCTTCGGTGACAACTTCAAAGATAATACCAGTGTAGTAGTCTAGACCTCTAGCGAGGGAAAGATCAAACGAAATGTACGAGTCGATTTCTAGGGCTTCCACGTATTTGATGAAAGTGGCAAGTTCATCCAAACCCTCTTTGGCCCTCTCATTGGATGTGATGTTGGAATCCTGAGACAAAATGGCATGAACCTCTTGGATGGAGCCGTTGAGCTTGACATATTCGCCAATTCTGTCGGCAGTAGCTTCTGTTTGGCCCTTTTCAACCACCATTTCCTTTTTGACAGCTTCCCATGGTGCCTTGTCGAGTTTGTCGACAGCCGAAGAGATCTTTCTCACGTCTTCGTCTTTGACACCGGCGATCTGGAAAATACCGTCCAATATTTTTCTGTGGTTGAGCTTGATCTTATAGTCCTTGATACCCAAGCTTGTAAAACCCTCCACAATGATGGAAAAACACTCTGCATCGGGGATCATGCTCTCATAGTTACCAGCAATGTCGATATCGCATTGGTAAAACTCTCTCATACGACCTTTTGTCATGGCTGGCTGGTCTCTTCTGTAAACCTTGGCAATATGGTATCTTTTGATGCTTTGAATGTTGTTCATGGCCACGAACCGTGCAAATGGAACGGTCAAATCGTAACGCAACGAACAAAGTTCACCACCTTGGTCCTCCAAGTTGTAGATGAGTTTAGAGTCTTCACCATATTTTCCAGCCAAAATGTCTCGAAGTTCAAAAACTGGAGTGTCCAGCGTGGTAGCACCATGACGCTTGAAGACTGACGACAAATTTGAGAAGATTTTCTCTCTGATGATCATATCTTTATCAGCCCAATCCTTGGTTCCCTTTGGGGTTTTCAAAGCAAACTGTAGCTTCGTTTTTGAAGCCTTTTCGGCCTTTCCTGCCTGAACGGTTGCCATAATGGTGAGTTTCCGACACTTAAAACTACGATTGAGAAGATTGAACTTTAAGGTCCGGTAGACCATTCAAGTATCAAGTTTGGATAGGTCTTGCCGACGACGCTGATTGTCGATTGAAGGTCAGTTGGTAAAATTTTCGATTAGCGACGACAGGATAATAGCGACGACAGCGTCTTATTGAACAAAAGTGATCTACAGACTAAAATGCTTCTCAACAGTGGCTTATGAGCCCTATTTATACAGTTTTGGGCGGTATGGAATATATGTTCTTGTGGATATTATTGTTGTTGTCGATCAAATGTCATACTTGCATTTTTGAGCGTTTTTCAATTCCTTTTCAAGCTTTCGATTTCGGCAACTCTGGAATCGAAATTGCGAGTGCTTTCAAATTCAACTTGACCAGTTGGGCTGACGGTAACGTAGCTTAAATAATCCTTTGTGTTGGTGGATGGCGTTGTAGAGGTTTCTTGAAGCTGGAGTTCCGTTTGTCTTTGATCGCGGTGAACTGTTTTTTGCTTGGGTGACAGCTGGGTTGCTGGCATAAAGGCATTATGAGAGCTTTGCACAAGTAGTGTACGAGGACCACGAATTTTCAGGTACTTGGTGCGACCATTGGCCCAGAGCGTGTATACTCGTTTGATCCAGTTCCACGAGGAGACCAAAGCCGTGGACGTCAAATGTCCTAGTTTTCGAACACTGAAAGGTTCGGGTTTTGATTCTGGAGTTTTTTCCAAGCCAATCGCAGAAGCCATATCGACGACACTCTGAGCCAGTTCGGGAGTACGCGAAGCTTCTCCGAGACGGTATTCAGAAACGGATTTTTTAAGGTCCAGAACGTTTTTACTGCTGATCGCCAGTAAGTGCTCGCTTTTCAAAATCAGTTCATCTGAATCGTCTGATAGCTGGATGGTGTATACGGAGCCTGCACCGCTCACCAAAGCGTTTCCGCGGCCTTGTAACACTCGGTAGTCTCCCGGAAGAGCCAGCGAGCGCGTTGATAATATTCCTGAAGTCTTTATCTCCAAAGATGTGTTACCTTCGTAAGCAATCAAGCCGTTTTTGCCAAAAACACACCAGTCCTGAGTTCCGTCCAGTGTTACCAGACACAGCGTTCTGAAAGGTTGTGAAGAAAACCCAAACCAAGAGGTTAATCGGCTATGGCTGACGTTTGGAGCCACTAGAGCGTTAAACGGCGTTGGCGAGATCAGTTTATGGAATAGAGCAGGACGCCATGAACCATATTTTATCAGCGACCACACGAGATCGACCCACCTATGTTCTATGTGCAAACTCTGGGTGTTATGCAGCGATACAAGACAGCCACGACGCACGAAAAGAGGTATTGAAGGTGGTAAGCTGGCAGAGCACAGAGTTGCCGGAGTTCCCAGAGTTTTGAACCTAGACTCTAAACTCTCATTTTCAGATCCGAATACAGGTTCTGCATCCAAATTTTGAGCCACTTGGGCCGGGACTATGCTCGAAGCATTGGGTTTTATGAGTGATATAGAACGAATTGCACTTATTCGTTGCAAAAAGCGGCTCATTCTGGTTCAAACGGTGTTGATGATGCCAGTCAAAAAACGTTGTTCAAGTTGAAGGTCGATGATGAGATTGGTTGAGCTCATTATTTAGAATGGGTTTACCCACCTCGTGTTGAGCGATATCGATCGTTCTTCATAGTAAGTTTCACGACGAAGTTGAGACTCTGGAAGAGCTATTTGGACGTTGAGCCTTTAGCGAATGCCTTAGGAGCGTTTTAAATTGTGTTTGGCGAGCAGGATTACCAATTGATAGAGCCAGCGGTTAGAATTGACGTTTTTTTGAGAGATTTGCTGAATTTCTGGTTTATCTGGTCGATGACCGGAACTTGACAACAATGGTGGTGAGCTTGTAGGTAAGGAATTGATTCCAAGTACTGAGAACCAGCGCGGTTGAATTTTCTCTGCGAGATCATCATTTTCTTAGCCCTGTATTGATTTCATGTCCCGAAATAGCTACACCACGGCGGATAAAGACTTTGTTCTGCTTCTCTGGATCGAAAAAAAGATGCATGGCAAACAGCGTTGTGTTTCTTGTGTCCTCTTCGCCATGCCCTCTTCGCCCTTGGTGAATCCGGAGTGTTATATAACGGCAATTTTTCACGGGACAAAATACCAAGCCTCAATGTTGTATCTCATACCCACTTTCTGTACTTCTTCCTTATATTGAAGTCTCCACATCGACCCCTACTCATCCTCAGTGACTCCCTCTTGTTGCTTCACAAACAAGGCACTGCTCAAAGAAAATATTCTGTCCTTATCCGTAAAAGCGTTTGGAGTTTCATGCGAGTGCTTCCCAAAGGCGTCAAACCCCTTGACTATATTTCCCAGCTGGCTAGAGCTGTTTCCTTGCAGATATTCCGTCTCTTTGTCAAATATTTCTTGTTGCAGCTGTTGCAATCGACGTTCCTGTTTCTGGCGCTGTTCCAAAGCCTCCGAAAGCTCTGTCTTGAGTTTATCATATTGGGCCCGGTCAGACATTTAAACGGTATCACAGAAACCAGCACCACGGTCTAACTTGAGTGCTATTTGATGGTGTTTGTTGTTGAAGTGTTGGGGAAATTGTTATAGTATAGGTAAAGATATCGAAAAACAATCTATAAGTTGGGAGATTCTAAAGTTTCTTGACGAAAAGGTGAACTTAGAACCGTTTAAGGTCGGTACTTAATCCAATTGAGCTGTTTAAAATGTCGATAGTTATCCACAATGGTACGCACACCACGGTCGCCGGGTTTTCCCAAGTGGATATGCCACAATTGTTGTGCTCTTCGAGTTATACCAAAAATGCCAACGACGAGCTTGTATTTGATACAGATGAAATTATAGATGGGCCAGAGACTCCAGTTTTTACCATAATGAGTCCAGAAGGAGTACCGTATGACTGGGAAGCATTGGAAAAACAATGGCAGTGGATTGTAGAAACCAAGCTTGGTGCCAAATTGGAAGAAACTCCATTGGTAGTGACGGTGGCTCCCGACATTACACCTGAAATTAAGACCCAATATTCAGAACTAGCCTTAGGTAGGCTGAAAGTACCTGTATTTCAGATGGTGTCGGAACCGTTAGCAGTTTCGCTTTCCTTAGGACGAAACACTGCATTGGTCATTGACATAGGCGCAGCAAAGACAACTGTAACACCAATAATCGAGGGCACCATACTTTCCAGTGCGGCGATACGGTCGCGTTTCGCAGGGGATTTCTTGGATTTTCAAATTCACGAAACGCTCAAAAAAACAATCCATGGCGAGGAAAAGGAAGAGTCATCCAGCTCTAACCCGTCTTTTAGCGCATTCTGCAACTCACGTACGTGGATTCAAGAGTTCAAGGCTTATATGCTGCAAGTGTCCCCTTCCAGGCTGCAGGAAATGGACTCCGCTACCGTTGATATGCTGGGATTGAACATCCCCAAAAACTTTCTTTACCAGAAACGTAAGACTGTGAGTTTGACACAGAAAGAATGCTGCTTAATAACGGAGGGAATATTTCAACCTTCAGTAGCGTCAAGTCAGTTTGCTAACGAGGAAGGTTTGTCGGATATTGTGTCGAAAGTTGTCAAAAAAGCAGGCGCCGCTACCACACAAAACTCTTCTACTTCGAATGTGACTTCCGCAGAGCAAATCCACACTGCCCTACTCACAAACATAATCATCACCGGTTCTTCGTCGCTCATTGCTGGTCTCGAGCAGCGCATTGTCAATGATCTGAGCTATCAGTTCCCGCAATACAAACTATCTTCATTTGCTAATCCCTTGGTGCTCGACCGTAAACTTCAAAGTTGGCACGGCGGCGTCACAATGGCCAACTTGCCTTCTTGGGATTTGGGCGATTGGGTGTCTCGTAAGGATTTGGAGACGACCAAAACAGAGGAAAACTACTAAAGCAGATACTGAAGGACTGAAAAGTGGGCGTTCGCGGTGTGCTTCTTGGAAACAACGCCTAGTCCCACTATGGGACTTGTACAAAGATATGCAAAGCTCACAGGTCAATGGAGTTACAAGATTGGTATCAAAATCATCAGTATAGTTTGCCGCGGTCAGGCATTCGATAAAGCTAACATCGGTCGCCTGGAAACTGTCACTCGATCGTGGTAAGGCTCGCTGAGCGGAGAAACACTTTGAACTGTACTCGCCTGTTCTTGCCCAAAGTGACGAGTACCAGCAAGGCTAGTAATATATTACGGGGACGCTCTCAAGGTCCAAGACTGGATTATAAAGACGTTAGCATCCCTTTTTATCTCCCACACCAGACCACTTCTCGACCCATTTACATTTGTATTCAGTGCGCCATAGCTCACCATGACATTAGCCCCAAAGTATCTAGTCTCTCACACAATTTCTGCAAGTAAAACGCTACAAAGTAACAGACCCCTGGCGCATGTGGTAGAATTGTATTTGGACTACTGCTGCCCTTTCAGTAAACGTTTATACTTGAAGTGGACTGCAGATGTTATACCTGTGATAGAGAAGCAATTGGGTAAGAAATTTGAGTTCCGATTCGTGCAGGTAGTTCAGCCTTGGCACCCATCGTCCACGCTGATGCACGAAGCCGGGCTTGCTGTTGCATTGACGGATGCGACGTTATTCCAGGATTTCAGCAAACTTCTTTTTGAAAGACAAGCCGAATGGTTCGATCAGGCTTGCTACCAGAAATCTCGCAAGGAAATGTACGAGGAACTAGCTTCTTTAGCATCCTCAGTTGGTGTTTCGAAAGATCAAGTATTGAAACTACTGGCAATTGACGAACAAGATTTAGAGCCTAGCGGAATTCCCAAAAATTCTGGGAACGGAGTGACCACCAGCCTAAAGTATTTCACGCGATACCAGCGTCAGAACGGTGTCCACGTCACACCAACGGTTGCCGTCAACGGAATAATAGTGGATAATATTGGAAGCGGTAACTCTCCAGAAGAGGTTATAACCCTTCTGGATGCTGCCACATGAGTAAATACCAGACAACCTTTTCAAGGTTCCTGAATAGATGTGATTAGTCTATAATATAACACTCTCTTCGTAATGAAATTAAGCGCTTGTCGCTGTGAATCGCACTACAACTGCTCATACCGTGTTGAACATGTATAACCCATTGAAACGCGTAAAACAATGGAAAATAGCAGAATTACACCCGCTTCTACACGCTACGAATACAAAAACATTATATACAACTAAATAACCACTCTTATTCACCAACTTCTTGAAATCGGCATTTAGTTTCATAGAATTCTAAGCTAGCCCTAATGTTTTCCTTTTATATACTCGAGAAATTGACAATTTGAAAAAAAATGAGTATATAAGGAGAAGCTTATTTTTTTTGAACCTTTCTTGAACTTTACACATCACCAACTCTGACTTCGAAAACAAAGGGAAGTAGCGTTTCTTGGGCGCTTTCAAATGTAGACCGTAGATACAAATCAGTCTTGACACTCGTTTTCACACTTCCCTCTCATGATCTTTGCATGAAGTGATCGTTCCAGATGGAGCATTGCTAAAACTCGACTGAAAATGATGATAACCAAAACAACAACAACATGAATTTCTTCAACCGATAACCATAGGAGGAACCAAACTTTGACAGCTTTTTAACCCTGATCTTCAGTTCGACATGCAGAGAATTATGAGTGACACTATGCGTGAGTGTGAGACTGCACCTTTTCTTGAAATTGTAGCTCGTAGATGTTCCTAATGGTTGAAGTCTAGCCTGCCATATCTGGGCCGGAGGATCGTGGAGAACAGGCTTCTTTCAGAACCAGAACGGATCTTACTATCTGCTATCTGGTACAATGTACTGCTCGTAGCATGTGACATATATCTTCAAATCTTGTCAGCTCATCTCATCTCATCGCATCTCATCGCGCTGTACTTTGGTGCATCAAAAGTTGAGACAGGTGTGAGGGAGATGGACTTCTCAATATGCCAAGACTGCTTGGGAGATGAAACACGATTGACCAGAGCCCACAACGGCGCAGAATGCAAAATTTGTACCCTTCCCTTCACTGTGTACCAGTTTAAAGCAAATTCCAAAATCACCAGAACGCTCATATGCCATAATTGTTCCAAACAACGGAATATCTGTCAATGTTGCATGTTAGATTTACAATGGCATATCCCTATAGAGCTACGGGACCGCATTTTATCCTCAGTACAGGGCTCTCAGGTAGCCACACCTGAAGCTCAAAATGAGATGATGAAAAGATTCATAGCATTGAAGAACGGTGATAAGTACAAAGTCGGTGGAGCGGCTGTGACGAGCGATGCAGCAGCAAATGCAGATGCAATTGAAAAAATACGAAAAGCTGTTGATCACGCCCAGGAATCAGCCGGGAGACCAAAATCAACGAAAACATCTAGGTTGGATTCAGTGTCGGATAGGGATCTCGACATATCGCATCTGATCAAGAAACTACCCCTCAAAGGCTCCCTGGAGCCAGCCACATCTTTTTTCATATACAATTTAGACCCCTCGATTCCAGAATGGGCAATAGTCGATGTCATTTCAGAGCTTGTTGGAACTACATTTTGGCAAGATCCCAACTCGACGTCCATAGCCATCAATCATATGGCGCGATGTGGAGGGCTAAGGTTCAAATCCATGGAGCTTGCAGAGAAGTTCAGACTGGCTCTTCAATCTTTTCAAACGCCAGCACCAAAGATGACCAAGGGAAAACTCCAGGTTCAGAACTCCAAGTTACATGTTGTGGCCTGGCCACAATTTCACCGTGCTGCACTGGGCACCGACAATGCAGAATGTTTGAAACTAGCTCAATACCTCGATAAGCACGTCCAGAAGGATTTATCTTCTTCAGAAGTTTCCAAATCAATTCCAAAAGCACCGAAAGTGAGTAAATCTAGTAAGACAAGTGTGTCGAAAAAGGCCAAAAAATCAAGGCGCATAGTCGATATCGAGCTATGACCGGTGGAACCAGAAAAATATATGAAGCAGATAAAATCTTGTGCTTCTATGTGAGCACTTGTTCAATGATCTAAAAAGGTCAACTCGTCAGATAGGGAAAGATGACGCTAGATATTTCAAGCCCTACCATTGATGGATAAGCCAAGCTACCTTCAGGCCATCCACGCATTCAAAAATTGTCGATCAGTAAGGTCTCTGCTCGTGACCCATGATCTTTGAACCTAAGCATGTTAGTCCGAAGGACGGTTAAAAACCTACTCAACTCAGATCAGGTTTAAACCAAGGTTACTGGACCATTCCTATCGTCTCACAAATAATGTCCGCATATGAAGGTAAGCGTGAATAAAAATATATAGCCCATCTTTCTAATCATTAAGACTAACGTGAAATCAACTTTAGAAGAGCATGCTACTACTCAAGCTACTGTCGACAATAGACGGGATCTAAGGGAACAAATTCACGAGCTATATCAGGAGAATGGTAACTCTAATGTGCTTCTGCAACTGCTTTCACAGTTGATCCCAGAATCGATGCAAGAAGAGCTTTTACAAGATCAAAAACAAGGCTGTCCGGACGATTACGTGGATTCGCTTCCTCGAGTGAAAAATGACAAAATTGGCCACCATGAAGCTTGCAGCATATGTTGCTGCAACTACCGAGAAGACGATTATCCTCTAGTGGTAGAACTTCCCCATTGTGGTCATCGTTTCGATCTCGAATGCGTGGCCGTCTGGCTATCAAAGAGTACTACTTGTCCATTGTGCAGAGACGATGTTCTGTCGCACAAGCCCAAGATCGACGTCAGTCAAGTCGAAATAGAAGACGACTGGGGAATGTACGGATGATAAAAAAACTGTGTAATGGGGTGTAAATTTGTATATATACAGGGTTTTGAAGAACGGATTAGCTTTTTTCTACAATATGCTTCTTGAAGGCCTCATTATCCAAAAGCTCCAAGACCTTTTCGCCCACGACTTCGTCCAGCGATTGTGACTTATGCTCTTCGGTCAAGAGGGAGCTTTGTGCCAGTGCTTCCTGCAGTTTCACGCCCTCTTTTTGGTACAGATTGCACTTGATGCCCACTCCTGCGATTGAGTGCTTGGCAATGTAGCTCAGCCAAAGCTCCACAACCTCCGGGTTTGTGTCCCACACACGGATCAAACGCTTGTGAGTGTGTCTTTCAAAATTTTCCTTCGATTTGGCTTGAGCAAACGGTGATCTTATCACCGTCCAGCGCTCTCTTCTTGTGGGTAGTGGTTTGGGACCGGTCAACGGCATTCCCAGGTAAAAACCGGCCCTCAACATGAAATCCGCATAAAAGTCCAGGTTTTCATGATCATACGACCGCAGTTGCACATCTGCTATCAAATCTCCATGTGTAATAGGATTTTTCAATGGTGCGTGGTAAACTGCCTCAACGTTAATTGGCAACTGTTTTGCACTGCCGGTAGCTTCAGAAACCGCACCAGTTGACTGAAACCTGAAAAATTGTCTCAAAGGACTAGAAATTGAAGTTCTTAACATGGAGAATAGCTTCAATTCACTTGGGCTTTTAAATGCTTTCGAGATCTTCACTTGAATTGTCGTTGACGTCTAAATGTTCAAGAACTTTTGACTACTTTATACATAAATTTCAAATTTTTTTAAGATGCGATGAGCTATGGAATTTGAAGAAAAGGTCAACAAGATCGAAATTTAAGAGACTCCAGAGGCAGTTACCTCATTTGAAGTGTGGGTATAACAATCAAGCACACTTTTTCGATATATACCATTTCTCTCAGCTTTTGTTTAGCACATCTGGGGCCCAATCTACAACGACGACAGTTTCCGTCATATATACTAGCAATGGGTAAAAGTAGTAAGGATAAAAGAGATCTGTATTATAGGAAAGCCAAGGAGCAGGGATACAGAGCACGGTCGGCGTTTAAACTGTTGCAATTGGACGAACAATTTCGATTTTTAGATAACGTCACTCGAGTGGTGGACCTATGTGCAGCGCCAGGTTCTTGGTCCCAGGTACTCTCAAGACGTCTTTTTGAAGAAGATCCTGAAAATTGCGACCAAAAACGGATAGTGGCTGTGGATTTACAACCTATGTTCCCCATTGACCATGTTACGACAATTCAAGCAGACATCACTCATCCCAAAACATTAAGTAAGATTATGGACCTTTTTGAGGGCGAAAAGGCGGATTTTGTGTGCAGTGATGGCGCGCCCGATGTCACAGGACTCCACGATCTGGATGAATATGTTCAGCAGCAATTGATTCTCAGCGCGTTGCAATTAACAACTTGTCTTCTACGTGAAGGAGGTGTATTCGTGGCCAAAATCTTCAGAGGAAGAGATATCGATATGCTGTACTCGCAACTGGGTTACCTTTTTGAACGGGTTGTGTGTGCAAAACCCAGATCGTCGAGAGGAACTTCACTGGAAAGCTTCGTTGTCTGTCTTGGGTACAAGCCTCCTACGAACTGGGAGCCCCGGCTTGATGTGAACATGTCCGTCGAAGACTTCTTCCGAGGCTGTGACATCGGTAGACTAACCATAAAGGACGAGCTCCCAGCATATCACGAAGAACCTAGAAGCGTCGCAGAATTCATTTCATGCGGTGGGCTTGGCAGTTTCGATTCTGATGCCACGTATCACGACGTCCCTTTGAACTCTATTGCATTAGACCCTGTACAGCCTCCAACCAACCCACCATACAAACGCGCCCTGGAGCTGAAGCGGAAAGGCAAACTCACAAGAGCCGCACAATGAAAGAAGGGTCTGGCCGGGCCAGTGCTTTCTGGAAGTTGGCGAGCTTTCGATAAGCATACATTTGCCGCTATGTACATTATTTAAGTAATCCTTCAACTCTTCAAACTTCTCTCTTTCCCATTCATCGATCGTGTTGTTATTTCCCTTGGAAAATTCTGTCACCAGCAGTATTTCAGGTGTTTGCTTAAAGTACATTGGCTATAAAAACTCCAAATTAGTTGGTCTTTTCATCTTCAACTTCCCTTTGAACGTCAGGCTTCAAAGTTGGGAATAGTAGCACTTCTCTAATAGTGTTCGAGTCAGTCAAAAACATGGCGAGTCTGTCGATACCACAACCCCAACCACCAGTAGGTGGGAGACCGTATTCTAAGGCATTACAGAATGTTTCGTCAATTAGCTGAACTTCGTCGTCACCTTGGTCCTTTTGTCTGGCCTGCTCTTCAAAACGGTTTCTTTGGTCGAAAGGATCGTTCAATTCGGTATAAGCGTTGCAAATTTCCTTAGTGGCAACAAAGACTTCGAAACGCTCACACAAACCTGGCTTGTCTCTAGAGTACTTAGCCAATGGGGACATCATTTGAGGATGACCGAAGATGAATGTTGGGTTGATGCAGGTGTCTTCTAGTTCACCGACAAGCTTGTCCAACATACGGGCGTTTGTCAATGGTGGAGCACATTCTAGTTTGTTTTCCTTCAAGACTCTCTTAAAAAATTCACCAGTTTCAGCGGTATGCAATTGGTCACCGGGTGGGAACTTGACGTTCAATCTGGATTCCAATTCTTCTATCATATTAATTCTTTTCCATGGTCTGGTAAAGTTCAATTCTAGCTCCTTGGATGGGTCTTGAGGGTCTGGGTGATACTTAATGACGTAGGAGCCGGTGATTTCTTTCACCATTTCAGAGATCATCATTTCAGTGGTGTCCATCAGATCATAGGCATCGGCGTATGCCTGATAAAACTCACATGTAGTGAACTCTGGGTTGTGGGTCATATCAATACCTTCGTTTCTGAATTGTCTGCCGATTTCGTACACTCTGTCCATACCACCAACAACAAGCTCTTTCAAAAACAATTCTGGAGCGATTCTCATAAACATGTCCATGTTCAAGTCGTTGTGGTGAGTGACGAAAGGTTTGGCAGTAGCACCACCAGCGATGACGTTCATCATTGGGGTTTCAACTTCGATAAAGCTTCTCTCATCCAAGAACCTTCTGATGAAAGAAATTATCTTAGAACGAGTGATAAAACGAGGTTTGGCATTCTTGTTCATGATCAAGTCCAAGTAACGCTTTCTGTATCTGGTTTCCTGGTCCTTGAAACCGAAATGATCGGCGGGAAGAATGTGCAGACAAGGAGTCAACAACTGGATGCGGGAGACGAAGACGGAAATTTCACCTTCACCACCCTTTTTGGGCTGAGTTCTACCCACGTAACCTTCGACACCAATGATGTCACCTCTCTTGATGAGATCGTGATCAGCTTCGTAAGCGGACTCATCGCCGTAGTCTTGCACTTGAGACATCAACTGCACTTCGACACCATCGCCGTGCAAAACGTAAAACTTCAATTTCGAACCGGATTCTCTCTTGGTGTGAACTCTACCTGCAAGTGACACTTTTTCCTCAGGCAAAGTCTCACCCCTCTGCAAATGTGAGTATTTTTCCAAAAACGCTGGCAAAGCAGTGGAAACGTGGAATTTGTGAGGGTATGGGTTTGGAGACTTGGTCTTCTTCAATTCTTGGATTTGACGAGATCTAGCTTCAAAGTACTGCGAAGGGTCCAAATCAGCAAAAGCGTCGTTGGCTTTCTTCTTAGCCTCTGGTTTAGGTTGTGCAGAAGCCTTTTTGGCCGCCTTTTTAGCGTCAGTCTGTCTCTGCTTGATACGCTTCTTCAATTCGGATTTGGACACCATTTCACCGGTGGTTTCGTCCAAATGAAGATTGGCGATCGCATCGTTGACGCCCTTAACTTGCTCTTCCTGAGACATGATTAGATTGAAGGCAATACAGTTGAAAATCCACAATCAAGAGGTTAGCAGGCGATTATGATAGTGTGATGAGAGTGTGTGAGTCTTCTCGAATCTGATTTCCAGTTCGTAGTGGACCCAATTACGAAATTTTTTTCCAAAGTCATATCAAACGAAAATGGTCAATGGAAAAGTGATAATTTATGTCACGTGATTGTGTGAATTTTAGCAATGGTTCGCTTAGAAGTTGTCAAAAGGTAGGTCTAGTCGTATGGACATCAAACGTCCATGTTTTCCGGTTGAATTGAGGGCGATTTGTTCTCACTTGCAGCTCAGAAACATGCGGTTCGTTTTTTTTTGGCGTGATATGTGTTTGATGGCTTACCAAACCACATAAAGGGGTGTGCACAACCAAAATCCTCATCGTACGTAAATTGACCTTCGAAAGCTCTCACCTGCTGTCCGCTTTTCCTAGGAAACGGTTTTTAAAACCGCAAACGTAGAGACATTCCCCTCTCGAGATTTCCCCCGCTAAGCTCCGAGTATTTGACCCCCTCTTCAGACTGCCCACATACCACCTCTCACTGTGTCCTAGAATACCCAAACACACGGCCTGTCACCCTCGTTATTCTGCCTTTTTGTTTCCCGATCACAAACGGGCCTAAAGTATCAGTTTAACACCAATTTTCTCTCTGACAAATTTCTTTACGCCATGATCTTATCCTTCGCGTCCATTTGAGCTTCCTCGGTTCCCTTTAGTATCGTTATAACCATTCTTAAAGCACTTGAGTTCTCGATCTTAGCTATGATGATCTTACCTTATAATCTCAATATTCAATATAACTAATTTAAATGAATTACATATTTCGAAAATAAACCTCTGGGCAGGAAAGTTAAGGCCATTGCACCTGGATTTATCGCTCCAAATATCGATTGAAATGGGATCGCATAAGCCTAGACTGATAATTTTGGTGCGGCATGGAGAAAGCGAGTCAAACAAGGATAAAACCATTAATCAGCATGTACCGAACCACCAGATTCCGCTAACGGAAAACGGGTGGAGACAGGCCAGAAGATCGGGAGCACAACTTCTGCAGGTTTTGAATGTAGACGACAAAGAAGAATGCAAGAAATTAGCAGAAAAGTATCATTTCGAGGACGAAAATGGCAAACAGCTCGAACAACACTACACTCAAAACAACAGGAATCCAGACAGCAATGTGGTGTTCTACACGTCTCCGTACAAACGTACGCGCGAAACGCTGCGTGGGATGCTGGATGTCTTAGACGAATACAACGAGTGCAACTGCGGAGTCTCAGCCCGACAAAACGATGGGTATCAACCCGGTGGCAATATGAGGCTTGCACACTGGCAATCGCCCGAATTCCCACACGGCTACTACGAAAACAAGGAGTCAGTTGAGCTGAAAGAAAACCTTCAAAAAACCGCAGAACGCAAGACTTTCATTCATTACCGCGTCAAAGACGATCCCCGCATTCGTGAGCAAGATTTTGGCAATTTCCAGGAGCTCAAGGCCATGCGGGACGTGATGAGCACCCGCAGCAACTATGGACACTTTTTTTTCCGTTTCCCACAGGGCGAAAGCGCAGCCGATGTCTACGACCGCTGCGCCAGTTTCCAGGAAACGTTATATCGGCATTTTAACCAACCGGGGCGAAAACCAAGAGACGTTGTAGTTCTTGTTACGCACGGTATCTATCTACGTGTTTTTCTCATGAAATGGTTTAGATGGACTTACGAAGAATTCGAAACTTTCACCAACGTTCCCAATGGTTCGTTGGTTGTCATGGAACTCGATCCGGAGCTTGATCGTTACGTTCTACGCACTACTTTGCCCAAATGGTGCTGAGTTTATCAATATATTCTAAACTATATATGCATCTGTAGAAGCTCTACTGGTCTTCATTAAGGGTTGTGAGTCTCGTGACTATCACGTTACACTCCAAGAGTTTTTCCGGGCTTCCGGTTCCGGAAAAACTTAAAGCCTAATCTTCTTTGGCTTCCCGGAAGCGCTTCTGGTCAAACAGGAAGCTGAATTTCATCTGTGGGACGTGCACTACCCGATGTCAAAGAAAATACCTACAACTTGTCGAAATTAGTGAATTCTAGCACTACAAACCCTGTCATCGATATGCTCAAGACGTTTTCAGAGACAGCGAAAACAACCTTCTTGAAGCTGCTGATGAGGGCTACATTTTGGTTATTTTTCGAGCTCGAACGGTGCTGGGAAGAGACCATTACACCCGTCCAAAGAAAAAACCCTCCACTAACCAGCTTCCAATTTTCCGTTCCACAACGTCACTGGGGCCAGGCGGGTGGACTTTAAACATCGAGTGTGTGACATTAAATGGCGTGGGAAAGCCGCTGAATAGCATGTTCAGGCTCATAGTGGACGTGTGGTGTGGAAATGCGGTGAATGAGATGGAAAAAAAAGAACGGACTGTGGTAAAATTATCTAGCAGGTTATAAAAAGACACAGCTCAGGTCGAGGTGGTTAATCTCCAGTCCCACTTAATTTTCTTTCGCTAGGATTCGTTATACTTCGGAAACGCACCTAATAATCATACACAACTAAGACACAATGGCCAGAACTTTTTTCATCGGTGGTAACTTCAAGCTAAACGGTACCAAGCAGTCCATCAAGGAAATCGTTGAGAGATTGAACGAGGCTACTCTGCCAAAGGACGTCGAAGTCGTCCTATGTCCACCAGCCCCATACTTGGACTACGCTACCAACTTGGTTTCCAAGCCACAGGTCACCATCGGTGCCCAGAACGCGTACTTGAAGGCTTCTGGTGCTTTCACTGGTGAAAACTCCGTGGAGCAGATCAAGGACGTTGGTGCCAAATGGGTCATCTTGGGTCACTCCGAGAGAAGAACCATCTTCGGTGAAGACGATGCATTGATCGCCGAAAAGACCAAGTTCGCCTTGGACAAAGGTTTGGGTGTCATTCTATGTATCGGTGAGACTTTGGAAGAAAAGAAGGCCGGTAACACTCTAAAGGTTGTTGAGAAGCAATTGGACGCCGCTATTGCTCAAATCAAGGACTGGACCAACGTTGTCATTGCCTACGAGCCTGTCTGGGCCATCGGTACCGGTTTGGCTGCCACTCCTGAGGATGCTCAAGAGATTCACGCTAGCATCAGAGCTTACTTGGCCAAGAAGGTCAGCTCTGACGTTGCTGAGAAGACCAGAATCTTGTACGGTGGTTCCGCTAACGGTCAAAACGCCCACACTTTCAAGGACAAGAAGGACGTTGATGGTTTCCTAGTCGGTGGTGCTTCTTTGAAGCCAGAGTTCGTCGACATTGTCAACTCCAGAAACTAAGCCCGTATAGCTTTGCAGTCGAGTAAGACAGCTTAATATCAGAGATGTATAACGAATGAAACTTTTGGGAACAATCACCATTTTGTAGGTGGAGCTCCCGAATTTTATGACTTTAAATGATTTTCTTGGTGACTGAGCGTTACAGGCGTTGTAGAATGATGCTAGTAGAGGTGTGTGTCGTAGACAGTCCTTGCGGCAGGTATGGCTTCTTTCATTATTGGAGATAGTATTTTCAAAATTTGTACATCGAACAAAGATTCTAAGATCAGTTTTTTACCACTTGGCTCAAAATACGATTACGATGCACTGGCTGTCGTGTAGCGGTTATTCGAAATGTATGCCATTGACCAGCAATCTCCATCACACTAGAATACCAAAACACCTTGCACGATCGTAACGATCGCACAATTCGCTCCACTGGACGACGAATTCGTCCACCAATGGATACAACAGCTTACCGCTAAGACTCAGCGAGCTTGTGCGTGCTAAGCTCTCGACGTAGATAATTTTAGACCTGGTCATTGTCACGATTTCCAGTAGCTTAAGCCATCCTGCGATGATGCAGCAAGTGCCGGGTCCATTTAGTAAAACCAAATGTGGCTGTCCCACAAACTGCCACTTGAGCCACGACACGGTCCACACGGCTCTTGCTAGTGTTAAGACGATGCTTTTCACCGATTGCAGTTTTGAAGCACCCACTTCACGAGCTTTACCAAACCTGCAGATCTGGACCTCGATTCCTTGAGCATCCAACTGTGTTTGGAACGCATGCTTGAACCGCTTCAAACTTGCTTCGTCTGACACCCCTACTGTCAATTTTGTCTGATGAGGTTTGAACAATGTCTGCTGGTAATTTTCCAGCAGACGCAGCATTTCACCTGTATGGCCACCAGACCCTAGCAACACAAATATTTGCAATTTTCGACCCTTTTCCGTCTTCTCTGCAGCCTCTAGGACCCGACCATTCTGGATCCCGAAAATCGGCACCACCAGTATTACTCGTACCACCAACCATTGTAAGGCCACCAGAACCACCAACCACAACTCAAATCCCATCTTACGTTGTTTCTTACCCACAAATTCTCGTGAATGGCTGGTTCAAAAACGCCAAAAAAATGCTCTTGCCAAGTTCAAGTAACGCCAACGCGTTTTCCTTGGTCTAAAATGGCTCCGGATTCGTGCGTAATCCAGAATGTAGATCTTTACCACATCTCGAATATTTTTCAATTATGTATAACTGAGTTTCCTTAACAATCATTAACATCTATGGGCATAACGCGAAAACCAACGCGTCGCGAAAAAAGATGAGACATCTAAAATCGCGTTTCAAGTATGATCTTCATCTCGTGCACCTGGTTGATTTTCGCTGGCAGGAATTGATCTGCAAGATACCGTTGTGGCTGTAGCAGGATTCTTTTCAGCTGTTTTGTTCATATATAATGTAGAGTGTCTGGCCTGTGTGACAGGCTGACAGCAAGACGTATAGGTAGAATAGGACATTTAGTCTCTTTTAACAGACACTAGCAAATCATGAGACGTACTACTAGAACTGATCCAAAGAAGAGACACTCCATGATTGTGGATACTTCTGGAATTTCGTCGTTTGCTGGCTTTTCGTCATTTTATGGATCAAAAACCAGTAACAGATCGATGGAAAACGTTACAACAGACAAGAAAAACGGTGCCACAGAGCGTGCAGAGCGTTCAGAGCGTGGGAAACGCAAAAACTCGAGCCTCAAACGCAGCACGGTGCTGTTGGACGACAACATGGTCCGGGAATACAATTTGGCCGTGCAGACCCTGGCACACGAGCCTCTGGATCTTCGTAGCTCACCACAACTGCGAAAGACACCGCAAAGGACCCACCAGAGCACGCTTTCGGCATCGTCGAGCATGTCGTCACTTTTCTCGCGCGATAGTGCGATGTCGGTGCAAGACCTGATGTTCGAGGACTATTCATCGGTGAGCGAATCGGTAGAGTGTATGCAAAAGGGCTTTTTCACCGAACCACAAGGAAATCAAGCTTTGAACCTGGACTTAGGTGGCTGGGACAACGACAACGACGAGGATATGACCCCTAGTCGAAGAACGCAACTGGACTTTTTTTGAATGTTTTGGACAAGTAGATGGATGGATATATCTTACTACTTTCCATTTACGCCGAATTCTAGCGACAAAACCGTAATCTTGCCCCGGTATGCAGGCATACCGAACATGTTCGCAAGGGTTTGGTCAGATCAGAACTTCAAGCTAAATTTTGCAAAAACACAAGGACAATTCACATCGCATAGCTATCGTGTTTGAGTGTATATATTGGAAACTAAACGATTAAATAGTTGCCGGAAAGCAGATAGTTTATTGTAGGGAAACAAGCAACTAACGACGTAAAGTGTTTATTCGGGATCTCTGAGAGGCTACCAAGCTCTCTCCTCGATGCTTTGACGTCCTTTCTGCGATATTGCTCGAGCATTTTGCTTAGAAGTGTGATTTTGACCTCTCGGTGAGAATCAAACACATATCTCTTCGTAAACAAGGTACCAAAAAATTAAAACCATCCAAATTTAGCTCCCGATTGTGTTCGAATTCACTCACTTAGACCGTTCTCCATTGCAAGTATTTCTAACCAGATAAACTTGTTATTCTTCCTTGTTGTTCTTTCCAGTGTCACTGTCATTGTTTAAATTTGGACAAGTTCTACATACCTTTTGACTATCGGAGCTTATATACTGACTTCAAGAAAAAGGCACCATATGCAGCTCCCACAATACAATAATAAGCCCTTCAAATCACCAGTAATACTTACCGATACCCACACAAGAACTCCGAATGGTGCGAAGCCTCCAACTCGAACTTATGCTCCCAAACCATTAGATCTTGGAAATAGTCGAAACATCATCAAAAAACGCCCCATTGACGATCAAACGCCACCTCTAACGTCCCAACGCTCATCCAAAGCAATCAGCTACTACTTTACTACGTATCGCAAGCGATCTACAAAGAAAAATAAAACATGGGACGGCGATGGGATCTGCACAAAGCTCAACAATGGCGGACTCCGTTTCTATAAGGAAAACGGACAATTCATGGGCACCAGTCAGGGCATTCCCGCCGATAATGAAATTTACGAAAAGATCTTCTCCTGTGCTGGATTTGAGGTCCAACTGGATTCTCAGATCTGTGAAGAACCGGAAATCACACGAATTGCGGCTATTCTTGGCAAATCAACCAGTGCCTCTGGCGTTTCTTCCAGATCAACTAGTCTCTCCCCTTCACCACCAAGAATTGTAGCGTCAAAAGTGCATAAGCCGAACATTGCGATCCCAATGGTTAAGAAGTCTACGCAGTTCACGCAAAGTACACATCTCAGTTCGAAAACTAGAACAACCTCGTATTCACCGCTGTTTGATCCTGCTCAAGTGGAAAATGCCCTAATAATGAACAGATTTGAAGAGGCAGATGTTGATGTTATTGTGGATCCTATTCTTTCAAGACATCTACGACCCCATCAACGCGTTGGAGTCAAGTTCATGTACGACTGCGTTCTTGGACTATCAAGACCTGCAGACTACGAGGATGATGGAACGACAGTTACGAAACTCGAGAAAATGGACGAGCTAAACGGCTGTCTTCTAGCAGATGAAATGGGACTGGGTAAAACATTGATGACTATCACGCTGATATGGACTTTGCTAAAACAAACACCGATTCCGTCCAAAACTTCTCCAACCATGTCAGGCCTTTTTAACCATGGTGTATGCGGAAAAGTTCTGGTGATATGTCCTGTAACGCTAATCGGGAATTGGAAGCGGGAGTTCCAGAAATGGCTAGGTCTGAATAGGATCGGCGTACTGACGTTGAGCACCAAGAGTACGCCAGAAAAGGACAAACTAGAAGTCCGCAATTTTTTGAAGGTCCAGAGATCATACCAGGTCCTTGTAATAGGATATGAGAAACTTCTTAACGTCTCAGACACCCTAATTGAGTGCCGCTCGAGCATAGGTTTGCTTGTCTGTGATGAGGGTCACCGCTTGAAGAATAGTCAGTCGAAAACCCTTAACGCTCTTAAGTCACTAGACGTACCGCGGAAAGTGCTGCTCACAGGAACTCCCATTCAGAACGATTTATCAGAATTTTACACCATTCTGAGCTTCCTCAACGATGGGATCTTAGGTTCTTTTCCAAACTTCAAGAGAGATTTCATAAATCCTATCACTGCATCGAGAGACGTCAACAACAAGTACAACGAGATTGTGCAGGGAAAGGGCGCAGCCAAAAGTCAAGAACTAATCGAATTGACGAAGAAACTAACACTTCGGAGAACGAGCGACACCATTGCCAAATTTCTTCCCCCGAAAACCGACATTGTACTATTTTGCCGGCCCACCTCACACCAATACAAGGCTTTTGAAAGTGTGCTCATGAACACTTCAATCAATATGTCGAATATGACATACAGCTCATCGTTGGCGTTAATCACACTTTTCAAAAAGATTTGCAACTCACCAAGTCTCATACGTCAAGACACATTCAACCTCACGAATGCCGAATCGAAAAATACAATCACAAATACGTTGGAGCCTGATTCTGGTAAGCTCAGGGTATTGTTAAAAATTCTGAAAAACATCAACACGTCGTACTCAGAGGAAAAAGTCGTCATTGTCTCGAACTACACTAAAACCTTAGATGTCATTCAGCGTTTGTTGAACACGCATAACTTTTCGAGCGTCAGACTGGATGGGTCTACTCCCAGTAAAGAGCGCGACAAGATTGTGAATACCTTTAATACAGTTCCCTCGGTATTTGCATTTTTATTGAGTGCGAAATCAGGTGGAGTGGGTTTGAACTTGATCGGCGCTTCACGTTTGGTGCTCTTTGACAATGATTGGAATCCAGCTATCGATCAGCAAGCAATGTCCAGAATTCACCGTGACGGTCAAGAAAAAGCTTGCTTCATTTACAGACTCTTTTCCACAGGTTGTATCGACGAAAAGATCTTTCAGCGGCAGTTGATGAAAAACAGCTTGAGCTCAAAATTTATGGGAGGACCAGGAAACGCGAAAGCTTTAGAGTCTAATGATGATCTTTTTGCGGTTGAAGAACTGAAAGACCTCTTTACTGTTTTGACTGACACGCTAAGCAATACACACGATTTGATCTGTTCATGTGAAGGTTACGGAGACGAACAAGATGACGAACAAGATGACGAAAATACTGATCAAGATTGCACAAAGGTGGAGAAAATTCGTGCTTATAAGCCTGGTCCTTCACAATTTGAGGGCTGGACAAATGCTATGCAGCTACAAACAAGTATTCAAATCTCTCAGGAGGAGAGTGTTGCTGAAAGGGCAAAATTAGTGAGAGAGTGTTTGACAGGATACAAACATGTCAATCCCCAAAATCAATTGCATCTGAAAGATAGGCTGGCCATAGACTGGAAAGCTGATATAACTTTTGCGTTTTTTAAAGAATATACTTTGTGAATTAAGTAACACAGCTATTTAAGGTGCCCTTTTGCAGTAAAATTCATCTATTCGCATTGAGTTTCATTCTGGCCTCTGCAGCCCGCGCTCGTTGCTCCCTCATTAGCCGCATGCGCTGGTCGTCATTCAAAGAGTTAGTGTTTCGTTGTAATGAAGAAATCTGAGGCATGAGAATCTTCCCGGGACCACGTCTGGCCTCCTTGTCTAGTCTTTGTTTTTCTTTTGCAGCGCTCAATTCCTGTTCTATCAAATGCGCCTGTTCTGAGTCCAAACGCTTCTTTTCTTGATCATTAATCGACTCCACATCTTCCCTGCTCAAGGGCTCGCCAACGCCCGAAGAAGCCCAGTTGGTGAACTGCTCACCCAAATTATATCTTGCCATTTGAAAAGCCTGTTTGACGTCAGTCTTTTTCGTTAAATCCCAAGAAGTCTTTCCAGCACCGTTTTTCATAGTAGGATCACATTTCAGATTGCTCAGTAAAATGAGCACCATGTTTCTTAAGCCTTGTTGAGACGCGTAATGCAACATTGTGGGAGTTTGCAAGTACTCATCAGCCGGCTTTAGCGCAAAATTTACGTCCAGGTTGTTTTTGCGAAGATACGATATCAGCGCTGGAGCTCTGGATTTCTTCAAAAGAGATATTAGCTCTCGGGTGTGAATTTCGTTTGGATCCGACACCTCTGGTGCGGACATTTGTGGTGGAGCCTTAGCTTCATTAGATTTTTCTGTTACAACTTCCTTCTTTACTTCCGCCTTGGGTTTGTTGTTAACATGCAAGTAGGTGAGCTGGCACCAGGCTTTTTTTAGTTCGTGACCGGTTGGCCGTTTCGTTGTGAAAGGAAAAGACCTTATTCTCTGGTCATTTTTGTCGAGACAGGTATTACTGTCTATAAATATTTTCCTGTCGCTGGTGCTCTTAGCTCGGATAAAAATGTTCTGGCATTTCTTCAAGTAGGGCTGCCATTGATTCAACAATTGCTGAATATCCATTCTGAGCGCTATTTCGTTGTATCTTCTCAAAGAAGAACCTGCCGAGTTTGCTTTCCCCTTGCTATTGTCCATTGCCGATTGAGAGCCACCTTGTTTCCTTCTGGTAGTATACCGGTGGAATGTCTTGTGCTCCAAAAATTGGACGGATCTTTCTTGTAGAGTTTCGTTGTTCTTTGTCATGCTTCCCTTTATGTTCAAGCGTTTGTGAGACACGATCGCACCGGCAAAATGCCCACCTCCGACCATAAACAGTGCAGAATATGGTACTTCTTCATTCGGCTTTTCTGATATGGAATGATTCCATTTTTGAATGGTCTCCAGGGCTACTTCGATGGAGGACCTCGAAAAAAGTGCCTTATAAGCGGCCAGTACCTCATCTTTCTGTAGTAGCTGGGACTTGAAGAAAATTTGAGGAGACCGTGTGTTCAAATGACTTGCCCTTTGATCCTCGTTTGAATTTTCACCTTCGTTAGAAACTGTCATGTTAGCAAGCTGGTCTTCCAAGATGCTCGAAAGCTTGTCTTTGTCCTCGTCATAAATATCGTCCTCTGAGTCAGAATTTGAGTCTGACCCCGACAAACTCTCGACATCGTCATTTTCTACCAGCTTCTCAAACTCGCTCAAGCTTATTGGCTCGAAATCGTTGAGCTTGCGTTTTAGGTTGAAGCGATGGAAATCTGTCTTATAGTGTTCTTTACCGTCGGGTTTCGATTCAATTTCACAAGTACCGCATCTTCCCAGAACACCTTGCTCTTCTTTCGGTGATTCCCTTTTAGTTTCAACGAAATTGCTTGGTTTGTCAGGCTCAACTTCAGCAACTGAACTGTCAAAGACCATCAGTTGTAAAGAGTTCAAAATGTCCTCTGGAAGCTGAAAAACGTAGAGATCATTATTCTTGATTACCCGCGGCTTCAGATCTGTCATATATCGTATTCTTAGGAGTAAATCAATCGCTAACCCTGGTTGCGAGTAAAGAGCAAGTAAGGTAGAAGTTGTACCCAGCGGTTGATCTTTTGATTTCAATGTAGAGCTCAGCTCACATCATTGGAAACGTAATTCCTGTCGAACCTTGAGCAATGAGATTGTTGGGATAGTTAACCGTCTAAGGCCGAACTTTTAGCTATTGATGTATTTACAGACTTCCTACTCTATGGCATTCCTGTAGGAAAAACTTGATCTTTGCTGGGCCCATGAATGGATGTGTACCATGACCGAAATTTACGATATAGTTCGATTTCCCGCCGCCGAAGCCAGTGATCATCTCTTCAACCCTCTTGGTGATAATTTCGTCAGTACCGTAGATCACACCAGGGTCCAAGTTTCCCTGCAAAGTAACGCGGTTTGCATTTATTTTCACCGCATCCTTAGGGTCCCACGACCAATCCAAAGACACAGCGTTGTATCCCAGACCGCAAAGCTTGTCAAGGGCATACCAAGAGCCCTTGGCAAAGATGGTAATCGGGATTTGTTCCTCGATTCCAAGCTCCTTCAGACGAAGAGGAAGCTTTGAGCTGATCTGCGAGATGTAGGGCAGAGAAAACTCGTCAAAATCACGCGATCCCAACTCTCCGCCCCAACTCTCAAAGACTTGGAGCATTTGGGCACCAGCGACCACTTGTTGGGCCAAAAATTCTATCGCAACGTCCGTGATTTTCTGCAATAATTTGTGACTCAACTCTGGAGCCTCGTTGATCCATTGTTTGGCAAACCTAAACAACCGCGATCCTCCGCCTTCAGTCATATACACCATAAGTGTCCATGGTCCACCACAAAAGCCCAGAAGTGGCACCTGGCCGTCCAATTTGTTTCTGGTCACTGTGATGGCTTTGAAAGCCCAAGCCAATTCCTTGAGCACATCGGTATGGTAATCCAAGACTTTGTGCATGTCCTCTTCGGTCCTTAGCGGTTCTGGGAAATGAGGACCCTTGCCCTCCACCATTTCGACTTTCATACCCAAAGCTTGTGGAATTACCAGAATATCACTGAAAATGATAGCTGCGTCGAGAAGCCCATCATAACGTCTCACGGGCTGAATAGTAATCTCACTAGCAATCTCAGGGTCCCTACAAGTTTCGAAAAAGTCTCTACCATCTTTAACCTTATGGTATTCGGGCAAATAACGGCCCGCCTGCCGCATAATCCAGCATGGTGGTCTTTCAACTTTTTGACCAAGTGCTGCTCTAATAATCAAGTCATTTTTCAGTTTTGGAAACTGAGAACGATCAACAGTCTGCATTCGGTTTATACGCAAGTTCATACGGCCAGCGCTGGTCTTTTAGAAGCGCTAAGTCGTTGATCTCGAAGTTTGAAGAATCGTTTAAGGTATACGTGCTCATCGAGGGTAGTTTGACGACCATTATATTAGAGAAGATTCTTCTACTTATACGCGACGTTGGAAGTGACAAGATATCGACACGGGTGCCATTACAGCTTGAGGGTTGACACCTGAGACATAACGATGACAACATATTATGTTAGTCGGTTGTTTCTTTCGTGACGAGAGGAATCCCATGTTTTCTAGCGCCTTTTTCGGGCCACAGAAATGTGCAATCGTGAGGGAGATAAGTTGTGGTTTTCCTTAAATGAAGTATTCGAATTCTGGCAAATGCGATACCCAAGTGCCCAGAGATTTACTCGCTTATTTGTAACGGGTGTGGTCTTTTTCTGATTCCCGGTATCCTAGACACCTGTTGATCAACCATATCATTCCGTACTATTATGGCATCAGGCACAATTAATTGTATACTTAATAGTAAAGTAACCGGCAATGTTCAAAAAGGTGACGGAAAACGAGAATATCAGCGTGTGGGGGGTGACTTGTACACTTTTTTCACAGTATCTATCAATGCCGTTTTCGTCTGGTGCTCTTTGAGTGGTAACACCCCGCACCCAAGGTGCTTTTAATCACTTTTAGAAGAGCTGTCATTGATCGCGTGACTTGCCATAATTAATGATTATTTCTAAAATGTAGACTTCGAGACAATATCGTATTCGAAGGGGATAAGATGACTCGACAAAATCATGAATGACCGCACACTCTGTTTACACACTATCTTCTCATCAGTATTCGTATATACGAGGAGAGAATAATCCTTTTTTAGGACTTACGCATCGTTGTCGTACACAGTGACCATCTATTTTCACAACTTTCTACCTACCAAATGTGAGGCAGAAGCAATGGTTTGTCTCGGTGAATGCGCAAGACCTCTTTCGAAACTACTGGACAAGCCAATGTATATTTTACAATGCACACATTGACGAGACCGTAAGAGTTACTCCTCCGTACACAGTGATATTGTTATAGCTTATATTTCTGTTGGTTGAAGACCAAGACCAAGATGTTCTTGTCAGTCATGGAAATGGAAGTCAAAGCCGCACCCTTCACCCCGCTCTGGCAATCATGCTATCTGGGTATGTACGCTCACTTTGTCGCTTTAGAAAGACGAGCGTAAGTGTGCTGTTGTTAGCCACTTATGGCATTCTTGGTGCGCTGTATGCGTGGAACCAGATAAATTATAAACACCAGGGAACGCTCGAAAAGAGAGACCGGTTGTTACTCGAAGATGCGTGGCTTTCGCTCCAGCAGATAACTAAGAGTCCGCATGAATATATCTCGAAGCAAAATGATGTAGTGCACGATTTTATTGTGCAAAGAGTGAAGACCCTAACAGCTAATGTTCCATATGCTGAAATTTCCGATGACTACGAAAACAAAAATCGTATTTTATTCAAACAACCGGATGTGTTCAACTCGAGCTCTCAAGCGACTAGGGTGATTTCGTTCGAATCTTCCAACGTGCTAGTCAAAATTGAAGGAACCGATCCAGAACTGGAGGGATTGCTGTTGTCCGCACATTTCGACTCAGTGCCCACGGGGTTCGGGGCGACAGACGACGGTATGGGCGTAGTCTCACTGCTTGCCCTTTTGCAAAGATTAAAACAAAAACAACCACGCCGATCTGTAATATTCAATTTCAACAACAACGAGGAATTCGGACTTTTAGGGGCATCGGCATTTTTCAACCATCCTTGGAGCAAGCTTGTACATTATGTGCTAAACTTGGAGGGTGCTGGAGCTGGCGGCAAGGCGGTACTTTTCAGAACCTCTGATGCTGCTACCGCTTCCATATACAAAGCTGCGGTTCGCCAGCAGCCCTTTGGCAACTCAATTTATCAGCAAGGTTTTCACGACCGTTACATCTCAAGCGAGACTGACTATAAAGTGTACGAACAGCAGGGACTTCGCGGATGGGATATTGCTTTCTACAAACCAAGGAATTACTACCACACTATGAGGGACTCAATTGCTAACACGGGAAAAGATTCACTTTGGCACATGATGCAAGCTGCCATGCAGATTACAGAATATTTGGCATATGATGACGTGGAAGACAATTCTGAAGATCGCGTTCCTGCAGTGTATTTTGACATAGTGGGATCTTACTTTGTGTCATTCAAAGCTAAGACGCTTTTCACCATTAACTGTGTCATACTGAGTGTCGTTCCGGTAATCCTCTTAACTTTGCAGTTTATTGGGACAAAAAGAAACACCAACAGAGCTAGATCTGCTTGGCTGTGGTTTAGACTACCCATCAGCTTTTCGGTTTCGTATGCTCTTATTGCCAGCGGCAGATCCGTCCTTTTCCGTCAAAACCCATTGATCTTTTCTAGAGACTTTCTCAGCCCCACAATCGCTTTCTGTTTTACCTTCATTGCTATAAATTATCTGATCCTGTCATTTTTCGAGTTCTGCTCGCCAAGCGACGATTTCAAATCTGTGGCAATTTTGGAACTATCGTTCGCGTACTGGTTCTTCCTGCTACTTGCCACTATTCGAATTTACACCGAAAAATATCAGGCTACTGGTCTTTATGCTTTCACGGCGTTATACTTCTTGACCTCTGTAAGTGCAGCAGTGGGACTCATCTGCGCGACTTTCAGGCAGAGAGAGGTCAGGAGGGAATTTCATGCTTCTGAACACGACGGTGCTAGCACCGAGCACCAAATTTCCCTAAATAGGGAAGTAGGAACGGAGGTTCGTTCGGATGACGAATTAGACGAAAGAGCACCCCTCCTACAAGACCATTCTGCTAGAAGCGGGTCGGAGACTCAGTCACTGAAAGCTGACGAAGCCAGTATCAAAATAATAGTCAGAAACGCCAAGAATTACGACTGGAGTATTCAATTCATTTTGCTAGTACCACTAGCTTCCATAATCATGGGTCTGTGCTCTTCTCAGGTGCTTGAAGCCGTTAATCAAACCTGTCAAGAAGGATTTAAGGCTTCTTGGAATGTTTCAATGATCTCCATGTTAAGTGCTGTTTTTGTTGCTTTACCGTTTCTGCCGTTTTCTTATAAGCTCAACTATTTTGTTGCGCTACTGCTAGTGGGTGTTGCGGCATGTTTTGGGACTTTGTCTCTCCTTCAGGATCCCTTTACTGCGAGCTCACCCTTGAAGTTAAGATTTTCACAGGAAGCTGACCTGAACAAAGGCGATAACCTTGCCGTGGTGAAAGTGAATGGTCGTCAAGGTACAGGTATAGAGCATATCTTGAGAGATCTCCCGACAATAAAGCTATCGCACACAACTATCAAATGCGAGTCTGATGGTTTGGGCTCAGAAACGTGCAGCTATCCGGGAGCTACACCCAATATAGTCGACTATCATGGCGACTGGAACCTCTCGGATGCCATGTCCGTTGAAGTTCTTTCGAACAATAGAGACTTGCCCTCTAGGTCGCCATACGAACCAATTTATGCTGAAGTGCGGATAAAAGTGTTAGAAAATCGGCTGTGCACGATAGCTTTCAACTCCTCGCAATATGGCGATCTAACTTCTGGTCAGTCACCAGTTAAGCAGCTCACTATTTTCGAGAAGACTAATCCAGACAACCGAACTGCTGCTGCAACTCCAATGGTTGACGGTTCATCGCATGACCAAGATGGAAACCAAATATTTAGATGGAACAAAGGTATCAACTCTCTACAGTTGCATAAACTTGATTTCAAAAGGAAGTTCTATCGGGTTGGAATTCAATGGACTCCAAGGATCATGAGCCAGGATGCGGATAAGGACACGACGGACGCATTGGGTCTTGAGGTACGCTGTTCTTGGGGTGATTACAACTCCGATTCTATCGAAAATGAGGAGCCAAGACGTAGAGTGCCCGCTTTTGATGAATTGTTGGCTTTTTCACCTGCGTCAGTATCATACGCTAACAGAGAAGCTGGTATGGTTGTACTCAAAGAGTTTCTCGTTCTTTGATACTATAAAGCACGCCTGGCGCTGCTAAAATTCTCATTGAGTTCGAACGACAGACTATTGAATCCGTATTCATCCATTGCAGACGAAGATGACGTCAGTGACTATGTAGTAATACAAAAAAGTAATGATTATTCCCTGATTCTAGGTGTCAAGGTCCGATTTAGATAAACTTGAAACCTCTCAGAAATTCTCCGTTTGCACTGGCAACGCCCCTCTTGAATTAGTTAGATTGCGAAAGGTTTGGCTTCGTTTTTGAAGTTATAGACCGAAGATCCTTGCAAATTTTGAATGTTGTTAAATGGCGCGGGTCCTGCGAACTTTTGAAGACCAGACGGTGGCAGGTATGCTAAGAATGTTTCCGGAGCGTTCATGCACCTTTGATTGAGCTCCTGGAAAACTTGTGGTGGAACAAGATTCGGTGCATTTGGTAGTGGCGAGTAAGTTAAGGAAGCAGCAATTGGTGCATGCCGAACCATAGCTGGCATCGTTTGCAGAGTCGGCTCACAAGATGTCAGCTTACTAACCTCCGGGGGTCGTAGATCAGCCGAAAAAACACCTGCGTCGTAGTAGAGAAAAAGCTCAAGTAAAATCTGAGGTGGAACATTCATGATGATGTAAGCCGAATGTTCGTTGCTTGATGCTAGCACATCGCTGAATATTCTTTCGATGTGCCTGGCATGGATAAGGTCGCCTTCGGAAGTGAACAAAACAGAGGCCTGTCTAAGGGCATCTAATGCGTTCTGTTTACGGAAAGTACCAATGAACACCTGCGATAAGCCAACCCACGCAAAAGCAGCGAATAAGCGATTGAATCGCAGGAGGAAAGGATGTTCAAAGTTTTCCAATTTAGACGAGTAATTCAGAGCGTGCGAAAACGCAATGTGAGCATCTTCAAACTGACCCATCCGGAGATAAAGTGAGCCGATTCCTATCCACAAGGAAGCAGATTGAGGTTTGTAGTTCACTGCGAGTTGGTAATACTCATAGCTCTGTTTGGTGTCATCTAGCATGTCGAAAATCCGGCCTAATAACCAGCTGAAAAGATAAAGTCTGGTTGTGTCATTCGCCGCCAAACATTCTTTCTCCAAAATCATAGCCGGAATGAGTGATTTGAGATTCGCGAGATCACCATCGATCATGTAAAATTGAGCTAAAGTGGCCAATAAGCGAGCGGTTCCCGAAACCTGCGGGAGTATATTCATCGCTTCATGAAGAACACTATAAGCATCTGCCTTCTGATTCAACTTGAATTTTATGATGCACAGAAAATTGTAAAGGTAGCAACGCGCCAAAACGCCGATTGGTTTGGGCAACTCGAAAGAGGAGCAATTTCGTATCAGGTCGAACGCCTGTGACACCTCTGTTTGAGACTGTGTGTAACATGCAAATCGGTGATATAGCTGCGCCAGAGATAATCTTGCCTGTAGCTCCCTTTTCGTGTCTTTTGAATCCATTGCTATTTGTACAGCACCTAAAAAATAGGGCGTTAGCGTCTCAAGGCTCATTTTCCCATCCGAGTCCATCCACAACAAAAGTATGCGTGATTGAAGGACCCAGAGATCTGCATCTTTGGTGCCACGAGTTTCATGCGCTGCAATAGCTCGCGATACACTTTGGAAGGCGTCTTCTGGTTTTTGTAAAACAAAGTAGGATTGAGCTAGCTGAGCCCATATGCGTTCATCAGAGTAGTTATTACTGCGTTGAAGAGCATCGACTAGAGTTGAAACGACAATTTTCTCTTGGTTGGACTGGCCTCCCAGGGCTCGTGCAAAATCGACCAATATACCTGCATCATGAGGCGTTTTTTCAAGACTCTTAGCAAAGTTGGTCACAGCAAGATGGTAAAGCCCCATCTTGAAAGCTAGACGGCCACAAACTGCGTAGGATGAACCCAAAAGACAGTCTAGCTCGGTGAATTTGTCGGAGGTGGCGAATGAAGGGTGTTGGTGAAGGCTAGTTCCTTTTTTCTTGGTCATCTCTACTACCGAGTGTTCTGCCGCGTCGTGCACCTCACTTCGTTTCTTCGGTTTCTTGAAGTTACCCATCTTCTGTGGATTGCAAGAATGTGGACGATGTAACTAGAATCACCTTCTGAGCTTAGTCGTTGGTCAAGATCTGACCGGAAGCAAGGTCGCGGGAAGTGAAGGCAAATTCAAATTAGTCTTAGCGCTGGCGCGCTCTATTTTGACGATGTTTACCGCACTCAAAATATCGACTCAGCGCCTGTCGACTTATCAGAGACGTGATAAGCTTCTCAAGGAATAAGAAGTCTCCCGAGAACAGTGCGGTGTTCACACTTATGTGCTTTAGCGCGATCCTCCAGCAGTGAGCTTTAAAGCGAGCACTGGAAATGACACAGAGTAGAGATCGCTCTGTGCTTCACTATCGGTATTAACGAAAAATGCGTACCCAGATCTTCCGAACCTATCTGCAAAATGCCCTTTTCTCTTGCTGAAATACCTTGCAAGGAAATCACTGTTGTATGTTTGGGTTAATTAAGCTGAGTTTAGTCCAGTTTTCTCACAATAGGATCGACCCTCGCCGTGTTCCTGTTATTCTTGCCAGCTTTCTCAACCTTTTGCCAACAGCCCTTTTTGCCTTTCCCATATGCAGGAATCGAGAAATTGATGCATTTTTGTATGATTAATACTCATCGTGATGCCGCGTGTCGTGCATGACGCACCGAACTTCCTCTGATTTCCTTTTATGCACCTCTTAGATGTCCACCATATCGTGAATAAAGGAAACGTCTTCACTCAGGGCAACCCAAAAACTCTTCATGTAAAATTAAGCATTTCTTCTGCGGGACCTCCGCATCAATCACGCAACGCGGACGGTTAGGTTCTTGGTGCCTTAAAGAGGGTAGGTAGAGCCTTAACGCTTGGTTCGGTAGGAACGCGGATCTTATGGGTCTGTATCCATTTCGTGGCAAGCCCGTTGCGAGCAGGACAATGCGTGAGATGTAAGTTTCGGGCTTAAGAACACGGCCTACGTCATGTGGAAACGGGGCAACTGTAAGAGGTGATTTTTCTCTAAAAGCATTGTGCGGCAACACTTTTCGAAGTATAGGGAGCGCGTCTCAGTCAAGTCGGCCGGGAATTCTTCCCTGCAGGTTCCAGCAGCAGTCGAATCCGTTCTTTTTCGAATTGATAAAAGAATAGGCACCCAAAGACGGACCAGAGAGGATGGAAAAGCTTATACGGGGCAGAACTGCATGTTTTGGTAAGCACGAGAATGTCGATATTGTTGTCTTTGCCTGATGACGAGTGAGTCAGGTACGAGTGGAGAATGAACGCCGGGGCCAGGACGGAGGAAAACATCAGCTTGATCCGTTTAAGTGCCGAGTGAGCATAATCGAGCAAAATGGAGGTGAGAAAGTTGACGATGGTGAGAGATCTAGTGCCTCGGTTCTCAGAAATAAAGGGATTGTGCGTTATGAGTGGCCAGTGCGATTTCTATTGAAGTTGGCTGCAACGTCTGCGTGGGTTTCCTCTTACATTCATTATCATTTGGATGCCCATTTCCACAAGAACCAATAATAGTAACTGCCTTCAAGGCACGTCATGGCGATCAAATCTTTGAGGCAGGCCACGAATAATGCAAAACGCACATCTTGCAGGACTTGCAAAAACCGTTACGGCTGTTAGCTTGGCAGATGCATGAGATGGCGACTGCTGAGACCATGTAGAAGCGCAACCCGGTGATGTTTGATGTCTGAAAGGAAAACGGTGAGTCAATGTTTTTGAGCAAAAGCTCCCGTTGCGCAAATTTACATTTCTGACGAATTCCGTTAAAATGCTCCGCCGAGGTAGTGTATTTCCGTTGCAATGGTTCCAAATTGGCGTAGTATGGCTTTCTTTGAAGGTTGGAGTTGCATGCCAATTGAAACGTGAGCTTGGAAAGCCGTTTGGCTTGAGGAATTCTAGGTCGACCGGCGCGTCCCACCCATATGCACCGGATCCAAGGCTGCGGTTTTGAGACCTAAGCAGTTCTCGAAACTATACAGAGATTCTATTTTGCCCAGTGTTTATGAAATCGATGGCTTGAAGCTCAACGGAAGGTTAGGGTTGCAGGCGTATTAAAAAAGTATATACTCGACTAAAAAGGAGACGCGGGTTCTGAGTCAAAGCACCCAGCGTAAGTGAATTGTTCTTCAGGAGAAGAAGGTGTGATATCGAGGTTTTGTTCTGTAGGTTCCTCGAGAGGACAGGGTTTATAAGGTGATATTAGTTTTTTCTAATTTAGCTATATAGCCGCCTAAGCGTGATAAATGGGCACCAGAATGGTGGCAACAATACAAACTACAAAGAACGCCTATGAAAGTGAAACGTTTTGAGACGTGGTAACGAACGTATTGTCCGAAACTCTGCCTGAAGCTTTGACAACTATTCAAAACTAATCTCGTAATTACCGGCTCTTAGCCCGTACATAGCGATAAAGTATCGATTTAGGCTCGTCTATCTCGCTCCACTACTGCTTCAACCCCATCGCCTACCCATCGCTATACATTGACTAGCCAAGAAAACCGTTGTGCGCCAATGGCTCTACCACGCTGCGCATGTAAAGTCTATCAGTTCGTTTATCAATAAAACAATACATAGTTTACAATACAATACCATAATATAATACAATACAATACAATGCGATCCCAAAAAATGTGACCGGAAACTTGTAGAGCGGATTGTGTAGTTGGCAGCGATTGCGATGAGATCTTTGGATTTCAAATCACACCACTATCAATCGCTGTCTTTTCGTAACCCAAGAATAGTAGCAGCGGCAGTAGTTATTTTAGCGATAATAAACGATATCACAACTAGGTGCATAAGAGCCGCGCTACTTTTGCCTGGAGTTTCAATGCAAGCGGGTGTGCTCCTAGCGATCACAACAAAGTTTGTGCATGAGCCAAACCACCGGAAAATGCTAGGGACCACGTCCGCGACATTCCGTTGTCAAGGTATGCAGTGCTAAAGTCCGCACCGGAGAAAAAGTCATACGAGCTGGCGGGGTCGTACAGGGCCTGGTTTAGCATTAGCAAACCCTTCCAGCCGTCCGTTAGTTGTCCCACTACGCTACTCAGCTTTTCGGTCCATTCTTGCTGCACAAACGTAGGGGTTCTGATTTGCGAAGAAACTGGTGTGATTGGAATCATGTGGATACCGTGCTTGTACTGCACGGCAGTACCGAAATAAGTGGTGTAGTCGATTATGTTGTCGAAAAGGATTCCTGCAACTTTGTTGCCACGTATCTGTGTGGGCTCAACTTGGTTGTCATCGGCCATTAAGAAGTACGAGTTCATTGAACGGGCCATCACAGCGATCATGACGTCGGCACGTCTTTCCATAGACGCATCGCCAATCACAGCACCCCACAACTTCATGCCGTATGCAAAATTGTAGTCTTCGGAACTAGATTCCTCGTTTTTACCATTAGGATTCGCAAAAAGTCCTGCAGCCCACGAATGACCGTTAAACCAGTCGAACATACGTGATACTGGGAAAAATCCATCTTCCGTGCTTGGATTGGCAACGTCACGGATCAAACTGTTGATCCAGGCCTTGTTGTCCTGTGCCCAAGTTCCGCCTTGTTGTTGATCAATACGCCCTAGCACGGCAGCAGCATGGACGATGTAACCATAGTGGAAATGGTGGTCGTTGTAGTAGGTGTTACCAAAATCGTAACCAGTGGAGGTAGAAGCCCAGTCTCCGGAAGAAACAATTCCACCAAACTTTGTATCGTAATATAACGGATACAATTGCTGGTTTAACATCAAATTCTCCAAAGCACGCTTGAGATTGGCGGCAACGGCCTGAGTGACTTGGCTATCTTGTAGAATATCGGACACCGTCAATAAGATATAGCTGTACTTGTCCAAAACTTTGCCTAAGTAGTAAGTGTTGAGACCACAAATAGAGTCCCAAACGTCAATGTTAATTTCCGAGTTGGCCACTTCGGACAACAGTTGCAGTTGATCGGCACTGTAGCTGATACTTTTCCCGTTTAATTGCTGCGACCATGGCAGCCATCCTAGTTTTGTATTCAAGGATTCCGTGAATGACAGTGTGTTTGACAACAAACCAAGCATAGTTCCCTTGGTCGTGGACTGTAATTGAACCCCTGTGAGTGCAGCCTGCGAATCAGCGGTCAAAGCTTCGATATGATGCGGGAATGCAAAGATCATGGTCTGTCCGGACGCAGATTTACCTTCTGTTTCATAGTTGAAGGCATAGTTAGCGGTAATACCATCGGAAGAACCGGTCACTTCAAAAGTCGTTGGGTACATACCAGCTGCATTGTCGTAGTAAGAGTCGAAACTGGAGTCTTCTGGTGCAACAGCGACTTGTATGATGAGGCCATCGATAGCTTCTGAACCCGATATTGTGGATGAATCTGTGTAGGACAAGGAGAAAGATTGGTCTGCGTTATCGGGCAGTGTCACATAGATCAGCCAAGTCGAACCGCTGTTAAGACCAATACGGTACTTCAGAACGCCGGCGGGAAGAATAGAGGATGACTCTTGTGTCAAGGATATGAAAGCAGCTGAGGTCTTCAAAACTGGTTTTAGAGAACCGTGATAAATACCAGTAGAGAATCCCATACCTTGAACCAAAGGAACTTGCAAGATATTGGAAGTAGAACCATCATTGATAGTTACCTGGCAAGAAGAAGTGGTCATGTCATTGACGAAGAGGTTAAAATTCGAAGACCCAAAGGAGTCTGCGGAAAACATTAGTGATGCGATAGCAAGTGGATTGGCCAAAAATTCCGAGTCGCCACTACTATCGTAGTTGCCGAATGCATATTGGTCTGAGGTGGTGTGAGAAACGGCAACTCCGTACATCCCATTGGAACTGTACTTCCACAGTGAGTAAGGGTAGACAAATGCAGCACTAGATTGATCACCAACAATGAAATTTGTGTAAAATTTGTTGGTTTGGTAGGGTGAGTCGTAGTTGCTTACACCATTCGACAAATCCATTGGGTTGGAGTGCCTGGCAAAGATAGATGGAGGAGCATCTGTTTGAATTGGGGAGAATAAATCAACGGGCACTGGAGAAGTGCTTACAGGGGTTGCGGCTTCAGAGCTCGATGAAGTGGTGGCCGAAGAACCTGAGGTGACTTGAAAGCCTGAAGAAGAAGTAGCTGAAGAACTTGATGCGGCCTGAGAGCTGGAAGATATGGTGACCGAAGAACTCGAGATGACTTGAGAGCTTGAAGAAGTAGTGACTGAAGAGCTTGAAGCGGTCTGAGAGTTGGAAGAAGTGGTGATCATAGAATTTGAAGAGTTAGCTTGGGAGCTAGAAAGAGTGGTGATCTGAGGGTTTGATGTGGTGAGGATTGGAGAGGTCAAAAAAGAATCGATGCTCAAACTTGAGAAACTTGTGGATTGTGTTAACAAAGAGTTGCCGCTTGAGATGACAGTGGAAGTAGCGGAAGCTTGACTTGCCTGTGTAGAGTTTGAATCACTTATAAACGCAGATGTGAGGCTCGATGTGGGAGCAACTGCGGATTCAGTAGAATTTGAAGCGGCGTTAGAAGTAGCGGGTGCAGATCTCGAAGTTGTAGAGTTTCCATACGCAGAAGGAAGATCATTTGTGGTTGAAGCTTTTTGCGAAGCTGTTGATGATTGAGAAGAAGGAATAACCACGTATGGACTGGTTTGAGCGGTGGATTGAACAGCAGAAGACAATTCGACGAAGGATGAGCCAGAGGAGTGGGGGCTGGACGAGAGAGAAGCAGGACCAGAGGCTGTGGTTGTAAGCGGATTTGAAATTGAAGTGAGAGATGCGCTGGAAGTGCTGCTCGATATCAACGAACTATTGGACAACACGTCAGAAATGGTTTTTGGAGCAGTGTAAGTGGTTGCTACGCTTTGCGGTAGTTTGCTGCTGCTTAGGGATTGAGTCACCAATGGATTATCGGAACGTGAGGAAACGGTGGTAACTAGGGACGTGGACGAGCTGGAAGACGCTATTGTGTTGGACCCTGAGTAAAGGATGCTGGTCGATGTGGACGCCGTTTTTGTGAGCAGGTTCGAAGCTGGCGTGGTGGGTAGCTGGGTAGCTGGATGATTGAGAGTTGATGGTGCAGATGATGGTGCAGATGATGGTGCAGACGAAGGCGCAATTGAAGATGCAGTTGAAGATGCAGTTGAAGATGCAAGTGACTCTACACTCGATTTTCCAATGGATTGTGATGGGCGACTATCAACCGAACCTGCACCCAATTGTACAGTCGATTGCGCAGTCGATTGTGTAGTCGAGCCTCCACTGATCTGTACACTAGCAGAAACTCTAGTGGGCCGAGGGTCACGTGGCTCTACGTACACGTCGCCGTACTGGAGCGTCTGTGACGCCAGTGTGGTTGTGAGGTCGGTCTCGAGCGCCAGCGGGGCCACGGTCGAATTACCCAAGGCAAGAAGAGAAGTGGTGGTACTCAGCGTAGTAGTATTCAGATATATCGCGTCTGCGGCGTGTGTACACGCCGCAACAAGCAGGAAAAGCGCGGTATTGAACTGCATCATATCGCGGCTGTTTCGAGTGGGGTCTTTAGAGTGCTACACCTCGAAATCGAGACTGGCATTCTCGAGCCTGCTACAACGGTTCACAATGGCTACATTATATACCAGTGCGGGACGAGGATCGTCCCATTGCAGGGCGGGCTGGCAGATCGTTTAGCATTGTTCGCGGACCAGCACGTCCTTTAATTTGTCATTTTTTTGTGCTGGCGCTGGCGCTGGCGCTTACGCGTGGTGTGTAAGATTAAAAGCTAATTTTTCGTGGTCCCAGCCCTGTGCTTAAATTTTTGGCGATTTTCAGGGGTGCTGGGTGAAAAATTAAAGGGAGATTCACACGTGACATCATAAGGGGGGGGGGGTCACCAAAAAAAAAGAGTCAATCAATCGGCACGGCTGTCTTAAAATGAGATGGCTGCTACGACAACGCACTCGGTCACGTGCACTTTGTGATCTTCAGTTTCGGGCTTGGCCGACGCGTAAAAAAAAAAAAAAACACACACACGCACACAAAAAGGGAAAAAAGAAAAACTATGGCGCAGGTCGTAGAAAGAGCAAAAACAAAAAGCAACCCGCGGGCCGGCTTAATGCCGGTCTTAAAGCCGGCACAAAGAGACCAAAGACCGCGCCCACAATAGGCATGTCTATCCCTTTCCAAATGCCGCTTTTAACGCCGCAGCCCGTCTTTATGCGCCCCCATGCGCCCCCATGCGCCCTTATGCATCAACACACGTCTCCTGCATCCTGGAATCTCCGCTTTTCCTAACATGTGTCTTCGAACACGACATGCAGTAGACCACTGCGCAAGATCGTACACCACCATGTAGTAGAGTCTGGAGCACTCATACATTTGTAATTGAATGTGTATATATATGTGTGTAATGTGTGGGATAATGGGATGCGTCTTTGACGGCGGATAACACGATTCTTTGCCCCACTCATCTTTCGCCATTCACCTTTCGCCTTTCGCTCTTCACCCTCCAAGATGAATTTTCACACCATGTTCTCGCCAGAACCGCAACCTGTGGTGCCGGCTTTTTGGGAAACCGATGGCTCTCTCACGCGTGTTAGCTCTGACCACTTCATTCCCACTTTCAAATCGTCAGAGGAAGTATTGAACGACGACGTGGAGTCCTGGACCCAGGACTCGTCGTCGCTCATCGGCGGCGGACTCGAGTACCCGCAGTTTCCCTACACCGATCCGGTTGCCGAGGTGCAGGCCCCAGAATACCACTACCACCACTACCACCACCATGGCTACGAGGAGCGACAGCAACACCCCCACCAGCAGCAGCAGCAGCAGCAGCAGCAGCAGCAGCATTACTACACTCTCCCTACAACGCCGCCGGCGCAGCCCGCGCAGCCGTCGGCTTTACTCAAACGGAACTGGTCAGCGGAAGACGTAGCAGTAGTAAAAGCGGTTCAGCCGCGGAACCGTCGTCCGCGACTGCGGTCCTCGGTGTCATCCTCGCCGTCCGGAGTGACACACTTCTCTGCGGTTACCATGGTCGTCAAGGAACCCACCACAACGGACGACAAGCACAAATACAGGTGCCACGAGTGCGGCAAGTGTTTCCATCGGCCCTCATCGCTAGCCACCCACAGCAACATTCACACGGGCGACAAGCCGTATGTGTGTCCGTATCCGAAATGCGGTCGCCAATTCAACGCGCGTTCCAACATGGTCCGCCACGCCAAGCTGCATTTCCGGCCGACGCCGAGCACACACCCGAGTCCCAGTGCCGTCACTGTCGAGAATGCTGGCCATTCCAGGGTGGCTGCGTAACATAAACCAGCAACAACAATACCACGGCACCCTATTATCATCAACAATAGTCATCATCAACAATATCATCACCATCATCATACTGCATACGGGCCACGCACTCAAACATAGACAACCACTACACATACTTGCTCTGTATAGAAATACCATGTATTGTTGTTAGGACAACTGCTGCATGCCGGTGACGTATGCATGCGCAACAATGGGTGCGGATGATCTTTTGGGTAAGCAGCCCAGCCGGGGATTAAATCAACGCGTCCGCGATATAGGTAATAATAACAATAGTAATAACAATAATGGTGATGATGGGTTGCAGCCGTATCATTATGAACGGCGTCGGTTGCTATATACGACATAGCTATGTGGTGTTCTGGTGAAGGGAGATCCTCCGTCGGTGATAGCTTTCACACACGCATATGCAGGCCAAGCGTGCGTCATGCACGCGAGTCTGCAAGTTTCCGGATTAGGAAGTCCACGGCCTCGAAGTTGCGATCGTCACCGGCAAACTGCCGGTGCTTCTCCGAGTCAATATGCTCTGTCAAAGACTCGTATTTGACCCTGCAGTTCTCACAATAGCCGGGACCAGCCTTTGCGTCGTTGCGCGGCTTTCTGGCGTCGGGGGTGTGGGTGGAGGGCGCAGGGCGGGGTGTGTGGGTGGCGGCGTTAGTGCTAGCAGTAGTAGTAGTAGTAGTGGTAATAGTAGTAGTAGTAGGAGTAGGCTTTTGTAATTTGGCCTCCGCGGTGAACTTCTTGTCTACTACCAGCCGGTTCAGCGACTTCAAGTTCTTGCTGGTGACAGAGGCCCGTGTGGGTCCCAAACCATTGCCCACAACAGACCCCGTGGCGGAAATAGACCCAACGCCGTCGTTGGACTGCACAACGCCGCTGGCGCGGATCTCGTGCGGGATCCGTGATTTCCGTCCACACAAATCGTCCAGCGGCGCTTCTTCTGTGTCCTGCCGTGCTAGAGACCCGGGCGCCTGCCGTACAAAAGCATTGGGGACGCTCCAGGTCACTTTGGACGGACGGTGGTGAGCGGACGCGGTCACGTGGAGAGAGGTGTCCCGTGACAGTAGTTCCTGATTATGGTTTTGGCCACTGGGATGTTGTGTGAGTGTAGTTGTAGTAACAGTACCAGTATTAATGCATTCTTTCTCCCGATGCGAACAAGACTTTTGTGGTGAAACAGCGTTTTGAGGAGTCCCCATCAGATTTTGGTGTTGCTCGTAGGAATTGCAATACTCGTGCGGCAGCATCAAAAGTCGCCGGACGGAGTCAGTATTGTCGCTGTATTCGTGTTCTTGTTCGTAGTCGTCTCCGTGTTCGTTCTCGTTTTCGTTTTCATTGTCGTTTTCGTTTTCGTTTCCCATATCATAGTGAGCTTCAGTTTTCCGGCTCAAGATCGTCTGCGGGTCCGCGCTTCGCTGGTACAACAGTCGCAGCCGTAGCGCATATTTCTCGTTGGCATAGTCGCGACGATACCGTTTCAAGATCCGTCGCCCACTTTGTTCGTCACATTGGCCATCGCCAATGAACGGACACCTACCAAAACTTCCCGGCCGCACCGTAGGGTGCGATGCGCCATCTTGAGGTCGCCATTCTGCCACTATTACGGGCGCCCACACTTGCCACAGGTCATACAGATAAACATATGCGTGTTTGAAGTAGTGCACATCATCTCGGCGGGCCTTTGGGTCTCGATCTGCAGGTCCATACAGTTTTTCGTTGTGTAGCAAATTTGATAGCGTGGAGGGCGCCAAAGCTGTGGTCTTGGTCTCCAATGCGTCCACATCCACGTCCAGATTGTGCAAAAACCGTGTGGCTTTTTCGTAGTTCCAAATCTTCATGTAGCGCTTGGCGGCTCGAGCCAACACATCCGTGTCTGGTAGTCGATCGTAGTCCCGTAACACACGTTGTGTGACCACCACCGTGACGTCTGTGTCGAAAAAAGCGGTGATTTGAGCTCCCAAAGACAAAAACGCACGTTTTAACGCTTCGCGTTTTTTATCGTTTTTGTGCAATGCCTCTGTGGTATCGAAATAAATCTTGGTATCCCTCCGCATTATCCGTCTCCAATTAGTTTGCCATTCCAGCAGATCCTGTGGGGTCACTTTGGCTGCGATTTGCTGGTTTTGGTGCGACGATTGCTGGGAATGATTTGGTTGTTGTACAGCACCTTCGATGGTTCTAGCTCTTGCAGTGGCCTCCATGCCCACACGGGGCTTCTTACGAGCCTGCGACACGTCTATCCGCTCCACTGTCCTCTTTTTAACCACAACATTGGGCCCAGTCTTCACATTGCTATCTGTTTCTGTCAGAGGTGAACGCTTTGAGGTAAACATTGTTTTTGGAGCCAAAAACCTACAATGATGGCCTTTTTTTTCTGGGTCTAACAAGCCAAAGGACACAAGGATTAAGCCTCAGTTTATCCCTTTGCTCCTGAGGTACTGCTATTGAGCCAATGCACAGACTTGGGCCTTGGAAATGGTATCGTAGCGACTCAGAAACGTTGGTTTAGTTTCTTAGTTCATCGACTGTTGAAGATATATCTAGGAATGAGAAAGCTAACGCGAACCGATGGCTTAATTTGGTTAGTGAGAAAGAAAAAAAGTCGCGTATTTGATGACACGTATGTAAAAAGTGATAAAGTCGATGATGACGACACGTATGTAAAAAGCGACAAGCGTTCGTAACACAACCTGGCTTCTCACCATTCCCACCAGTCTAGTTCAGTTTGTAATCGTGCATGCTTGAAAACGATTTCAATGCGAATTTCATCTTCAATACTTCCAGCCCGTATGGATACTCGCCGCCGGCGACGAATAACAGCAGCAGGTCGCTGCGAGGGATTTGAGCCACGCAAGCATGCAGGTCTTCAAGCTCATATGTGTAGATATGCGTTGAGGCGGCTGCAGACCCATCATCAAGCTCCACGTTGTAGCAGCTGGAAGTCTTCTGCGCACTCTGGTCCGACTGGTCCTCGCTCCATTTATCACGTATCAGCAACGCCATCATCTTCAAATTGTTGCCAGATTTGTTGTACGACGATGGAGTTTCGTCGCTATTAGCATACGATATTATGCTTCCATTGATTCCTGAAAGAAGTATCGATGAATATAAAGAACCGTGGTCCGAACCTATGGTCGAGACAGCTTTCAAGGTCTTTTGAAGCACATCCTGGATGTTCTTGCCCTGCAGCATATGTGGTGTTGTGTGAGATTGACCGGTGTTGAATGAGGTCTAGTTCTGATGTTTCCTGTATCTTTCGTTTTACAGATGAGATGAGATGATATTATGAATACCTTGAAATTACCTATGAAATACCTGGTGAGTACCTTATCACCTAACACGGTGGGTGACTAGGGCTACATATAGTGTATAAAGAACTATGCAAAAATCGTCGATGCACAGCAGGACGAGAACGTTGAGTGGTGTTTTGGTCACTGTGTATGGGCCGGGACGCTCACAATCCGTCCACAGGCGAAACTACCATGCTATTTCATATCACAACAGAAACAAATTGAGAAATCCGGTGACCCAAAAAAACTACCATAGATTTGAGGACATTCGGTAGCCCTGGAGCAGATCAAAAGTCGCTGTTATAGGTACAATGTGCCTTGCCCGGCTTTCCTCGGTACGATACGTTTCCAAGCCTCCACTCAACTATTCTTATGAGCGCGTAATTATGCGATATTAGTAGAGATTTTGTCGTTTTCTGTTCTTGCTGTCGTTGTTATTGTAACGGGGTCGTTGGTTGAGAAATCCCTCGTTCTACAGCTCTCATGGTTGAGGAACAGATGTTTCATATCCCTAAAACTGTTTGTAGCTCACTTTTCCAGCTTCATCTCGTCCTCCAAATCCTCGCTCTCATCTTCAGCTTTACTGGGCTGTGTGCGGTCCATCACGCTGTCATTGTCGATGCTTACATCGTCGTCTTCCTCAAACTGGATTTCTTCATCTTCGTCTTCATCGTCGTCACCGTTGCCGTAGCCATACATGTCTGCAGTGGGACCTTCGTCGTTATCATCCTCCTCGTCACTGTCGTACCAGAAGTTGTCGCCCAGGTCTCTGGTATCCTCGGGCTCAGCGTGCCTTTGTGCCACATATGCCGTGCGTGAAGAGGGCATCACAAAGCCATCCGGGATGTCTTGTTTCGACCGTTCTACTTCTAGCTTCACGCGTTGTTTGTACTGGTCAACATTTTTCCGATAGTCCACTGCGGCGTCTACGTTGGCAGGCGACGAGATGTTTGGGTCTTCCAGCAACGAAACTATAGAGATCAACACGCTTTCTACCGTTTGAACCGGAGACCACGTTTCAGAATCTGGTTCTTCCGATGTGGGGTCCCCACTAGTGTGCAAAATCGAAATACACAGTCTTCCGTCCCTGTAAACGTTGGGATGGTATATAGCGGGTGTAAATCTAAAAGTGGGCGGCGAAAACGGAAAATCTTCTGGAAACCGCATCTGTGCTTTGAAATAACCTCCGTGGTAAATCGAATCCTCATTTAGCACCATCACACCAACGTTCCACAGAAATATATTCGAATCATCGTCCAACTCGATGTGGAACGATGGGATGGCTTTTTTGGCGTCTGTGAGTTCCCTGTACTGTCTCAACAGCAGGTTTGCTGCTGTATTCTTACGGTTGCTCATATTTCTTCTTCAAACAAGGTTAGTGAGTGTAAAGGTGACAAATTCAACGGTTACACAAACACACTAAGGAGGGGGTAATCTTTTGGCGAGAAAAACACTAACGGCTAGTATTACCTTTCCTCGGATAGTGATTTCAGAATAAGATCTGAGCCAGGTGCTTTTTAAGCCTTATCTAAAACCGTGGGTTTTTATACCTGCTGGGTTAGAAATACAGTTGAGTATTGTAAGAAGAGAGAGAGGTTCCGGTAGCATATATGTAATTATTTAAAAATTGGTAGCAGTTTTAGAAATGGTGAGGACGATCGTTGGGTACGACTTGATGAGACATGAAAGAGCACTTGTGGAAAGAGCAGGAACTATAGACGAGAAATTAATGTATGTGTATATTTAGATGATGGGTTTTGTGCAAGGAACGGGAGTGAGATATGCTGCACTTGTCATGGTGCAGAGAAGATGTGAAATATCATCACTTCGTACGTATGTGACGTTTCTACGGACATGATATAGAAACTCACGGATAAGTATCGGTTGAACGATAGCGGTGATTTGAGTGTGATAGTAATTTGGAATGTTTTTGAGGTTGGATGGAAATATTGACAGCCGTCCCAGAAAAAAATGAGTACGAATGGTGTTGAAAAACATGTCACGCGATATAGCAAGGTAGTAAGAACCGGGTGGGATGGTGGACAAGCAAGTCTTAATAACAGTCCTAATATCCGTGACAATGCTTCAACTAGTACTCCATTTCGCCAAAATAGCTGAAAAGCTTCATACCCTCAACCACCCCACGTGACCCTCGTCTTCCAAAGTTACTGACACATTCAACATTGTGGGAGAAGCTCATCTTTAGTCAGAAACAACATACCAAAGCACTCATTTTGAATTGAATAAATGCTTCGTGTGGTCTTGTCTTGCAACGATCATGGCTTCTTGCTGTCCAAACACTTTTAGCCTTTTATCCACTTTGGTGAGTCCTCGTAACTCAAATCATGAGACGTTGCTGTGCTTCAACCCGCAGCTTGAATAGACATCAGTCAGCGGGCATAGGTGAAACTTGTCGAATTCTTTCCACAAGCATTACGTCAGATTAATCACTGAATGATTTCGAAGCACGTGACAGACCCACTCAATGAGTAACCTCTGCCAAGCGACGATACGTGCGTGCGGTTTTCAAAAGCTGCTTGATAATCGATTCACCAATTCAAGCGCCTGCCTATCACACAGATTTATCCACTTATCCCCTGTAGCGGAAGTCTTTTCGCACGATAAACGTTCCATGTGCTTCTGTAATGTTGCAAAAGTGCAAACCCTTCTAAAGGCTGGCCAAGTAGTTCTTCTCTTGCACTGAATCCCACCGGTAAAATGGTCAAGAAGTCCCTCCTTAGAGCAGCCCCATTTGACGTGTTTCTAAAGCTGGTCACGTGATATCGAGTTCTTGGCAATCAAGGTACGACCCCACCAGAACACACATTCACCAAATTCGACCGATCCCACGGTAACTTTACAATGTTTCTTCCTCCCGGCACAGACAGTCCCTGCGAGTACCTCCATGAGTGCTCTAAATAGTACACTCGTACCAATCCGCTCTCATAACCATGCGTCCAACGCTTTATAAACGACGTGCATGCTCCCCTTGGGTTTATCCCAACAAGGTTTTTGCTACTTTACGCATCTCAAACGATCAAAACGCTCTGTACTTAACGTCGGCCTAGCCACAACTCTCCAACAGATTCCACCGATGTTGTTCCCTGTGTAGTCTCTCACCCAACAAATTACCGACCACGATACACCACTACTACTAACACTTCACTTCGTTTCATTCCGTCCTTTCCTCCCACAAAGATTCATTCACTCCCCTTTCAAACTCTCTCCATCCAGCTCTCCTCTGTCGCCCTTTCGCTGTGGTCCTTCAGAGCTGGATTTCCGCTGCCTCGAGCGAAACTAACCGTTTTCCACTAACCAGATAGGAAAAACAAAGGCCCTAATCTGAAATAAGCCCAACATATCCCGAAAGGTAAACGAAACAGTAAGAAGAGCCTCAAGGCGATAAATACTCCCTCTTCGCGCTGTAATGTCGCGATCTAAACGCCTATTCTTTGGTTTGGTCCATGTCAAAAGGCTTGATCCGTTCGTTCTCTTTACGCTGTTCTTGCGCGGAATCCTCGAGCCTATCTAGAATTTCCTTATCTAATTAACTTATCGTCCCCAGCGTCGCTTACCAGGGCAGAATCCATCTTTATCAAGGAAAGCGGTAGAGGAACCAGTGAAGATCGGTGTAATCCCAGTGACGTCGATGAAGGATCTTACAGGAACGTCCACTCAGAGGTCAATGCCAAATACTATAAAGGCAGTTCAGCGGAAACTGCTTCACCTCTTTTTCCTAAGTCTCATGTTAGTTCTGTTCGTCTTAAGCCAGTGTAATCTACTTGTGCTGCGATTAAGCAAGATAGGACAGCATCAAACGACTACAGCCATTACCAACAACACATAATGGGATTCAATGAAGCAAAATCGGCATTTGTGCCAGAAGATGCCACCAAGTTCGAATCGTTTGAACCGGCGATCCAAGCCTACAATCAAGATGTAGTCAACCAAATGGAAAAATTCGACCCGGAGTTTTACGCTAAATGCGTAGCTGAAATCCCAACAGCCGAAATCCTGGACTCCCAGCCCATCAATGCAATTAGCTTCTTGTCCCTTTTGTCTCCGCAAGAACAAACCATCGTTGCAGAGTTCACCATCGAAGATCTCACCCAAAAACAGCTTTCTGGTGAGCTCACGGCCGTTGCCATCGCTAAGGCCTTCATCAAAGCTTCGATCGTCGCCCAGCTGACTACCAACTGTGTGATGCAGTTCATGATCCCAGAAGCCCTCCAACGCGCCCAGGAACTTGACGATTACTTGCAGGCAAACCACAAGCTTGTCGGGCCATTCCACGGTGTGGTTGTGTCCCTCAAGGAACACATGAACGTCAAGGACAAAATCACTTGTGCATCTTATGTTGCGTATCTCACTAACATCCCAACGAATGAAGCCGTCTCCATCACAATCTTGTACAAAATGGGTGCCGTTTTCCACGCACGTACCGCTCAACCGCAGGGAATTATGCATCTGGACACTTGGAACAATATCTCAGGAAGAACCAGAAATCCACGGTCCACCCGTTTGTCTCCAGGCGGTTCTTCCGGTGGTGAATCTGCCATGGTTGCCATGCGTGGTTCTGTTATCGGTGTTGGTAGCGATATCGGTGGTAGCATTCGTGCACCAGCTGCTTTCACTGACATTTTTGGTATCAGACCAACCACCAGACGTATCTCGTTGATGAACGGGCTCTCCTCTGGTAAAGGTCAGGAATCGATTGTCGCGGTCCAGGGACCTCTTGCAAGATCTATTGACGAACTAGATACCTACATGCGTGTTTACATCAACGAGGGAAAACCATGGTTGTACGATCCGCTTTGTGTACCTCTTCAATGGCGTGAACCAAAGCTTCCTAAAAAGATCAGAATCGGAGTCTTGTACGACGATAACTTGGTCACTCCGTTCCCTGCCATTACCAGGGGTATGAAATCCACCGTGGCCAAGCTTTCAGAGACTGCAGAGTTTGAGTTTGTCAATTTGAACCCTAAATGGTTCTCAGAAAAGGAGATGGTGGATATTTATACCACCAATCTTCGTCTTTACACCTGTGACGGCAACAAAGTGCAGCTGGAAATGTGGGGTCCTAGCGGTGAACCACTATTGCCACTCACCAAGCATTATATGAAGTTTGGCGGTGGTAAAGAATTGTCTATCTATGACAACAAAATGCTGAATGCTCAAAGAGACGCGCTGAAGGTAGAAATGCTTCAGAAATACTTCTCGGACGTGGACTTCATTCTATCTCCCACATATAACGGGCCTGCAGAAATGCCTGCGGAGTCGCTCTACTGGGGTTACACGTCATTCTGGAATCTGCTGGACTATCCAAATGTCGTATTCCCAGTGAACGTTGCCCACGACGTCAAGAAAGATGCCCAGATCCCAGAATTGAAGCAAAACATGTACGAGAAAATGGTTTGGTACAAGGAAAATGGCGATATCAGATACGATCCAGAGAGCTATATCGGCGGGCCCGTGGCTCTCCAACTCACTGGTAATCGGTTTTGCGATGAAGATGTTGTGGCTTTGACCAAGAAATTTGTCACCACTCTAGGCATCGAGAGACGTTAAATAGTTTCAGCCCTAGGCTCATTCTTCGACCAAAAGATCGTAAAAACTTTCATGTCCATATCTTCCCGTTAGCTTGATATCATTCCTTTGCAAAGCGTTTACATCTTTGGAATATAGATTCTGTTTAGACTTCTTGCATAGATCCCAAACATCGTTATAGAATATCCCAAAAACTGCGGGGGCATCTTGATGGTTCTCCATGTCGATTGACAAGCCTTGTAATGATACATTTGTCTTTGACCCTGGGTATTGCTTCTTATAGTTATCGACAAATCCTTTGACAAAAGTCTGTTGTTGCTTAAGCGAAAGGTCTGACCATTTCTTGAAGGCAAAGGTATGTTGAAAACGTTTCGCATTCTTGGTTAGAAGCTTGAGACTGAACATATCAGCTTTTCTCACTTGCTCTGTGATGTTTGGATCTGGACTTTGACTTGATAAAGCTTCAAGAGATGTAATAACCTGAAGATATAAGCTTATATAAAGACAACGTGAATTCTACCAGTTCTAGAATAAGCATTAGGCATGGAGTAAGAGCCTTTCAGACTGTCCAGGACGTTGCTTCAAGACCGCCGGGATCGATTTTCCGTGCCTTGGCAAATTGTACTTTTTTATCGACTTCAAGACTAACACCTCATTGATTGGTACTCGAATCGAATCGACAGCTGAACAATTGTGTAGAAGTTCTAGCTTGCGTAGCTATCAGATTTAAATACTTTGGTTATCTCTAGAGTGATCACTCCAATACGTTTGGTACAGCAACACCGCCGTTATGTGACTACTGTGATCTTGCCTTCTGTTTTCTTGCAGCGTGTGTCTCGCCAACCCCGGCATTATGTAAATACTCCTAAATTTCTCATATTAATGTATACACGGTATATCCTGCGTCTTGTAGCTTGATTTGAATTCTCTCGAATAAGTCCACGCCCTAAATGTCCCATTTCTGATCGTCCTCGTCGTCGTCATCCTCGAACTCCTGCATTTGGATAGCTTGGCTTGTTTCCTGATCTACAGCAACAACTATCTCAGTCCGGGGCTTGTATTTGATAACGCACACGGCGCTGCCTATGATGATAAACATCCCAGCCCAGGACCAGAAGCCTGGCAAATGGTCCCAAATCAAGAGGTCCCAAATCAGCGCGTAGATCACTTGTGAATACGACATGAAGGCTCCTCTGCCTGCACGTTCCCTTTGAATACCCATGGTTAGCAGCAGTTGCATGAAGAAGCCCGAAAGCCCTATGATTGAAAACAACAACCATTGTCTTCCAGTTTGTGGAACCTGGAAAGTCATCCACGGAATGGTGCAAATCCCAACGAAAGAAACGATACAACAAATAAGAGCGAAATATGACACGGTCATAATCGCGTGTGCCCTGTTTCCAATGTATCGAATGATAATGTAGACGTTGGCAGAGCCAAGAACTCCGAGAAGTGCAATCAATGTGGCAACGAGCCGTTCCTGCGGGTCGTTAGATTCTACCACATCACTGGTTTTTTCAGGGGTCGAGCTGCCGAGCAAGAAAGACGGACGAACGATCATTACAACACCAAGGAGCGATACCAGTGCGCCAATTGCTTCTACTTTGGTGTATCTTTCGTGTAGAACCATCCAGGCCAACACCCCTGTTATGGAAGGCCCGAGGAAAGTGATCACCGTGGCATCGGGCACCGATAAGTACATCAGCGAGTAGTACATTCCAAAGACTCCGAAAAAACCGGTGCAGCCGCGAAGAATGAACCATTTGCGCATTTCCGGCGGACCCCATGGAACATGCTCGATCTTCGATCGATTCCAGTACATGTAGATCACAGTACCCACATATGTGATGAACATGCGTACCACCAAGATCTGGAGCGGTGTGATGGGCTCTTCCAAAGTCTGGTCAGTCTCCAACAGCTTTGTAGAAACCACCATCGCACTATTGAATAAGTTCGCTGTCAGCAGATAGATCAGACCAATATTAGGCTTCAAATACTCGTTTGAAAGCCTTTGAAACCGGTTTTTTTCCACATAGTCGTCCATAACACTATCCTCTCGACTAGTTGACCCTCTAGGCATCTCTGTAGCCACCATGCTGACGTCTCTTTCCACACCGGCTTTTTATACATCTGTTCAGATGAGATAACATCAAGTGAAATTTCATAAACCTGACTCATCGCCATAGATATACAAACCCTACAAAGTTCCAAAACGGTGGACATTGAGCTCAAAAGGAGGCTATTCTAAGCTTGTTTAAGGTTAGGATTGCCCGGCTCATTGATTGGTCTATTTGCTGGCGATTTTGGTTGGAATTAGAAGGTGTATTGGCCGACTCTTTTGAGATATTCGAGGCCAAGATATGTCTTCAACAACGCAAAAATCAGACGGTGGAAGCAAGGGCCTTGGGTCGAGCATTTGGGCGACGGCAGACGAGAAGGATGAGAAGAAGAAGCAGTTTTCGGAGGTGAAATCGGATAACAAAACTAGCGGTCGAAAACGCAATGCGAAAAACAGTAAAAGTAAGGGCCAAAATGAATCAAGCGATGTCAGCGCCAATGTCAATGCCCTTGCTGCTAGACTCGGGATGGTTGACGTTGGAAAGGTAGAAGAAAAGGTCAGACGCAAGAGTCGTGTTAATGAATCAGCATTATCTGGTAAAATGAAAAAACCCCAAAATCCTTTGGCTATGAGATTGGGAATGGTCGATGTTGGTGAAGAAGTCGTCGAAACTAGTGAGGATAGTGGGTCTGATGGCCCGTCGCGGCCCTCTACTAGCGACAAAGCGAACATTTTCGACCGTATCAAACCCAAACCGCAGCGACAGCATATGGAGACTGAAAAACCGGCACAATCGTCGCAACACGAAACAGCGAAACCTCACAGCATCTCAGCCAGCAAGAAATCTGAAATTCTCAAACGGAAGATCGAAGAACAGCGCAAAATTCGCAATGCCAACATCAGAAAAGCCCAGCAATTCGACCTGCTGCAAGACTTTTTGAAAGATGATGACGACAAAGGGTGGGAAGAAGATCTGTGAGCGCAGTTCATGTGACAAACTATTTCTCGTCCGCCTGGTACAGCACGTAACGCACAAGTTCGTTATTTTCCCGCCGCAGAAGATCTACCTGTTGTAATTTGATATCAACATGGTATCTGCCCTTAAAGACAATTATGGAATTTTCATCAAGCTCCATTTCGCCCAAAAACCACAGATGTGACGCTTGATGACTTTGTGAGTAGTGTTGCGGCCTCTCGTATTTAAAATCACCGTTTTCGCGATTTGGATTCACCACATCAAGCAAATCCGTGGTTTCAGTGCCAAATCGGCTCAACAGCTGGTTTACAGAGTCCACCACGTCGATAGAGCGATGAACAAGTCTCCATTTGAACATAAAGGGTATAGTGTGCCAGACAGACTGGTCCTTTGGGGCGTTGTAGGGCTTCACAAGAATGCCAGCAAGGCATGGGTTGGGATTTTCTTGCCAGACTGAAAAATTACGACTTCTAAGTGGAACCCCGGGGGCGTGATGCAGAGGAACTCCGTATTGCTCTTTAATCATGGGATGCATTGACAATCGTTCAAGTACCTTGTAATTGGCCAGTTCCTCTATTTCTCGCACATTGATGGATTTCAACTCATCGGTGTTGAAGCTGCGTTTCTTAGGTACCGGATACGCCGGTATGAAGGCTTGTTCGTGTAGATACATCACTTTATAGCCAACTGAATAACCTAGTATGGTCGTTAGTAGAGCTACTACGAATGCGCTGGAAATATGCTTGAATTTTTTACGGCGATTCGACTTAATGCTTTCCTGGATAGTTGCAGCTATCAGGTCCTCTTCAGACCCCACATTTGCGTTGGGACTGGTGAAGAAATGTTTTGAATCTAGAATTTCATTATTTGAAGGGTTCGTAAAGATATGCTTGGGATCTCGCGATTGCGTTGCAAGTGAACGGTCAAGTTTTTTAAAAAATACAGGATAGCGTGTGACAATGCGGTTAGAAGTGTTCGCAATCAGCCTAATCATCCCAGCATTTGTCTGTCCCGTATCTATTTGGAATCAATGTTGTAAAGATGCTCTGCTTTGCTCATATCGTAGGTTTATTATATGTTTAATGTATATATACACTCAAAAATACCATATATATACAGTTTGAACGCTTGAAAACAGAAAATAACTGGCAAAGCGAATCCTGGCTCTCTATAGAGCTATCAGATGCTCAACAGTAACATCTTCGTAGATTACCTGCTATTAATGATGATGTTTCCCTATAGAAATACCTTATGTGTGTATGTGACTGGTAGTGGGGCCTAATAAACGCTGGAAAAGTGACATGATAATGCAGTAGAAGGTCAAAGAATCAACGTTTCAGCCAGAGAAGTGTTCAAAACGGTGTGATGGTGAACTGTAGACAGAGCAAAAGTGTAAATCGTGATACGAGCGTTGCAACAGCATATCCTCGTGGCCCAAACCCTAATTTCAGCTCCTCACCTCACGTTGTCATTTGTGCGGCGTAGCTGGTTTGTTTTAGTTGTGTATGTGTCTGTGAGATAAATAAGAACAGAAGTTTGAGATAAAACTGTGTCTATGGAGCAAAGATCCTTATCCTTAGTTCCAATAAAAGACTCAATAACTCAGTTTTTCTTGTCCTTGATACCCCTCACGGTGTTTGGAAGATACAACAATGGTCCCACAACGGCAACGGCAAACAAAGCGTAGAATGGGTATAGGTAAAAAGCCGATCTTGGGTGTCTCCACCACAAAGGCTTAGAAGACGCTTGGAAAAGTCTCTGGTGGTCAATTACTTTGTTAGCCATGGTAAAATGAAGGAGATTCGACGATAATAGACAGGCAGCTGTGCTAAATGGTGTCAGCTTTGTAAAGGAGATGGAGCAGTTTAACATTGTAGTTTCCCAAAATTTTTTTGGATTTTGACAATTGACCGAACCAGCCAATCAAATCACAGTATCTGCTAAATTAACGATCATCATACACGGACCTTAGTATCACGTGAATTTCGATGTCAGCGTCAGTAAAATCGTTCAACCTAAGTTATAAGCCAGTCTCGGGCTTTTTGAGCTTTAGTAAATCCTTTCAGTCCTCATCGCTATCTTCGATCACCTGAAACCTGCGTTTTTTCACTTTTCTATTGGAATTTCTGTTGTCGTTAAGAGATTCAAGACTGTCACCACTCACATGTCCGTTCTCCTCGTTATGTTCCCAGAAATCGCTGTCGCGTTCGCTGTCGCGTTCGCTGTCGTGGTCGATATCGTCGAGTTTGACAGGCCTCGTAGCGGTCCCGTCTACGTCTCTCAAGGACGTTGATGAGCCGCTACCATCTCGACTCACCTCGTCTTCGTCCGCTTCGTCCGCTTCATCCACTATAAAAGAGTCCAGATCCGAATCGCGTTCGGAATCGGAGTTAGGAATGCGTCCGAGGCCATTAGCATTCAAATAATTCAAGATTATTCGACTATCTCTCGAAGGTAGTCTACTGTCATTGCTGTCGATACTATCCATGTCATTGCCCACAGATTCGCCCGAATAACTTTCTGAGTACGATGTCCCACGAATGCCCATCGCAGCTTGTCTATCGAAAGCGACTCTAGGCAATGGTGTTCCAGAACCATCCGTGAGGATACTCTCGCCATCAGATTCTTCGTAGTCTCGCCGTCTGTTCCTTAATCGTGCACCACAATGTGGACATGTGCCACCTTCTACCTCCCAGTGGCAGCTACTGCAACGTGCTACACCATCATCGTCATCTACCACCGCCCATGCTGTGTTTTTGAAAGCGTTCTTATACAGTGTGCCTGTTTCCAAATCATCCTTGTACCGTCGTAAACTTTCGGTCCTCTCCGCATCCACGGTAAAATATGCTTCTTTGTCTCGATCGATGACTGCGCTCAGCAGGTCCTGCAAAGCGGAATTGACAGCTGGAGCCTGTTCCAAGGGAGATCGACATTGAGGACAAGTTAGTTCGTTAGCATTATTGCTCACCAGCCAATTAGAAATGCATTCATAACAATAATTGTGGCCGCATAACGTCATGACCGGAACGTACATGTAGTCTTGGCAGATTGAGCATAGCGAAAGGTCTAGAATATTGAAAAGAACATTCTTGCAATCTTCCCGAGACTTCAAAAGTTGGTTAGTAAATGCTTGATACTTCGTACCTTCCAAATCTTACTCAATTTTCGCAACTTTTCCCTACATACAGATGTTTCTATCAGCTCGTGAACATGACCCCTCATAACAGCTTATACTGGTCTTATCGGTTGGTCAACTCACGATCTTTGAAGTAACTTACTTGACCTTTTTTCAAGTTTGATCTAATCTCATCTCATCTCATCTCATCTCAACTTTAATATCAATATTTCCAATTTTTGTCAAGACCGAATAAGATGTCAGAATATGGAAAACTGACAAAGCATCGCTTGGCTCTTTAAACTTTGCATTAGTGTTGGGATTATAATGCAAGATCGTTGAGGACTCCAAATAACTAGGAAATTCAATGCAATTGCCATATTATGTCGCTGGCGCGCTTTATATACAGAGTTATAAATAAGTTCAAAAGTTTCTGTCGATGGCTTCTGCTGCTTTTGCGGAGAGCCATCAGAGATGGGCGTAAAAGGAGGGTTTTTACGCATGCATGTTTTATACTGATGTATCATTCATTGCGAATTAATCGCTGTTTTTCCGGTAGAGAGGAATTCTTTTTCTCTCTCGTATGTTCTGCCATTACGTTGTTGTGGGAAGATTTGACTTGTGAATCAATGTTTATCCAGTCAGTAAGGAACTGAATTACCTTGCGCATGTCGTTAAGACCCTGGAATTTGTAATTGACGTATCTTGCCAGAAGAGCGTCCATTTCCTGGTCAATCTGGGACATAAGTTCAGGTCCAGCGGTAGGAACAAGGTCACCGACGACTCGATGCTTCGTGAAATATTTGATGAAGCCCCTACAGGAGCGAAGAATGTCACGGGTGAGGAAATGGGCTTCCCCGTTGCTGTTCCATTCTCGCAAAAGCTCCAAAAATCTCTCCGGATCTTGAGCTCTGGTGTAGACCTTCAACGCGGTGGAATAGTAAATGTACCATTCCCTCTCGCTGGAAGCGTCCATGAGGGTCCTGCCACGTTCGACCGTCTGTGTGGCAGCTCTCGCATCTCTGAATAAAAGAAAAATACTCGAGAGCTGCATGTAATTTTGAAAATTGAGATCCGCCCGTCTTTCTCTCTCGAAATCCTTGACACTAGCCACGGCCCTACGGGCAGCCTCCACTTTGGCAACCGGCCCTAAGTTATTCTCGTCAACAAATCGGAGAGCCCGTTGTGAATTTTGTTTAAGCCAGAGAATATCAACTTTTGTGAGTACTTTCGGGTACATTTCACGCATTATGTGGTCCACTTTCCTTGCAGCTTCCATGTCATCGTTCATGAAAACTTTCAGTACGGCGTATAAGATTGGGAAGCTGGGCTTCATGCCGTGCCGAAGTTCGTCGAGCATCTTGGCGCGAGCAGTGATTGCATTCCCGCTCAGAACAGCGGCCTGTATAGCTTTGGCGCATTCTGAACTAAAATGAGAGCCTAATGAGACGTAACTTGCAAAACGGCTTTTTTTATGCTCGACCTTGAACAAATAGTTTTTGATTTTCTCGCTCACGAACTGCATACGCCAGTCAGGTCGATCGAAGTTGACTTTCTCACGATTTAAAAGAAGGCAAAAATCATTTGTAATTTCTTTCGACAAAATGGGATATTTGCGTAAAGCACAGCTCCAAAGTTGCTCCACGTATACGTGCTTCAGGTGGGACTCGGGCACATCTCTTACTATATCTGTCAAATAACGGATGAGCACTTCTAATAGACCATTTTTGACAAAATACTGGCATACATGCCTGTGGAAGTCATCTGTGAGCTTGACACGATTGTCTTTTTGAGCTTTTTGAGTGGCAAAGCGTACCAGGGAGAAATTATTTCTGGAGACGCCAAATTTAAGAACCTCAATGTAAAAATCAAGCCTTCTAGAGTCCATTGTGGTAGTAAGAGAAGCTTGTAGACTTTGATCAATATCTTCAATAGTTTCAAAATCACCATTAAAAAGTTTATGATGAAAATTGCAGGCCTCAAAGTCGTCGCTAGTAGTATAAGTTGTAATGACCACATTTGGATGCGAAATAAAGCGCATGATACCATCTGAGTCATTGAACTTCAGCAGGAGTCGATGGAAAAGGGCAAACGTACCGTTAAATGGGGTTAGTCGTGAGAGTTCGGGACTGTCAAGCCATGCAAACATGATTTGTCTCATTAAAGCCAAATCAGAGACTTTAAAGACCTCCAGAGCAAAGACATGCAAAGTGTGGGGTGATATGGGGAATGTTTCTGGATCTTTCAGTATTTGAAAATAGAATTCTGTTGCTAGCGGGAGATTACGGTTTTTCAAAAAGGTCACTAGTCCAACGTCTACGAGGCCTGGCTTGATGTTTGGAAACTTGATGTACTCTGAGAACAATGATTCGCAAACGATGTAATTGCGTAATACAAATTCTGTCTTGAGCACGATACCGAGAAACGTGGCGTAATTCTCTGATGGGCAGTTGCTCCGTAAGTCACGTAAGGCAGCCCTGTGAGTTGTGAAGAGGCGATGTATCTCATAGTGACGCTGATCTTTTTCAAGTTTCAGCAAAGTTTCCAACAGCGACGGAAGCGTAACTGCAGCAGCAAGACTTCTTATTGAAGGCTTCAGGCTTTTCGGTTTCGAGATTGAGTGGTTTTCGTGTGATGGGAAGTCCAGACTTTGCGCTGAAAAGGATATTTCATTCACGCACGTTGACGTCTCGGGAGCTTTATCTCTTATTTGAGGGTTCCAGTTTTCCCAAATCCCGGTAATTTCTGGTTTGTAAGGGTTTCTTGAGCTATATCGTCGAAAACATAGCAGTTGACATATACGATGCCCATTGAGCTTTATCGGTCGCGTACGCTCGAAGACGCTGTTGAGTAACGTTTTGGAAATCATATCGCAGTGAGTCTATTCGTCAATACCATAGGTACGAAACTATAATGCGCAGGAGCTAAAATGATGATTTTATAATTGCAAAAGTTCCGATTTCCCTTGGTGTTCCCGAAAGGCCTTATTATATTTACAAGATGGTATTGGAATTATGCTTGAAAATGCTTATAATAGACAGGCTCCGGCCCTCACTGTCTCAAAATTCCAAAAGACGGATTTGGAACAGATGATGAGAAGACTTAAACGTTGAAAAGGAAGTGATCGAGGCCTGCTTTAACTGTGTTTGTGAAGCGAATTCATAGATTTCCATAACTAAGATCTGAAAATTTTTGGAAATTAACAAACTTTTAAGAGATGAGATGAGATGAGATGAGCTAGAAACACTATTTTCTTCAGCAATAGGTTACGATAGATCTAGATGAGCTCTAAGACAGCATTCAAATTGTGTGAATCTCTGTTAATCGTAGATAGATGTGTGTTTATTTGAATCGTCCACGCTATAGTAGATTCCGGACAAGACGCAAGATCGTAGTAGTGGCAGGTAGTTGACCAAATGGTCCATGTAGGAATTGAAGAAGTGGGAAAGACACTTTGTGAAGGCCACATAAACGGATTCGTCAAAATGACAAGCATAATCGTGAAAATGTTGGATGCTTTCGTAGCCATGGAAGTCCCAGTTGGTGGACACGGGACATGTTTGCCAAGCTTTGAGGTCCCAATCTATCTCTGTAATGAAACGGCGTGACAAAGCATCTCCCGAATAAGCCAAAAACACTGTGGGGATGATGTCTTTGTAGCACCCATCTGGCGAGGAGTAGTATTGGTGGTTCATGATAAATTGATCGATGATCGGCAAAACTTTGGCACATTGATCGCACTCACATCCGTTCCACAATAAATCACACATCAACACTTCATAAGAAGACAGAGACCGAAGAAGTGTGGGGGCGATAAGAGACCGCAGATGTGTGAGTTTGGGAAGAACGTTGTCATACAAAGTACGTCGTCTCACGTAGTTGCCCTCCACGGAATCCTTCTGGATTCCGTTCAAAGGTGGATTGTGGCGTATTGCAAGCTTTTGAAGAGTGTGTGAAACGTTCGGCAGGTGAAAAATGAATTTGTTGATTGCCAAATCCCAGTTTTCCTCCGTGTAGTGATCCCCCTGGGTGGCAAATGTCTTTTCTATGAGTCCCAGCTCGCGCAGGTTAGTGAGCCGCGGGGCCAGTTCCATCAGGAATTCCTGAAAACAGACACAGCCTTCCACTTCACAGGAGCCCTCAAATTCCAACCGCTCCAACTTTTCCAAGTCGAAGACGCATACGAGGAAATCCGGAATCAACTCCCGAATAGTCTTATTATAATCGTGTATTCCATGAACATGGTTGAATTTTAGGGACCTGACCGCTTTGAGCGACATATTGTGTTCCTGGAAGAATTGGAAAAGACGCAAAGCCGAGTGTTCCAAATCGTCTACCACTAATTCACGTAAATTAGAGGCTAAAACAGTTTTGACGTTATCTGTTAAGGTGCGATTATCGAAATCGGGGCTTGTTAGAAGCAATTCTAGAGATTCAATATTCTCTAGCGATTGCAATTGGCCAAGATCTGTTAAACCCACGACCTGGCATTGCCGTAGGTTTGAAAGCTGCAAATATCGCAGGCGAATTTCAGATAAAAGATAAGAATCTCTGACGTCCAATACTTTTAAGCGGTCCAAATCCATCAGTTTGTTCAAAAGTCCCTTGAGGACCGCGTATCCTGCCTCTTTGTCCTCAAAAACATCTTCTTGTATGACAACTTCTTCGACCAGATGCAAATGTGGACTTTCCGTCAATCTCACGATGCGATCATACAAAAACAGGTCGTTTTGATCAGCTGTTTTGTACAGTGACCGGTATCCAGCGACATAGGTAGTTCCACAATCAAGAAACCATTCTGAAGACCTCAAAATAGGGCTCTTGGATATCACAACTCTGCGGTATATTCTTTTCATGGCGATGTCGTGAAGATGAGTATTAGTGCGTCCTACTGATAGAAGGTCATTTTGATTGAGAAAACCAACAGCGTAATCCCAAAACCCATTCGGCTGTTCCATGGCGTTCTCATTATTGTGGTTCATTGTTAGATATGATACTTTGTCAAAGCATGGCAGGACCTTAAGTATCCGTCTGCTCGTTTGGTTCAGAATAGCCTTAAGACGTGGTGATGGGGTGTACTTTAATACTCAACAAAATCTGGTGTGAGTTGCCGTGAGCAGGAATTGAAAAAAATAAAAATATCGACCTCGGTGAGGATTGAACTCACGATCTTGCGATTAACAGTCGCACGCCTTAACCAGCTTGGCCACGAAGTCTACTTTTATGGAAGTTGAAAGTTCTTTAAAATTACAGCTAGGGTTATGACAGTCACGCGTAAAAAAGCTCGGCGGCAATTTGAAGTATTGAAACTGCTACAACTCAGTATTCGTCGTTTGCATGCTTTTACCTGTCCATCAAGACAAATATCAGTTTATAGAAAGTTAGTGCTCGTTGAGGAGAAATGTCATATTGACATGGTGGACGGGTCGTTATATATTCATATATCAGTTTAGTTAAACGACATTTGGTAGGATGTTTGAAAAAAAAGTATCAGGAGAAGTTCAGTTTTGATTTTTGCTGGTACTTAGAAGTTCGTCTATCTAGTCTATATAGATGCTAAAAGTAGGGAATTGTCCGTCAGTTCGAATACAAGTGGATGACACTGGTACTTTCTCAACGTTGCATCCAGTCTCGCGCGCTCGGGGATATTGAGACCCGTAGCAAGCAGGCGGAGACATGCTACTTGGGAGAAACAGCGTGGAGCGGACCCCCAGCCCATAGGTCCATCGCAGGTGTCTAATTGTTCGAGACGGGTTATCACATTGTTGGCAAGAGTCGAAGCGTATGCCGAGATTTCGTCGTCTTTTACCCTAGCAGCATTTATCATAATCTGAGCATTTCGGAGTCCTGCCTCCAAAACGTTTCTGAACTGGTTTGCAGGCTCCACTTCAAATAGGTTGTCATTTTCGCTATCGTTCTTCGCACTGATTTGTACCTGTTTAAATTCACGTTTCAGTTTTGCCAAAGCTGGAATGTGTCCTTCTGGGATCGTATTCATTTTCTCGACAAATAATCGTGCCGTGGAAGAGAAATTGATGCTCTTCGCAACCGGTCCAAGCCCCAATATGGTTTCATTCAAATGTTCAGAGGCCATGCTGCGAAGTTCCAAATCATCATCATAAAGAAAGCTTTCCACCGAAAAGAACATCTTTATATCGTAGTGCCGTTCAGTGGCATTGATCAATGAAAGCAAAGCAGATTTTCTCAAGTCGAAGGGCGCCTCATCGTCGGCAAACGCTAAAACTGCGGCCAAAAATTCCTCGTCAAAGCCATTCACATACTGTCCCCAATACTCAAGAGCGACAGCACGAAGTTCGTGATTTCTTGACGTTTGAATGATATTCGTCAAATAGTTGTAGTCTATCTGAACTTTGAGCTTAACGAGTGCCCTCAAAATTGGAAGTTTGATGAATTCATCCAATGATTCATCCAAGAAAGTTTTAAGAAGCGCTTCCACAATAGCTGTAGTGTGGAAAAGTGTCGCATTCGTATTTTCCGTGAGAAAGTTGGCAGCAGTTATCTGTGCCTCAAAGAATGGAGAAAGGAGGGCAAGCGCTACCAAATGAGGAAGATTTTCTTGTGTTTCGTTTTGAAGAAGAAGCGTCAACAAGGAGCGCATAAATAGTTGCTTTGCTCCATCAACAGCGTATTCCTCATTAAGCTTTATGAAAAGATTTCCTAAAGCCGTGACCATTGTCGTTCTTTCCATGGCATCTACAGAGCACCTTGACAAAGCAAGGGCCAGCAGTCTGATATACGCGTTTGCAGTGACGAAGCAGGTATTCTCAATAACAAATTTGGAAACTCCACGATTTAATTTGCGTGACAGCTTTTGTGAGTCTTGAGTCGAAAATTCCTGATTTTCCACGACTAATAGCTCCGCGATGCTGAGAATTGTCCCGTGCGTTTCATTTTGAGTAATATTCGAATCGAAAAGCTTTTCTAAAGAGAGCATTATCTGCCTTGAGGGGTTGTTGATCAGGCCTGGTAATGTTCGCGCTGCCAATTGCCTCACAGCCCAGTTTTGAGATTTTAAACAAGCAACGACAAGCGTTCTGAAATCGTCCATTCCATCAAAACCTGGAGTTTGTTTGAGTCTCGATAAAAGTGTTAAGACAAGAAAAATCGCTTCTACTTGAGAATCGATGGACGGTAGAGAAGTGTTTCCAGCCAATTCCTGCTGCTGTTGGTGAGAAAATGACTCTTTGACTGACCTCTCAAATTGCGAGCGTAAAATATCTTGAACACCATTATAGCGTGAAAAGAACAAGCGGGCGCTAATGTTTTTGCCTATTTTTCCAAATAGCCTATTTTGCAGTGCGGAGAATAACATAAATGAGCAGTTTCGTAGTGACCAAAGAGGCGACGTAAACGATTGAATGCATAGGACAAGCGATCGGTACACATACGGCGCACATGCATCTGATAATGGAGAATCAACAAATAATGCCTTTATGCAGTTGAAGGCATTCACCTGGGGAAGATCAACTGTTTCTTCGTGCGCAGAAACAGTAACAGTTGCAATCTGCATCAACCTCTCAAACGTGATTTTCAATAGTGGCCTTTTATCACCTTTCTCAGAGCTGACAATGCTACAGATAATGTACGGTATGCCTCCTGAACGTCTAGTGATGAACTGTGTTTTGGTCTCAAGTGATTCTAGCATCGAATTGAGCCAAAGTTCGAGAACATGAGGTTGGTCTTTGTAGCAACGTTGGCAAGTTGCGGCAAAACTTGGAATGAGAGACTGGAATGCTCCGCTGTGGCGAATGGTCGATAGCTGTTCCAACATCAACTCGCCACAGGCGACAAGCTGCTCATTGGGCAAATTTTTAATAGTCATCAAGATTTTGAGCAGTTCAGAGGAGTCCTTTATGGATCTGAACGCATAGCTGATCACTTGCGGATCAGATACCTTGTGTACAGTATCGGGCTCGTGGTCCTTATCCTCAAATGGATCATCACATAAAATGAACTCCACATTTTTCCAGTTCCTTATGATGAGGTCGATGAGCTTATCGAGAAAATCAACGTAGTCGTCCGCGGTAGTATCAACCGAAAAATTGGCAATTATGAGACTTAAAGCTAAGAAATAGCCATTCACCGGAGATTCTATATTGGTCATTAAATTGACACTAGAAGAATCAATGCGTTTGTGGAGATTTAGAAGTAGTAACTCAATGATGTCCCGTTTGTTCTTGGAATCCTTGAACAAAAACTCAATTAGCTTAGCGCCACCCTCGCATCCCTTGTAAGAACCGATCAATGTCAAGCTTCGATTGAGCAGTTTGTTTTGATGCGAAAGATCAAGAAATGTGTCATCGTTACAGCTTTGAGAGAAGATCGTTAGTAGCTCAAGGCAGTTGTCTCTTACATCGTTGAAGTTGTTGGATAAATTATCCAGGAGAAGCCTTCGTAGCGTCTTATCTCTAGAAATGCTAGCTTCAAAAGGGAACTCCGTTCTCAAGCGGGGATCAAGGTATTGTTTCGGTATTGCTTTGTCCACACTGGATGAGAGCAAAAGCTTCAATATTTTGGTAGACACAATCTGGCGCTGGTATTGCGAGCCAGGAGCCAATTGATATTTTAAAAATCCAATGGTCCAACTCACAAAACGGACAGCTTCCGCAATCATTTCCGATTTTTGGAACTGTTCTTCCGGAAATTTGTCTTTGGCGCGAAGCTTTTTGATATCCCTGTCAAGCGAATAGGAGGAATCTCTTATTCTATCAATCAGATGTTTGAAAAGACTGATGAACTCATTCCGGGATTTGACCTCGATGTCGACGAAAAAGACGTGAAGATTTCGCCTCAGGATATCATATATATATGATGCTACTGCCTTCGACTTTTTCGGAGAAAATGTCAAGAGTTCAAACACCGATATCTTGTATTCGTCCTGCTGTAACATCACTTCAAGGAACTGTAATGATACGAGCCTGTCATTTTCGAATGGCGCTTCCTCGAGCAAAAGTTCTTGACCGATTTTTAAGAACGGGACAAGCTCAGGAATTTCTTGTGGGAAGTTTCGATTCACAAACTCGTCGAAAACTTTACTTCCAAGTGTCTTGAAAATCGGAATAAGTACACAAACCTCGATACGTTTTCGCATACGGGTGTCTTGGAAGTAATGCATGGTTGATTTTTCCCACAGCTCAAACCAAGAACCAACTTCGCCACTTTCTTTGTAGTCATGTTCATATACATTTATGAGGAGGCTTGCAATGCATTTCCCGATAAGTGTCGCCAAAGACTCGGTCCACATTAGGCTGAGTGAAGTCTGCACAAAATCAGGCCGGCTAATGAGAACTTGTGACAGATCAGTTTCGGGGGCCAAAACATGTAGTAAGAAATAAGATACCCGCATTGTAGCTGGTATTTCGAGTGTCTGCGAAATCCACCTATTGAGCATATTTGTCCATCCTGCACCGCCTTTTACCAATTTTGCGAGCTGAATAAGTTTCGCTAGTAAGTCATTGAGAGAGTTGGTTAAAGCGGTGCCACCCTGGTCCCAGAAGTCAACCACGTAGCGGAAAAAGACATCGCAGTTGGTTTCAGTCAAAAGCTCTAGTTGAAGTTTGTGTATGAAATGCTGTTGATTGTCGTCCAGGGTCTTTACCAATTGGATTGCTTCGAAAAGTTGCCGAGTTCTCAAAAACCAGACTCCTAATGTGTCGGTCAACAGAAGTCTTTCTTGATCATCAATGGCGGTTCCGTTCTTTAAATTTCGAAAAAGATCTTTAAAAACATCGTTGAAAAACGCGAAAAGTTCGCCAGAACCAACTTTTAGCTCCTTTGGTTTGAATTCAATGAGTTGATGTTTATAGGTTCCTATACGCTCGGTAAAGGCCATTCTAGCTGTTCTAGTTCTCTCGTTACCTCGACATCTATACTGGTCCATGGTTAATTTTCGTTATAAGCAGGCAAAATTTAAGTCACGTGATAGTTCCGTGAATCATTAAGATTTTAATCTCGGAGATGTTGTTATTCTTGACGCTGTGGTTCCACTCTCTTTTTGAACTCGAGTTCAGATAATGATAGACGTGCGTTGCTGAGGAATTTCGCTTGTGGTGACTTTTAGGGCATTTCCTTAAAAAGATGTTAATTATCCAGATGTTTTTCGCTTTACTTCAAATCAAACGGATATGATTAGGAGCAGCTTTTTATCTGTGACATTGGGTGAGAATTACATCGGTAATCTCTTTTTCCTGGTCCTCAGAATTGCTCAAAACTATGCATAGAACCGAATGTTAGCTTTAGTTGGTGAACCTTATCACTTTTGGGAGTGTGTGTCGCTGACACCAGTCACGTGCTTTGTAGAAGTCTATCGCAGGGTATATCCAAAGCATTGTCAATAGTCTATTCGTGCCAGTGATTGTCAGACTCCATTCGGGGATTTGCCAGAACACTTGGCCTTGAGTTTCCTGTGGCATTCAAGTTCCTATTTTCGTATCTACGAATCACTTTTACCAATGTGATAGTCATCGGAGTAATCTTTCACTGTCCACTTCCAGATACACAAACCTCTTTGTTTCTATGAATTAAACCAGCTAGTAGGAGCGAATGTTGGCAAGTCTGGCATTACGTTCATACAATATCTCTAACTATCCGTACCCTGTCATGGAAAAGTTAAATACGCATTGCAACAGCTACAGAATTATCGATCACCTCGATCTCGAACACTGTAACTTGGAGATCATGATGTTGGACTATATGCCTCACAAGAATACCTTATTGCTCTTCAGAAACGTCTCGATAAATATCTCGAACGTTATTCACCAAATTTATACAACATCGCTAATTCGATGGTAGAAAACCCCTTGTCCAAAGAAGCCAGGTTCCAACTCCATTCCTGACCCGTCATGTATTCAATCGTTACCTTTGATTAGAGCATGGGACCCTTTCCCCAGCTTCTTTCTCCTGTAACGTAGTTAATCACTATTTACTATTACGTCTGATGATCTGGCACACACCTAAATAACGACATCAAACGTCCAACTCAACACATTCAATCAAAACTTCGTCAAGTCAAGCAATCGCACAGCTGAGCAAGTAGGCTACCAACAATGATGGAGGACAAATACATTGGATTGATTCTTGCGATGACTTCCTCCCTTGCAATTGGAAGCTCTTTCATCCTTACCAAAATGGGATTGAACGCAGCAGCAGAACAAAACAATTTCGAAGGTGCAGGCTATGAGTACTTAAAAAATCCTACTTGGTGGGGGGGAATGGCCACTATGGCTATTGGAGAGGTGGCGAATTTCGCTGCTTACACATTTGCACCTGCCATCATGGTAACACCATTGGGAGCGTTGTCTGTAATTATCGGTGCGATCTTAGCAGCTGTCTTTTTGAAGGAAGAACTGGGGACTTTGGGCAAGCTTGGATGTACCGTGTGTCTGTTGGGATCTGTTATCATCATTCTGCATGCTCCCTCAGACAAAGATATTCAAACTGTGGACGAAATTCTCGGATATGCCATGCAACCTGCATTCCTGTGCTATATACTATCGGTTGCCCTTTTCACAGTCTTTATGATCACTAGAGTGGTCCCTACGCATGGTACCAAGAATCCTATGGTCTATATTTCGATCTGTTCTACTGTGGGGTCGATTTCTGTGATGTCCATCAAAGCATTTGGCATAGCTTTGAAACTAACGTTGAGCGGGAACAATCAATTCACGTATTTTTCCACGTACATTTTCATCGCAGTTGTAGCAGTCTGCATCATGACGCAAATGAACTATTTCAACAAGGCTCTAGACCAGTTTGACACTTCAATTGTCAACCCATTGTACTACGTTACCTTTACGACTGCAACTCTCGTGGCATCTTTCATTTTGTTCCGCAATTTTGATGAAAGCGATCAAAAAGACTCGGTGTCGTTGGTATGTGGGTTCATTATCATCTTCACAGGCGTATACCTATTGAATCTGGCTAGAAAGAAGAATCACGACAAACTATTCAGTCATCAGTCAGATGTGGAAAACATCCCATTAGACAACAATGTCGGAGGCTTCACTGTGAGAAAGTCTTTCCAAGGTACACACCACAGAGTTGCGTCCCAAACCTACCAAAGCGAAGAAATGGTTCATCTAACAAGAGATGATCCAGATCTTGATAGATTCAAGGTGTAGAACTCTGGAAAAAGATAAATTTGTTAGAGAGCTTATCCGTAGCGCTGAAACGAACCAGGAAGATCCCAAAAAGCGACCATACACATAAATACCCAAACTAAATCTTACAGGAGGGCTCCCATAGCGTCAAATAAAGCTTATAAACACCATCGATCAAATCGTAATCGAAAGAAACCGACTTTCATACGAGGTCCAAATATATATTTCATTTATATATGTAATAGTACATAGAGGGAACACAGGGAATACAGTGTGCGATGCAGTGAAAAGGATATAATCCTATCCGGGGTTCTAGATGTCATCAATGTCGAGGTCATCCTCGTCTTCGTCATCGTCACTGTCGTCGGCGTTACCAAACTCAAAGTTGACGTCTTCGTCCGATTCGAAACCAAAGTTATCGGTTTCGTTGATTTTGGCGTTCTCAGGCAATTCACCTTGACTCTTCAACGTACGAGCCTCGTCCAAATTGTACTTGTGCACGACATCACATTGATCGTCTTGGAAGTCTCTCAGCGACACCAATATAATGTCACCTTGGCCCATCCACACTCTTTTTCTCAGTTTTCCTCTGATGTGTGCCATTCTTTTCTCACCGTCGAAACACGATGCCTCTACTCTACCATTACCCAACATTTTAGTGATTTGCGCATATTCTTGACCCTCATCCTTGTAGATTAGCTCACGCTTGGGACCGTCGGAATCGTTCTTACCTCTTCTACCTTTCTTACCACCCTTGGTGTTCTTCTTACCCATCTTTTGTGTTTGATTGAGCGAACTTTGAGATGAAGCTCTTAAACCTTTCAGGTGTCAACTAGAGGACTCACACTAACCAAGAGTTTTCCTCATTGATGTTTCCTCATCTTTAAAATTTTTTTCAGATATTTCGTGTATAGTAACCTGAGGAAGATCACGAGCTCATTCGTCCATGACGATTACTTATGAGCACGTGAGCAACATGACTTCGACCACTTCGAGGGAAGAGAGGTTGTCATGATGGCAGTTGTAAGGTTGCAAAAGCCTCTTAGTCCAAGAACTCCGAAGCGGGACTCTCCGACGCCCTTTATGATGCTTTCAATTTCTGTTTTCTTGAGATGTCGTAACGTTTGTCATAATGTATGTGACGCTTGATAAGCGTTTCTTCATGTCGAGCACTCTACTCGTGCTGCTCCAATATCTGCATTCAGTTTGAGTGGTTGAGCTTTTCCAACATGGAAAGTAACTCGTTTAGACCTTCAATATGCTCTTTTGCATAGGTTGATAAGGAAACTCCGTACACCACACTGTACCCTGCCTTGACAGACCTCTTTTTGACCATTTCATTGACATACTCGAATAGTGGCTCGACCACAGGTGAAGTTGATCCTGTCACGGCCAAGAAATCAATGTGCGAAGTGTTACGTCCCAAGCTGAAGTAAGAGTTGCTACCTCCCTGGCTCAATGGCGAAGCAACACCATTGGGCACAGAAGGTGCGATTAGTGGGCTCAACAGTGGTGAATTCTCAACCGAATGCTGGGGTGTAGAGTTTGTATTTGCGTTCACAGAGTTGAAATACGCGATCAAGAACTGTGCAGCTTTTAGTGACAGCCCTGTTTGTTGCACAAACACGACGCTTTTGTGCAAATAAGCATGAATACCTCTATCACCGAAAAGCGTATTGACGTGAGTAATTGCCTCACCAACAACACCGGAAATACGCTCTTTATCATCAGCGTTTTCAGTATGGAAGCGTATCATTGACTCTCCTTCCTTGCAATAGGAACCTGGCAACCGCTCCACCTTGTCCTCGATCACCTTGGCAACCTCACTTTTCCACGAGATATCTTCCACAATACTGAACCAGCGGTTATTGAGTCTCACATAAGCACCATTCTCAGCGATCAATCCCACATGAGCTGCACGAGTGTAAAGTCTTTCCATCATGTTGCGCGAAAATGCACTGAACACGTACACTATACTGTGAGCAGATAAATCAGCCAAAATAGACAGAGTCCTAGCAGTAGGTGGTTCTGATATCTTGAAAATGAACACACGCTTTTTGGTAGCTTTATAACTTGAAAGCATAGTATCATAGGACAAATTGAACACAGTAGACCTTTCTTTGTTGAAGTACCAAGAGTCTGCAATCCCGTTCAAAGACTCCTTCACCCAGTAGTCCGAATCATTCTTCATGATGCTCTTGTATAAAGTCTTCCATCTTCTTCTCTTTTCTTCGTACGGCAATTCGAGAGCCCGCTTTATGGTTTGGGCTACTTGCTTGATATCCCATGGATTTATGAGGTACGCTCCATCTTTCATGATATATGCACTACCAGTGAACTCCGATAACAAAAGTGGGGCATTGCGCTCTCTTGAAGAAACTATGAATTCATGACAAGTCAAATTCATACCCTCTCTCATAGTCGTTATCAAAAATAAGTCTGCTTCAGAATTGAGAGCCAAGTACTGAGCAAATTCAAGATCTTGGTGTAGAAAAACGACCGGTTGGGAAGTGCTGATGTCTGGTGATAAAGCATTAATCCGATCAATCACAATCATCAGCTCTCTTTCAAGCTCAGGATTCTTTTCGGATCCCAAACATATTTGAATCAAAACAGTTTGTGTGACGTACTCAGGATTGGCACGCAAGAATCTCTCATACGCCAACAATTTCTTTTTTAGACCTCTAATGCGGTCAAATTGATCACGGCCAACAATCAGCTTCTTATCAGGCCAGCGACTACGAATCAACTGGCGCCAGTTTTGAACACTATCAGCGTTCAATTCAGCATCAAGATTAAACGTATCGATTCCAATAGGGACGTGGCCAACGTCTATGATGCGTCCTTTATATTTCAAGGTTGTCTTGTCAACGTCAGTCATCAAAAGACCGTTTGTCGTCTGCAGGAAATGACGAGCATACTCCTCCGTCTGGAAGCCAACGTAGTTCGCACCAACAATCCCATTTAGAATATTCTCTCTTTGCGCAAAACATCTGAATACTTCGCTACTAGGGAACGAAACGTGCAAAAAGAAACCGATTTTGGCATTGGGCAACTTCGCTCTTACCATACCAGGGACAAGCATCAGATGGTAATCATGTACCCAAATAGTATCACCTTCGTTGTAAGCTTCGACAATGCTATCCGCGAAAAACTGATTCAGATTTTGGTAAAAGTTCCAGGAATGATCTTCAAACGCTTTCGAGTTAGGGTTGTCCGGAATCTGATAGTGAAGCGTGGGCCACAAGATTTGTTTGCAGAAATTCTTGTAAGCGACTTTGAATGTGATATCATCAGAAATAACAGGCACACAGTCGTAGTTATTTTCAAGCTCTTCACAAACTTTGTCCAATACATCGTTTGAGATACTATCGGTTGGAATACCAACTGTACCTACCCACTTGACGGGCTCTTCGATAATTTTTTCCGAGGAAGCGGTCGTTATCGCGTTTTTTAGCCCACCGTTTCCTTTGCCGGAAGTCACGATTTTCCAAGGCACTTTTGAGAAAATGTCCTTGGATCCAGTCAACAATGAAGCCCTCGATTTTGCATCCGATGAAAAACCTCCGAACTGGAGAACTTTTGACCTAGAGTCTTCTTCGTGATCTGAAAAGTGATCACTATCACTTTCGTCGATCACCTCATTCTTCAACGCGGACGAAATGTGGCGGCCACTTTCAAGGGGACGAAGTGGATGCTTACCATGGGCATGTTGCGGAGCCGCTTTCGTATCCTTGGGTTCAGGAGAGGGAGCTGCACTTGAAGACTTACGGTGAAGTCTTCTCATCGCGGGCAATGAATATTGCTGTTGCTGCTGATGCTTTGCTTTTGGAAGGTCCACCACACTAGAGTTGAAGTCAGGCACTTCTCTGGATCTTGGCGTGATCACGGTGCTAGTGGGTAGAGATGCCTGAGGTTGAGTTTTACCTTCGATTGAGGCTGGAACAGGACTCCCACTGGTGCCGATCATGTTTTGATACAAGGACTTATTGACGCTTTTGAGAAGGTTAGCGGTTGAATCATGCTGTGGGATGGGACTGAATATACCCTCCGCACCAGGTGTCGAGACATTTGAATAATTTCTGCTCGACATGCCACTTCCACCAAAAATCGCCTGCATTGAGCCAGCCGGGTGAGAACTGAAAAACTCCTCCACAGACGTATTACCTTGATTGTGCACCGGATTAGCAGGCGTTCCTGCCGTACCTGTGTTGACTGCATTTGCCGTAAGATTTTCCATGAACATGTCAGATGAGATGCCTGGGTTGGCAACTTTTGGGGGAGGTGGTAGCGTATCTTGCGCTCGAGACACATTTGCGTTCGGATAGTCGAGCAGCTCCGAGCCCACATTGCCGTGCTCAGAGTTTGAAAACGGCGAGTTCGAATGCACGGAGCTCGTTCTATTTCTACGCAAAGGATCACCTGTTTCTCCTGATACTTGGCCTACACCGCCCGCATTCGTTTGCGGAACTTTAATAGCATCGCTTTCTAGCAGCGCTGCAGTATCAGCATCTGAACCCGATACTTCAAACTGCGGCTGAAAAGGCAGAAATAACGAAGCGACTATGACCACCATGTCAAAACTGTTTTATCGACTAGTGATTCGCTAACTGTCAGGGTGTGAGCAGTTAAAGGCAACAAATGATGCTTGTTGCTTGATTTTTTTGCAGACCCCTTTACCGATTTCGAATTTAAGTTACAATTTGGGTATTGTAACACGGATGACATAATCTAAGCTCGTGAAATACACGTGATTAAAGTAAATCACATGATAGAAAGGTCTTATCCATAAGTATGAACCTAAGATACTCACAGCACGCCTTGTAGCATTGGTTTTAAGTTGGCAAACGTCCTTGGGCGGGTACATTCTGGTGATTTCTTGTTTGCCGGTCTTTTATTGGAAATACTCTAAGTACTCTAGCCCCCCCCCCCCCCCCCCACNTACTCTAGCCCCCCCCCTCCCCCCCAACAAAAAAAAAAGAAGGATCGTGAAAGCGTGTATTTTGTACGTTCTAAGAAACCGTTTCCGTACCGAGATTTGCTTTCATTGTATCTGATGAGCTATCTCAATTCTTTCATTTTTAGTAAGCTGTTGTCAATCCGATACGGGCCGGCACTTTAATAGCCGCTGAAGTAAACAACCTCTGGTGCCATCCACAACGTGCCAAGCACCATTTAAGGTAACAATATACAGTATAACTTCCAAGGAGCACCGATACTCAATCTCTAAAACTTTTCTGCCATGCTGTCAGAAGCACCATTGTCAGAAGTTCGACACAAAACCCACTCACAGCTCTTAACGCTCAAAATTGGGGCTTTAGCGAAAGTTTAAAACCAACCGATCATAAAAGCTTCGAATTGCATCAGAAATCCGGTATTCCGCGCTTCCAATGCCGCTGCTTGACTGTTCGAAACCGAAAGTTTGTGTTGTATCTCTTTTTCAAAGGTTTAATCATCAATCTGAGTAATTTGAAGGAACTTCGATATTATACATAAAAGTATCGAAATACGTGAATCTATACAACAGAATACACACAGGTTTCCGATCGGGCCTTCTCTAGACCACTTACAATACCTCGAGCTTTGTCTCGTTATAATCTCACACAAGTAGACTATTATCGTTTGTGTGCGTTTCTATAAACACCTTCAATTGCAACCTTAAATATAGAACTCTTTCCGAAGTATACGCAATGGTAGTGCCATATGTAGACGCTCATTGCCATGTCACAACAAGCATGAAGGCTGATCATAACGAATTTTCCACTTTACCGGAGACACCGTCTGTGCAATGTGTGATGTCGAACAACAGCTACGATTGGCAGCGGGTCAAGACTCTCCCACGGCAGGATACCAATACCAAAATTGGGTTTGGTGTGCATCCCTGGTACAGCCATCTATACTATTTGGGAGAGAAAGATAACAAGCCTGCCAAGGAACCGCACTACAATTCTGTGCTTCAGGGTCCGAACGCTGAGGAACTGGGCCACATCATAAGCAGGCTACCAGAACCCATCAATCTGCATGAGTACATTCGCACAGAGTTTTCAGCCACGAACTGCGATTGTATCGGAGAAATTGGCCTCGACAAGCTATTTCGGTTGCCGGAGAACGGGTTTTACCAGGGCGATGACCGGGCACCTCTAAGCCGCGTCAAAGTGAGCATGAACCACCAGGCCCAAGTTTTCACGGAGATGTGCAATTTAGCCGCAGCGAACTCGCTGCCGGTCTCGATCCACTGCGTCAAATCCCCCAACCTCGTGTTCGAGCTTTCTAAACAGCACCTTCTGCCTCACCCCGGTGTGAACCTCTGTTTACACTCTTTTACAGGCTCTGTCGAGACGCTTACGGACAGCTGGCTCAAGACTTTCCCCAAAGAGCGCTTTTTTTTAAGCTTGTCAAGTTACATTAACTTCAAAAACGACGACACGGCCGCCAAGCTGCTTCAAACGCTTCCAAAACACTGCATTTTGACAGAGACGGATTTCACTTGGGATACAGCCGACGCAAAACACATAATACATGAGCTGGACTTAATCTTGTCACGCGTCGCAACGCAACACAATCTCAAATCTTCGGATGAAGCCAAGAAGCTAGTTTGCGATAACTTTCAGCGATTCATGCCTAAAAGCTTTCGCCTTTAACTAGATCGGGTCTGTATGTCTGTCTATCTGTATATGGTTATTCAATAACTTTTAAATGTATTATTTTATATCCTACATCACAACGTAGGTGTGATCACCAAACACACACACGGTTCAAAGCCTCTAGCTAGCCCACCAGACACACTCTCTCGATGCCTCCCAAGGCCCATAACTCAAACTCTGAGTCCGAATCCCGGACACGAAGCAACGCTGGTAATTCAACCCAGGGCACCACATCTGGAAATGCAAGAAATGTGGGCAAACAAAGACTCACGACCGCACAACAACAGTATCTGAAAGACCTGATACGCACACATGTACAGAATAATCACCCCAGCAATTTCCCGAAACCGGACCCTCTAGATTTCGAAGAGTATTCTGACGACTTTTTACGCCGCTATAAGGACTACTTCCAACTTCCGCTCCAAGATAATTTATCGCTACGAGGGTACCTATTGGGATCCAAGCTAGGCCAAAAGACCTATTCCTACAAGAGAAACGAGAACAAAGTCCCCGATGCTCGAGTAACTAAGAAAAAGCTGGCCTCTGAGGTGAAAAAGCACTTCAACTCCTACAATGTCAAGGAAACGGAGTGTATCCCAGCATTCATATACAAGGTCAAAAATCAAAAGAAAAGATTCAAGATGGAGTTTAGAGAGTAAGCGGTATTGATGCTTCGACTCTCGCAACGTTGCTTAGGTGGATGGATCCCAAAACTCAGGTAGTGACTCTAGTACCGGGGTACGAACAATGTGGTTCATTAAATTCGGGACAGGACAGCATTACTATTGACACTTGGAGGATTCGCGCTGTCAAAAGTAGAAGGTATAGCCCAAGCCAATAGCGTTAAGCTTACAACCAATGGATTTTTCAACTGTTACGTTCTTGGTCATTCTTGTGGCCACCTTTGTGCTGGTCAAATGGCTTTTGCAAGGCGAATCTCATCCTTCGGCACAACAGCCAGCTTCTGAACCTGCCACTGGATCTGCTACTGGATCTGCCACCGGGTCAAATTCCAGAAGGAACAGAAATGTCACCTCGACTACAAGAAGGTCCCGGAGACCGGTTACCAACGATATGATCGAGGTGGTGCAAAGTCTGGCACCCACTTTGCACATCGAACAGATCAGACATAGCCTTGAACAAACAGGGTCCGTGGAAGCAACCGTGGAGAAATTTCTGAGAGGCGACGAATTCGAGTTCCCCCAGGGCTACACAGCTCAATCAACGACCGAGAATGGTGGATCGGGCGAAACTAGTCAGAATCAACGGGATACAGATCCCCGCAAGAAAAGCAACATCCAACCCGATAATCTCTTGACCAAATACAAACTAGATCCGACCACCATAATCAGCAGTGAAAACTACAACGAAATGAGCATTGATGAGCGGAAACGTCATCTGGTGTTGGAGGCAAGAAAAAACATGGAAAAGCGTCTAGAAGAAGATTTAGAGCTGAAAGAGCTAGTAGCGTGAGAAAGAAAAGTGTTTACTTACATATAATACTAAGTTGGCTCTATTTTTTGTTAGACTGAAACATCAACGTAGGTTGTATTCTTCGAGGTACTGGCCTCGTGTCATTTTGTGTGGGTGGCTTGTTTTGTATGGCTGCTGCACCGTCTTGCTTTGGGGACCCGCCAATGGATGATGCGTCTGGCAAGTTCTTTACGTCTTCAGTGATGGGCTTTTCCTTTCGTCTTACTTGCAACGTGCTGATTGTTACAGGTGTCCTCCCGGAAACCTTGGACTCAGTTTGCATGGGTTTAAATGAAGTATTTGGGGTCTTTTCAATGTAAACCGCTCCAAGGGTTCCGTCTGGTATTGAAATATACGAGCAGAAACCATCCGTGGAAGAAACCATGACCATGGATCCATCTCGTTGCCATGCTATATCGGTGATCGGTGTGTAGTGCAGATTTCCTATGATGCAAATGGGCTCTATCACTTCTGTATCGTAGATGAAAACCTCGTCAGAAGTCGCGACCGCAAAAATAAGCTTGTATGGTAGTTGAACGTAGGGACTCGAACCAACGGATAGCTGATATAACTGTGGGCAGAATGAAACCACCAAAGCAGGTTTTTTGAAAAATGGTAGTACTAATATTGGCCTGTTACTGCTGTTTTTCAAATATGGTCGCGTAAAGATGTAAACTGCGTTTGCAAGCTCGTCATTGCCATTGCCGCTTTCTGATGTGCTGTTACAGTTTTTAAAAACACCAGCAGGGAGACAGAGCAGATTACCGCATGGTGACATATCAAGGCGACGGAAAAATGACGGCAGAGTCTCATTGTGGAAAAGGTAAGAAGATTTTATGTTCTTGTAATCCAATTCCGTGGAGTTCGCAGCTGTGCGACATGGCAAATCTCCTCTTATGATGCGATTTGTTAGCTTCAGGTCAGAGACGGTCCCGCTGGCATCGTAAATTATGCGGTGTACGTGCACTGAACGGTCGGCGGACTGTGAGAAAATGAACTCGTTTTGCGGATCCCAAACGACACCCTGTACGTAGTGATTATGATCTGAAGCAATTGCTACGCACGATTCACCCGCTACATCGAATATCCTGATACTATTGTCCATTGACCCCGTAGCGACGAATTTTCCATCTGGACTCCAGGACAAGTCGTAGATTTCGGAAGAACCCGCGGCTGTAGACGAACGTAAACGCTTCCAGACGTACCAAGACTCTTTAAAATCTGCGAATTCTTCGTCGTCTACCCCAAACTCTTTCGATATATTTTCATTTTTCCTCCAAAGCAGAAGTTGACCATCATCGCCTGCTGATGCTATACTTTCATGTGAAGGATCAAATCTTACAACATTGACGGCTTGTTCATGTTGAGTGAGTGATGAAAGAAAATCAATAGTATCTACTTTGCTTCTGTCTTGACCATCGAAGTTTAACTGCCATACACGAATCTTATTGTCACCGCCAGCCGTAACTAATCTTGTAGTTTGTTCTTTTTGAAGGGGTTTTGACTGAAAGGACAGGCTGTAAATAGGCTGAGACTCATGCCAATATATTTGAAGGTTACTTGCCTCCATGGGAGCAGTGGTGTCAAACTGCAATGAGCTCCAGTACTCTTTTTTGACTCTTTATCGAATGGAGTGACTTAGGCGTTAATAAGATCATACTTAATATTGTTATTTAGATGCAATATGAAAGTGCATCGTCCAAGTGATTGTTCAGCTACAAATACAAACAGCGATCAGAGCCTGGCTCGACAGCCACTCAGATCATTGTGTTGAAGTATTTTTGTTAATAGGTATAAATATTAGGATTGTTAAATAGCGGAAAAGTTATGATTGTTATTCTTTCCATGCAAATAATAGATTGACTGTGAATACCAGAGTTCAAGAATGCCAGCTCATATACGTGCCTTCCTTGGTTTCTTGGCTTTTTTGGCCATGACAGCGGTTAGCACAAATCTATACCCAAAATCTGCATCGATCATGAGTTTTTCATTGTTGACATCGGTCCAGCTATAAAGATCGTCATTGAACAACTCAGGCAAGGCATCGGTGTGTAGATTGTCCGCAGCAATTAGAGGAACTCGGAGGGCTGGAAACTCGGTATAGACATATCTGGCGTCATCCTCGGGTCTAACGTCGCATACACATTGACCATTTTGAGCCATGCCAATCTTCGTGACTCTGAAAAGAATGCGCGAGTTTTCCTTGCCGGCATTCATCGAATGCAGAAAGGTGTCTACTGTTTCCTCGGAGGGCTCTTCGCAAGAACCAGCTAATATCATGGCTGCTGTTTTGCGATTGGTGATCGTGCCGTGCTCTGTGCACAATATGTATCTCCCCAAGACATGCAAGCCGTCCAAGCCAATGGCAGGTGTAAGCTTTTGAGCTATGAACGCCACTAGTTTTTGGCGCGATGAGGTCGTTAAGATGTATGCGGCACCTAGGCGTTTTTCCTTCAAAAAAATCTTGCCCATGTAAAAAATGCGAGGGGTTCCATGACTCTGGGACCGGAAACTGAACCCACTCACTGCATCGTTATGTTCCTTGAGAATTTTTGAAATGATTTTTCGCTCGTTTGATGGCCGCAGGTATTTGATCAGACCAGGGACATGAACAAGCGAATATTGCAACGTAGGCTGCATGGCTTCCACAAACTCCGATAGAAACTGCCGAAAACCGCGGAGTTGTCTAACTCTGTCGTCATAAATTGTTATTTCTTGACAGCTATCGTAATGCATTAGTAGGTCGGTGAGACATGCAGTCTTATACAGCATTGTGGTTTCAAACCCACTTTTCTTCAGGAAAATACCATGGAAACGGAGTCTTTTCCCTCCGAACACTGGTTCTTCCAGTACTCTTCTCAAAACATCGGCAAAATATATTTCTTTCCGCCCTGTCATCAGTATTGATAATGTGTCTGGACTTTGTTGGGACAACCGCGTTAGATCTACGATGTCTTTGTTCCAATATGTGCCATCAATAGCGTCCATCTTGGCGTCATTCCCATCTTTATTTCGTGCGTCAATCCATTCGTCGATGAGCTCCAGCAGGAAGCGAGGCTCGCTCCACCAACCCCTATTGCTGAGCCGTTGAGGATCTGTTAATAGATTGGCCAAAAATGATGACAATAAGTTTGGATTAGGAGCCGGCGACTTGAATAGTGTGTTGTCGAAGTCGTAGATGTGAATTTTCCGAATTTGGCTTCTTGACTGGTTCTTGGGAGGATTTAAAAGAGAGCAGCAACTACTCCATTTGTAAAGTGGTGCATGCTCTTCCGATACCGCATTCTCACCAATAGTATCGGACGGCATATACAGAAGATCAAATAATTTCACTGGAGCATATACAGAGGTAGTACGGACTGTGGGGAACCGAGAGCTATGTGGTAAGGCCTACAATTTTATCGGATATGTATGATTTATTTAATTGACGCTCGGTCTGTTGATAATATATGTCACTTTGCACGCTAGTGTCGCTGGATTGTGATAGTTTTCCAAAGAGCGTCAGCATGTTGGGTACGGATCAGACGTAAAGGGAACGAAAAGCATCTTCTTGTCGTCGTCTTCGAACATGTTGAAAGTAGCAATTTCGACATTGTGACAATTTCAAACTTCGATGAAAGTATATCCTGTTAATATAGTATCTAACAGCTAGTGAGGTCTTGTTGCTGAGCGTGCTGGACCATTACAACCATGAAAAAGGTGTTTATACCATCAAAAGCTGGTTTGACATAACGTGTGGAGAGTATAGCTGTTTGGTGAAAACTAAGCTGGGTATCAGAATGAAAAACGACGAACTGAACAGGATGAGCAATCTGAAATAGATTGTTCTTTCGTGATAAGCCTACACTGCAAACGTAACAAGAGCTTCAGAATAGGCTGCTGTGGCTGAATTACACCCAAATTTCGTCTCCTACCTTTAATTACTGTCTCTTCTCGAAGTTAAATTAAAACTACAAAACATTAATAGTTCAAACGAGTGTCGCGAATTTCGGAAGCTCCAAGTTTACTTTTAAGGCTTACGCGCAATATCTAGTCGATTGGCTTGGGTCCAATTGAACACCATAGAATAATCCCTGCGACGTTTTCCCGGAGTTCTTTCTTTCGCGACGCGATGCCAATTTAATCTTAACAGTCAAAGATCTACCAAATCATCGTGTTTTTGTTCTACAACCCACACAGTACAGAGAAAAGGGTTTGAGGTCCAAGTCCAAGTCCGTACTAGACTACCATAGCTACGCCAAATCTGCTTTCAATGGATCTTTCACTTTTCTAATGCTAGTAATTAAAATCGGACATTCTCAAGAGCCAACGACAGAGGGCATTTCTGAGCATTCCTTCCCAGATGTTCATCAACCGTTCTTTGCATGCCTATCCGTTCTTGACCAAGTGAATCGGAATGCGATGGACTCTCTTATCGCTTACAACCGTGATTCCACACCTGGAATTGGCGAAGGAGCTGCTGTGACGCCTTAGATAAATGAAGGGCTCAAACGACGGTCGAGAAATTCTAATAAGTAGCCACGAGTGATGAAACAAATCTTGTCATCGATACAGGACATTTTTTCCAAGAACTCTACACTGAAGTGTTCGAAGATGGATGCCCATATCCTCTGACAACGCATACATCACTGCATCCTCTCTATTTCCAGACATCGCTTTCGAGGCCCAGACGCGCGTCTTATGTCACGGATGCTCATCAGATTGTACCTGTCGAAAAAAAAATAAGTGTGCTTGATCCAGGTCAACAAAACATGGATGAGATTTGAATTAAAAGACGATCTTGACTGCTCATCAAAGACCTCTAGAAACTGTATAATAGGCGTCAGCGTAAGACTTTGCGGTGCTGAAGCTGCCTGGTGATTATGGCGTCCAATGATACTGCAAACGGGCAACCTACAGCCCTTGGAACGAGGCAGGTGACAACATCGATAGTGGTAAATGGTGCCATCTTTTGTGCTTTTGTTGCTGTTTTCCTGGTGCAGCGGTTGAAGCTGAAAAGAATTTACGAACCCAAATCGTCCTTTCATCTGATCAACGACGAGAAAAAACCAGAACCGTTGCCTCGAGGACTATGGCAATGGTTTTTACCCTTGCTGAAAAAATCAGACAACTTTATCATCCAACAAGCTGGTCTGGATGGATACTTTTTCATCCGGTATCTGTTCATCATGGGCAGTTTCCTCACGTTCTCTTGTCTGTATGTCCTTCCGATTCTGCTGCCAATTAATGCTGCCAATGGAGTGGCCAAGACCGGTTTGGAAGTTTTGGCTTATAGCAACGTTGATAAAAAGGCGCGTTACTACGCGCATGTTTTCGTAGGCTGGGCTTTCTACTGGAGTTTCATGTTTGTGGTTTATCGAGAGCTTGTTTATTATACATCCTTAAGACAAGTGGTTATGGCATCTCCTCGGTACGCCAAGAAGTTGTCTTCGCGCACTGTTTTGTTTCAAACAGTCCCTGATCAGTTTTTGAGTGAGACGGAGTTCACAAAACTCTTTCAAGGTGTAAAGCGTGTGTGGATCGCTCGGGCAGCCAAAAAGCTGGGCCAAAAGGTCGCAGACCGTGAGAAAATGGCTTTGAAACTTGAAGCAGCAGAATGCGCTTTGGTGACTCAAGCAGTGAAGGCAGTGGCCAAAATTAAGAAAAAGGATCCTTCTTTTGTACCAACAAACAACATTTCTGAGTACGTTCCTGCGAAAAAGAGACCACACCACCGTCTCAAGTTTTTGATCGGAAAGAAAGTAGACACGATTGAATACATCACCGAAGAGTTACCCAAGCTCAACGCGGAAGTGGAGGAGTTGCAGAAAAATCGACTCGATGAACGGCCTTTCAATTCTGTCTTTGTTGAGTTCGACACTCAATATGCTGCTCAGATCGCTACACAAGCAGTAATCCACCATGAACCGCTCGCTATGGTTCCAGCCCACATTGGAATTGCCCCAAAAGACGTCATTTGGTCTAATCTAAGGATGTTTTGGTTCGAGAGGGCATTGAGAAAGTATAGCGCTCTAGCTGCCATCGTTGCATTGGTCCTTCTCTGGACTTTCCCAGTGGCATTTGTGGGTATGATTTCGCAAGTGACGTACCTCACCAAAAAGCTGCCATGGTTGGGATTCATCAACAACATGCCCGAAAAACTGCGAGGCATCATAACTTCATTGGCACCTACTGTGGCGCTTGCAGTTCTGATGATGCTTCTGCCTATTTTCATCAGGAGAATGGCATGGGTCGCGGGTAGTCCTTCTGTTCAGGAGGTCGAATACTTCACACAACAATCGTATTTCGCATTTCAGGTTGTCCAGACATTCCTTGTCACAACAATCGCTTCCTCAGCCACTGTTGTAATTCCTGCAATCATCTCAAAGCCAACCTCTGCAATGCAACTCTTGGCTCAGAACCTACCAAAAGCTTCTAACTTTTTCATCTCCTACATTCTTCTGCAAGGTTTTTCAATTTCCTCTGGTGCTTTGCTACAGCTTGTTACTCTGATCTTGTTTTATGTCATGAGTTTCTTGCTGGACAAAACCCCAAGAAAAAAGTGGACGAGATTTGTCAATCTGGGCACAATGGCCTGGGGTACAGCTTTTCCAGTTTACAACGTTTTGACTGTCATTATCTTCTCTTATGCGATCATTGCACCAATCATCTTGCTGTTTGGCGCGGTGTGCTTTTACCTATTGTATGTGGCTTACCTTTACAACTTGACATATGTGTTTAAGGAAGCACCCGACAACAGAGGAAATCACTACCCAAGGGCACTTTACCAGACCTTTGTGGGTCTTTACATTGGTCAAATTTGCCTGTTGGGGTTGTTCGTCGTGGGTAAAGGTTGGGGACCAATCGTTCTGCAGGCCATCGGTTTGGGCGTGACTACGTTCATTCACCTTAACTTCAATTCTTCTTTTGACAGATTGATGCGCTACGTTCCAGTTGATGCCATGAAACCGCTAGACGGCGTTTCAGACACTCCGTCCTTCAATAACGAAATTGGACGTACAATGAAAACTTTGGGAGGAGTTAAAGAACTCCCCCACTATCCACTCAGGAAGTACCAACCTCGTCATTCGCCAAGTGTGGACCAAAAGACGACTAGTGTCAGAAGTGAAAACACATACGAAATTGACGGTACTGCAGCGCAAGAGGGTGAAAATAACATAGTGACTGTGCCTTTGCTAGCGGATGGAGATGACGTCCAAGTGTCACCAGCACCATTTTGGAAACGTTATTTTCAACCTCATGTTTACCTGTCTTATAAAGCAGTTAAGAGCGTCTTGCCGGAGATTTACAGTCTTCCTGACCCTAACGAAGAGGTGCCACCTAATAATGTCAGACATGCATACGACTATCCTGCGGTTAGCGCTGAATGTCCACACTTGTGGATTCCCAGCGATCCTTATGGATTTTCTACAACAGAGGTCTCGAAACTGAGCTCCGTTGTCGATATCAGTGATTTCAATGCCACGATCAACGAAAAGGGCAAAATCTTTTGGGAAACTGGTCCTCCATCGACCGAAAAACCTGACACCAGAAAGAAAAATCCGTTTGATGAGGAAGATGAGGATCTCTGAATTTTAAAGATAATTCAGTGCTCTAATTGAGCGCACCTTTTGATTTTAGACTGTACTATTATTCCCGCGCCGTGGCACACCACTAATTATTTTTTAGCAGATAGATATACGACACTTCGAAGAAACATCTTACTGTAAGAAGACCACATTAATCGAGTAGCAATGCTCAGAGCATCGATTTCGGGGCCTCTCAGAAGGCTGCTTATGACCAAGTCTCACTTGGAGACCCCCTTTTACGGCTCTGTTGTTCAAGGAAGCAAGTTTACCCCGGACTATGCACAATATCTGAAGATGCCTAATGGAGAGGTGGGATCTTACTTCCACGATGTGCCATTAGAACTAGACCACAATGCTCGAACTGTGAACATGATAATAGAGGTTTCCCGGTGGTCTAATGCCAAGTTTGAGATTTCGCGAGAGCGGCCTTTCAATCCAATTGTACAAGATAACAAAAACGGCAAAGTCAGGTTTATAGACAACGTGTTTCCAACTCACGGATTTATCCACAATTACGGTGCAATCCCACAGACTTGGGAGGATCCGACGGTGTCAAGTTCTCATGAGGGTGTAGCTGGAATCAAAGGTGACAACGATCCACTAGACTGTTGCGAAATCGGGTCTGCCATTCTTTCCATGGGGGACGTGAAAAAAGTGAAGGTCTTGGGATCCTTGGCCATGATCGATCAAGGAGAGTTGGACTGGAAAATCGTCGTAATCGACGTGGCTGATCCATTGGCCTCAAAAGTAAACAATCTGGGAGATGTGGAAAACTATTTTCCAAAGCTGTTGGAGGCTACACGTTCCTGGTTTCGAAACTACAAAATACCCGCTGGTAAAGCAGCCAATGAGTTTGCATTCAATGGTCAGTATAGGGACGTCTCTGAGACTTTGGTTGTTATAGAAGAATGTCACGATTCGTGGAGACACTTACTACGCGATTCAGAGACCAACGAAGATCTTCCTCAGGTCAGAAGAGCCGGTGCAGGCGTAGTTTACGAAGCTCAAGAGCTTCCGGATGCTCCTATACCACCCGCAGTGGGAAAATGGCACTATATAAAATAAAAGTGAGACCATGAAGACGACTTTTTTTCACGCTGCTCAAAAACTCAAAGTTATGCTGAGCTAGGGGAGGAATCACGAGAGAGCATAGTATTTACAGGCATGCCCGGCGACCTGTGACGCTCTCTTCGAAACTGTTAATCCACCTACTGGTGGAAAGCTCACGAGCTGGGCCCAACCTCATGTTCTACGGATGTTGAAATGTACCGATCTTCTAAAATTTTAGATGTTTATAAAGGCGATGGGGAAATGACATACGGAAACTGTAAAAACATCAACAAGTAGGCCAATCGTAAGAGGGAATTGGGCTCTGGTAATAGCCCCCTCCTCCACGTTTTATTCTCTTTCGGTGTTTTATGATGGAATTGTCGCATTTGTGCTTTGGAGATGTATGTGAATTCATCAAAATAGTAGATGAATCGTCGGGGATTCAGGGCGAAGTACAACTTCTAGTTTCGCAATTCCTTCGAGACTATCATCATTTACTGATAAATCCAGGTTCCTTCAACATTCCTGGCGCAGAAATTGCGAGCAAGACAGCACCACTAACGATTGGGACGATCAAATATGAAGTCACCGCTGAAACTTGGAAAGATGCTTCTCAATTGTCTCGGTTTCTTGGAATAAGTCATGAACAGAGTCTGAGAGTGACAAGCCAAACACATTCTCGTGGATTTTCAGAGGTTGGTCATAATCTTTTGTATGCGCGGCGAATACTACAGGAGCGGCTTGCAGTGGTGCAAACATTGCTTGTATTGCTCAATGGAGACGTCAAAAATCTGGATGCTAAAGATGATCTCATCAAGGCAGTAGCCGCTGATAAGTCTACTTTTTGCTTGCACTTGATTGAAACCTTGTCGAAATCAGCAGCTTCTTTTACGGTCTTGAACAGATCCGATCGCCTTTGGTCACAGGATATCCAAGATATCAAGGACTGGCAGGATCTTGAATACATCCTGAGCATCCTCAAACTTCTACCTCTTCTCATAATAAACACGGATACACCTGTGGGCATCGTCACGCAGTGGTTTTCACTTTTGAAAGAAACCAGCTACTTTTCACGCTTTTCAAAAAACGGTACTCCAGACGAGATCTATGATCAAATTGAGGCTCTCGTCACCTGCATAAGCGTTTTGATGCTAGGGTTGGAAGTATCCACTCTTTCTATCAACACAGAAGGGCCTTTCTTTACGGACGCAGAATGCTTCAAGCATGTCAACACCATCATTTCAGAGCACCCTAAAAGTCCATTGATAGTCTACTACTGGTCTTTCATTTTGTCGCTAAAGGCGTACCTTTTAGAGGAAGAACCTGAAAAAAATGCGAAGTTCGTCAACGATGTGTTTGGATCTACACCTATGAACCGATTAACCTCACAACTAGTGAAACGCGCCGAAGAATCAGATGTTCTTAAAAAATTTGTGATTTGTTCGCGCTCTTTAGTAAATGACAAGCTATGGTTTGCAGTCATGTCATCATTTCTGGCAGTGTCTTTGAACTTTATAACGTTGACGAAGGATGTCGCAAAGGTTGTCAGGGACGTTTTGCAAGAGGGCACATCTCAGGAGTTCATCGAAAGGTTTCTCACTACCGCAGAAGCGGAAAAGAAAATAAGCCTGCTCAGGAGCAAAGTGCCACTTGTGAAGGAGGGATTACTGCCACTGGTTTTTCTAACTAGCGTTCACCCAGAATTTGCGTCTTTCGAATGGAAGGAGATGAACACCTATACCGAAAAAGTACTACTTTCAAGTATTTCATATGATATGGCAGAAAGCGAGGGATTACTTGCAGAAACTAGCGACTTCATTGTTTTAAAGCAGGAATTACTAGTCAAACCACCATTCGAATGTAATGAAAACGTTCTGATGCCAATTCCTTATGGAACTCGGGGAAAAATAATTCCCATGTCGTCCACTTCCGAAGATGCAGTTGTTTTCATCTATAGCTACAATGGCTGGTCTTTGTTGGGGAGAACTGTGCAGGGAATTTGCGAGGCTTACACTCAATCTGATGAGGATCAAGAGAGAAGTGAAAAATCGGAATTTGTGGTAGCAGTCGTAAACCTCATCTCGAGCTCGGTAAGTATCACGTCACCGATCGAGAGATCTATGGAGGTCTTACAGCATCTGTCTGGGTATGTAGAGAATGGAGACATAATATCTGTTCTCTTCAAGCTCTTCGAGTTGGCCTTACATTCAAGGGACTTAAGTGTTGTCAATGCCGGGATTGGACTCATGATAGATCTTCTACCAAACTTTCCGCATTTCGTCTGGTCGCACTTAGCTCGATCAAGCTTGATAGGCCGTGGTGAGAAGGAAGGCCTTGCAATACCAATTTTGGCAAACGCTGGACGTACGCCTGCGAATTTTGACTCCATCTTTTTGCTGGTAAAGCTCACGGATTGTCTTGTCTCAGAAGCGTTGAATGTCGAAGAGACGTTCTCTGGTCGCATAAAGGGTGAGATTCTCGCGAAGTTAATGCTGCACATGATTCGCATCTATGAGAGCTTTCAATTTCAAAATTACTCGCTGCCGTCACAGCGGCTAGAAATTGGGCTGCTTCTCACGTCTGTGATTATCAAAGTCCTATACGCTGTTTATGGTGTGGATCCAGATACTCCACCAGAAAAAAAGGTCACAGCTGTTTTGGCTGATTCCGCAAATGTTGCCGTCACTGCTTTCTTAAGCTCGACGACGTCTGAGAGCCGAGCTGTAACTTCCTTAATCTTGCTTTTGACGTCTGTAAACAAATGTGGTTCAGCTCGCAACAATATGAACCTGAAGGCTTCACATTCGGAACTGGTCGCACAGTGCTTCAACCTCGCTAACCTTCTCATATCCATTAGGTCGTTGTTGAAACTTCAACCATCTACTTTGGAGAGAAGCTTGTATTCCAAGTCTGCAGACTTGGCTAGAATTTATTTTGATCGCATGACGTGGCGTGCCAATGTCATCAAACTCTTCACTCATATGGTGCGAGCACCATGGGGTCTTGATCCCCCTTCATTGCTCGCACACCTAGGAGATAATCAATCAAGAGAGCTTTTGAAGTGCATCGCCTATGATTTGAAGGGATCTTTGACTAACGTGGAGTTGACACAAAGCCTCTACAGCTTTTTTTCCGCTGTTATGGAAGGAAGACAAGATGGCTTAGCTGTTCTCTTCTTGACAGGAAACCTGATTACAGCCGGCGAAGACAAAGCTGATTCTAAAAGCGACGCGGAACCTTTGGAGTCTTTACTGTCAATTTTAAAGCACAACGCTTTGAAGCTGAATAATTTGCCGGAATCGGTCAGTGTTCATTTGTTGGATGCCATTGCCTACGCTTTGAATACTTGGACTGCAGCAAGGAATTACGAAAAAGACGCTAAATTTCTATCCATACTTGTTGAGCGGTTAATATCTTTTGAACCACGGACCGTAAACGAGGGCACCACGACAGCCGAGCTGATAGAACTTTCCAAACAGTACAAAGTAGTCTCTCGAATCACAGAAATACTGGCATTATCTCTATTCACTTCTGCGACAGATGCCGATGTCTTACTCAAAGCTTTGAGCCGTCCGGATTTAGCTTTCTTAGTACAAAAAATCTTCCAAGTTGATGGATACGATGCCAGATTACAAGGAAGGCTAGGAGTCCAATTCAAGACGCTATGGTCAGGTGTTGATTTAGCAATGTTCATCACATCTCCATTGTTACGCTCTAGCAAATCATTCTACACAAGCATTTTCGACATCCCACTGATGGATTTGTATTTTTCGCAAGATGAAAAATGGACAGGAAGTGAAGGCTCTCAGGGATTTAGGGAAGATATAGTTGCTGCATCTATCAACCTTCAACTTGTCACAAATCAAGTCTCTGCTGCCAAATCTTGGGGTGCCTTGTTGACCTCTTTCATCAAAAAGACACCCGTTCCCCTTAGCGATGCATATCTGGACATTGCATCAAATCTTGTGGAATCGGATCCTCTTGTTGGTTCTGACGCAGTCGTTTCTACAGATCTCTACTTGGCCCGGGTCGAGCTGTCTTTCTACATCCTTTACTCTTTTCACGAGACGAAAAAGCGAATCGCAAACCAGAAGTTACAATCTCTACTTTTGAGCATCATAAGCTTGCTGAAGTCGAAAAAGGCAAACTTCTTGGAGAATGTATCCCAGTCATCGAAGCACTACTACTACAGACCTCTAATCAGGATAGTGTTGATAATTTTATCGTTGGTCAACGATGGGAAACTTTTCGTCGAGTCTCTGTTGGACCACCTCATTGAGATTTTCGAATTGACTCTTGGAAAAGGAGTTAACCTTGTGCTAACAAACCTACTTTCCGAGATTAGCACAGCCGTATCACACGGAAAGAAGCCGGCTGTCGTTAACTTGGCCGAAAAGATTCAAGATTTACTTCTCCTTCTTTCCTTCTTCACAAAGATTAAGACACTTAAGCCTCCGGATAATTTTATGATGCTTCTTGCATCATCTCTGAACGAGTCAGGTACTTTGAAAACCATTCTCAATGTTTACTCCAGCTCACACTTGTTAAACTTTGAAGAAGAGCCTGTTTTGTGTGACCTGTCATTGACATTCATAACAGAGATGTGCACTGTGGAGCAGGTTGCAGAGAAGTTAATTGCAAACGGTTTATTTTCTGTGATTCTGGAAAGTCCAGTATCAACTCTCATTCAACAGGGCAATGTCACCCCAGAAGTGCATCCAAGGTTACACACGTTGTGGTCAGACGGTCTTTTAACGATAATACTGCAAATCCTGAGCAAATTCGGTAAGAGAGTTCTGCCGGAAAGCTGTCTATTCGTTTCATACTTCAAACATCAAATCGAAACAGCTATCTCACTATGGTCGGACCCTTCCTTATCGGTGTCAATGGCACTGATAAAGGAAACTTCACAACTTATTATGCTGCAAAGTATCCTCGCTGCCCTCGACTACCAGGAGTATCTGACTGACTCAAATGTTAAAACAAAGGTCGTGGGTGACAATGTCGTGTACGTGTTGTTTAGTGGTCTGGATACACTCGCCGAACGAAGAGAGCTGAGCTACGCTTTTAAGCATCTTTTAACACACCCCAAATACTTGAATTCCCGAATCGTTCCCACTACATTAGAAGAGCAGCGTGTTCTGGAACAAGAAAGTTCACGAGCCGAATTCGTCAAAAGGATTACCCAGGGAATAAAGAGCTTAAATAACAGCCTTTTCTCGACAGTTGCATAAGGTATTTAGTTGAGTAATATTATAACTATTTTGCCAGAAACATCCGCCGAAAGTCTTCGTTTGTCATTTGACCACTTGAATGAGGGCTATTAGAATAATTATCCGGCGAAGGTTTTGCATCCGTAGACTTTCTTGCTTGAACTTGTTTTTGTTGATCATTGGTAGCAGTGTGATGCTTCAGGTCTTTGATGTCACCGCATAGGATAACCCTCTTTCTGAACTGTGAGCCGTTGATTGCTAGTGCGATTTTAGCGGCAATTTTAGAGTCCTTAGCCAATACAAGAGCTCCTTCATGATCTGCAACCAAATAAATAGCTTTAATATCCTCGTCTGAAACTTGGGCCCGCTCAAGTATAAAGTTCTGCAGCTGGAAAGTGGGCGTTTTGTCATCTAGAGGATAAATGCTTACAACATGGTCTGTATGCGATCTTTGGGCGAGAAGTTGCTTCACTGTTTGTCTGTCAAGGTACGCCCTGCGATCCGAAAGAATCACATTCATGTCTCTGCCCTCAAGTTTACTATTGTCGAGCTCGAGAGCTGCCTCTGCACACTCTGGGAGAACGAAATCAATGAACGCGAAGCCTCTATTAAGCTTTTGCGACCCTTCGTTACCATTTTCGAGAACCCTGGGTGTTGGAAAGCTCACTTTCTCGATTTCCCCGAAGCGAGAGAATTCCTGTGTGAGTTTTTCTTGAGTTACTTTGAAGTGATCAAGATTTTTCACAGTGACCTGTCTCCGCTCCAATATCGTGGAATCGGAACGTTTCTCTGCTGCTGAGGGTTCAGACAACTTTACCACAAGCTTATAGGAGCCCAGAAGTGCGCCATTCAGTTTTTCTATGACACTGCGAGCTTCGTCCGCAGATACTAAATCTACATACGCAAACCGTCTATGAGCGTCGAATCTGAGAGATGGTAAGCGCACACTCAGCACTGTTCCTCCTGCTTCCTTGAATAGTTGACGAAGAGAACTGGCTTCGAAGTTTGGCGGAAAATTCGTGACCCATATGGTCGAATTTTGCAGTTTTTCCACAACAATTTCATTACCACCTATCTGCTTGTGAGACTTGGTGAGAGCACTCAAAACATCGTCGTGGCTTTTGAACTCGATTCTAGCGATTTTCGAGTTTTCGTCTGGCGATTTTACCACTTCGATATGTTCGACATCTCCACAGCCAGAAAATAGCTTTCGTACTTTGAAAAAATTGTAATTCAAGGGCAAGTATTTGACAATAACTGTGCTTACTTCCCGATTTCTGCGGTGAGAATGATGTGCTCTCTTATTTTCTGGAGACTTATCTTGAGCATCCTCTTGGTACGATGATTTTCGCTTCATTTACCTTTTCAGCTATACAAACCAGCGCTATTTCTATAACACAGCATGTATTTTTGCAGTTAAGATCGGCTTTGTCTAAAACGTTCAACTATGTTGGCATCAATCCGTTGAATTCAGAACAACAAGCTCTCAAAAGGGATCAGGAAGGGATTGGAAATGTCTATTTTCCTCGAGGCGATGAGCTTGTAGATTGAATTCAATTTGTAGCATAAAAACGTAAATCTGACTGAAAAATTTCATTCTATAAGATGCGATGAGCTAGTCAAAATAGGCGCTCAAGCAACTAAGAATACGCTAATCGCGGCAAGCGGAAGGATTATGGATAGTAGGGGCTATCTGAAAGCTTATGGCTGGAAAGAAGGCGAAGGCTTGAAGCCTGGGGCGCTCAAAAGGCCGATTTTGGTTAAGCACAAGAACGACAAGAAAGGACTGGGATCAGCGCCCGGTGGGGACGATGGAGAAATGTGGTGGGAGACGTTATTTGACGGACACTTGAAGAATCTGAATGTGAAAGACGGTGGAAAAGGTGGGGATATCAAATTCGAGCAGAAAGACATACCGAATAGCGCAGTGGTGAAAGACAAATCGCCGCTGTACAGATGGTTTGTGAAAGGTGAGGGTCTGAAGGGTACTATTGAAACAGACCTTTTGATCTCTAAGACCAGGATAGAGGAGAAAGCTGAAGTCAAGAAATGCGAACGCAAGAAAGACGAGCGTTCTAGTAAAAAATCCAGTAAGAAATCGGATCATAAGAAGGATAGGAAGAACGGAAAGATTTCGAAGAAAAAGACAAAGAAGCAGGATAAAAAGTCTAGCAAGAGTAGGTCAGACAAAAAGGATAAAAAAGATAAAAAGGAGCGCAAGGAGAAGAAACGAAGCAGCAAAAAAGATCAAAAAAAGCTCAAGGACGGTCGCGAACCGTCTTGAAAGGATGGACTTTTCACACAATGATGACTGTGAACTGTTACAAAAAATCTGAATGATCAAAAAGTCACACAGATATTCCGACGCGGATTTGAAATCGGTATAACGTTCACGACTTCTCTGCAAAGCAGAGGCACATCAATACCAGAAACTCGGCGGTCACGTGAGCGGGTGGAAATAGTCAACGTCCCCAAATTTGATAGAGCTCAAGTTAAAGTCATAGAAGAACTGAACAGAAACCTGGCAAACCAGTTAGCAACAACTTTGATTTACTCAGGCTGAAGGTTTCAAGTATACATGTTTCATTCTCTCGACAGAAACATAAACACGTGATAACTTCACCGTACAATAAGATGTGTAATATAATAACGCTTAATACTGATAGATACGTTGGTTATACCTACATCTACCGTTCTTTGCCGTTAGAACTCGAAGAGTCCCTGTTCACATCTCTAAAGGGCACCTTTTGTTATCATATTGCGCAATTGATGTATTTGTTAAGCTAGCTTGAATGGTCCGAGTTGTGTTCCTTCTTCTGTACTCACTTGTAGCGGTATTTGCAAGACCAGTCGTTGCCAAGCTGATAAACAAAAGCGGTCTGGGCAGAACCAGGATTTTGATGCTGGTTCTAGTTTTTTCGAGGATACCTGCGATAAGAGTCAATGTACCACATTTAGGCGCAATTGCCGTGCTTTACTTCATCGCAGATGGTCTAGTGCATTCTCAAGAGTTCACAATCAAACCAGAGCCAACTATTCGACAGTTGCCCGAAAAGAACTCTAAATCTCAAAGCTCAACCATCGCTACAAGACCCTTAATATCGGACCAGCTGGAACTTTCCCATGAGATAGAGTGCATTATAGACAATGTCATACGAGACTTTGTCACTGTTTGGTATAAATCAATCGACGACAAGCCAGACGATGCGCCATTCGTTTCAGAGTTGAGAGGCGTTATGGATGGCATGGTCAAAAAACTACGTGATGCTCTTTGCAATGTTGATCTTCCCGAGTTACTGATTTTGAAGATGCTGCCGGTGCTAACAAGACATTTCAAGGCATTCAGGGCCGCTCACAAGACAGTGTCAGATCAAAAAATTTTAGAAAATAATAGTATGAATGCCGAAAACCAACATTTTGCAACAGCGGTAGAATTTGGCCGAGATTACAGAATCCACAAATCCATATCACTTGGTCTGGATGATCTATCCGTCTGTCTAGAAAAGTACTCTAGGATGAATGCAGACTTTTTGCTACATAGATTGGTAAGTCCAAACGAACTTTCATCGGGATTTGTAAGGATTTTAGGACGAGAGATTCTTTGCTGCAATATATTGAGTCCCCTACTGCAGAAGATCACCGAGCCCCATTTTTTAAATCTTTTCCTTATTTCTACTGCGGATTCTCTGTTGGAAGAAAGGACCCGCATCAAAGAGATTAGAGCTGCGTTGTCCTCTCAAGTGAGTGAAACTCATCAAGTTCCACAGCCTGCCTTTGAAGAGAGCTCGACTCTTTGCGAAATCGTAATAAACATAGAGGATGATGCTAAAATGTACGAAGATTTACTGAAGGGCATAAGCTATGCCACTAAAGAGGAGACTTTGAAAGCAGTCAAACTAATACTCATGTGCCAGGTAATTAAGCTAAAAAAGACAGGTGCCTTGAGTAAAACCGACTCACTTTTACTAAACAGGCTCAGTCTGGCTCTAAACCTTGTCGAAAGCCGTATCAAATACCTTGCAACTCACATGTTCGAGCCTCCCTCTTCTCGGGTAGGCTTCAAGTCGGAAGAGTTTGCGACCTTCGGAAAGTACCTCGATTCTGTATCCATGATCGATGTTATTAAAGACAAAGCCTGTTTTCATTACTTCTCAGACTACTTGAAAATGCAGGATACGAAAGGAGAGCGCTGTTTGGGGTTCTGGCTGAGGGTGGAGGAGTTTAAGAATCCGTTAGAAGACCCTAGCAACGGAGAACTTGCAGTGATTTCAAATGAAGGCTTCGATGATCTAATCGAAATATCCAAGGACTTTTTTTCTGGTAGAAATCTTTACATCATGCAATCACTGAGTGAGCAATGTGCAGCAGATGTCCTTGTTTTACAATCAGGCCTGAAGCAGGAGAACACAATTGCCGCTCGCGAATACTATCAAACAGCGCGAAGAAGCTCCTTGCAGCTGCAGTCCTTGGCTTACGAATTTCTTCAAGTTTCTTGTTTTCCAGCTTTCAAGCAATCGAAGGACTTCTTGCGTATGATTTCAGTCTCGGGATTTCAGGACTCTGGTGCTTTTAACAGGTTTGGCACCGAACCAGAACCTGAACATGCGAGCACATCATGGAATTCAGCGGGCCCAAAGGTTGATGATGATATAGGTGATAGGGCGTTTCCTGTTGAGCAGGAAAAGTCAGATACCAGTGAGCCAACTATCACTGAGGTTCGGAATCATAAGCTGCGTACAAATTTGTTCGGTAAGCGCGAAGAAAGCAGTTTGTTTGAACACAAAATTTTTGAAGAAGATTACCTTGATGATGATGCTAACAATTCAAGTGATGAAGATGTTCCTGAGCCATCATATCTAAATTACTGCTCAGAGAGTCAAAAAGTCACTCTAGGTGAGGAGTCTGATCCCGATCTGGCTGTAAACAATCTGAATCAGTCAACATTGAAAAACACCATTGCTGAACTCACCATCTCGATTGATCGCTTGAAAAAGCAACTGTCTCTGCTGAATCACCTTGGATTAAAAGCCGATCTTACTGACAGCATACCAGAGCTTAGACTTTTGAAAAAATCTGAAAGAACTGTCAACCGAGAAATTCTTCAGCAAGAGTTACTAAGACAACAGCTGTTAGTTCAGGAGGACGCCAATAGCCTTTATGAGAAATGTCAACTTTCTATCAAGACTTATCTGAGTGATATCTCTCAGAAAAGCGGGAGAGAGGTTGTGTTTTACGTTGTCAGCGTGAGTCATGTCAGCAATGAAATTGTCACGTCCTGGGATGTACCAAGAAGATACAGCGAATTCCACGAACTGAACGCCTACCTCAAAGAACGATACGGTGGGGCTGTCAAATTCTTTCAGAAAAAAGACCACTTTCCCGAGAAAGTAAAAATGTCCCTAGTGTATCACGTATCCAAAAGTCTACTGTATAAGGAGCGGACTGTGAAACTAGAGAGATTTTTGAGGTGCCTCTTGCAGATACCTGAAATTTGCCAAGATACTTGCTTCAGGAAATTCTTGACCGACACAAATACAGTTTTTACCATGAAGCGCAGGGCACCCAACGAAAACCGAGTGAACCTGCTTTCAAGAGTGGATTCAGTATCATCCAAGCTCTTCGAACCGGCACCGAATGTGTCTCAACTTCCTGGAAAACCGAAGCCGGGACATGATTCTGATTCAGATGGCCCTCAAATACAGCACCAAGATGATGCTCTCAATGAAGGGGACGATTTCAAAAAACGTTCTTTCATCAGGGTACTATGTGAGTTCCTTGTGACCGTGTTTTCTCTGAAAGATTCGCGATCTAGCTGGCTCAGAGGTCGGGCTTTGCTTGTGGTTATACAACAACTTCTGGGAAGCACCATCGAGAAGTACATCAAAGATTCGATAGACTCGATGACAAACCCAGCTAGCACTGCGAGGACTGCGAGCAAGGTCCGCATGAAGCTCTGGGTTGACGATATTTTTTTCAAAAAGCTCGAAACTGGAGAGCCATCAAATGAAAGAGAAGACACTGTCCAGATAAGTATCCAAGCTAGGAATAAACTGCAAGGCTTAATGGTAGAAACATGCAGCCGCGTGTTTGGTGTGAGAAAGTCGAGAGAAACAGCCCTCGAAATATACTCAATGCTACAAAATGAATACTTGAATGCCAGTTTGCTCTTGGAATTGATGGACATTTTGCTAGCGGAGCTTTTTCCGAGCGTAACGTGATTTTGTGCGGCGGATAGGTACCAAACAGTCATTTAAACTTAGATTAATGTCTTGATCTCTATCAATGAGACGCGCGTTCACAAAATTTTCCAGATGTAAATACGTTTTTTCGTCTAGCGAGCGGTCTTGATGCTTGTTTAAAATCGATCTTAATTTGAGTCTGTTTTCAAAAGAAAGCGTGTTTCGATGCAATAGAGTCTCTGCCATAATGTAGCCAGCTTTTTTATTGGCAGTCTTAGGCTTTTCTTGATTTGTTTCTCGCTTCTTCGATGTATATTTTGTAATCTCCTCTTGAGGTAGCTTGAATTCTTGATTTCTGTATTTTGATGGGATATCACTGAAAAGCTCCAATCCCTTCATGTAGACATCGTACATTTCTTCACCCATTTGACAGCCACGCATTATAACATCGTGGTAATCGAGTTTGATTTTTCTGTTCATGTCTAAAGGCTTCTCATTAGGTTGGTGCTCAGTTACTTTCAACTGACTCGTTCCGCTAGTCTGAGTGACCACCAGCTTGTTCATGGATGCAATATTTGTGTGAATACCCTTGAAGAAATGATCCATTTTTGACAGCACTGCCATTGTAATGCCCTGGGGAATTTCCATTTTGTCAATATCGAGAACGACGCCATTTTCAGATGCCATTTTTGTCAGTGACTGCTGCCAAACTGCATTTAATTCACCATGAACCATCTTAGCACCATGCTGAAGCTCGTCTGGTGATATATTGCCTGGAATCGTGGCGTCTGGGTTGGTTGGTCTTGAACCATTAACGTCCTCGAAAATGGTGTCGATTTTAGGATCTATTACCGTAGATGGATTTGGCCAGCTGGTCCAATTGTCTTTTATCTGCGTCTTGATAAAAGTGTTGGTTTCCAAACCATATTTCTTCCTGTTTGCAGCTTTGAGAACGGATTTCAACAGAAAGGTCGAATACAAATGTAGGGCTAAATCATTGCGATGAGTGTGTTCCAGGGCATCTAGAAGCTCATTGGCCTCGCTTAGAACCTCTTGCGAAAATTTCTGCACGGGACGATCGCCAACGTGCGTACTTTCATCGTCGCTGCTCATCGAAAGACTAGTTTTCAAATGTTCAACTTGAAGCGGGCAAACTTTGTATGAGGACTGCTTTTTGTAAGTTCATTAAAGCACCTGAAAGGTAACTAAAATCAATGAGTGGCCTAACACCTGATATATGAGAGATTTTGAGGGTGGAAGGAGAAAGCTTCTTCTTGGAAAGCATTTGAGATGAGTTTCTTACGCTTAAAGCGTCAATTAAGTCTAAATGTTATCACTATGTACTACACAGTCGTCACTGGATTTTTTTGGACTTGAGAGACTCAATTCGAGGGATTGGGGCAATCAGAGTTATCACGGATTGTGAAACCGCTTTATCACAAACTTTGACTTAAACTTTTTCGAATTCGCCTACTTTTGTCGAAAATGAAATTCAGAGATCATTTCATCTTGATGGTTGACAATTTTTCTTTGCTAGGATGAGAGCCTGATGAGCCAGAACATTGTCAGCACATCATCCCTCTGGACTACACGCCCATTGGCTGCCAAAATCATGATGTCGGTCATCTTTTGGTGCTCCTTTCAGAACGTCACGTGCGACAGTATAATTTGAACTCGGAGTTAAAAAGTACACCATAGACAAAGAACCAAACAAAGAAAGAGTACGGTAAATTCAAGCAGCATTGTCGACACATCCATGCTTAAAGGATAAGACTCACTATGGCGAAAAATTAAATCACTTCCCCACCAGTTTTCGAGAATCACGTGACCATTTTTCATAGTAATCAAAATTTTTGGAATTTGAAGGTAAATTGAGTGTTGAGAAAGAAGAGCTGGCTAGAGAGCTGCTTGATCAGAGTGACATTTGAGACTGGTTAGGCAAGCACCTTTCACAGAGCTCAGTGAATCTTTTGCCCTTTAAACAATGCCCAAGCTCGAAGAAATTGACGACTATGATGATATCGATAATCTCGACATGGATCTTGCTGAGATAGATCATAATATGAAATCTCCAGTGGCTCCAAGAATAGTGCCAGAAGTAAAACGAAGCCAAGATGATGAGCCTTCTCTTTTCCCAGTAAATCAGACGTCCGTACGTGGCCCTCAAAATGCGCCTTCAGGGCCTTCAAGAGTTGTGGAGTTCACCGAGGAACAGAAACAACAAATTAAGAAATTCCAGATACTATATCCATGTTACTTCGACAAAAACAGATCACACAAACAAGGGAGACGAGTTTCTGCGGAACTTGCCGTGGAAAATCCTTTAGCACAAACCATAGCGGATGCATTGACCCAACTGCGTGTACCTTGCGTGATTGAAGCTCAGAAATGCCATCCGCAGGATTTCGGAAACCCAGGAAGGATACGTTTCTACATGAAAGACGAAGGTGAATCCACGAATCCATCCCTTTACAAAAACAGACGGATGTTAATGAAGCTTATCGCTTCATATCTCAAGAAGCATCCTACTACGTTAGAAAGTTTGAAAGACGCCGTCGCAATGGAGGCAGGTGCCGAAGATTACGAGCCAAGGAAAGTTCCAAAGGTCAAAGGATTTACCATGAACGAAATAGTTCCTATTCACAGTCCATTGAGTATGGGTCATCCGATGGTAAAATCGATTTATGAGGCTCCCGCCCCGGTTGTAGCCGAGAAGACTCCAAAGGCACCCAAAAATAAATACAAGATGGTTCGCAGGTAGTTTAGGAAAGTCAGTTTGTATATCAGTGAGCTCTCGGCCTGAATTAATAATATCAATCAGTGACATTTTGGAAGAGTCCGGCTCTTGTGTCACAAATGTTTTTGAAACCGTATCTTCGGTACTGACTCTGCTCATGAATGCTCCTACTTCGCAGTCGTCAAGACTTCCATAGAATAGACATACCCAGTATTGCGAGTACGACAATTAGCAAATCAAAAAGTACATATTAATCGAGCTTACGAGGTATCGTTGATGGTGTGTATAGCGTCAATGACATCAACGGAATAGGAGGGTGAAAATTACGTTCTCTCATAAACTCTGGAGTGACGGACAAAAAAAGGTCTCCAGAAATGAAGGCTCTATGAGTTTGGAAACCCAGTCCTTAACGGGCCATAATTTAAACACCGTAAGTCTGCAAATAATCCTCCATGTGGCGTTTGTCGTCCGGAGTAATCTTACCGTCGAGATAATGGATGATATTAGCAAAAGTGACAATGCTCAAAACTGGAATGTTGTGTCTCTGGGACACAGCTTGTGTAGCACTCACACGTTCTTTAGACTCGACGCTGAGAACCTCTTGTCTGTCCAAAGACACAATAGTACCTACTACATTTCCGTTGTTCTCGGCAATGATGCTAAACGCTTCGTTGATGGCAGTTCCAGCAGTCATCACATCGTCGATAATCAAGACGCGCTGGTCCTGAAGAGGGGCGCCAACGATGCTGCCACCTTCACCGTGAGTCTTAGCTTCTTTGCGGTTGAACGAGTATTGCACATTCTGGAACTTTGTGCCACCGATTTCCGCAAGCTTTACACACACAATGGCTGCAAGTGGGATACCCTTGTAAGCTGGACCGAAGATGACGTCAAATTTCAAATCCGATTGGATGATAGCTATAGCGTACGCTGTGGCCAAATTCGACAACAATTTCCCGGTGTTGAACTGACCAAGGTTGAAAAAGTATGGCGATTGGCGACCGGATTTCAAAGTGAAATTTCCAAATCTGAGCGCCTGGCTTTCCAGCGCCAAGTCCAAAAAGTTTTTCTGGTAGTCTTCTAACACAACTGGCATATTTTTTGGCTTCACTTACGACTGAATGGGGGTAGGTCGTGCAGATTCACGGACTATAGGGCTCTGTTCAAAGAGAAATCTAAAATAGCAAGCAAAAACTGACCTTTTTCTCGAAAAACTGGGAAAAAGATGATGGTTAACTGCCAGGAAGATTCGAACTTATATCACCAGCACGAAAAATTTCGGTCTTTTTCTATCGGGGCAGCAAACAAGGTAAGAACAGTAAGCGACAAGCAGCTTGATCTGCTGGTGAGATATCGGCTTGAGCTGTTTGTGCGTTCTTTCTGTCCTGAATGTTGAGCCTGGAAGTGATCAGAATTTTTTAGCTCATCAATTTTTCCTGTGATGACTCGGTGACAGGGAAAGGACAAAGTGACAAGACGCACATGAACTTGATACAGGTTGGTGGGTTTCAAGAGGTCACAAGAGCAACTGGAAATGCCAATAACTATGCTTTAGACGAGTCTGAACTAGTGCTCTTATGTTGGGTTATTTTTTTGGTGAAGTTCTCGACAGGTGAGATGGTAAAGAAACACTCATTAAAGGAAGTGGTAATGAGGAGCATTGAGAAGATACATATCTTGTAGCAAATCTTAAATCAGCCAACTGAAGACTACAGTCTTGCTTAGACCGAGTATGGATACGATTACAATTGTAGTCAGGCTTACATATCGTCGTGTACGAGGGAATGTTTGTACAAACTTGTTTGTTGTTAGCTCACCGATTTTTAGACGCTAGACAGCTTCTTGCAAATAATTACATTGTTAAGGTCAATGATATGTGGTGGGTGTGGTTGAGTTTGCTGTTTGTTGTTCTAATCTTCGAATGAAAATATCCGATCTAGTCAAAGACAGTATAGTATAAAGTGATCTGACGCTTTTTGAACCGTAGCTTCAACAGTTTGGTATTATTGATCCGAGAGAGGAAAAGGCAATTACGTCTTTAATTTATAAGCGTTTATTCCAGCTGACTGTGCTCATACGTGTTATTGCTTCTGTATTTCTGTACTTCTGCCTGGGTTTGTGAAAGATGTATCAATTTCCACATGCGACGTGAGATTTCGGTATTTACAATGAGATCATTCTCGTCAGGACTGGGAAAGCTAGCCATCCAAAAAATCTTGAAATAATTCGAATTTGGGTTGCTTCGCTTCCACAAAACGTTGGCTTAAAAACTCATCATTCATGTGACTAACGTCAGTTTCAGCGAGTTACCAGGATAGTAAACTTGAACAAGAAAGCTTGAAAAAGCACCCTGCTGAGAGCCATTTGAGATGTTTCCTCACATTGCTGTACTTTTTACATAGATGATGAAATGTTAGTGCCTGTGTAACGTCAGATCCACTGTGAGGTGGTCATAGATCACGTGCACAAAGACAGCGTCAGAATTTATGAGCTGACGATTTGAAATACCACATTCCTGACTCCTTAGCTCCATGGTCTGATCTGAACCCGGACCACCTACCTTGTCTGCTTTATTATTGGTGAGATAATTTCCGGAATGTATAGAACAGAAAACTCTCGCCAATTCACTGGATCAACATCTGTATTTTCAAGACTATAAGGATAGATCACTTTAGATGTCAATCAAATGATAGTTCATGACAATAGAAAACGCTACCAATGGTAGGGGAAGCTCATTGTGCAGCGAAACTCCAGACACGGAGACTCGAAACGATTGTAAACTGTTGAACCTCATCATATCGCTTATCATAATAACAGAGAGCTTCCCAACTCTTGAAGTACTTGATGCGTTATCCATAGATGCTTGCTATCTGTCGCGTGCAGGAACAATTAAGCGCGATGGCAAACAAAAAGTGACTTCGATCTGGACAGCTTATTGAGTAAAATATCAGAAAACCCAAAAGATATGATAAGTCAATTGTTGATCACTACGCCTTCTAACGCAACACTAAAGATGCAAAATTTTGCTACCTACCACTGCAAAAAATTCGTCATGTTCTGAATATTCCATAACCGGCGAAACTGATGCTATCTATCTTTTCAATTTCCCATGCAAAACGACTCTGAAAACAGCCCGACGAATGCAATTTTTGAAAGAAGTATGACAAGCATCAACTATGCTCTGCCAGTCAAACCTCTGAAATACACTTTCCCCTAAGCCGGTCAAGTAGCCAATGTCTTTTGGTGCCCTAGCATTTTTATCATTAAATTGTTTCCCGTCACCATAACTCAAGCGTTAAAGCGTAATATACATAATATACACGATTTGGAGCATCGGGCTCGAGAATATAAGTTCGAACCAGAGACGTGCCCGGCTCTACTCGGCACTCCCAATCCACTTGTAATATCTTCTGTGTATTTTAATTGAGTACAATTTCAATTGCACCCTGCTCTGAAATCGTCAATTGCATTCTTTGGTAAGATATTACACTCAAGGTCTCAACACAGGAAAACATTGAAATATGGATTCGAAGCTCATAGAGCGTCTCGAGGCGATTAAAAAAGGAGTAGAGGACTTCAATATCCCAGGACCAATTCAAAGGCCTCCTTTGGAAGCTCGAAGAATCATCAACAAATACAAATACAGGACCAAGACTCATAGGTCAAAGAAAAACGCTTTACTACCGGAGAAATTCCAGAAAGTGGGGAACTTGTATGAACGATTATATAGTGTCCCAACTTGGCGGCTAGGGGCCCAAGAGTTCCAAAGTTCCTTGAAATCTTTGGTTCAAAGTTCTAGAAGGTTGGCCGCTGTCGAAAACAGTGCCGACCTTGCCGTGGTAGCAGCGGCTGGATGGTCTGCAATTCCGCTCCAGATCATCAATGATGAACGTATTTTGGCACTTAAGTGTTCCGATTGCTCCACCGTGTTTCATTTGAAAGTAGAGGACTATTTGAGTACCAATGGATTCAAAAATCAAGCTGCAACACTTTTGGCTAAAGCACATAAAGTCGGGTGTTTAAAATATTCCAAAGGATTCGATATCCAAAGAAATTACTATTTGAACCACGAGAACCTGTGCCTAGAGTTTCGAAGAGTTTTAGAAGAACTGAGCAGATCGGTGGCTTGGGATTTGGAGGAAAAAGTGCATTTTGATGCGGAGGCGGTGGGCCGTTTGAGGTCTATGCTCGGAAGCGAACATTCTTTACCTTCTCTCGATAAGCTGAGTCTTATTTTGAAGGGCTACACCTTGATCAGTAGTTCTGTTATAGAATGCACGGGGTGCTACCATCGGGCATTTGTAAAGAGTTTCAAAGACCCTGACTTCAAAGGACATGCGAAGTGGTGCAAGTATCACGATGAGTCGAAACTTGTACAAATGATGCTGGCACCGGTGATTGAAAAACCTAAAATTGTCGACATAGATCAGCGACTTGAAGATTTGGCAAAAGCGTTGACCAGACCCTCTAGTCATATAGTAATGGAATGATTTTTGTAGTGCGTAAGAACTATATTCAAACTTGTCTTTCAGCCCACAATACCATGGCATACTAACTGTGTTTTAAATATATATCTCGCAGAGTAACTATGGCTTACTCAAACTTCATTTTAGACAATGGCGCATTTTCACCTAGGTATGTGCCGAAAACCTTATCCCAAAACCAAGAAGTGACACCAAAACCTAGTTCGTAATTTTTGTAGTGGTGCTCCATGTGGTATCTCTTGAGCTTCTGCAAATACGTTGGAAGTTTGGCGTGATGCAAAAAGTAGTGTGTCAGATCGTAGCACATATATCCAAACATGCCTCCTGCAAAACCAGCGCAGGCCCAGTAATATGGTAACAGAGCAAAAACAAGCTTATAGAACGGCGTGCAGAGAGCCACAAACAGAGTTGGTGGCATTACAAGCCTATAGCGATCCATGGGGAGATAATGGTGAACACCGTGCAGTAGAAAATGAACTGTATAAGCGACCTGATGGCGTGGCAGATACTCGTCCAAGTGAAAAAGGAAACGATGTAGACCGTATTCAATGAGTGTCCAGACAAACAGCCCTACACCGAACAAAAACGTAGCGAAGACTTTGTTCATGTTCTGAAATGCAGTGTAGATGTGATACAGGATAACCGGGAACCACACGATGGGGATGACGTACCAGGAAGTCTTAGAAAGTGGTTCCAGGAAGTTTCCGAACAAAGGCGCCGAACCACGACCGTAGTGACGGGGACGGTGGATTTGGTCCAAATAAAATTCCTTGGAAAAATCCGCACGAAGCATCTGGACTAACAGAGGCTTGTTTAGATCCAGAAACTTGTGACGCGTGAAGTCACGTGAGTAGTCTGTGACAATGCTCAACTTTTCTTCTGGTGGGACTTCAGGAACGAAAACGGTGGAATCGTATTCTTCCTCTAGTTTTACCTCCATTGGCGCTCCATTGGCGGTCCCATTCAACAGTTTACTCTCCTCTTCCGGTGTGGCCAGATATCCCACCAGATAATTCTCGTCAAGTGTCTCGTACGCAGTGACTGAGTGTTCGTGCGTTACCTGATCTTTCAAAACGTCTGTGATGTCTTTCCCGGCATATTCCAAAATCAGTTCTGGTCCACCTGGATGTTCATCCAAGAACCTTGTCACATTGTAAATCTTGCGGTTGTATAGAGAGACCCAGCAATCTTTGTCCGAGTTGTGAGTTTGCAGCTGTTGCGCTGTATACAGCGGTAGCGTCTTGGTAGTCGTCATTTTGGACACCGATTAGCAGATACAATTATTGAATACAATCAGAGTTCTGAAATCTGCGTTACGAACGAGCTAAACTTTCCGAGACGTCAAGATATGATCCTATTTATACGTCAAAAGTCGGCAACGATGAAGCTGTTGACATTATATGTGAATTTAGTGAAATATTTCTCGTATACCGAAAAACGCATCGGACGATATTATCCCGCTTCCGAGGACCACGTGACCATGAAGGACCCCGGAGCCGGGAGCGTAAGCTTCAGATAAGCTAGATAAACTGAGTAGTAAGTCAAAGCATTTGCTGGTTTAGAGCTTTACGTTTGACTGTATCAAACAGTGCCTTGATACTTATCTTGGAAGGTTTTTAAATTTGGGCAGGCCACGGGGTAAGCTTTGCTGCTATAGTTTCAAATGTATTTTGAAATTTCAAAAAACGGGCAATTTGGCCGAGTGGTTAAGGCGTAAGATTAGAAATCTTTTGGGCTCTGCCCGCGCAGGTTCGAATCCTGCAGTTGTCGTTATTTTTTGAATTTCAAGCTTTGTCACGTTTGATATGATATTCAATAACGCGGCTTCCGTAACAAACCGTCACTATAACATATAAGAACGGTTCTCTGTCATTGGTTGCTTCAAAAGGCTCTTAGTTTTGCTGCGGTTGATTCTTATTTAAATATCTAGTGAGATCTCAGCAGGATTGACCGTTGTCTGTTCTGGCTCGAGGTTCGAACCGGCCTTGGAAACAACGAATTCAACGTTTCCGTCTTCTCTCGAGACGTCTTCAGTAGAAACTTTCAAAGAGTCGGACAATCCTCTTTTGGTCCTTAACATCTCCTTGAATGAAATCTTGTCCCCATGTCTGAGCTCCAGTTCGTTCCAGTAGTCCCACAATTTGGTATTTGAACTCGGATGCGCCAATTGTGCGCCAAATCGAAGCACTGCCCGAGCCCGCGCAATATCACCGAGCGTCTCTTCCAATCCAGCGAAATCGAGCACAAAAGGAATGACTTTGGAGTTCGGCAGATTTTGAATGCATTTCGTGTACAAATCTCGCGATGCCTTCAGTCCCAAAAAGCTTTTGCATTTTTCAAGACACAGACTCCATAATCGCAGCTTGGAAGTTTCGTCACGAATCTGAGTACTCCCATTCACAAGAATATCGATGCATCTTTTTTGCATGCCCTGTTTTTCTTCAAATTCACCGTATTGGATAAAAACATCTGAACAATCCATGCCCTCACCCGCAAGTAGCACAGCCTGCTCAAACAGATCACGCATAGTTTCTGCGGGTCTTAATCGGTCCGTGGACACTTTCAGGTAAATCCTCCATAAGTCTAAACGAACTGCGCCCGGGAAGATGACCAGAGCCCGCTCGTATATCTTGAAACTGTCATCCCACCCATCCCGTTCCTGCCAGAAGTGGGCGTAATTTATAAAATGTACCGGAGTCGCTAGCTTGAGAGATATGATGTTTTCATATGCCTCGACGACTTTGGCTGTATTTGAAGAGACTTCAAGCAGATCAATGTAGAAAGACCAAAGCTTCAGAGAAGTAAAAAGCACGGCCTGAACAGGGATCCCGCTTTTTACTGACTCGTACTTCTCGACCACAAGGTCTGGAGACTCAGGAAGCACAAGTGCCCTTTTTAGAATCTTCAACGCGTCTGGTAAACGACTGCATTCTACCTCCATCTCTGCCCATTTATGCCACACATTTTCAAGGTCTTGAAGAAAACGAAAAGGAACTCGGGTAGACCTCTCAAAGGATTCTCTTGCAAAATCAATCTGGCCATTGCTAATGTAAAGATCACCCAAATTGCACCACAGTTTCCCAAGAACAGCGGGTTCGGTGACCAAAGCGGGATTAATCTTGACCAAAGCATCAGTGTAAACATGAAGTTTTTCTTGCAGACCTGAATAAAGCTGGACTCTGTCCATCCAAACCTTGACATCATTGACATTTTGTCTCAATCTAAGATCACTCACTAACAGTGAGTGAGAATCCATCAGATTTTCTAAGACCTCTATGTTGAAGGATATTTCACGATCGAGTTGAATATGTTGCTGCTCATAGCCATCCTCGTGTTGAGCTAAATCCATGCAGCTAGAGACGTACACTTCCAGAAATTTCACCAAAAAGTCATAAATTCGAGAAAACGAATTCATGCTAGTGGTAGATGACAGAGAATCCTGCAGCACGTTTCTCGCCTCGTTGAATTTTCTTCTTTTTATGAAATAAATGCTCAAGGTTATTACCAGCGTGGAACTCTGTTCTGGAAACATTTCAAGACATTGAGCCATAATCTGATTATACCGTTGGTGGCCACATGTGCTTTCCAGTGCGTTTAGGTAGAGTTCGTAGAAGCCAAATAACGGGCGTTCAACTGGTTTGAAGTCTTTTCGTAGGATGATTTTTTCGTTGTAGACTTTGGAAATTGTATGATGGTCGCCTGTCAAACCGATCAGACGCAGTATGTGCTCCTGCTCTTCTGCCACCTGAATATACCGTGCTAGTAAATGGGACGACCACAAGTCTTTCGGTACAGCGTGTAGATCACTGGAAGACTCCTTTAGAGCCTGCTGCACTATAAATTCCAAATCGGGGTCCGCAAACTCATGCTCTGGTCGATTCTGAAGCAGGGTTTCAATAAGTTCAACCACGGGAGCCCATAACCGAATGTGATGTTCGAGAGGCACATTTTGAAGCGCTCGGTTCAGAACGTCTCGTATGAAACCTAAGTTCCGCTGTTTGACGCAATGTCTTAAATATAGCTCCCATATTCCCACGTCTTGGTAACACAAGTACATGGCCTTCTCAAACAGCTTATTACACTTTTCAAATTCGCCTGCGAAAATCACAGCGTTAGCTTCTACCAAAAGCGCTACGCGCCATTGTAAATACTCTAACCACATACTACAGTCGCCAGGAAAGTGGTAGCAGCAGCGCTCGTAAACCCAAGCCAAAGCGGCCGGATTTTCGCATGCCTTTCGGTGTTCGAGGTAGCGTTTCCACACTACAATATCGTCACCGTTTGATTGTAGTTCATACTCAAAAGCCAAATCTTCTTGGGTTTTCACATATACCGCAATCGTATCATCCATAACACCACCAACAGAGCTGAAAGGTCGAACTTAAACGGGTAGATGAAGGTTGAAACAATGGGTTTGATAGCTCGATGAGCTCGATGAGATGAGTTCATCGATTGTATTTATTTCGTCTTGAAAATTGAAGTACTCGTGAGTCTGAGTTATAAAAGTACTCGAGACCATGAAAACCCATTAAAGATAGGGAAAATGGTTTTAGAACACTACATTTGGCAGTGTAAAAAGCCGTAAACTAAAGATCATTCAGCGGGAGGAAGCGCTTATATAGCACCAAGATATCTTATCTGCTAGTTAGCTGATTTTAGCTTTACATAGAGCCATTAATCGCCCAAAAAATGTCTTCCAATAGAGAACAGGTGTTCCCAACGCGTATGACGTTGGGACTGATGAAATCTAAGCTCAAGGGAGCCAACCAGGGCCATTCGCTTTTGAAAAGAAAGTCCGAAGCTCTTACAAAGCGGTTCAGGGACATCACAAGACGTATTGACGATGCAAAACAAAAAATGGGCCGTGTAATGCAGACTGCTGCATTTTCGCTGGCCGAAGTTACTTATGCTACTGGCGAAAACATTGGGTATCAGGTCCAAGAAAATGTTTCCACGGCCAGATTCAAGGTGCGTGCTCGCCAGGAGAACGTCAGTGGTGTGTATTTGCCACAGTTTGAAAGTTTTATCGATCCAGAGATCAACGATTTCAAATTGACCGGTCTGGGTCGTGGTGGACAGCAAGTCCAACGTGCAAAGGAAATCTATTCGAGGGCCGTAGAGACTTTGGTGGAGCTTGCTTCGCTGCAAACCGCCTTTGTGATTTTAGATGAGGTCATCAAAGTCACCAACAGAAGAGTCAACGCTATTGAGCACGTTATTATTCCACGGACTGAGAACACCATTGCGTACATCAACAGTGAACTCGACGAGTTGGATAGAGAAGAGTTCTACAGATTGAAAAAGGTCCAGGAAAAGAAACAGCAGCAAACTGCAGAGCTTGATGCTCAATTGCAGAGAGAAGCTGGTTCTGCCGAAGAAGCTGGCAGTTCAGGTAAAGTGTCCAAAGATGAAGAACCTACAGCTCCAAAATCGGAAACAAACGCTAAAACAGTTCAAGACGCCCCAGACGTCCTTGCTGAGAACGAAGACGATGTGATTTTCTAGCCTTTAGTATGTCTCACCAAGATGACATAGGACCACATAAAACTTAATTTGAAATAGACATGTACTAGAACAATGTAGCACCGGCTACTTGAAAACAAAGATTAGAGGTATACCCCTGTATTCAAGGTGTCCCCCCACCCACCTACCATCGGGTCAAACATATAGGGATGAAAGTAGCCAGCCTTCTCTCACTAGCTTCATGGGTCATTCCACGCTTCAAAGATGAAGAACTGCGAACAATACAAATTTCACAAACAGAAGTTTTAGACGTGACAGACCACGAAAAGCTTTTGCTTAAGCGTCAGGGCGTGAGATTCTTTGATATCACCGCTTTTCCATCATTTTTGAGGTCTAAGGAGGGCTCAAAGGTTGTGAACTACTCATACCCTAAACAACTCACGAACGAAAAGAAGGTTTCAGAAATACTAGAAAGATGTGACACTAAGGCAATGTTTGAAGATCTAGCACTATTCACAAACTTCTACACTCGATACTACAAATCAGAATATGGTTACGAGTCCGCAACATGGCTCTCTAACAGACTACGAAATGTAACGAAATCGCTGGGCGATAGAGCTACCCAATTTCATGTCGACCACCACGATTGGAAACAATTCTCCATAATAGTTAGAATTCAAGGCTCTGAAACTCCAGAAAATTTGATTGTGTTTGGATCCCATCAGGACTCTATGAATTTGATATTTCCATCGAGTTTACCAGCACCGGGCGCGGACGACAACGGTTCTGGAACAGTCACGAATATTGAGGCACTCAGAATATACACTTACTATTTGAACAAAACTCAAGATTGGCCCAGAAATACAATTGAATTCCATTTTTATTCAGCCGAAGAGGGAGGACTTCTTGGATCTCTTGACATTTTCACCCATTATGCGCAGCAGAACCAGACAGTGGTGGCAATGATTCAACAGGATATGACGGGGTATGTAGAGGACTCTCAGAATGAGCATTTAGGACTCATAACCGATCATACAAGCCCGCTTTTGACGAACTTTCTTAAGCGAGTAATCAAGAAGTATCTGAACATCCCATATGTTGAAACTAAATGCGGTTATGCATGCAGTGACCATAGCAGCGCAACTAGGAACGGGTATCCTGCCGCTTTAGTCATTGAGAGTGATTTTTCCAAGAAGAACAAGTATATTCACACGACGATGGATACATTGGATCGCTTAAGCTTCGACCACATGGCTGAGCATGTAAAACTGATTATTGGCACTATTGCGGAGCTAGGAAATTGGCGGTTTGAACGATTAAGTAACGAGTAGATGGATCATTATTACTGTAATATATATACAAGGATAACGTTATGAACAGGAACCGGATTTTTGTTCTTCCTCGTAAAAAGAGAGCCGGGGTTTATTTTAAGAGTGCTTATTGTCTTGTAGCCTTGCCAGATTTACCCCGAGGTCTATCTTTGACCTTCATTCTGTTTTGGTTCTTACCGCGTCTGGTTTTGTAGCCCTTTGCCAGCTGGCCCCAAGGAGAAACCGAAAGTTTTTTCGACTTTGACTTACCTCTACCACCACCGTGAGGATGATCACACTTGTTCATAGCAACACCACGCACTGTGGGTCTAATGCCTCTCCATCTAGATCTACCAGCCTTTCCCAGAGATTCGTTTTGATGGTCAATATTTGAAACAACACCCAGTGTTGCGCATGCTTCTAATGCCACTAAACGCTGTTCTCCACTTTGAAGACGAATAATGGCCTTTTTCTTCTCGGGTAATTTTGAAATAACACGCGCGTAGGCACCGGCTGCACGACAGAATTTACCGGGCCCTATTGGTGTGACACCAACGTTGTGAATGATGGCGCCGACTGGAATCATTGATATTGGCAAACAGTTTCCTCTCTGAGCGGTTCGCACACTAAGAATAGCGGGATCAATCCTTCCACCCATCTCTTGTAATAAATTTTTAGGTACTCCCTTTCTGTAGGATTCCACCACATCACCAGCTCTCAAACCGTCACATGCAAGGATGTAACTAAGCTCTCCTGATTCAGAATGCTTTAAAAGAGCTATATGGGCGGTTCTACCAGGATCGTATTCGATTCTCTGTACGATTTGCTCGCCAGGAGTAAAACGAGTGAAATCAACCAAACGGATTCTACGTTTGTGACCACCACCACGATGACGCACTGTAATGCGGCCAGAATGATTCCTACCACCGCTAGACCTCTTGGCAATAGTCAAAGTTCTGATAGGACGCCCATTGTGTAGGTAAGGATAAATTGGCGCTCTATACCACCTTAGACCTGGCGATACAGGCTTTAGCTTTTTCAGTTTCACGATTTCTTTCGAAAGTTTCCGTCTTCTCTTTATCAGGGCATCCTGTTTCTCCAGCGTGACCAGATCAGTATCGTTCGGTACAATTTTCAGCATCCTTGCGCTGACTGGCGTTGGATCTGTCTTAGTCTCCATTTGGGACAAACGTACGCCTGTGGTCAGCTGCCGGGCATTTTGGAGCCCTGAAAGCGCCGGGAGTCGCTTGAACGACGTTCCCAGGTTTCTAAAAAGGTTCATAAGGGTCGAATAGCCACCGGCCAGGTGATCCAATTGTGAATTTGTCTCGATATTCTCACATCAATGATAATGGGTTGTTTAACTTGATGTTCACCAAAATTTTTTGATATCTGTTTTCGTGAAACGTGATCTTGAATTTTAAATTGAGTTTTTCGTCACTGCTGAGAGGTTGTGTCACTGTAGTGGAAAAATGGAAGGCTGGGCTTTCGCTGGGAGAGATTTGATGCGAAGTACCTCGGAAAGCTGAGCTAATTTATGTATTTTGTTGTCCGAGACACTGAAATTTTGAAAATCTTGTTATATCACGTGAGACCGAAAGTTATATCAATTGAGTTTTGTCAGTTCCGTTTGTTGCATTAGTAGAAGAGCTCATAGAAATTGATTTCTGAGCTGATGGTGGATATGACGCAGATGAAGCGTTTCATGCAATTTCAGTTACGTTGATCGCACTGATGATAATGTTCCATTACGTTAATAGTGATGCAGCTCACCATGAGTTTGACCTGTTGATGTAGCAGGGCAATGATACCCGACAGATGTAGTTTCATTATCCGAGATGGTGTCAGAAATCTGGCACATTGTTGAGTGTCTATGGTTATTCAGTCCACCTTTTCCACCATGCTGCACTTTCTCACCTTCTTCAAGTCACGTGCGTTAAAGGACTTTCTATTCAGTTTCCTGTCAAGCTGTACTGAAATATTGTTCCTTCGTGAGACCATTATCATTCGATGCTGATTTTGGTCAGAAAGGCATGTTTCCTGTTCAAGAATAGCAATCACAATGTCCCAAGTCACTGATTAATAAATAGTCCCAGGAAATCTAGCTGCAAGAAGTGGAAATGCTGCTGAAATCGAATAACCTAAAATTTCGGCTACCTAATCCAGCCTTCGAAGCATAATCACAATCTCTTTCAGCTGCTGGCCTTTCCAAGCTTTTCTCAATGCAGAGAGGACACTTGCCCGACGGACCTGCAACAAATCCCTTGTCACTATTTTCCAAACTGTCGCGCAACTATACACCGCGTGATTGCAATATTATACGACCCTCCTCCAGCGATCACCTCAGAGAGCCAATCGTGCTGGGATACCATGCAACTGCTGTGTAAATAACTACTTAACAGGACCTTGTTTCTTCCTTGTTAGAAGGGGAAACACAATTAGACAATGCTTGTGAGATATCACTTTTTACTAAAGTGTCGTCCATCCCACAATCTCTATACCATACGAAAGTGATTCACACAAAGCTCCAAGCATTCGAATGGCGTGGTTTGCTCAAATAAGTTTCTCCAAACCCTCAGTCGCTTCGCGTCCCAGCTACCGCTTTCCCTATTGTCCCAGCTATACCACCAGGGGTGACCCGGGGATATTGCTGAGTCGAGGCCTTAACTTATTGCCAGATTTGTAGCCTCTTTTTTCAACTATGGCAAACAAGCATTGTGCCCTCGAAAAACGTTGCTAACAGCCCGTTTGTTTTTTCTAGGCGAATAATTAGCTAAAAACGACGTTCGCATTTTGTGCCAAGAAGTCAGCTCACAATTTCAACGGTTATGCACTTAGTTACCTTGAACCTCAATAATGCTTGCATTTAGTGGCTTTCGCCGGTCCTTACTTTGTCCTCCGTAGCTTCATGTGACTGGACTATCAACATACCTTATCTCGATTTGCCTCATTATGGGCACTACGAATTATCAAGCTTCAAAACTTATCAAACGGAGCTGGCCGAAAAGCCATAGGAACCATACAAATATGGGATTTCGGTCACCTCCGGTATAGGTTGATGTAATTTCTTATCACAATCTCCGCAACTTAATTTGAACCTCGATGGATAGCGTCGCAATTGTCTGTCTGTCATTCTGGAGAGAATACCCTTACTGGAAGAATAGTTAAAAAATGCAATTAAGCGCAGTGACGCCGCAGAAAGTCTCGCAGAAGTAATGCTCATCGTATCCACCAAGTCCCGCGATGGTTGTGATGGCCTGCGTCAGTACAAGCAAGCGGACTAGATGCCCTTTGCTTATGATAATAGATAGCACGGCGTAATGACTGATAATCTATAATGGCCCCACTGTGCTGACGTGAGAAACGGCCTGTAAAGGGAACGCTTACGATGAGAACCTCGAAGAATGCACTATATAGGTGTCACTTTTACAACCGGAAGATGCCCTTTCCCAACGTTTGCTTGTCTACAGGTTTAATTTTTGTCTGTTCTATCCTAAAGTTCAACAGTATCCCACTCTACAAGGTTCTTGATAGTCTTAGACACACCTTTTGATTAAACTATCATGTCTAGTCAAGAAAAACATCTGGTAAAGGAAAACGTCAAAAACACGAATTCCGACGATGAGTCTAGTGGAATTGGCCAGGTGGGCCATCTGGAAGCCTCGAAAACACCATTTTGGAGACGCCTGCTGAGTGCTTTGGAAATTGAACAAGACGGGCGGAACGCAAGCATCAAGGAAACGTTTCTGTACAATCATGACCTAAAACCTGTGGAAAGTGACCGTCGTTTGTGGTCGTGGTTCAACTTTGTATATTTTTGGATTGCAGACTGTTTCAATATCAACACTTGGCAGGTGGCCGCAACTGGTCTACAATTGGGTCTCAGCTGGTGGGAAACTTGGATTACAGTTTGGATTGGCTACTCCGTGGTTGCCGTGTTTGTCGTTTCAGTGGCGAGAATCGGTTCTGTCTACCATATTTCGTTCCCCATCACCGCAAGAGCCTCGTTCGGTATCTTTTTCTCGCTGTGGCCGGTTCTAAACCGTGTAGTAATGGCCATTGTGTGGTACTCCGTGCAAACATGGATTGCCCTGTCGCCAGTTTCTTTGATGCTCAAAAGTATTTTCGGAAATGACCTCCCCAACCGTATTCCAGACCACATAGGAAGCCCTAATGCCACCACATATGAGTTTATGTGTTTCTTCATCTTCTGGGTATTCCAACTACCTTTCATTTACGTTCATCCACATCAAATCCGCCATCTTTTCACCGTGAAAGCCGCTTTGGTTCCATTTGCAGCATTTGGTTTTTTGATCTGGTCTTTGAAAAAATCCCATGGCCACATCGCGCTAGAGTCACTAGTCGAGGGACCTCCTTTGTCTTCTAGTGAGCGTGGCTGGGCCTGGGTACAGTCGATCTTGGCATGTATTGGGAATTTTGCCACATTAATCGTCAATGCGCCGGATTTCTCTCGTTTCTCGAAGACCAAACTATCGGCTACCTACTCCCAAGCCTTTTCCATTCCATTCTTCTTCTCCATCACCTCTTTGATAGGTGTTATTGTCACTTCTTCCGCTTATAAGGTGTACCAGGTCAATTATTGGTCACCAGTGGACGTGTTAGGCAGATTCTTGGGCGATGGATTCACCAAAGGCGAACGCGCGGGCGTGTTTCTAATCTCCTTTGTTTTCGCCATTTCCCAGCTAGGAACTAACATCAGCGCCAACTCTTTGTCTGCCGGTACAGACATGACAGCGTTGTTGCCCAAATTTATTAGCATCAGACGTGGTGGTTTTATTTGCGCTGCTTTGGCTCTTTGCATATGTCCTTGGAACCTTTTGTCAAGTTCCAGCAAATTCACGATGGCGCTGAGCGCTTACTCCATATTTTTGAGTTGTATCGCCGCCGTTATGGTGGCAGATTACTACGTGGTGCGCAGAGGAAAGCTAGAGTTGCAGCATTTGTACTGTGCCGACAAAAACATCTCTCAATACATGTACGGCAATAGATTTGGGATTAACTGGAGAGCTCTGGTTGCATATTTGGCCGGTATTGTGCCCAATATGCCCGGATTTGTGGGTGCCGTTGGCAACAACATTCATGTACCCATGGGTGCGATCAAATTGTACTATCTCAACTATCTGGTTGGATTTTTTGTTTCTTTCCTGATCTATGTGGCTCTGAACTACTTTTTCCCTGTTCCTGGTGCTCCAGTGGCCAATATCCTTGGCAAGAGCGAATGGATGGAGAGCTTCCAAGATGTGGAGTTTTTCCGCGAAGAAAGAGACACTTTCCACGCTGAAAATGGTCTACATGCTATTTCCTCGAGAATCGGGGAAGACGAAGAGGACCCTGCCCTTGCCTTTACTATTCGGAGCCGGTCGCCTGAAATTCCAAAGCAGACCAGAGGAGAACACAAACCCACTGGAGCAACGTATACAAATTGGAAAGGATCCAGTGGTACGACCACAAACTCTAATGAATCTTCCCGGTAGGTTCGTTCTTTAAACACCGATAAACAGTGTTCACAGCCTCAACTTCACAGCTGTGACAGTACCAATCTGATTTTACGTACCGAATATCTATGTCTAGCAATCACCTAACAAAAGGAATACATAATTATAACCTGAACAGCTAGTTCGAGACACTGAAGTGATCGTGTTATGTCCACATTCTTGTAGTGAATTTGATCGAGTTTATGGCTTCTGTCGTCGTTGGGTTCGTCAAGCCCTAAGGTGTCAGCTATTCTTTAAAGCGTGATGATTATACAGGCATTTAAAATTTTCAGATTATTACACTATAAAAAGCGAAGGAAAATCGAACGAGGTACCTTCACGTTTGAACAAGCATTAGCTACAACAACAAGAAACGTAATGAGACTGAGGATACTGTAGACTTTGAACACCTTGACGTCTTTTTCAAGCCATACTTTGGATCGCCAGATGGCGGTGTGAAGAGTTGGAGGTTAAGAGGACAGGCGTCCTCTGTAGATGAGAATGAACCACAGAGGTAAAAATCACAACTTTTGCAACAACCAAGCCTTGTGCTTGGAAAAAGAGTATCATACTCATACACCCTCCATTATGATGACAAGTTGTCGCCCCAAACGGATTTCGAAATTATGAACGATTCGACCATATTAGCCAAACACAATAGATATCTGATCAATGGTGTGTGTGATGCAAATTTGTTGAGGGAGACTGGCCGGGACTGTTTATACTTGCTCAAGTCCTTCTCCCGCCAAGTGGTAAATTCTCATCTATCATCAACTTTTTTTTTCTTGATCGAGGTGTACTGAACTTCTTACGTAGCAGTCTTGCTGGTATCTTGTTAGCCATTGTACTTGGTGATGAACAAAATTCGAGATTCCATGCTAATCATGAATCCGCAGGACACGTCCGGCGGAGAGGATTAGAAATCGATACGTTGCTGAAAGTAAGGCCTAAACTATAGTTGAGAAAATAACACCAAACTGTCTTTATTTCCAGGACCCATTTCAGAGGCTGGCACTTGTTGATCATACCGTTTTGGCGTTATTCGAGTCGTTTTATGGTTTCATTTCCCGTACTACTCGCTGTTTCGCGACCGCTGTCCTCGTGATGTAACTTTTCACCAGTAACTCATCTTGTTTATACCTATAATAATGTGGAGTAGACTAGAACAACAAGTATTTCGAAGAAAAACGTCAAGTTCCAATGGTACAAGAAGCGCTATCGCAGTTTCAGATTTTGTTTCCACTGCCGCAGCGCTGCATTATCCTTTTGGTGGCCGGTCTGTGGTTATGGTACTGGCAAATCTCAATTCTTGTCAAGATTTTCCACATTGACATTTCGCAGTTAATCTTTTCGCATGACCCTACGGAGTTCACGCCTCGCTCTTCACCCTCCAAACTGGTCGATTCGACTCATCGTGTGGTAACTCGAATCACTAAAATAATAATTCCTTGGCATATACTCACCTGCTATTTGTTGCACCAATGCAACGGTGATCAACACTATGCACCCGAGGTTTGGTTAGTTTGTTTGTTGAACGTCCAGCCAGCGTGTCAATTTATCACCATTTTTGCAGTTCTATTCTCAAGCTCTGCAATGCTGCTTCGCTGCTTCAAAAACATCCTGTGGTTCGGGAACATCGAGCCCAAACCTCTCAGGTTCAATTATATCCTGATCACGGATTCGTTGACTTCATACAGCAAACCGCTTATCGATTTTGGATTGTATCTTTGCCACCTAGTACTTGACCCACTGGACGAAAAATGCATCGTAACACGCGGCGCCTTGGGAGCGTCGATCAACCTTGATTTGATCATTGGCATCACCCCAGTCACGCTCCGGTTTACACAGTGTATTCGGGAATGGCAAAGATCGATTACAAGAAAAGAGGCTAATGCTGCACTTTTTAATGCCATCAAGTACTCATTTTCTTCACCGATGCTGATGTGCACCGTTTATTCAAGATCACATCCTGGTGAAAAACCTGGAAACTCCATTTACTGGTTTATGCTGATGAGTTCCACTTATGGGTTCTGGTGGGATATGACTATGGATTGGAACCTGGGTATTTTCAATTTTAGCTCTCAAGGCATGGACCGTAATGAGTTTTTGAGAGGTCACAGAATATACCCTAAATTTGCCTACTGCATAGCGATGTTTATTGATTTCACTCTTCGGTTTGCCTGGCTATGGGAATTCATAAGCGGGGCCGGTGTTTTCGATGGAGAAGCTAACATTTTTTTTCTCCAAACACTTGAACTACTCAGGAGATGGGTATGGATTTTCGTCAAGCTTGAGGCCGAGGCAAGCGCTGGCGAAAGCTCCGAAAAGACTCCAGAATAGTGGAGAAGACTCTTCAAACTGAAAACTCGATACATTTAATTACCTGGAGAGTATCTAATCCGCTAACATCAATTACCCAAAGTACAAGCTACTATAAAATTTATTTTCAAGCGTGGTGTGGCCATGGCCTTGCGCACTAGCCGACAAGGAAAAAGGGAAACTGCATTATATATTATCTACTTTCTGCGTTTGTTCGTATTCGCCTTTTTCTGGTTATGTCTTCTTTCTGCCTTGGTCAAATACCTGAACTTTTTCTTCTTTTTAGGCTTGTCGTCCATTCCTAAGAACTTGGCATATTTGGCAGCGCGCTCAATACTTTCATCCAGTACTTCTGCGGATTTTTCAAGTTTCACATTGTTTCGAGACGCAATATATGCGAAATTCTCGTTGGGTTCAAGTGGCTCGATATCTACTAGTGTGTCGTCTTCGTAATGCTGTTGAGACTTCTTCAAAATAGGCCGTACACCATTTTCACCGTCTTCATGGTCTGAAAACCCATCCCAGGGTACCTCGTTTGCGTCTGCATCCTCTTTGTCATTGTTTTCGTCCTGATCCTGCTTCTCGCTGTCAAAATCGTCGTTATCGGATCCTATGTAGTCGCCTACTTCTTTCATGGTTTCTTTGAATTTTCGCATTTGTTCCTCCGCGTCTTTTCGACGCTGGTCCCGAAGTTTTTTACGTTCTTCAACTTTGAGTTGTCTGGCCTGTTCTTTGTTGAAGTCCTGAGCCTTCTTCTGCCTCTCCAGCTTACGTTTATGGAATCCTGTCAAGTAGTCCAGTCTGGAGTCCTTGTCAAAAGTTACCTCATCTGCACCGAATTTCTTCGCTTGTTTAGCCACATAGTTTTTACCTTGAGTAAGGATCTGTCTGTTGCTGCGTGGTGCCATGCTTGAAGTCACCGGAACTGGCTGTGTGGGAGAAAACTGTCCGCGATGAGATCAAATGCGCTATTCTCATCATAAAATTTTTTGATATAGTAGTATACTAGAAACTGACACTTTCTACATTTTATACCAGTTTTCGAGAAGAAAGCAGATAACAAACGAGAGAACAGGCTGTAAGAACGTGTTAGAATACTCAGCAACAACTGTTAAATGTGTTCTGTTAAAGCATTCCCGAAATTCAATTTATTCTTTTTTGGGTACACTTTGGAGAATCCTGCGACGATTCTCTTGGCTCAAAATTTATTGAGTGTTTTGTCCAGTTAAGGCATCCACATAGCGCATACATTATTCAGCTCTGTTTATTCTTGTATGCTCTGCACTTCGTTGTTTTATCAAAATGCAAATTCAATTGAACACTCATTTACTTCCTATCGGTTGAACAGCTTGAAGTTTACGTACTGGTGAAAGCTAAACTACAGGTTGAAATTTGGCTCATACTGCATGATGAGCCTTACACATGTTACAAACTCAATACTTGTCTGGAGAGTCATGTTTTTCGCTGTAGAAATACCAACGTCAGTAAATAATGTATTTTACTAAATCGATAAGCCTCGAAGGAAAGACGATTGTTCGAGAGAGAAGAAGTTCGGGTGATAATGGCAAGATTACAAGCGATTTTCGAGACTACAGGTGAGTTTCGAGACTATCAAAGTATAAGTACGAAACAGTTGCAGTGTGACTTAATATTCTCACTTCGTAAAACCAACCATATGATCTTTCTGTACCGTACAGAGGAAGATATCATAAGTGAGGTAAACCATGCAATTCAGTGCAGTAAAGATAGATCAGACAATTCACTACTGAAGTTTCTCTCAGCATTTTGCTCAACTGGTATCAGTCGTTCCAGTTTCTTGATCATACCTGTCGCTGTCATCGTGTCATGCGCATGGGATCACTCTTACACGAATATGACGCCGGATATGAGAATCAGATCTGAGAATAGGAACAGACACCGCGAGAACCGGATAGTTCCAGTTTAGATTAAATTACAATCAATTCATGGCCTGAACATTGATCTTTCGTTCGTCATTGACGTCTCCTTTAAAATAGGAGCTATAGCTAAACGCACTGAATCTAGTCATGTGACTCTTTAAGGCACTCAATCTCAAGTAATATATATCTTCTATCCATATAATAAGGTTGATCTTCGAGATTTAAGAGTCTACCAAAAGGTAGGCGTGCCTCAGACGACGTTTAACCCATATCGAAACTCTTCCATCAAGTTTAAACTTGTAACTTTCAGATATGGCAAACATGAAAAAAACGTCTCAGCCCAATGAAGTGGCTCAATTGCTCGCCGAGATCCCACCTGTGACCCGATCGGTGCTGCTGGCGTTTTTCGTGTTATACACACTCATGAGGTCAGGAATTGTGTCACCCGAGTGGATGTCTTTTTGGCCCTACGATGCGTTCATGAAAATGCAGATTTGGAGGGTCTTTACGGGCCCCTTGATCATCAACAAGGGCAAAATGGGGACTCTTTTTACGCTTTTTGAGTTTTACACTCACTCATCGCATTTGGAAACCCATCATTTCAGCAGTAAAGAAAACGCAGAATATGTATATCTGCTTGCGGTGCTGCTGGCGGGCATGGTAAGCTGTGTAACGGTCTCGCAAATCCAGTGTCCTTACACGCTTGCGGATGGATTCATGGCCTCTTTGACTTGTCTATGGAGCATCAAAAACTGGAATACACCCTTGATGTTTTATGGGCTGTTCCCAATCAAGGGCAAATACAACCCTTTACTGCAGCTTTTTCTATCGTACCTTTTTGACGACGAACATCGGACTTTTCCGCTCATAGTAACCGGTCTTGTTGTGGGGTACGTGTACAATTGTCTGGACACCCGATCTCTGGGACCGCTCTACGGCTACATTAGAAGCTCGACACTAGGCTACGGAATTGTCAACGATGGTCATTTCCGGGCTCCCAGGTGGTTCACCGGCATTTGGGGCTTTCTGGCGAACAACCGGCGCCGCACTGTCAACGTGATAGTCAAGAATACGCATGCATACCAAGGTCACGGTCGCAAACTGGGAAGCAAAAAGGAAACAGCTCAGACTACCGAAGCCGAATCTATCAAGACCCGGATGGACAGGGCTGCTGCTGCTGCTGCTGCTAGAGAACAAAGGACAGCTGCTAGTGCCACTGACTCTACCAATAACCTAAATTTTCGCGGGACTGGTCAGCGTGTTGGGTCCAACTAAAACAAGACTAGCATAAGAACTCTATTCAAAGCAAACACATGTGCTAGCAGGCAGTACGAACAGGAGCAGATCCAGACCTAACCACGCCATACGGAGTAAACCTATCGACTCTACCACTTTTTTTCTCAAACTGACACTTCTGGGCGAGCAGATCCAAAGGTCAAGATCACTTTCAACGTCTGTGTCGTCGCCATTGGGGGTGATCCTTCTATTGGTTTCATAAGGGTCATGTTATTCTAGCTAAGAGGCATGACAGGTCTCTCTTGTGTAACAAGGCAAGATGCCGCTCGAAAGCACATTCGAACCAAAAAGTATATAAAAGGCTTGTGAAAGGTAATCGAACCTTCATGGCGAAAAAGACATGAACCTTAACTCCAGCATCTTGCAGAAAAATATAGGTAAAGCGTTGTTGTTGTTGTTGTTATTGTAGCTTTACTGTGAACTTTTCTGTTTTTGGCATATATCCCAGGAACTCAGACTCTACAATTTTGGATGAAGAGAACGCTAGAAGTGCCAAGACGAATGATGTCTACTTTACAAAAATTCCCGTTTGAAACCCGAAATGGCGAGTATTACTTGGCCCAACATCCAAACGCTTTTTACCAGCAGAAACGGAAAGGTTTTCAAGGATTGACGTTCGAAAACCAGCAAAAAATGCCGTCCCTGCCCGTTCCAGAACTTGAAAAAACGCTGCACAAATACATTGAAACAATTAAACCCTATTGTCGCACCAAAGAGCAGCTGGAACAACAAGGAAAACTGTGTGCGGAGTTTGCAGCAAACCAGGGCCCAGAGCTCCAAAATCGGCTTCAAAAATTCGCTGGACAATCCAGAAACTGGCTTTCTCAATTTTGGGATAACCAGGCCTATTTGGAGTACAACGACCCGGTGGTGCCGTACGTGTCGTATTTTTACGTACACAAACCGCTCCCGATCTCGCATAACAAGATTCAGGCGGATCCCCTTATTAAATCCACGGCGATCATCACCACAGTGGTCAAATTCTTGGAGGCCATCAAAGATGAGTCTTTGCCGGCCGACGTTGTAAAAGACCATCCCTTCTGCATGAACAGCTTCCACCTCATGTTCAACAATGCCCGTATTCCAGGCCAAGGCAAAGACTCCAACATTTTCTATTCTATTCACGAGCACAAATTCATCACAGTGGCCTTACGCGGGAACTTCTACACTCTGCGCACTCATAATGACCACGGTGAACCATTGGGACCATCCGCGATCTGGCAGCAACTGTATGACATCACAAATGTAAGTAGTGCTCGCTTTCCGGAAAACACGAGCTCTGGGATCGGAGTTTTGACATCACTGCCCAGAAATGAATGGCATCAATCATACCAGGAGCTTGAGTCTCATGCTATTTCACGCGCGTCTCTTGAAACTATTCAAAAGTCATCTTTTGTACTGTGTCTGGATCTGGACGCCAGCCCTGTAACTCTGGAAGAAAAATCTCATTTTGCTTGGCATGGAAACGGTGTGAATAGGTTTTTTGACAAACCTTTACAATTCTTCGTTGCCAAAAATGGTGTTTCTGCATTTCTTGCCGAACATTCTAAAATGGACGGAACGCCTACACTTCTGTTAAACGACTTTGTGTGTCGTCATATTGCAAACATGGATCCGGACTCTTTTATTAATGAGCTGAGCCGGGCCCCAGAACGCACTTTTTCGGAGCCCTCGCACCTTCCATTCCTAATTACACCCTCTATCAAAGAAAGCATTGAAAATGCACAGCGCAAATTCCTAGCTGTAATGAGCGAGCACGATTTGAAGGTATGGCACTACAACAAGTATGGTAAAGCCGTCATCAAGACACTAGGATTTTCGCCCGATGCTTTCGTCCAGCAGATCATTCAGCTTGGCGTTTATAAGTACCTGCATCGTCAGCTACCGACGTATGAAGCGGCATCTACCAGGCGTTTTTTTAAGGGACGCACGGAAACAGGTCGCTCTGTTAGTGTCGAATCAGCTAAATTCGTTGCTGACTGGGAAGATCCTAGTGTGACGGATGAACAGAAACTTGTAAGCCTTCGTGCTTCTGCGACCGCCCATTCAGCATACCTCAAAACTGCCTCTGCTGGTCAAGGTGTTGATCGTCATTTTTTTGGTTTGAAGAACATGTTACGTTCGGATGAGGAGGTACCGGAACTGTTCAAAGACACATTGTTCAGATTTTCGTCTACATGGCTAATTTCCACAAGTCAGCTATCTTCCGAATATTTTGAAGGCTATGGATGGTCGCAAGTTAATGACAATGGGTTTGGCCTGGCCTATATGCTCAACAAAGACTGGCTTCACATAAATATTGTCAACAAACCGCTTGCAAGTGGATTAAGTGCTGCCCGGCTGCACTATTATTTGGGCCAGGCGGCCGACGAAATACATGCTCTGCTGGTAAAGGAACACAAGATGCGGTCCAAACTCTAATGAAATTGTATAACCACTAATAGCTTAAACAAATAAATGTACTCAACAGAACAGCACCACCCTGCCATACACATTAAAGATCAATTGTACGAATATTGGAACAAAACAAATCCAAAAAAGTTGATTTCGCCCAGGATCGAACTGGGGACGTTCTGCGTGTTAAGCAGATGCCATAACCGACTAGACCACGAAACCGACTATGGATTAATTAAGAAAACCACAGCCAAGTATACAGTAAAACAAGTCACGCTTATCTCTCTGTATTTTGTCAAAGTTAATACCTGTAAAGCATAGACTAGCCGATCAAGAGCACCAACTTCACCAAATCGAGCATCTAAACAGGACTGTATACCGCCACTTTGCCTGTCTAACATGCCTTTCGTAGAGGAGATAAATCTTAAGAGCCACGACCCGAATGTCTATTTCACGAGCGTAAACGCTGCAGGGCCCTCCGGTCGAAATAGGATAACAAAGACTACAACTGCATCTGGAGTCAGAAACAACAAGCGGGTAAACTACTCGCTTTCGGATTTGGAAGCCAAGATCTATGCGCAGAAAAATGGGAAGGATACAGAATCCCTAAGTTCAAACTTCATCACAACCACCAACAGCGCATTGGAAAGGTATACCCCGCAAGAGCTTCTGAAATCGAGACGAAGACTTATGGAACTAGACACAGAAAACGTACAAGATATCAGAGACGTGCCCTTTGTGATGAGCAGCATAACCGGTATCAGCAAAGATCGTATCGACTCCAGCAACGGCGCAGATTCCGGCGGTGGCTCTTCATCGAATGTTAACAGATCCAGCAGAAACAAATTCGAGCTTCCGAAAAATCTTGAGCTTCTATACAAGTCTACTAAACCTCCAGTTGTCAAAAAGAAAAACACTAACCGAGTGGTTGCCCTAAAGAAAACCTTAGCTTCTCGAAGACCACTCACCAGTTACGTCGATGCCCTTGATCAAGTGAACCGCAGCATCATCTTCCACAACGTTTATAATAAGAAGTTTTTCAAAGTGCTTCCAGTGATCACAACCTGCTCCATATGTGGTGGATACAACAGCATTTCTAGTTGTGTGAACTGCGGGAATAAGATTTGCAGTCTGCGATGTTTCAATCTTCACAACGACACCCGTTGCACGAGCTAGCAAAAGGTAGACCTGGTTCAAATGTACTAACCTACAAGACGATAAACGGGAGGTAAACTCTACGGAGGCTGGTATCGTTCGGACGTCACGTTAAATCCTTGAACCCAGGGTCCCCATCAACGTGTATGGTGATGGCCTTACTGGTAATAATCACCGTGATGCGATGAGGTGAGGTGTTGGGTAAAGACCTGTTAAAACCCCGTCTGGAAAGGACAAAGGGCAGCTCCAAACCTGTTCTTCTGATATCAATCATATCAAGTTATCGTAATGCTAGCCGAAAGCGAAACGCTGGATGATCAAGATTCAACAGAGACCTCAGATTTGGGGGTTGTGATTAAAGGTAAAGTTTATCCTCACATTGAAAAAAATCCCTTGGACGAGATATCATTGGCTGGGTTCTGTCTTGGCACGTTTGTGGGAATTTCTTCGGCATTAGTACCTTATTCACATTTCGTGAACATCAACCTGTACCTAATTGCCATTGGCTTGTTCCATTTTTTGGAATTTTACGTCACAGCTAGATTCAACCCTGGAAAAGTAACCAAGGATTCTTTCTTGTTCAACAACGGCAGAGCTTATCTGTTTTCTCATATTTTGGCGATTGTTGAGGCAGTCATCGAATCAACTTTGTTCCCACAATGGAAATCTAGTTTCCACTCTCAAACCAATCTTTTGATCTCCACTTTGGGCTTAATACTGCTGATTTCTGGCCAATATGTGAGGACTGCAGCGATGGTAACAGCTGGAAAGTCGTTTTCTCATCAAGTTAAGACAAGTCAAAATTCAGATCACTCTTTAGTCACCGATGGGATCTACGGCAAATTGCGTCACCCAAGCTACTTTGGTTATTTTTGGTGGGCTCTTGGAACACAGTTACTGCTACTCAATCCATTCTCCTTTGTCATCTTTGCAGTAGTGCTGTGGAAATTCTTTGATAGTCGGATACGCTACGAGGAGATATATTTACTGCAATTTTTTGGAAAACAGTACTCTGACTACTCCCGTAACGTCGGCGTCGGGATACCATTCATGTAAGTCGACATATCGTAATAGGAGGCATTCTGATGTGAGAATTGTTTTTCATTCAAAGACTAGAAATAATACAACCTACATAACTACTCGTCCGAAGTCAGATCAATGAAATCCAGCTCATTATCATCGGAGCGATGTAAAATAGGTGGCGGTGGAGAAATGGACCCAGAGACACCGTCTGCAAAGGGTGTAGAGGGACTCGAAACGCTGTTATTATCAGATGCGTTGGACTTATTCACCGAATCAACTGAAATTTGACGTTTCTGCGGCAGCATGTTAGCGTAAGACTTTTTAGGTATGAAAGGAGAAACAATAGGTTTCCTGTGACGCATAGATGACGATGGAGTTGGTTTAGCTGTATTTGAAAGTCTGTTCATTGATTGCGGAACAGGTGGTAGCGGTGGACGTACCGATGAGTATCGTGAATTCGAGTTGGGATCAGTGCCGAAATGCGGATTTTCGTATGGGCTTGGATTTGAGCCAGCAAATAAATTTCTTGGAGCTTGTAAATGAGAGCTGAAGTGCTCCTCACGCTCTGAACTGTTGAGCTCTCTATCTCCTTGCTGTCTATTTTCGTCATTCGACGGCGCCACATCACTGAAGTTGCCGTTGTTTTGTTCCAGTTGATCAATGGCACCTATTTCATCACCCAATCCAAGCATATTAGCGCATTCGGCAGCCCTTCGTTCCCTTCCAGAAACATGAGAGTCTTCGGGTTGGGCTGGCTGATACTCGGATGGACCAACAGAACCCAAATTATTTCCATTCCCGTTGGCCGCTGTGCCCACAGAAGTAGTACCTTCGTTCACGTGCTCGTGTCTTGAAAGTACCTCTCTATCTGGATTAGTTAGCCTTGGTATGAATGATGTATTATTAGTAGTCGGACTGGGTGATGGAGTATTATCAGCCCCATGTTCGACATCTCCGTGATTTTCGCTGTGACCGTTGCCTTGGCTCGTATTCCTTAAAGGCGTCCTTCCTAATATGTTTGGCACTAAGCGTTGACGAGGAAAAAAAACCGCACTGTTAGGTTCGCCCTCCTCACCAGGAGAACGAGCAGCTAACGATTGATAGTTGATCCCCATTGGAGTTGAATTTGCGCGTCCGGGGTCTAACGTTGGAAGCGGCTCAGACGCATCATCCATATAGGTACTGTAAATGTTACCCAATGTATTATCTCGAGGGAATGGGGGATCAGGCCGCTTCTCCGCCGTGGTCTGTAGAGCAGCTGTAGAAGTTGGGCGTGAACCACCATCTGAACCTCGAGTGCGGTCAATACGTTCAGACTCCTCATTTTCATCTTCACTGTCAAGAGAAATAACAACAGGATCAGGGTGTTGTGATCTAGCCCGCCCTGCTGAGATTGGATCACCGCCATCTTCGTCAGGCATGCTATTTTCCTTTGAGCTCAAACCTTGTCCGTTTTCAGACTTGACATGAACTTTGCTATTATCTCTAGGTGCAGGCGTTTCGTCTTCGAAGATGGGTTTCCATGAACCATCTTTTGATATCTCCACTTGTTCAACTTCGTCATCGCACTGTTCGATAATACTTTCGACAAATTCACACAACACAAGATCCTCGACTTTTATCGTTTTTTGGCAAACAGGACAGTGCCAGGTAGGAATTTGCTGTTGCGATTCAATATACCACAGAGCGTCGAAGCATTGAAGGTGTCTACAATGCACCGATTTTGAAGGATATCGCATGCGACAGTATGATATGGGACACTGAAGTGTCATTACCGTGGAAGTTGTAACCAAGTCTTCGTCTTCATCTTCACTCAACGACTCTCTTAGATACTGGAGAGTGGCGGGTGTCACAATTTTAGGATGACGAAGAACTTCGTTTAGAATTTCTTGCGGTGAACACACTTCTACTATGTAACAGCATACCAAGTAATCTTCCTTGGTAAATGCGTACGTCAGTTGTAAGTGATTTTCGGTAAAGGTCCTGAGATATGGTGTTAAATCTGCTGGCTTTGCTGTACCGGGTCTGTTTTTCAGTCCTCGTACATTATCCTTCAGCGTTATGCCGTTGAAAGATATGTCGTTTGGGTGAGGGAACTGGATTGAACTGGGTACGCTAGTATCAGCCACTGGAGGAAGAACTCCACAGAAAAGATACAGTTTAATTCGGGAATGGCTATCATCACGTTCGAAAAGGGTTGCCTCTTCTTTGTTGAGAGTGAAATGATAGGAACAAACACCTCTACCGCTATTCTTTGGAGCAAATTTAGGACTACCGTTGAGCATTCTTTTGAGTCTATAGAAAGGCGATTGCTCAAACTGTAGTGCGAAACGACTTTTGGGAACTTGTTGCTCAACTTTCGTGCGCATCACATGCGAAGATGATCCCAAAGAGCTAGGAGGTTGATGACCTGTTGCCACGGGGTTGTTTTGCAAGCTTCCGGTCTTGAGGCCTAGCCATAGAGATTCATATGTCGGGAGGGCATCATTTTGATGCACTTTGTCCATCAGTAACAATATGGTTTTGGGTCGCCATGGATCAATGGCGTTGCCTCGGCATGAGCCATTTAGATATGCACGTATTCTGTCTTGAAGGTCAGCTTTTCTACCACTCAGTGGAAGTCCAATAGATCGAGACAGTGACTTCAGCTCCGTCACCTTCAAGCGTTCCATTTCTTGTATGCAAAACTCGATTTCATGGTGAAGACCTGCGGACGATACCACCATCGTTAGAGAGCTTATGATACAGGGATGCTAGTGAGGTGGTATTGTGGCCAAAGGAATGGTTTATTAAGGTGATACGTTGCTGTTACCGTTCCAAGAAGACTGGGATATGGGAGATGAGCTTATACAATTCAGGTTTGTATGTGATCATTCTACACGGGATTGACATATCTTCTAACGTTTACTCAGGTCGATCCATCTGCAAGGTTATGATATCCATTTGTAGTACCTTATTCGTTGATTCAGTTTCACTTTGTCTTACAGCAGAGTTAACCTATCCTAGATTTAACGAAGTTGAGCTGTTTCACTGAAAATGACATTTCGATTATTCAGTGGGGGAGCTTTCCCACGTTTACGAATGCACTGTTTAACGCAGAGCACCAAATTGAGATCGATTGAATGAGAATGGTTTGCCAACAGATGCTTCCTATGAGTCTCGTGTCTGTTAATGTCACCGCTATTATCTTTGATCAAATGTCATCACTTTATACTAGCGTGTCGTCAGCTTAAAGACACAGACAAGTAAAAGACAGAAGTCCGATGAGGGACATGACTTCAAGCAGATTGTCTATAGAAATCTACCTTATTTTTGAGGTTCTAATTCGTGACATGGCACTTGAGCTTTTTCTGTATCTTGGTGAGCTAGTTGTGAAACGTTTGAACTTCAAACTTGTACGAGATGCATACGAACTTGTTGTTTTTTAGTGGTAGTAAAGCGAAATAGTTTAAGCTTAGTGTCTATATTTGGTGCATTTAAGCAGGCTTGTAAGGGCCCTTCAATTATTGTTAGTCCCGCTGCACTGTTAAGCTCGAGCGGTTCCATCACTCTATAGAAAATTCCAAGCTCAAGGTTAATTACTAGTACCTATGAAATTTGACAAAGCTCATCACCGATGGGTAGTTCGATATAAAACGCTAACTGACCCCAATAGAAGATGGCTCCCCGATTAGTTGTTTTGATTTCTGGATCTGGCTCCAACCTACAGGCGCTGATCGACGCTAAGGCGAGGAACGAGCTTCCAGTTGACATTGTAAGCGTCATTTCATCCAGCAAGAAAGCCTACGGTTTGGAAAGAGCAGCGAAGAATGGCATTCCCACCAAAGTACACTCTCTATACCCCTACACTAAAGGCTTAGTCAAAGATGATAAGACTGGTAGATCTTTGGCCAGGCAGAAATTTGAGAAAGATCTGGCGCCTGTTATCATGGAATTCAAGCCGGATCTCATAGTATGTGCCGGTTGGCTTTTGATTTTAGGAACAGACTTCTTGGACCAAGTCAATGGAATTCCTATCATCAATTTACATCCGGCACTGCCAGGAGCATTTGATGGTACCACACATGCGATTGAAATGGCTTGGAAGAAATGTCAAGAAGACCAAACTCCATTGACAGCCGGTTGCATGGTGCACTACGTAATTCAAGAAGTCGATCGTGGAGAACCGGTTATAGTCAAGGAAATTGAGATAGTGCCCGGACAGGACACTCTGGAAGAGTATGAACAGAGAGTACATGCTCAGGAACATGTAGCCATTGTCGAGGCAGTTCAAAAAATATTTGGCCTGTAACTCAGTCAGCCCTTCGATATTGTATAGTAAAGATTTAGTCTCAATGCACAAAGTGTAATATAGTGATGATTTTCTATTTAGCGTCTCAAGCCTCAAGCTCGATATCAACCACCTCCTCTTCTACCTGGCAGATGTCAAGTACTTTTTCGCTTAGAACCGCGGTCGTGCCGCGAGCAAACTTGTAACTTCTCTGTTTGGCTTCTCTTTCGTTAGGTTTTCTAAAGTTTCTTAGATATTCTGCATCTTTGCCAACTTCCATTACGCACAGGTCCACGTTGGAACCAGAACCCAAATCATTCCATATACCCGCCTCTATAGCATCCGACGCTAAATTCATGGCTTCTTCCTTTGTCAGATCCTGCTTCCATTGGGATTCCAAGACGGCCATTGCAGCCAGCGAGCCAGATCCTAAACTTTGGTAGAATCCTACGTCTGTGGAACCGTGTGCGTGTATGGAAAACAAATGTGCGCCAGTTGGATCGGATCCTGCAACGATAAGATACGCTCCGACATGACCCTGGTATTTGAATAAGTGCTGTTTCAGCATCTGCAATGCTGACACCACCCTGGGCTCTCGAGAAACGTATTGTGAATGCAATTCCAGATTAGAACCGATTAGTCTTGTAACTGCCTCTGTATCCGCTGCTGTACCGGCCCCCGCACACCAAATTTTTGGTGAGATACGATGTAGTTTCGCACAGTTCTTGTTTGCCACGATTGGACCCTGTGTAGATCTGGTATCAGCAGCAATTAGCACACCTCCATTGAATTTGACCCCCACGATCGTTGTACCTGTAGATGTTGCTTGAGGCACCGTTTTGGAGCGCTGAGCGAGATGCTGATTTCTCTGGTAGTTGTCAAAGGATAAACCGGCCATTGTAAGATACGCAGGCTAGAATTTGGGCTCTCAAATGTCAACGCCTCGACTGCTTTGTTCGATTAATCGGTGTAAGTATGATGAGAGGTGGCAAAAGATCACATTATTACCTGAGAAGCCTTAATTGTAAGAGCATTCGTCAAACGTGATACTAGATCACGAATTCTAGTTTTTGAATATCGATTCTGAACCATGAGGATTACAAGCTCAGGTTTTTTAAAGCAAATATGAAGTTCCCTGGAGACCCTTCGATCTCTCTCTCAAATAGTCTAACTGTCCAGTTAGATTTCCTGACCATTTTCATTTCGTGTAAAGTGATACTTGTTCTACCATGACATTGAAGTTACCTTTTGGAATTGTTCAGATACATTTTAATGGGATGTTCTGGTTTGGGTTCGTGAAAATTAGACTAGCAGACGTAATTGTGTCTCTAGAATACTTCAACCCTCGATATTATCAATTGATACATTCGTGATGATCATCTTAGTATTGCCTACTAATTAATTCTTAAATCAGGACGTACAGCCCCACCGAACAAAATACGTGCAAAGGCAAATCACCTTAATCACAGCGCCTGAGAGGGCCCCGATCTCGCATGAAAAGCTATCCGTGTCATTGGAAAAGTATCACACCAACAAAACCTAACACTTGCGCTTTGTAGCACATCACGTGACCTAATAAGCCATTGGCACGTAATTTCAACCTGTCAGAGCACAAAGTTTCATATGGAAGATTGAACTACAGTCTTTAGTAAGTGTTCATTTTAATTATCCTCAACTAATCAAAGCTAACCAGCGGGATTCGTCCTGATATCGAAAGCCTTCATATAATCATCTACTATTATTGATTTTGGATCGTCGAACATTATTAACGAAAGGACTCGTGAGCAGAACTCGCTGGACTCGCCCTCAGGTCTGATAATGTCTACATTACAATCAAGTTCCTAAAACCAAGGTACGTGCACATTCTTGAAGTGCTTCAAGACAGCGTTTCTACCGCATCAGTCCCTGGAAAATGACTCAGGACATTTCCTTGGTCGAACCGGCAAAAGTGCGAACTTTGCTGGTGCCAATCGGCCAATGGACACGTTCAAGCTTCATGACAAAGGTTGGCGCTTTGCAGGAACGCTTTGAGGCCCGGTTGGTAGATATCACGCCCATTGAGGACCCCAATTTCAACCCACAAGGCTTCCCGCAGGGTAGGCTTTTGTTTGATTTCCATACAAGCCTGGTTGAAGAAGAACAGTCGCTTTTCCTGCACGATTTCGAAGTCTACAGAAAGACGTTCGTGGTGGTGGGTCTTGTCAATGCGGAGGAACAAAATCCACAGGAGCTGCTCGATACGTTGCAAAAAAGATATCCAGATCCGATATCTCACAATCTGCTGTATTTTGACGGGAAGCACCAGCCTCCTACTCCTAACGTCTACTGGTCCTCTACTACAAATCTTGAGACAATTGTATGTGACATTGGAAAGAATTTTTTGGAAGCATTGGGTCACTATTATGCTTCCTACAAGCACGTAACACTTCGATCACCTGGCGCCATTGGAGGATCGTCTGTTACAAAGACTATTCTCATGAGACAGCCATCAGCAGCACTTTCATCCCCGCCCTCAATGAGAGTAACTTCCAGTCCCATTGACACTAGCGTCCCAAATACTATCAAGCGTAGCGCCTCCCTCAAATCCTTGAGTCTCAGCTCTACGGCATCCTCTGACCAACACAGAGCCAAAGCACGACAGTGCAAGGTATTGGGAAATTTCAAACTGCTAGCAGGACAATATCTCGACTCTATGAACAGCTTCGCGGAAGCTGCGAGTACATTGCACAAATATCACGATAACATTTGGCTAGGAAGCGCTCTAGAGGGCTTGGCGCTTTCCATGGTTCTCCTAACATATTTGCAAGTTCCCTTTCAGGTTCCTTCGATAATTTCGTCTATTTGCTCTCCCAAAGATTTTGAAATTCAACCAACTGGTACTGGCTCCCAGCGAAATAGTATGTCCTCAGTAACAGTTCAATCACCGAGAAATTCCTTGAGCGCAAAGTCATCAAAGATTAATACCATAGACTCGCAAAATGTGGCCATACCACTTTTGTTCAAGTCCATCAGCGATAAGGTTCTGCATTATTATGAGATGAGTATATCTCATAATACTGAGTATGTTCCTCAGATTGTTTACTGCGAACACGTAATGCGCACTGCCCGATTTATGGCGTATTGCCATTCTCACAACGAATTCGAGAAAGATTTATTACAATCGGCTACGTCTTCGGAGCCCTCGAAATCTGCCAACACAGATTTGGATACTTCTAGCTCATTATCAGAGTACTTCACCAGGTTGGATATATGCTTCACGGCCAACAAACTTTTTGATCTACAATTGAAAGAGATGGACATTTTCTGTCAGGTAAAAGTGTTCGCATCATTGGCTGTTCTCTACAACAAGATGGGATTCACAAGAAAGAATGCTTTCATGCTACGCATTTTGCTCGTCAGCTTGCTGCCGCGGGGTGTTTCTGATAGTGTGTTCGGTGTTTTAAACAGCACACATAATGATTCGCTTCTGACACTAATGCAAACATATGGTATCAACAAACAGCCTGAAACTCTAATAGAAGATGCGGCTAATTGCAGCTGGGTAACAATACAAAAGAACATACTGATGTTGGCCATAAATCTGTCCGCTAAAACCCAACTTCCGGAAAAAGTGTGCGAATTTTCCTTAACACTGTTACAAAAATACTCGCATGCACTCACTAGAAGCGAACAGACAAACTTGCTTCGAGAGAATATCTTAGCATACACTCATGTGAATCAAAATGTCACATATTGGGATCCTTTTTTGTTGAGAAAATTGGATATAATCCAGTTGGAGAACCATAAAGAGATACCACGAGAAAAGTGCATTGTGGTAAATAAATTTGAGGGACAATCTAAGCGACACTCGCAGGTTTTCAACCCATATAAGGATCGTGGTATTCGTGATTTGACCGAAAAATCCAAAGCTGAAGAGACATTCACAAGGTTTCTCCTCGGTGAAACAGCGGAGCTAGTCGTAGTGTTTCAAAATCCTTTCAAATTTGATCTTGAGATAACACATTTGGCTTTCTGCAAAAAAGACGAAAGCATTGTCGACTTTTTAAGCGGCAGTGTGAGACGGGAGCTCCCATTCACGATAAAGCCGAATTCCATGGCATCTCTTCACCTCCCCGTCACGTTTCTTAAGGAAACTGAAGCTGTTCATGAGCTTGCAAGCCTTGAAGTGGGGGTTTTTGGGCTTCACCCAACATCTTTCGACATTGTCGACGCAGAAAGGCGGCAGGAAGAGTACGGGTCGAAGGGCACAAGAGCAAGTCTCGATCATTACAAATTTTTTGTCATCAATGAACAGCCTCAGATTGAATTTGTGAGTAGTACTCTCAATGAAAATTCTATTATGATGCTTGATGGCACCACGCAATCATTTGAAGTTGTTCTGCGTAACCAATCACTCAGCAAAGCAGCCAACTATCTTGAGTTTACGCATGTCACTAATGTTGAGGCTGAGTTGGGATCAGATTATTGGAAGAAACTTGCACCGGATGATTTATATGACGTTGAAAAGAAGCTCGAATGGTTACAAAAGAAGTGCATAACATTGAGAAATGCTCCCGCAGAGATCCCAGCCAATAGTAATGTAACGTTAATCATAGATATTGACGTGTCCCAAGCTTCTTTCCAACTAAAAAGTTTCGAAATCATGCTAGTATACGGATGCAAGGACAACGCAAACATTGACTCCGTTTATACAAAAACACTGAAAGTGCCTTTTGAAATTTCACTACGGAGAAGCATTGAGGTTCCAAGTCTTGAAGTAGTGCCTGCATCCAAGGAACTACTCCAAGCAGAAAGCTCCTTTCTACGAACAGAAAGACATCCCGCTCATATATCCGATTCCGGTAACTTAGTTCTGCTGCTGTTGGACGTTCGTAATTCTTGGGATGAAAATGCGACTGTTTCCATCAGTTTTGGTGAGTTCCAATGTAAGCCAGAAACGCTATGTTCCCATAGCATGAAAAGGTTTATTGTGCCTATCCAGAGCTTCCATCCGTCCGTCTACTGGAGCACGGGAGAGATACCTAACCTTGTGCGTGGTCGGCAGTTCGTGAATAGTGGTCTTACGCGAGATCAAACTGTGGCAATGCGTCGCAGCTTTTGGTGTCGTGAACTGCTCATGGAGTCCCTCAGATGCGAGTGGAAGCTTCACGACAGCACAGAAACTTGCGGCACAGTGTATTTCCGTCAATTTCTCGATAAGATTTCGCCTCGAAGTGTCGATATTCTCTGTCAACAGCGCGATGTTCCGTATCGCGTCAAACTATTTTCGTCCACGACCAAAGCTCTAGTTGGAGAAAACATCAGGCTAGAAGCTCATGTCACTATTACCGATTACCACCATTCTTCGGATCTCAAAAAACAGGTTCAAGTGGAGTTTCTCATCTACAATCGTCGCACTGGACTGGCGCTTCCAAGCTCAAACACAAGACTTCTTTACAACGGGCAGCTCTCCTGTCTCACAAGTCCAAGTAGTGACTACCCAGTGATACTGGACATCACACCGGTAGATCCAGGCGAGTACGAAGTAGGTTGTTGCGTGAATTCATTGTATTTCAACGACCAGCCAGTCTACTTTCGTGTCGAACGACCATAATTGATGTTGACGGAAAGTTCGTCAAGTTAGTTCAATTCACAAGGTTTGTTCAAAAAATTTGAACATAGTTAAATTGTTCTGGATCAAGCATCGGAGGTTCAAGTCGAAGTACCATTGAAGTCCAAAGAGGTTGTTTCCAAAGCTTCTAAATGGGTAAAGGTGCGGCTAAATATGGGCTCAAAAGCGGTATGCTTCCCAGTGCTCGCTCAATCCTCAAAAGGCCTACCATAAATCAATTAGATGTGGTGGAAAAGTTGCAGAGTCCCGATCCAAAAGGTCCAGAAGGTGTTGGATACGCCGAAAATGTTGCACATCCTAAGGGTTCGCACAGGTTCTCCCCCACAATGGAATTTATCGATGTTGAAAAACTGATTTCAGATACAATTCCGAATCCGCAACACTCGAGGGTCCCCAAAACATTTCAGCAGGAAACAAGACAAAGTAAGGCACAAATGCGTAGAGAATATCTATCAGATGCATTCAGAAAAGAGGAACAGCGTGTGTTGAAGCAGGGGGAGCTTTTGAGAGAAAAAGAAGCAAAATTGGCTGAACAAAGACAAGTGGAGTTATCTGCTCTGAACGAGAGTCGCTCTAGTGATTTGACAATCCCAACGTTGGACAAGCTTTTGCAAGGCCCTCTGATGCGGCAAAGAACCCCAGAAGAGAAGGAAATGCTGCAGATGAAGCGAAAACAAAATCGCGACGTTTTGCAATTGAGAGCCAAGGAAAGAAAACTGGAGAATCTGTTAAAACTTTACCATGTTTCCGAAGAGTTCATAGTGTCAGAGACGCAACTTCTTAAAAAGATAGATGAGGTGTTCGCAAACGAATCCTCGGAAGCCTTGAGGACTAAATTGAGCGTTGGGAACTCCAAGCCCCGGGCTCGCAACGAAAGAGAAATCGGAGACGCCCTATTTGGGTCTCTTGGTGGCGGAACTTATGTTGGTCTCCCTACCATCAAGGAGTACGTTTCTGGCGAGATGAATGCGTTTGCCAGTGACGTTCAGACGCAAAATCAAGCTATGCTGAAACAAAGACAGCAAGACTTGGATACCATTTTGCAATAGGTGGGTGTGATGTGATGCATTAATTATTGTCTAGTTTTTTTACATGTTGTATATATTGAGTTGTTGAGAACTGGGGATAAATTTAAGCTGGCTTCAACACCGCATTATTTCTTCAGCTTCTAATCCGAAACGGGTGTTATGAGAGTAATGTTATCACCTTTCAGAAGTATCCGCCCTAGTTGAACGGCCTTCTCAGACACTTCTGACCCACTTTTGGGGTCTATCGGTATCTCTAGTGCATCGTCAATCACCACGTTCATAAACTCGTCAAATCCGCTTATTTTTCCCCGTATCCTTGTTTGAACCTGTTCGAAAAGCCAAAAAGTGACCACTGTCTGTTGCTGGAGGAAGTTGAAAATGCAGTTAATAGGCGGTACCGTTAGTTTTCCCGGGTTAGATGACATTTTTTTTGTTATCAAAAGCTTTAGGAAATCAAACTAAAGTCCAGCACTTCTTTGAGCAATCTTACGAGTACTCAGTGAATTCAAACCTTCGAGATGTCAAGTGGTTCAGATTTGATATCCTCAGGTCAATAATAGTGTTAGTTCGCTAGCTCATCAATCAATCAATATAAAACCTCTTAGCACTGCACACGAGTTTATCGATTTCACGTCAAAGGAACTTGAGTCAATGAGTCTAATGATCGTCTCTAAGTCTACAAGTCATTCCAGAAGAAACTCGCGGTAGAATGTTTGAGCTTTTCGCAAGAGCCAGGTTTTTGATTTCGCTTAGAACCATAAAAGAGCTTACTTCCATCGTATTAACCTGGAATTCCGCTGACACCGTCATGAAAGAAATGTAAAGTCAAAATAGACTGATAAAATCTGCCCATTTCTCTGCAATTTACATCAGCATCTACCAATGTGGAAAAGTAGCTACTGGCTGTTGACTTTTTACAAAAATCTGCAAGTTTGGGAACTATCCACTTATTGGAATTCTTATGCTGAGCGCACAGCGACGTGGACCAAAAAAAAAAATAACATTCGTCCACATAAACACCTAGCCAGTCAGCTTAGAATGTTTTGGCGCAATCTAATGGAATACCGCACAGAATTGCACTGAAATCAGGAGCCCTTTAGGGACCAGTCTTGTATGTGATTCCGTCCTCCGTCTGCAGTGAGTTAAGATCGTCATCGAATATATGGATTTCACCATGAACTCGAAGCCTATCCCAAGTTACCACAGAAAAGATCAAGAAACTGGCTTTAGGAAGACTCTATCTTTCATGAACGACAGCATCAATAGTGTTCAATCGGCGTTACAATGTATTACGACTCAGTCTGATCGCGAAACGAAGAAACAAGCGCTGCATTTTTTGGAAGAGTACCAAAAGTCATCGGAGGCATGGTCGATCTGTCATCATATTCTTGCATCACAGGAAACTCAGTACGGTGCAGAACTCCAGGTGTTTGCAGCACAAACTCTGCGAAATAAGGTAACCTATGATTTGGCTCAGTTAGGAGGCCAGTTGGTTGATTTCAAAAGTTCACTTTTGGAGCTCATCACGAAACACTCGCAAAAAATTATTGTTACACAATTGTGTGTGGCATTGGCACGACTTGCTATTCAGTTCCTGGAGTGGAAAGCTCCCATCTCGGAAATCATCAAAAATTTAAGCCAAAACCCCGATAGACTGCTAGAGTTTCTGAAAATTCTGCCAGAGGAAACGCTGGATATCAGATCGACCCCGCTGAGTGAGGAAGACTTTCAGTCTAGGACACATGAACTCATAGATCACATAGCAACCGATGTTATGACATATCTGGTTGGTCTAATAGAGTCTCTGGGAACCCCTGCGTCCGTCGTAACTGTGCCTCAGTTACTCAACTGCATCAACTCCTGGGCTTACGAGTTTCCTATCGACAAGTTGATTAGAATTAACAGTCTTATGGCTCTCATATTTCAAGTACTGAACCAGGGTCAGGACGCAGATCCAGAATCATTTGATGTTGCCGTTGAATGTCTCTGCACCATACTAAAAGAAACTCGAGAAGTTGCAGACGAAACTATCACCACTGCTTTGTATGAACAGCTCATGGCATTGCAGTCACGCATTTTTCCCATAGGCAGCATAGATGACTTTGAAGATCATATTGAGACCATGGACGGACTTACCAGGATTTTCGTTGAAGCTGGAGAAGCTTGGTGCGTCTTCATCGCCAAGTCGCAAGCAGTTTTCAAACCCTTGGTATCCGTACTGTTAATTCTTACATGCAAGAACACAGATCTCGACGTTGTAAAATACACTTTCCCATTTTGGTTTAACCTCAAACAAATGCTTGTTCTGCCGCGCTTCAGCGAGCAACGCTCACAGTATGAGAATATTTACGGTGAGTTGATTGATGGTATAATAGCTCATCTGCATTATCCTCGGGATGGGTTTTCCAACAAAGAAGAGCAGGACAAATTCAAAGAATTCCGATACGATATGGGAGGAGTGTTGAAAGATTGTACTGCAGTTGTTGGATCCTCTAAAGCCCTAAGCCGCCCCTATGACAAAATCATGCTAGCATTGAATCAACCTGAGCCATTGTTACGCTGGGAGGATATAGAAGCACCACTCTTTTCCCTGAGAACGATGGCTCATGAAGTCTCAAAAAGTGAATCTGTCATGTTGCCCCAATTGATTCCAATCCTTTGCAAAATACCAGAACATCCAAAGATAAGGTATGCCTCAACGCTGGTGTTGGGGAGATACACTGAGTGGACTGCAAAACACTCCGAATTTCTTGAAATGGAACTAAATTACATTTTTGATGGTTTTCAACACGCCAACGGTAATGTTGACATTCTCACAGCGTCCTCGCATGCCTTGATGTATTTTTGTCAAGATTGCAGCTCATTGCTGAGTGACTACGTCGAACAATTGATCGATTTCTTCTGGAAAATCGAGCCAATGGTCGAAACCGAGTCTTTGTTTGAAGTTGGTCAAGGTTTGAGCTGTGTGATAGACCGACAATCAAATGAGCGTATAGGCCCTACCCTTGAGCTCTTTCTCTCGCCTCTTTTACAGAAACTAAACACTGAGGTTGTGCAGTGGAAACGGAATCCTGCTAACAGCACTACGACAACCGCTGTTTGTGAGAGCACTGATTTGATTTTTGCTGTGTTCGAAGAACTCAAACCTCGCTTTGAAAGGCCTGAACTGGGTCACGACCCAATTGAGCCCTGCATAAACACCATTTGGGATACTCTTCGGGCACTTCTTGCTGATGAAGGGGCAATGAGCAATCATGAGATAGCAGAAATTGCCATGAAGTGGGTGCGGAAGGTCTTCTTGAACTTCCACGTTTTTGCCACACCCATCCTACCCTCGACAGCTAATTTCCTTGCGGAGGCCTATGCTTCGACAGGGTTGGGAATATACTTATGGTGCTCTGGTTCTATTATAGCTGTATTCGGTGATGACGAGTCATTTCCGATCGATGCTCAAACAAAAGAAGCTGTGTGGCAATTTTCATGCACTCAGTGTCTGACATTTATGAACACGTTTAACACAGCAAGCCCGGAGACTCTTGAACAGTACCAGGAATCCGTTCAGGACTTCTTTATGATGTTAACTGATATCGTCATGTTCTTTCCTGAGCATTACCTTCAAGCCACCGCGCTGCTAGGACCTTCATTTTCGATGGGTCTGACATGCGTCACGAAGATGCAAAACTATGATGCGTACATTACCGTGATACGCTTTTTTGATGATGTTTTATCTTGGGGGTTTGAAACTCCACCAATCTCTACCGCGGCACTCGATATTGTACCTGAAGCATGGAGAGAGAAGGTATTACGCGAAATTGTAGACGCACAAGGAGCTACATTGATTCAGGCAATTATGTTAGGCCTCGTCACCAACTTTAATAGTGACTCTCACCCCGACGCAATTGGCTGTATAGTAAGAGCCCTAAGATTATGCCTACAATGTTCTGGCGGAGACCCTACCGTAGCTTTGGGCTGGCTGAGTGGGGCAATGGATGTTATTGGAAAAGTCACCGATCAAGAGAGGTCAAATCTATTAACCACTGTCGGAAACGCTTTACCGCAAAGAGACATGAGGAGAGTAAGGAATGGTTTAAAGGATTTCATAACTTGGTACTTGAGGAAGAATGTATCACCGAGGACACAAAAGTAATGAGACACATGAGTACCAGAATTGGAATGCTTGCGGAAATTCGTGTACACCGCGTCAAGAAAGTAATTGCATTTGAAATATTTATCTTTGCATACATTTTGATGAACAAGACACATTACAATTCATAAAGTGGTGAATTAAATGATCGAGGGAATTAGTAAATGATAGTTAAATCTTGCCATCAAACCAAATCAATCTTGACTCAAACGTTTTGATGGCTGAGTTTCTTCAAAACATCAGGGTACGCCCTGAAAATTTCATCAAATCTGTCTGGGTATGACACGCGGAAAACTTCAGGGTCATTGCCCAAAGCCACGAAGAACGTAGCTGTTCCAGAACGTATGGTTTCGCACGCGATGCTGCAGATTTGCAAAGCAATGACAAATGAGAACGCCATGAGTGGAACGTTGTATCCATGGGAGGAGTTGTAGCTTGGCTGGGTAAATCTCAAGTATAAGAAGGCGAACAAAGTGGCCATGTAGCTTGCGAACAAAGAAAAGAATCCCAATGCTATTCCAATTAAGTTGTCATTAATCAAAGCATCCATACCCTTTTCTCTCAACATGTGCCAAGTTTCTTTGGCAGCTTTGAGGTAAGGTTTCCCATACAGTGCGATGAAGCAGTATGCGTAATGGTTGAAATATTGTGCTAACCACTGCAAAAACCCAATGATCCAATCGATCACCAAAAAGATGATCTGCGCCCATTGCGAGCCCCCAATATCGGTAATTTGACCGTTTCTCAAAAGCTGGAACACTTGCCTTAGAGTTTCAATTAATGCCACGATCAGAGATCCAAAACATATAGAACCAAATGATATGGTCAGTGTTCTTTTCAAAGAACCGAAGGCTGGCCAACGAGGCATACCCTGGTCTGATTTCGACAAATAGTACCAGCTGCCGTAGATACCGGAAACGGTGCAATGAATAACATTTCTGATAACCTCGGAAATGTAATAGCCGCAGAAAAATACCAACACCAGAATTCCAATGAGTTTGGAGTTACTGCACGAGCCACCGCTTGTGGAACAACCAGGATTGTTGCTCTTTGGGTCGAATTTGATGTATGTGGCCACGATGACGGCGGAGAATAAAAATCCGAATGCGCTGGCCACGATGGCTCCGAAGAACGAGATTAGGTAAGTTTGTGGATGCTTCTTCATAACATCTACCACTGTTTTTAGAATTGCAACGCTGAGTGGGATTCTCGAACGCATTCCCCAGTAGCACCATGCGGTGATGAGTGTGAAAACCAGAAACACAATACCTGCAGACCAGTACCTCATTGCCAAATAAGCAATGGCTGTACCCAGTCCAGAAATGATATTTACCACCATGCCGCAGTAAATAAACCACTTGGGAGATGCACGCATCAATATGAGACCCAACATTGAAAATACGAGTGCGATGATGCATGCAAAAACCAGCAAAATCGCCGAATTTGTGTCCAATGTCCCGGTTTCTGCCGCATTATAGATCCCTGACCCATTGGCGGAATAAGTTTGCGCCCACGATCTCAACGTGATGCTTGCAATGGCAATAAACCCACAAACCGTTGCCAGGAAGAAAATTGTGAAAGGCCAGTCATTCAATCTGAACTTGTTGTCATTTTCCGTGGGGAAACTTTCCTCGAAGGATCCGATGGGTGCGCCATCGGATTTGGAGTTCAGATTATAGTACTGGTCCTGTCTGAACTGGTAGTCCTGCTGTTGCTGTCCCGCGTGGTCTTGGCCCTGTTGTTCCGGAGCCTGTTGGTGTCCATTATCAGGACCGTACGAAGGAGGAGGCTGGGCAGGCCTTCCATATTTTTCAGACATATCTGTTGTTGTATAGCTGTATAAACCTAGCTAAGTGCCAACTTAGTTTAACTTGACTGACCAGAACTAGACTGGGACCTAACTATACCAAAACTAAGGCTATTTCAACCGCGAGAAGTCGTCAATATATACAAAAAATAGTGCTATAAAACTACCGCCCTTGAAGTCTAGACTGTTCGATATATGAATGGGCTTTTATGTGCAAGTGAGGAGTAAGAGATGAGGTGAGTTTGTTCTTGCGCAATTGCTACCTTAAGGCTCTTCCCGAAAGGTTTCTATGCATGTTTGCTGTTTATATATGCGTTACCCTGCATAGATAAATATGACGGCAACTAAGTCACGTGATCTAATTAATGTTAGAAATATCGTTTTATACTAAGGTATCGAATGCTCGAGCTACATACTAAAGAATACTACACACGATCGATTAAAGACACACTGGAAACCGAACGGGGAGATGACGTTTGATACTTCTAGTTATTGAGGATGTCTTGAGCACATTCGAGCGGGGAATTGTAAAAATTTTTTTCAGCTTGTTTTGTCGATTTCTCCGTCTCTGGCTTTTGTTTCTCTTTTTCCGTTGTTGGAAGCTAGCCTTGACGACATCGAAGGAGTACCTAACTACGCATTCAATTTCGCACGTAAGTGCATGCGTCGTGCGTGGCTGGAATGTTCGGGCTTCCCGCGTATTTTTTTTTTTTCCCAGAAGATCAGAGGTGATGACGACTGCTGAGCATTCGTGATGTAATTTTTCAGTTTGACGACGGAGAGACGCTAAAGTGATATGAAGTGAAGGGAAAGAGAGGTGCGCTGTGTGTAGAGTACGAGACACTGGTAGTGTGGCACTTGATTGGCGAGTTGTGGGTGGTGATGCATTTGACAACTGGATAAAGTGGTTAAGACGATGGTGTCACGTGGTGGTAAGTGGAACGCATGCTGAAGGAGTGCGGATTGTGAACGTGAGGTGTAGCAAGCGGGCTCTCGGATACCATTTTTTTTCACGATACTCGAACCAGTGCGACTACTTTCGAAAAAGCGTTGGTAGTTTGTATAAAATAAACGTCGCATGTGTCACGTGACTTCCAACACTAACGACATATACGCAACGTATTCACAGCTCAGAAGAGACTGGCTTTCCTGTTTAATGGCAACCTCCCCTTCCCTGCTTAATATCTAGCTCCCCCGGATTCTTCTTCGCCTCTTTCACGAATCGACAACCACCAGTGCATTTCCACTCACACACCAAAAAAAACCAACTCCACTCCATCAGTAGTCTTTGTCAATCTTCGCCCCGGCCCTAGCGATGATTTCCAGCATATCTTCTTAAGCGATACCACATATTTCACAGACTCAAATTTTTGGTTCAGTTTTTTCAGTTATTTCGTGTCGTCGATGGGTCCATGTGCTGATAACAATCAGGACAATATAATCATTCGAGCACCGCTCGATTTATAGATAAACTCAGCTTTTCTCGAGCAGTTCAATACCCATCAAGCTTTTCCAGACCCCACGACTATGGTTTCCAGATATAGAGTTGAATACCAATTGAAATCTCATCGCAAGGATGAGTTAATCGAATGGATCAAGGGCCTGTTGGCAGTGCCCTTCGTCTTGCACTCTGCTGCGGACGACAAAAATAATAGAGAACTGGTACGCAAGAGATACGCAGAGACATTTAAAGCGGTGGAGGAACTCGTAAACGAGCAAGTAGAGGTTCGAGAACAGGTTCCAGCTGAAGATTTCCTTCACCATCGTCAAAGAACAAGATTGGCACAACTCGTCCCCTCAGTAGGGGCATTTTTCACGAGGTTACCCTTGGAAGATGCATTTGCGCTGGAAGATCACAAGAGAGCCATTTCGGCTAGGGTCATGGTCGCACCAAGTTTCAATGATATCCGTCACATCCTGAATACGGCCCAAATCCTAGAATTGCGTCAATACAACAATGCCAAACTGGTCACCTTTGATGGGGACGTGACATTGTACGAAGATGGAGGTTCGCTCACCGAACACAGTAAAGTTGTACCGTTCTTGCTGGACCTTTTGAGACAAGGCGTTTACGTTGGAATTGTGACCGCTGCCGGTTACGATGAGGCCCAAAAATACATGGAGCGTCTTTTCGGGTTCATGAGTGCTCTGGAGAACGACGAGAGCATAAGCGACGAGTTTAAGGAAAACATGGCAGTTCTGGGCGGTGAATCGAACTACCTTTTCCGGTACAATGCTAAACTGCGTAAATTGGTCGCGATCCCCACACACGAGTGGATCAGGTCCCCCATGCGTGAGTGGAGCGAATCGGACATGACAGAAACACTAGATTTGGCCGAGTCGCTACTACGTGATTTTCGCACAACCCTAAACTTGCCCGAAGAGTCCACCATTATTCGCAAACCAAGGGCCGTGGGTATCGTTCCAGGCAACAGGTGGAACCCAGAAACAAAGCGGACAATTCGTGTCAAGATGGACCGCGAGCAGCTCGAGGAGATGGTGCTCACTCTGCAACGCCACATTGAGAACTTTGCACCCGCACGTCGTATTCAGTTCAGCTGTTTCGATGGTGGAAGTGACGTCTGGTGTGACATTGGGGGCAAAGATCTCGGTGTAGCTGCTCTACAACACTATTTCAGTCCTGACAATCCGATCAAGCCATCTCAAACGCTCCACATAGGTGACCAATTTGCTCCCATGGGATCTGCCAACGACTTCAAGGCCCGGATGTCCGGAAGCACGGTATGGATTTCGTCGCCTCAAGAAACTGTCGAAGTCTTACGGTGTTTGGCTCAAGGTTTCGATCATTACAAATAGTAGTGGAAACCAGATGGAATTGTGGGACCTCCTACGTCCCCGTTTTGTATACTAGCCGCAAGGACCTAAAAGCTTGAATCTCGAAAACGTCACATGAAAGTCACGCTCCTAGCTGATCGGATTATGTAATCTATAAAATCCATAGAAATCTAATTTAATTAACTATCACGAACTCATCTCATCTCATCTCATTCTTATATATGAGATAGACACCAACCCCTTCACAAAAGCTAACAGAACTACTCAACCAAACGATTTCGATTCAAAGCTTGTGTATAGTCAATCACTCAACGATGCTTCAACTTATAACAACCCCCGCTATGTATGTTTCTCTACTTTTCTTTTGCTTCCGAATGCTAGGGTGGTTTTTTTAACTCCGTACAAGTGACGTGTACTAACCAAACGTATGTGTGATGCAGTCTCTTCGTTTCAACCGTTATTCCACTCCAATTTACCATAGAATACTTAAATCTGAGTGGCAGTGGGCCCGAGCCAACTGCTCTGAGTATTCTTCTGCTCAAATTCTGGTGCTTGCACGCAATGACTCGCGTAATTCCCAACCCCTTGGTATATGTATTCCAATCACTACCACTCTCCAACGTAATTGAGTTGGGAGCATGGCTGGTTCTCACTAGAGAGCTTGTGAGCCAGTTTGGGAAACTAGAAGCTGTTAAAGGATACCGGGTGGAGTCCAAAGGGAAACCTGCATCTCGAGAGCAGCAGAAGTTTGTGTGGACGGACTATTTTATGTCGATTTCCAACCGACCACCAACAGACCGGTATGTCTTTGGGCATATAACATTTTACAGTCTTGCGGTTATAGAGAGATGGCCGCTGGACTTGCAGGTGCTGGATTCCAGTTTCCGCACGGTGATGGGGTGGATTTCTCAACTACGGTCCAAAGGTCCATTGCAGCAGCCGGTCCAATCTAATGCTTGGACATGGTACTACAATTGGTTTGCAGGTCAAACCGCCGCTCAGTCGAGCAAAACTGAAGAGGAATACGATTTGCTGGAAGACGTCATTCAGGACATTAAACGGTCATAGCTGGGCTACGACCGTGCGGGGACGTTTCCAAGACAATATCAACAACAATAACTCTTCTTCAACTTCGAAAGTAGGTTTATTTTTATTATATACAGGTGTAACTGGTTTCTTATGGAATGGAAAAAAGTGGGTAAAACCAAGAAAAGTTATGCATTTGGTGAGTGGTAACAACCCGTCAGTGTAACAACCCATTATTTGTTGTTGATTTATAACTCCCGGTTCAATTTATGAACCAAGGAATCAACCTTTGATAATTTCTCCAAGCGTGCTGCATTCAGCTTAGCCTTTGTAGTCTGATTTATTAGTCTTCTCTTCAAGAATTTCGGAATGAATGGCTGTGCGGCCGGTTGGTATGGACCTAGGGCACCGTCAAATGCGGTTCCGGGCTTGAATTTGTCAGACCCTATTCTGGTTTGTTCTTCACGGTACTTGTTGAGATCCTCAACCAATGCAGCGCCCCAAGGGTCCTTGTTTTCGGGTTCTTCGGGCCATACAAACGGCTCAGCCATGTCGATAGTCATTTTTTTTATCTGAGCGGATCTGTAGCGCGGCATGACCTGGTTCACACGCGTGTACTTGCCGTGTAGGAGCTGAGTGGTGACATTGAGTGCTCGAAGCCCATAAATGTTGTACAGATAGTCTCGAAGATCGAGTTTGTTGAACGATTTGGGGACTATGAATTTGGCTTGGTAAGGTGTGTGTTTGGCCCCGGGTCTTAGCAGAATCACTCTTGCTTTGGGGAAATAAAGCTGCGTCTCACCAACTTTGAAATGTGGTTTTCCTTGCTCTATGGCCTCTGTGGACCAATTTAGAATCTTGTCACTGACTCTCGTTGGCTCTGTTGTATTTTCGAATTTGGGAAGACCTGGAACCACCGTGGACAGGAATCTTGCCGGCAGATTTTTTGTAGTCATTCCCGTCACATTGAAAAGACCTGATACCGGCCGCATTGTGTATGAAACGATGCTGGTGCTTGACTCTGGAGGTTAAATTTCAGCGTTTTCACGTCTGTATGTGAGTATCTCAATTAGAAAAGTTTTTGATACTTGGGTGATTTAGCTAATACGTGGATAGTGACAAAACAATGACAGTAGCGTTAACTATGAAGGCCCTCAACCAACGTTACAATCCTTCACACCCGAGCGGCCGTATATAAACTGGGATGTTAAATCCATTAAGATAACGGGTCTAGTAATAGGACGGGCAGCAGTCCATTTTTTGGAATTTCATTGTCGAGTTGACGATTGGGAAGAGGACACGAGAGCCACGCGTTACAGTATTAACATTTGGACTCTCTGTTGAGTATTTGGATCGTTAATGCACAGAAAAGGCCCCAACATTCACAAAATGTCTTCGATTCAAACGTCGCACGAAGCTCATTTATCAATTTAACAAGAATTTGAAATATGATTATTGACACTTTTCACCCCATAAAAAAACCGCTAATATGAGCCCAATGATGACTCTCCCATTAGTACCTCAATCTTTATGATGGAGAATATCTTGACTTCATCTTGTTCTGGATCTCCTCTTCTTCCAACATTGTCGCATTCTGATTCACTTTTTGACGCTATATTGAAAATATAATTAAAGAATACCGTATCAAACTCCGGCCATAATTTCAACCTCGAGAAGCTTCACGATTGGCGAATTGCACAACATTCCAGGTATGTGGAGCCCTCAAATGGTGTGTTTTGGGACCCACGATGAGATCCGGCCGCTTTAAGCGCGTCTGCTCGTTAGTATCCCCACATTCCTGGGCACCAGATTTACGTGCGTAACGGGCTCAGTTCTTGTGCTAATCGCGCAGAATAAAGAAAATACTTCCAAAGCGCCCTCAATACTAATATCCAGCTTCTCTCAGCGTTAGAAGTCACCACCAAGACTCGCCAAAAAGCGCTGTCGTTGCTCTCTTATTTCCCACACAGTGTCAGTTTAATATAGCCATTTCGCGTTACCCGCACGCCTTAACGCTTACCCATAATTAAAAAATTTTATAAGTGGCAAAGCTACAATTGAAAGAAGTGGAACGCCTAAAGGTTTACATCTTTGGATTTGGTGTTGTTACTGGCATTGGGTTGGAAGATCGGTGGCATCTGCAGATCTAAGTGAACTTCCAAAGACTGCTGTATCCAATTGTGGGCCCCCCATATACATTACTATGTCCGAGGAATACTATGATGAAGATCCATACGCTTATGAAGATGATGAGTCCTCAATCACAGCGGAAGACTCTTGGACTGTGATCTCGGCCTTTTTCCGGGAAAAGGGTCTTGTATCGCAGCAGCTGGACTCTTTCAACCAGTTCATCAACTACACGATCCAAGACTCGATCATGGAAGACTCCACGTTGATTTTGGAGCAGGTTGCACAACACACAACAGAAACTGACAATATCAGCCGGAAATACGAAATCAGCTTTGGTAAAATCTATCTGGCCAAGCCGTCCATGACCGAATCGGACGGTGTGTCGCATGCCATGTATCCCCAAGAGGCCAGATTGCGAAATTTGACGTATGCGTCGGGTCTTTTCGTGGAAATCCGTAAACGTACTTACGAGGCCGTCGACGTCCCAGGCAGAGACTTGAAATATGAAGTCATCGACGAAGAAAGTGAGATGTCCGATGATAGCAAAATCTTTATCGGCAGAGTGCCCATCATGCTGCGGTCCAAATATTGTCTGCTGGATGAACTTACAGAAAGTGACCTTTATAAGCTCAAAGAATGTCCGTTTGACATGGGTGGTTATTTTATTATCAACGGGTCGGAAAAAGTGCTTATTGCCCAAGAAAGATCTGCTGGGAATATCGTCCAAGTTTTCAAAAAATCTGCACCTTCCCCGATTTCTCACATTGCAGAAATCAGATCTGCCCTGGAAAAGGGCTCCCGTTTTATCAGCACACTTCAGGTGAAGCTGTATGGTCGTGAAGGAAGCACAAACCGTACAATCAAGGCCACACTTCCCTACATCAAGCAAGATATACCAATCGTTATCATTTTCAGAGCGCTTGGCATCATTCCAGATGGTGAAATCTTAGAACATATCTGCTACGACGTCAACGACTGGCAGATGCTTGAGTTGCTCAAGCCATGTGTCGAAGAAGGTTTTGTTATTCAGGATAGAGAAACTGCACTGGATTTCATCGGTCGTCGTGGTACTGCGCTTGGTATCAAGAAAGAGAAAAGAATCCAGTATGCGAAAGACATTTTACAAAAAGAGTTCTTGCCCCACATCACGCAACTAGAGGGGTTCGAAAGTAGAAAGGCTTTTTTCTTAGGCTACATGATCAACAGGTTGCTGCTATGTGCCCTTGATCGTAAAGATCAAGACGATCGTGATCATTTTGGTAAGAAAAGATTAGATTTGGCTGGTCCATTACTAGCACAGCTTTTCAAAACTCTCTTCAGAAAATTGACAAGAGATATTCTGAGATTCATGCAGCGTTCCGTCGAAGAAGCTAAGGACTTCAACTTAAAGCTAGCCGTGAAAGCCACTACAATTACCGCTGGTTTGAAGTACGCTTTGGCCACTGGTAATTGGGGTGAACAAAAGAAGGCCATGACTTCCAGAGCCGGTGTGTCTCAGGTTTTGAATAGATACACGTATTCTTCGACCCTGTCGCATTTGAGAAGAACCAATACACCTATCGGGCGTGATGGTAAACTTGCAAAACCTCGTCAACTGCATAATACACATTGGGGACTTGTTTGTCCTGCTGAAACGCCCGAAGGTCAAGCTTGTGGACTGGTGAAGAACTTGTCACTCATGTCCTGCATATCGGTTGGTACTGATCCTGTGCCCATTATCACATTTTTGAATGAATGGGGTATGGAACCTTTGGAAGATTACGTTCCACATCAATCTCCTGATGCTACTAGGGTTTTTGTCAACGGTGTTTGGCACGGTATCCACAGAAATCCTGCTAAGCTTGTCGACACGATCAGAAAATTGAGAAGAAAAGGTGATGTCACTTCAGAAGTGTCGATTGTCAGAGACATTCGTGAGAAGGAGTTAAAAATATCCACCGATGCTGGTAGAGTGTACAGACCACTGTTTATTGTTGATGAAAATGAGGAAACGGGTTCTAAGGAACTCAAATTAAGAAAGGGACACGTCCGTAAATTAATGATGACCGAATATCAAGATATTGAAGGAGGTTTTGAAGAAGAAGATTTGAATTACACTTGGACCTCGCTACTTAACGAGGGCTTGGTAGAATATATTGATGCAGAGGAGGAAGAAACCATCTTGATAGCCATGCAACATGAAGATCTCGACCCAAACATTGGTCCAGTCGACCCTGAAGAGGAACTGGATCCTGCCAAGCGTATCAAGGCCATTCACCACTCTAATACCTTTACGCATTGTGAGATTCACCCCTCGATGATTCTTGGTGTTGCTGCATCTATTATTCCCTTCCCTGATCACAATCAATCTCCTCGTAACACTTATCAGTCCGCTATGGGTAAGCAGGCAATGGGTGTATTCCTCACGAACTATAGCGTCCGTATGGATACTATGGCCAATATCTTATATTATCCTCAAAAGCCATTAGGTACTACGCGTGCCATGGAGTATTTGAAGTTCAGAGAACTTCCAGCCGGTCAGAATGCCATTGTAGCCATTGCATGCTATTCAGGGTACAATCAGGAAGATTCGATGATTATGAACCAGTCATCAATCGACTCCGGCTTATTCAGATCGTTGTTTTTCAGATCTTACATGGATCAAGAAAAACGTATCGGCATGTCTATCACTGAATCTTTTGAGAAACCGCAACGTACAAACACTTTGCGCATGAAGCACGGAACATACGACAAGCTAGACGACGACGGTTTGATAGCGCCGGGTGTCAGAGTTTCCGGAGACGATATGATTATAGGCAAAACAACACCCATTCCTCCCGATGCAGAGGAGCTGGGTCAAAGAACAGCATTCCACTCCAAGCGTGATGCTTCGACACCTCTAAGAAGTACCGAAAACGGAATTGTCGATCAGGTACTGATTACAACTAATCAAGAGGGTTTGAAGTTTGTGAAAGTAAGAGTCAGAACTACCAAAGTACCACAAATAGGTGACAAGTTCGCTTCTCGTCACGGTCAAAAAGGTACTATTGGTATTACGTATCGCAGGGAGGATATGCCTTTCACTGCAGAAGGTGTGGTCCCCGATTTGATCATCAACCCACACGCCATTCCTTCTCGTATGACTGTTGCTCACTTGATTGAGTGTTTGCTGAGCAAAGTAGCCGCGCTGTCAGGTAATGAAGGTGATGCCTCGCCATTCACTGACATTACAGTTGACGGTATTTCCAGACTTCTACGTGAACATGGTTACCAGTCGCGTGGTTTTGAAGTCATGTACAATGGTCACACGGGTAAAAAACTAATGGCTCAAATATTCTTCGGTCCAACCTATTACCAGCGTCTGAGACATATGGTCGATGACAAAATCCATGCCAGAGCCCGTGGTCCTGTACAGGTCCTAACAAGACAGCCTGTGGAAGGTAGATCAAGAGATGGTGGTTTGAGATTCGGAGAAATGGAACGTGATTGTATGATTGCACATGGTGCTGCATCTTTCTTAAAGGAAAGACTGATGGAGGCTTCTGACGCTTTCAGAGTACACATTTGTGGTATTTGTGGACTAATGACAGTCATTGCGAAATTGAAACACAACCAATTTGAGTGTAGGGGCTGCAAGAACAAGATTGACATTTATCAAATTCACATCCCTTACGCAGCCAAGCTTCTATTCCAGGAGTTGATGGCCATGAACATTGCACCACGTCTCTACACAGATAGATCAAGAGACTTTTAAAGCGTGTGGACAAACGTGGAAGTGTAGAAGTTATCGAATGAAAAAAAAAAAGGTAGTCTTGTATTATAATATGAATTTTTTCGTAAAATCTATGGAGAAGTGGAGCTTCGTCCTTGAGTAGCGGACGGGGTTGTATCAGGACTCCCTTCTTTTCTTCTCAGTGCAAAATGGCTGATATTGGCCTTGTTTATGCGTACTATTTACAAATTAGAATCAATTGATGACTACCTGTTCTACTACCCAGCTCCAATAGCTAGTTAGATTCCAAAAGCTTAAGCTTTTTCTCGATCTTGGGCCGTTGGTCGACATAAGCTGCGATGTTGGAACTATATGGATTCTCACTACCGCTGAACACCTTCAACCTCTCCAAACGAGGTTTGCGAAGTTTATTCTTGGGAAGCATACCGCTGACTGCTTTTCTTAATATTTCACCGTGACCTTTGTTTTCCACCATTTTTCTCATCGTTATAAGCTTGAGATGGCCAGGTTTTTGAGAATGAGACCAGTACTTCTTCTGATCAAATTTTTGACCCGAGACACGCAAAAACTGGCAGTTTGTAACCACCACGTAGTCTCCACAATCTTGTGTTGGATGATACACCGGCTTGTGTTTCCCAATCAACGTTAATGCTATGGAACTCGCCAATCTACCCAACGTTCTTTTCTCCTGGGCAACGTCGACGTGATGCCAAAGACGCGCAAAAGCCAGCCCCGTATGTCCCAGCTTCTGTGACATATTGATTTGATTGTCCCAGTGCTTTAAGTATGGACAGAAGAATTGTTTCAACACTAGATCGTCTGTGCTTTTTAACTTCAAATCGAATGGATTTCATACAATTTTCCCGGTTATTGATTTTTCAGATTTTTATGCTTCTGTACGAAGGGCCAATTTGGAAAAGTTAGCCATATTTTGGCCAATACTCAAGTCACGTAGAAAAGATTGAATGCTGATTTCAAGACGAGAAAGAGCACAGAAAGCCGTCAAAAGCTCGCGTGTCGTATCAATCGAATACAAGCTACTTGCTCAAGGCAGTTTAAGTGATTGAAGGCTTTTTTCAGACACTTTTAGAAACTTTTTAGCTGAAGTATAAGGATGTTTTTCTTCAAAGACCTTTCGCTCAACATCACACTGCATCCCTCCTTTTTTGGTCCGCAAATGAAACAGTACTTGCGTACCAAACTGCTGCAAGAGGTAGAGGGTACGTGTACAGGTAAATTTGGATACATTTTGTGCGTTTTGGACTGCGAAAACGTTGAAATCGAAAGAGGAAGAATTTTGCCAGGTGATGGTTCTGCGGAATTCACAGTCAAATACCGTGCGGTCGTGTGGAAACCATTCAAAGGCGAAGTAGTAGATGGCGTTGTGTCGAGCTGTACTAATCTGGGATTCGAAGTAGACGTGGGGCCCCTTTCGGTTTTTGTATCGCCCTTTTTAATGCCGGAAGACTTAGCATACAACAGCGGGTCAAATCCTCCGTCATACCAGAGTTCAGAGCAAATTATCACCAAGGGCTCGAGGGTAAGATTGAAGGTGGTTGGTGCCAGAAGTGAGGTAAATTCGATCTATGCTATTGGAAGTATCAAAGAAGATTATCTGGGTGTTATATGAGACTCGACAAAAGTTCAGAGCGTCCACACTGTATCATTATCACATGAAAAGAAAAGGATAGGACTGCTGTATGTGCCGGAAGGATCTTTGGCGGCGCCGCTATCACGAAATCTACGTGTATATTATTAACCGTATACTAAACAGGGACGGGGGCATAAATTATTTGCTAACGAACTGAAAAGGCTCCATCTGTGTTGATCAGATAGCTTACAGCCATAGGAAAGGAATTAATAGATTAGAAAAACATTCCAGTCGGAGCCATTTCCTGCATTTCCATACGGAAAAGTTACATTTGTTTCTGTAAGCGCAAGCTTTTTGTGATGACGAAATGGCCTCCGACGTCCTTTTCATCACCTCCATCCTCCCATTGGCCATCATAATGGCCGCTGGTTATTGCATCTATGGCGACCTTAGATTTAGCCAAATAATAGACATCGTGCAGCTTGATCACGCAATTATGCCAAGGAGTCGGGATATGCAGCAAATCTTCGAAAGATGGCTCGTCTTGGGCATCTAAGGATTTGACAATTTTACATTGGTGCTTCGAAATGATTTTTACTCCAAATTTGGGACCTGAGTTCGTGTGCGCATGGATAGAGAATCGCAAGTGGTGTGGAAACAGTAATTCGACCAGATTTGAATAGGCATCGTTGCGTTTTATCATCTCAAATGCCACTTTGGAAACAACTTTCTTGAAACCCTTTTTCGAAGATTCTTTGAAGTGGCTCAAGTGGGAAAGGTCGTCCATCATAAATTTCGAAAAACCTCTGAATAGGTGTAATCTCGGGTGGCCGGGAATTAAGATTTGCTGTCTTAACGTTCCATCATCAGTGTCAAATCCTTTCATGAGGATTCGTCTCGAAAGCTCCGAAACCTCACATATTTTAGACCCAGTGTAATGAGGCAAATCGATCTCGCTAACCATAGACTCATCAAAGTTTGTCATGGTCGCATCACTAAGAAACAGTTCTTTCAAACCAACGAAACCAATAGCATCGACTCCCGGAATAGCCAGCCTTTTGTAGAGCTCATGAAGCTCCGCCGTGTAATTGTCAACAACGTCATCGTCCACGCCAATACAATCGCTGAATACATGACCGTCACTTACAATCCAAATCTTCATACCCGGTGGGTAAAAGCTCTGAACTTCTCGGGTGGCCGCAATAAGCCGTCTCAAGGCTAATTCCTCGCCTTTATCTGGTATCGCACCATGAACTTTATTAACGTTAGAAGACTTACAAGGGAAGGCTGGTAAGATACATTCAATCGTCAAATATCGATCGGTGAAATACTTAACCCTTTCCAGAAAATGCTCGCGTCCTCCTGATTCCCATTCGTCTTTCAATGTAGTATTTTTCAAATTGTCCGCGAAATAACTCGTGAATAACTCATCATAGGGCTTTTCGTTCAATCTAAAATGCTTTTCATCGGAATCTAAGCGAGCTTGTTCAAGTATATGACCGATTAGCCAGTCATTGAACTGATTTTCGTTCTCTAAGGTTGTTATGATGCCGCGAATTTGGCTCTCACCTGCTTGGTGAAATTCAGTGACTTTGATAGGAGAGTTTACAAGATTAGTGAAGCTTTCAATCTTAGCATTATCGATAATTCGCTCCGTCAATCCAGCTGGTCCGACCTCGAGAACTTTAGCCTCCTTCAAAAATTTGATGAAATCATTCCATTTCTCGGAAAACCTGGAGTTTTGCTTGTCCCTTATCGAGTTGAGCTCAAAAGAGTCTGGTTTTCTTGTGTAAATGCAAAGAACTTTGCTAAAGGTTGACAAGTCCTTGGTACCTTGTTTTACGTCAATGCAATTGCGCAGACTTTCATCGCTAGACTGCAACATCGCGGAAGGAATAGACTGGGTTCATGAGATGAAAATGCAGGACATCATCTAGAGTTGTTACACGAGGACAGGCTCTTTAAATAAGTTCTGCAAATTCATATGGCTGGGTTTCACTCCCGACAGACGTTCGTAAACCTTTTGCCTCTCCTTTTTTTGGGCGTGTACCAATGTCCAGCCGTCGGGATAAAACTTGGAAACTGCATATCACACATGGTACCACAAATTGGATGTATCCTCGCCTTTGCTACCTCCATCAAAGATTGTGTCTCCTCGGAATGGCTACCGTAACCGCTCATCTCGTGCATATGCGCCTGCCTATAGACTAAATTGGGAAGTCATTGCGTGCTCTCCGAAATTGCAGGTCTGGACAATTCGCAAAGACATCAACTGTCTCATTCTTCACTTGGGACTGGACTTATTAGCTGGGAGGTATTCCACTGTAGCCATGTCCAGAGTTATTTTTGACCTGCGTTGAAGAATGGTGACTTTGTTATAGCGCAGCATGTCACGAACTGAACAGGTCTAAAAAAAGATAAATTGAGGTGAAACTTTGTGTATGTTTCTTGTTGCCCATTGAACAATTCTCTTTTGGCTCGGCAAATCCGTGAGGTTCCAGAACATTAGTGAAACTTTGTCAAGGCTACCTTCCAAACTTCCAGCTCCTGCGGCTGTAATTGTCGCGACCATGGTAGAGCAATCAATTCGCGTACCAGGTGCGAACTGTCACCAGTTTAGCCTTCCCAGTAACAATATTGGCAAAGACCATGTACGAAAAAGTTTCGACAAGGGGGTTAGGATCAATGTCTCCACTTCGCTGGTGTGAGAGACACTTTATAAAATCGAGCATACGTGCGTAATAGCGTCTAATCTTGAGGAACACGAAGGCTGTGACAATTTACTGATATGGGGTTGAGTGCATTTTGCCTTGTACTGGGCGTGATAATACTAGTGGTGATATTCAAGGTCGCGTTTCCTCCGTGGGACTATCCCAGAAACATCCCCACTATTCCCTTCTATGTTACACTGTTGCCTTCAATTTTTGATTTTGACCAGGAAGATATTTTCGAACTTTATCTTCGCAAACCGCTCGAAGAGTATGGTGCAGTCAAACTCTTTTTTGGATCGCGGTGGAACATCGTTGTTTCTCGCCCTGAACTTATGGCACAAGTTTTCAAAGATGAAGATACTTTTGCAAAAAGTGGTAACCATATAAAGATTCCATATGGTGTCATATCAGCATATACCGGCGAAAACGTCATTTCTGCTCATGGTGCGATTTGGAAATGCTTTCGAAAGGCAATCACACCAGGACTTCAATTCTTTGATCAAAGGCCTCTGGTCAAAAATGCTTCCATTTTTTGTGGACTAATTGAGCGGCAACTGAGAAAAGATGAAAGGAAGATGTCAGAATTGGGAGACAACAACGGTGACAAATTGAGTTTTGCTGGCAGTGAAGTTGTGATGCCGGAGCTTATTCAACGACTGAGTCTCGCAAATATTTCTGAAGTTGCGCTCGGGATAGACATCGGGACATTAACGAGAGAAAACTCACAACTTCATGTTAAGCTAAAAAACGTGAAGAGCAACATTTTCAAACCACTGTACTTGAATTTTCCTATGTTAGATCTTCTGCCAATTCCTTCGCGGCAGCGAGCGAGAGATTATGTTGAGGATTTCAGAAGATGCTTGATCAAAGCTGTTCGAGATAGCATGATTGACAATTATACTTTTGAACAGACAAAATTTGCATCTTCGGATTTGATTCGTAGTTTCAATCGCGGTGAGATTACCGAGAAGCAACTTATCGACAACCTAGTCATCATTGTTGTTGCCGGCCACGAAAACCCGCAATTACTTTTGACTACATGTTTTTATATGTTTGCGAAAGAAGAAAAATGGCAGGAGTTGGTTCGAGCTGAAGTGCAAGGATGCGGACAACAAAATCTCGACGAGCTGCCTCTGCTCAACAGCTTCATTTTTGAATGCATACGGCTTTATCCGCCTTTATCCCAAATCATCAACCGCTGCACCACCAAGAAGTGCATGCTAGGAAAAGATTTTCTCATACCTAAAGGAGCATATGTCGGCTACAATAACATCTCCACTGGTAGATATGTTGCTGCGTGGGGCGACACAGTGGATGACTTTTTGCCCGAACGCTGGGGTGATAGTATCACTGACGTTATGAGCGAATGGAGGCATAGGAAGAATACCTGTGCTATGAGTGCTTTTCATGGTGGCAGGCGTGCCTGTTTGGGAGAAAAGCTGGCATTGATGGAAGTACGTATAACCATGGCGGCTGTGCTTCGGAACTTTGAGTGGAGCTTGTCGCCAAACTGGGTTGACAAAGTCACGCCTGCAGGGCCATTGTGTCCGGCTGGCCTGAAATTATGTTTTTCTAAAATCGAAAAGGTTGACCCAAACACGCAAGTCCATGATAGATTATATATGGGTTTGAAATTGTCCTAGATTGTGGCATTCTTTGCGGCCAATCCAAGTGCTAGATCGACTTGATGCCAGAAAAAAGACATGTTGAGGTTAAACCCCACGATGGATCCCATATTGTTCTCTTTAGGATACTCTTTTAGCACCCTAGTTTGGCCCAGGTTAGGGCTGTTTTCCTGTTCTACAGCCTGTAGTTGTAAGCGTTTGTACTCAAAATCTATAGTTTCAGGTTTTTCAAGTCCGTAAAATTCCAGTAGTGGTATCAACGCTAAAGGATCGTGTACTGGAGGACCATCTTCAAAACCTTGAGCATGTTCGTAGCTGCGCCCGAAAAAGACAAAAAGCTCGTAAAACAGTCTTCTGAGGTTGGACGTCCCATCTGCAAGAACCATGAGCTCAATTTCTTTCGTAGCAATTGCCTTGTGGGTCAGATCCACTGGCACCAAGATAAACTTGGGGCTAAGTATTGTATCCTTTAGTATCGAATTAGCGGCGTGTGGGTCTATCCAGATGTTGAATTCTGCAGTTTCATTTTCGTTCCTATTTCCTTCATTGATGCCTCCACCCATAGCGGTTATGTATTTGACCAAGGGCTTGAGATGTGGTTTTTCCTGAAAAAGTGTGGCCACAGATGTCAATGAACCAGTAGACACGATGGAGATGGTTTCCGGGTATGCCAAAATTGCACTGGCCATTGCATCCAGGTAGCTTTGATTCGTACAAAGCTGAGCTTTAGGCACGGGAAGCAGTGACGTACCATCTAGACCGGAAGCGCCATGGATGTCTGGAGCATAGATAGCTTCACGAGACCATGGTTTTTGGGCCCCAGCATAGACCGGTATCTGGTTATGTTTGCCCATTGCAGTGAGTAGAGATAAAGCGTTATAGGCAGTCTTGTCCAGTGGAGCATTGCCGTAAGACGCACTGATGCCTAGCAAACGAAATTGCGGGAGGAAGCACGACAACAAGATAGCGACAGCGTCATCGTGGCCTGGATCACAATCCAGCCAGATTGGGATTTGAGAATAAGAAGAATCCTTCGAGTCTAGTGTCATACCTAGTTATTGTGATGGATTACGATACGAAAGGTTTACTTGGAGGTTTAAAGGTTGAGAACAAGGAGTTGAAAGAGAATTTGAAAGGATATGACGTGGTGATGTGCAGAGTCTATTTTCAATAAAATCATTGGGTGGGTCATTTTTCATATCTTGGCAGGTTTAATTAACTTTAAATGATGAGTCTCGAGAAGTCACCCAGAGGGTAGATAGCAGTATAGAGCGGGCGGAGGGTGTCAGAAGAGAAGTAGCGAGTTGGCTTGGGTCAAGTGAGGCAAGGCTAGGCGTGGAATTTTTTTGGTTTTGTTTCGGCTGTTGGGTATGTGGGAGAAGTAAAACTGAAACGAAAAAACACCGGACGACACATTCGTATACAGTGATGCGTTAAAAAGCGGAAAAGATTGTTTTGCAGAAGGACAATAGATTTGTGTAATACCGTTGCAGTGGTAGAACTAGTTCTATGTAAAGGGGTATTGTTGTCTTATAATTGTGTTCTTTGTTTGAGTGTCAGTCACGTGTCTCTAATCACTTCATACCAATCTGACACCCTTTACACCCCTACACCCCTACACCCACACACACACACGGGTCTCGCTCGCCGCTCAACCCCGTTTTCCGTCTAACGCCGCGATCCACCCCCGATTCCGCTTCCGCGTCCGTTTCCGATTATTAAGAACTACTCTACTGTAAACCCTAACCGACCGAAACTGTAGCTGCGTAGTGCGTGTCCCTTGCCTTTATTTTACTACACGTAGTCCCATTCTAGTGCCAAGACTCGCGCTGCCGCTTTTGTCGACGCACCAGCGGATGCGTAACCTTGGCCCTTACTAATAATGGCGTTGAAGTCAAGCAAATATAAAGTAACACACTAAATCTACTTCGAGGACTTACAATATTAGCCGTTAGTGGTAGAATTCAGAAACAAAGTCTAGCATAGGCCAAAAGACCCTTCTATCGCGTCAACATTTTAATACCCATTCAACACTACGTCTTGGTCGTGACTATCCTTCTGTTTCAATACACATACGTTTTCCCTCTCTTTCTCTCTCTTTCCCTACTATGTCTGAACAATCGATGTCTGAGTCGTCTTCGGAAAAACCCCAGCAAGATCCGGAGAATTTGGCGCCCGTAGATGGTAAGACACACAAAACGGACAATAATGCCGTGGATGTTCCTGATGGCGGATTTGGGTGGTTTGTGGTAGCGGCCTATTTCTGTTACAATTTCTCGCAATGGGGCGCCAACGCTGGTTATGCGGTGTATTTGGCGGAGTACCTTTCCACCAATGAGTTTGCCAACTCCAGTGCTTTGGACTACGCGGCTATTGGCGGGCTAGCGTTCGGATCGGGCCTTTTCTTCGGTCCCGCAATCGCATGGCTTGTGCATCGCACGAAGGCCCAGATAGTTATTGCCATCGGACTTGTGCTACAGTGCGCGTCGCTGTTACTTGCCGCTTTCTCGGTGCGTTTGTGGGAGCTGTATCTGACGCAGGGCGTGATGATTTCGTTTGGACTGGCGTTTATCTGCATACCGAGCATTGCGCTGCTTCCACAGTGGTTCCGCAGACGCCGCAACGTTGCAATGGGGATCGGCGCCTCGGGCTCCGGGATGGGCGGTGTGGTGTTCAATCTCGGGATGCAGAAGATCATGCAAGAGCGGTCGGTCAAGTACGCGCTGATCACGCAGTGCGTAATCTGCACGTTCCTGAATGTGGTTGCCCTGGCGATGACGCGCACGCGCGTCAAAGAAATCCGCCAGGCCCAGATAGCCGCGCACCGCGCGCCAGGACCGTACCGCATGTTCGACATGCAGGTCATCAAAAGCGTGGGATACTGGCTGTTTGTGGTGTACGTGCTATGCACCATGCTTGGATACGTGGTGTTGCTGTATTCGCTCTCTGCATTCACGGTGTCTTTGGGATACTCGCGGTACCAGGGCGGCATAGTGTCATCGATGGTGAGTGTGGGCGCTTTTTTTGGACGTCCCGCTATGGGGCTCATTGCGGACGCATTTGGCCCTGTAACGACTAGCATCGTGGCACATTTGATTGTGACCATTTTCTCGTTGGCGATGTGGATCCCTTGTCAGAATTTCGCTACCGCGCTGGTGTTTGCCCTGATTGTAGGCCTGTTCATGGGCACTATTTGGTCCGTGATAGCGCCGATCGCTACGCGCGTTGTGGGGTTGCACAAGCTGGGCGTTTGTCTAGGCATGATCTGGATCTATCTGAGCGCCGGGGGAATCACGGCGCCGATCATCGGACTGGAGTTGCGGGTGCCCGCAGACAAAATCGCAGACTTGTCCTCGGGACTCAATGGCTACTATAAGACCGCGGTTTTCGCCGGTATGATGTACTTCGGATCCGTGCTCGCATTGTGGTTTCTGCGGGGCCTTTTGGCCGCAAGGGACGAAGTGGCCGTAGCCGCCGAGACCGGGTTCGACGACGGCGAATTGCATTTGAAGGTGACCCCGGGCGAATGGGCCAAAGGCCTGTTCAAAGTGCGGGGTTTACCACGTCGCATTTGAAGTGACACAAAACTTGATGGAAATAAAGTATAAAAGGCGACAAGTTTGTGTGGTTGTGTAGACAGACGTGTTTATGAAAGTTCTAATGCAAGATCGATAGATAGAAAGATAGATATTTGAGATGTAGAGTCACGCTAATGTAGTCACGTAATCTGGTGGCAATGCATTCATTATCTGTGTTATAAAATCTCATCACCACTCTTCGTTCACACCACCACATCATCCATTATGCAACAGTAACTTGACTTCTCAATTCATCAATACGTCTAGAAATCGTCTTTTACGCGAGACTCTAGCTACTACGTAACGCACCCATTCTAATTCATCACAGCGGATGCATACACAATTATTCACCTGAAGAATATGTTATCTTTAAATTACCAACAAACTACACGTTCAACGAAACAATCACTACTCCAATTGGGCTCTCATTGTCTGTTTAACCATGCAACTCTCTTGAAATCCCAGCTAATCCAAAAACACATCGTTGTCCTGCTCCATGGCGTTGCGTGTATGGGTAACAATGTCCGTGGACTCCCATGGATACGCATACCATTTGTCAGGAACTTTACGGGCTGCAATGTAACGCAGCTCGTTGTCGAGTATATCTGCAGGCAAGTCTGCCTTCTTGGGCTTTAGCTTGTCGTGGAGCACAAATATACCAAAAGTGGTCTTCAGCTCCGGATGCTGTTCCAAATCGACGCCCTTGGCACGAGCCTGGTCAGCTGCATCTTTTTCCAATTCGCTTAAGGCATAGTGCAGCGTTGTACGTGTATCGTCCACTTCGTCCACAATCAAAACGTTTTTACCAACCAAGTCCAGCTTGCACTGTTCGTAATCGATCCACTGAGTTCTTTGCACGTTCACGCCAGGTTTTTCCTCGGTGGACCCAACAGATTGCAAATCCTCGTACAGCGATAAAATAATGGCAAAAATACGCACTGTGGGAACATTAGGCTCCTTTAAAAACGTACGCAAAATTCTGGCTGGGATAAAACCACCACCGCCAATTGCAATGATCAAATCAGGCTTGAATTGCTTGATTTTTGTCGATGCTTCTTGGCATAACTGATGGACGTTATTATAACTGATATACTGCTTATCCATTATTGATCGGTGAGCTCCGGGAACAAACTATTTGGGTCAAACTTAACTACTCGTTAGGAGACAGAAATTTGATGGAGATTCTGTCCATCTCGAGCCCATTCCTATCCCTCTTTCTTCCAAAACCCATGTTATCATTTTTTGATGGATTTAAATAGTCTTGGGTTTTTAAGATTAATCGATTACGAAAAGTTAATCTAAACGGGGCACCCGGCCGGAGGTACCGGTGGAGAGTCAGTTTTCAATGATTAGATGCTTTATATACTAATTATGATAATAATACTAATATAATACTGTAATGCTTTGGAAAATACAACGATGCAGTAGGGAAAGATACCGGGATATCTATAAAGTCATTCGACTTCGACGTCACTGTATCCTTCGTCGAGTTCCGGCTTGAGGCTTGTATCGTTAATGAAATCTTGTTCTTCGGACTGGACCGGTAGTGGCGATACAGAGCCTGCGTCTTCTTCTTCAACGTCACTGTCGTAATCCATTTCTCCATCTTCTATCAGACCCGCATCGTCAAGTTCTTCGTTGTATTCCACCTCATTTTCGTCATCTGATTCCTGGGCCTTGCCCTCACGGCTTTCGTACTCCTCACTAGAAATAGCGTTGCGAGCACGGTAAGCGTCAAGCTGGTTCAGGGAAAACTCCAGACGGGACTCTAAAGCTTGCAAGCGAGGCAGTAGTTCCGCTCGCTTCCGTAGTGTTGAGTGCAAAGAGGCCAGACTTGAAGTCAAATTTGGCATCCGGGCCAAATATCCACCATGAATGATCAAACACCATTTAACCCACACGTTCAACGGACCTTGTCGATTGCTTTGTCTGGCGATACGCTCAGCAAGCCGTTCCAGCAAAAGCACCGCCAACGACGGTTGCAAGCGACCAATGGTTCCTTTGATGATTTTCTCGTCACGGTTATTCAGCACCGTCTCTAAGAGAGAGTGATCATGAGATTTAAGAGCTTGAGAAAGAACTACTGTGAGTGTACCTGTGGTGGCACGTTTTTTCGATTTTTTAGAATCAAAACGGTCTGGTCCTATGGACGACTGTGCCAATTTCTCGGCAAGAGACTCTTCAAAATCATCTCCACTTCTTTCTAGCTCAGAAATAGCTTCTTTGACGTGCTTAAAATTGTCACCGGAGGTGACAGTTGCATTGCCCTCGACATACGATTTGGGTGCAGCTTGATCATGGCCATGTAGAGATTTATGCACATTTTTAGATCCAGCAGAAGGACGTTCTTTTGTTATTAAGCTTGAAGTGGGCAATTCACGCCATTGCTTTTGATCACTGTAAGGAACGGTGGCATTTTCGAGCCACGCAAAATTGATAATGTCTGCGCTTATAGAAACGTTCACCACTGCCACAACTTCTTCATTGGTGGGTCTCTGTATTTTCAAGCGATGTGCCGATTGCTTCGAAACCACCCTGCGTCTTTTATTGCTGGTGGTAACGAGTGGATCGGGGAAAATTTCCACAGAACCATCTTCTAATGCCACTGCTACGACCAAATCTTTGAAATGGGCCACCTGGGTTACGTCTGCCTGTGATACCAAAACGGAGCTGGTACCACCGTTTGCAAGATCGTAAAGGTTCAGAAATCTGTCATTTGATGCACTGGTTAAAAACGTACTGGGGTTGACCATTTTGATATTTGTGACAGCTGTTATATGGCCTGGATATGTTCTTTCCACGGTGTGAGTGTGGACTTGCACTAGAGAAACGGAATGAGATGCCACAAGAATATGATCAGCGTCCACAATGCATAATTTTTGTAGATTATCGCAGCCGTCGACTTTAAATTTCTTCTCCATTGTAAAATCGGTCAATCTGAACTTATATATCGTGTCGCCACGATCACAGCACCACGCGATGTCGCCTTGAATTTTGAAATCTTGAATTGCATCGATGCTGCCAGTTGACAATTTGTAGATAATTTGGTTCGCGGCAGGCGCATATATCCAGATTTCGCCCGAATTTAGACCAATGGCGACCATTTGAGAGTCGCCGGAAGTTAGCGTGACCCACTCCAAACACGTTGCTCGCAAATTCGATTCTTCCAAATATAGAAAATTCTCATTCACCAGACCATCACTTTTGGCAGTTCTTATAGGTTCTACCGAGACTCGTTGTTTGTCCAAAGCTACCGTGACGTAGGCCAGAAACTGACCGCTCGGATCATATCGAGACAGTACAACTGGAGAGCTAGCCATGATCGGAGGTCTTTCCTTGTGAAGAACAGGTTGTACAGATTGAAATCTAGCTCATCGCATGATTCTAGAGATATATAGACGCCTTTTAAAATTTTATACCCACGACTGAAAAAAGTTCGTGTGACGCGATACCAATGTTCAAAAAGTAAACTAAACAAGCGAAGTGGCAAAAACCGGGGAGATTGACTGGTAGAAAGGGGTGCAGGGGCTGGGTAAAAACTAGTTTCAAGATACTCACTGAAATCAAAACGATCTTGTTTTTGATTTGTCGGTGTACTTTGCTGCTCACGTGATATCTTGACGTTTTTAATTTTCCATGAAATTGCGCCACGAAATAAAAAAGTGATCAGTCACGTGCTTACAACTTTGAAACGACGCTAAATAATAAAATGATCAGATTTAGCTAGTCACATGACTATGTCATGAAAATGCAAAGTGATATTGCTAGTTTACCTCAATACTTCGTTTTAAGATTTCATATAAGTCCCCAGTGCGAGGTTATAATTGGAAGGATTAAAATACGTTTTGCGATTCATACAAGCATGGTTGCAGTTCTCATTTATTCTTCTTCTTGTTTTCTTCCCATGTGACAGTCGCGTTTTCACTATCATTCTTTTTTTCTCTATATATATTGTCAATTTTACTATGGGAAAAATCCATATATAAACCTAGCCAGCATGGAGGCATCGCCATGAACTTTGTTTAAATGGAGCCCTGAATAATTTTAAGGACTGATTCCCCATAAAATGGGAATTAACACCAAATTCAGATCCCAATTTGTACGAGTATCAGCAAGCTTGTATTAACCAAGATCCCCCAAGCGGTTTTCCCTCATCCATATTGTACTTTCACTTTGTCATATTTATCGTGGAATCATGGGCGAGCAGGAAGACATATCGTTGCCCAAGGCAACCGTGCAAAAGATAATATCAGAAGCATTGGAAAGTGACCTTACGTTTAGTAAAGAGGCCAGAGAAATAATCATCGAGTCCGGAATCGAGTTCATCATGATCCTGTCATCGATGGCTTCCGAGATGGCCGATAAAGAAGCTAAAAAGACAATTGCACCAGACCACGTGATCAAGGCCCTAGAAGAGCTGGAGTACCATGAATTCATACCATATCTAGAGCAGATATTGGTGGAGCACCGAGAAACACAACGCATCAAAGAACGTAGGGATGCCAAGTTCAAAAAATCAGGTCTCTCCGAAGAGGAGCTACTTCGACAACAAGAAGAGCTTTTCCGGCAATCTCGCACACGTTTCCAGCAAACTTCTACCACAGGCGGGCCGGACGGGGAACTGGAGCCAGAAAACGAATTGGGCGAAGACGCAGCAAGTGAGGTGTCTCCTCCAGGGTCTGTAAAGGCCGAAGAATAGGTTTGCGTTTAATCAAAAACTGAAAAACTCAAAAACTTAAAAGTCAAAATCAAGACTATCGCCGCGCCTCAAATGTATTACTAGTTGTCTCAATGATATTGGTCTTTCACTTCAAGGCACCAAAAAAATGGGGGCTACGGCACTTGGGGGTTTTTTCATCTTTTTTTTTTCCCTTCCAAGATTTGCACACTAGTGCTCTGTAAGATTATTGGTACTGTAAATTGTTGTGTCTTTTTTGCATGCTGTTGTTTAAATATACCACTTTTTCTGTTGATCAACTCAAGAGCTCAATTTTGCGCTACAAACTCTAGAATTGTCTTTAAAGTGTCCGTTTTATCTTCCGAAAGTGATCCCATGACTTGCACATACAACTCGGTATTGGAAGTCTGTAACTGCGAAAAAAGGGTATGCACTTGCTGGAAACAGTTTATATCATCCAAGCACGACTCTTTAAAGTCGTCTTCTACCTCATCGAAAAATTCGGTGCCGTCGTCCTGAAACGTGTCATCACCAACCTCGCCCTTCGATATCGCATCTCTTTTTCTGATGGCCACGGGAAGCGCAACAGTAAGGTCTATCAGCTTGTTAGACAGCTGCGGAATGAACCCTTTCAGGCAACTGGGTAGTTCCGGAAGTCCCAATAGCGAGATGATAGCAACCAGTTGTAGCTTGATTGTAAGAACACTGCTGAACTTGCAAGAGAACCATTTGCGAAGCATTTCAAGTGTCACTCCTTTGTCCTCGCATATTTGCAAGGTCTCCAGCGGTCTGACAAATAGGCCTGCCAAAAAGACCTTCACATACGTGAAATCCTCTACCTCCAAGTCATCATTTTCTTCGTTTGCCAGCTTTAGTGCCTTATCGATCAAAGGAATGTCTTTCATGGATAAAATGTAGAACAGCAATATGTCTAGTGCACTTTCAACATCGAAATCAACACCACTGTCCATCGCAAGCGAAAGAACCTCTAGAAAAGGAGGCACATAGGTCTGATCGACCGGGAAGCCGTAAGTGACTACTGTCTCGAAGAAAACTTGGAAACTTTCGAAATACTCGAGGGCGTAGGTCTGGCATGAATCTATCACATCATGTAGCAACTCCCAAACCTCTGGTGAAAATGTGTTGAACATGGCTTTAGACGATAACGCTAAGGAATCCATAAGATCAACGGCCTCGCTCAAAAACGTGATTTGAGCATTCACGATGATGAATTTCACCACCGGCATAAACTTGTCTATCAGCGAGACCTTGTTCATGGACATGACCATTGTTGTCATAGTTTGAAGTAGCGCACTGGCCTGTATTTCTTGATCCTGGTCAGCGGTCGAATAGGAACCACTTGAGTTCTCCACAATAGACTGCCCCAAAGTAACAAATTGCTCCGCCAGACTGGCCGCCAAATCTTTAGCAAATGGCGATAGTTCATCGGCAAATCTCTCAACGAACGACTCCATGACTTCTGATAGAAGATCAATCTCGAATTCTTTCGATAACTTCAACAATTTTTCCATTATCCCCGGAACTTGGGATGAAATGTGTGGATGAATTGTAGGGTTTGAGACGATTAGGGTTTTCAAAGCATCGGCTGCCTCCACCTGTATAGGGAGTTGATCTGAGTTCATAAAATTGATGTAAACGGCCTCATATACCTGAGAGAGAACGTTCATGTCATGAAATTGTTGTTGGTGGATGGCTATTGTCTCCAAGGACCTCGCTATCAGGAAAGGATATTTGTTTTGCTTTAGCAAGGGGGTAATGAAATGTTCGAAAATGCCCTCTAGCTCATTTTTGACTGGAGAGTTCTTTTCGGCAAGAAAGCTGCACAGCGAGCTCAGCAGCCTCAAAGCGCCTTCTTCCTGGTATGCACTTTCCAAGTCGCCTCTCGATGCAAATTCATTGAACACTTTGTTGATCAGAGGTAAAATTTTGGTGACTTCCTCAAACCTTCTGTGACCGACAACAAAAATAAAATCAGTGGAGGCCACATCTGCGGTTGTGCCCTCTTTGTTGACGTCGAAATAGCGACGAGTATATTCCTCAGGGTCCTCTTCAAAAAGGGCAACGCTATCCTCGTTAGCTGACAGACAAGGAAATATCACATAGGTGATGATGGACTCCAAATGGGGCTCGATCATGGACCATAGCGAATCAGTTGTCATACACTTCTCAAGAAACTCGATCAGATAGTATAGCGACGCATCACTTAGCCATAAAGATCCAGATCCCCAAAGTTCTATGATTTTGAAATATTCCGTTAAGATTGTTGGCACAACTTGATCAAAAACGTACTTGACGTACTCTTGGGTGATAGTTTTCGTGGACCTGCTGTACTTTATCAAGAATCTTGACAGGTTGCCAAAAGCCCATTTATTACACTTGACTCTTTTGTCTAGAGACCTGTCGGCCGGTTCTAAGTCCAAAACTTCTTTTGGTAGGGGCTTCGAGCACAAGAATAGATGCAGTTCAACCCACGATTGCAATTTTTCGGGGTTGCCGAAGTAGCGCGGGAAATTGTTGAGACAAGCATACTTGAAACACTTGAGCACCAGATAAAGTAGTTCGTTCGACTTGTAATCAGTTTCATTGACAAGCTGGGCAGAGATAGCCTCGATGGATGGGAACACGGCTTCCACAACGCTATCGATGTACTGTCTATTCTCTGGCATGTCCCAGCGGTGCTTGATACACACTTCGAACAGGAGAAGGAGACCTGGATATACGAGTTCCGGTTTGTTGCTAGATAAAAGCTCCTGGATGGCGCCACTCAGGTCCCATTGGTCGCTGTGGTCCAAAATTCCACGCACAGATTCCGTTAAATACGGTCTGATCTGCATATTTTCGGCGTGCATAATCACGCTTTGAACCAAAGCTTCTTTCACTGCATTTTGCTCCTGTGGTACAATTGCGTCTTCACGTTTACTACTCCAACACCGCTGGATCTTGTTTTTCATGTAGATAGCGCACGAAATTCGCACATTTAGGGGCACTGAAGCATCTGTTGCCGCACTTAGCAGGAAAGACGTGAAACCTGGCTCTTTTTGCATTTGATAAAGCTCTTGTTCGGCCTCTTTTATAACTCGAGCATCTGCAGCCATTGTGCGGCTAAAAGCACCCAAAACAGCACTTTGATCCAGCATTTTGATCAGACTTCAAAGTGTTCTTTAGCCCTGAGATAATAAATCGCTACACAGGTCAATTTTCTGGCTATTTTGATCTGGTTTTGGACTCTTTTTTCTAGTTGATGAGCTCGTTGTCCGAGTTCGAAAGTTCATCAAAAGCTCTAATTTTTTTAAAGGCGGGCGGGCGCGAGCGCGCGGTTCAAAAAATTTTCGATAATTATTCAAAATATTTCATTTTCTTACAGCACGTGACTCTGGACAAAATGCTTACGTAACTTTGAGAACGTGACCTGTGAGATTTCTTACGTAATACCGATCATGTGATATTAATTTGTATTACGTAATCTATTAAGTCATGTGAAATGAAGTGAAATTAATTAGACCACTTTGAATATCTCAGTTCAATCTATGCCTTGATCTAGCCTATTCAAATAGATGCCAAGTCTATAAACAGTGGAAATCTAGAAACTTAGTAGATTTTCACTCTTAAAACTTGTAAATTCGGTATGCCACGGGCTAATTGAACCCATATAGCATATCTCGGCATTAAATTTGGACTGTTTTTTCGGTTTTTTTTTGGTATTTTTTCTTTAGCAGGTTTAACTATAGACATGGATCTTAGACTGATTCACATCCTGGGGTATTTGGTAGGCCTGTTCTTCGCACTAGAACCATCATACATTCACCCAGATGAACACTTCCAAAGTTTGGAGATACTGGCGCACCACTTCTACGAGTCGAAGATCACGATACCGTGGGAATTCCATCCTAGTAACGCGGCTCGCAGTTTTGGGCCGCTTTATCTCGCATACGGCCCGATTTTCTACATATTTGGGAAAATAGGATCTCAATTGTCTCCCATTACGCTGCTTTACCTCGTGCGTTTGCAAAATTACATTGTCTTTACGTGCATCTACAAATTGGCACTTCAATTCCTGCTGCGATCGAAGCTTGACCGTGCTAAAGCCACTTTCTACATTTCGACTTCTTACGTGACATGGACGTATCAAAGCCACTCGTTTTCTAACTCGCTCGAAACATGCGTTTTGCTGGTAACACTATCGTTATTCCAGGTTCTGGTCCTCGACGCCAGGGTGCCACGTTACAACCACTACCGCACATCTTCCATCCTTGGCATGGTTATAGCTTTCGGTGTATTCAACCGCATAACATTTATTGGCTTCATCGCTCTGCCAGTAATTTTCACTTTGCAGAAGTTTTATCTGGCCCACTTCAAGTCGTTGTGCATTTGCGTAACCACCTTCACTATATCCTGCTGTGCATTCATTTATTTCGACACTCTCATGTTCCAATCGCCGCAATGGTGCATTGCCCCGCTCAACAACTTGAAGTACAACCTAAAGAGCTCCAATCTGGCTCTACATGGTGTTCACCCGCGTTACACGCATATCCTGATTAACATTCCGCAAATGGTGGGCCCTCTTTTGATTTATTTCATTTCCAAGAAACAGAAAATGAATCTAGCGATGCTCTCGTGTGTTTCTGGGCTTGTTTTCCTGTCAGCATTTCAGCATCAAGAATTACGGTTTCTAGTCCCGCTAATGCCCTTGTTTTGCGCCTCCATCAATTTGTCCAACTACAACTCGGCAAGGCGAACTAAGTATATTACCCAAATTTGGCTGATGTTCAATGTTACTCTGGGCATAATTATGGGTTCTTTGCACCAAAGAGGGGTCATAACAGCCATAGAAGAAACTACTAAAAACAATGCTAACGTTGGAGTTCATTTATGGTGGAAAACCTATTCTCCACCAACATGGCTGTACTCAAATAGAGAACTTGTTGTGTCTACTCTCAACGTCTACGATGGAGAAGAGAGACTCGACAATTTGGATTTCGGGATTCTCACCAATCACGTTGTAGACTTGAAAGGTTGTGACTACGAACTCTTTGGAGACGCCGTTGCTGGATTTCTCCAGCACAACGCCAGCATCCGAGTCTTCATCCCCAAATCAACCGATAAAATTTTCAAGAAAATCGACATCGACAATAACACCACTGAAGTTCACAAGACCTGGGAAACTTATCTCAGTTTGGATCTAGATCATCTGGAATTCACAGACGTTTCTACCGTGACACCCGGTTTAACGGTTTACGATATAAGTTTGAAATAAAGTCAGAATTATATGCTCTATTTGTAATGCGTGGAGATGCCTTTGATGTACAAGACGTCAGATTTTTATCTTTTACGTCTTCAATTTTGGTCCGTCTACTTGTAAAATTCGAATTTATCAACATCGCTGCTCGATTTCACTTGAGCTGCGTAAGCTTCCTCCAAATCGCTCTGTAAAATGACGTATCTGTTCTTTCTAACGGCGCGTAGACCAGCTTCTTGCATGATAGCAGCAATAAGTGCGCCTGAAAGAGGATCATTCCTTATGATTAGAGAATCCAAATCAACCTCAGGTGCCAATGCCATCTTAGCAGCCACAGTACCGAAAATTAGACGGCGCTCACGTCTGTCTCTTAAAGATGGAAATTCTATTTTTCTGTCCAATCTACCCGGTCTTAACAGAGCAGGATCCAGGGTATCAGCTCTGTTAGTTGCCATGATAACTTTAACGTTGACACTTTGGTCGAAACCGTCCATTTGTGTGAGCAGTTCGATCAGAATACGTTGCACTTCACGATCTGAACCTGTTTGAGCGTCGAAACGTTTTGTGGCAATGGAATCTACTTCGTCGATGAAAATGATAGAAGGCGCATTCTCTCTCGCCAACCTAAAAACGTCACGGACCATTCTTGGACCCTCGCCGAGATATTTGTGAACAAACTCCGAACCGTTTACTCTGATGAAAGCCGCGTGTGTACTGTTTGCTACCGCCTTGACAAGCATGGTCTTACCTGTGCCTGGAGGACCATACAAAAGAACACCTCTGGGTGGATCAATACCAATTTGCTGATATAGATCGGCTTGTACCAATGGCAGTTCCACCGCTTCCCTAATCTCTTGTTTTTGCATGTCAAGCCCACCCACATCAGCATAGGAAACGTCTGGTTTTTCGTTTGCTCCCATGATGGATATGCTGGAGTCTGAATCTGGAGGAAGAACGTCCACCAAGGCGTTGGAATGGCGATGTAGAGCGACTGACGTCGATGGTTTGAGAAGCTCACGATCGAGTGTTGACAAAATCCTCACAACATAACTCATTCCTGTTGTGCTCGACACAATCCCTGTGTTTTCATCTATAGGTTCCAAAAACTGTCCAATCACAAGCGGAACCGATTGGATACGCTTCACTTCTTCTTGGGCTCTCAAGAGCTCCCTTTTCAAGTGGCGTTGCTCATCTTTTATATAGTCCTCTTGCAAATTCAATAGTTCCAGCTCTTTGTCAAGACGTTTCAGCTTCAAGTATGGATCTGCGCCGCCACTGCTTAAGTTGCTGTTATTATTGTTGAGTTGGGCTATAAGCGAGCCGTAAGATCCGTTTGTCACTCCTTCACTTCCAGCTCTGTCGTTTGTTGTTGTCACAGGGGCATTCAGCACTCCGATATCCTCCATTTTTTGGGGTCAAAGGCGGTACTTGTTCAAATGGTAAATGCAATTGTTCAGTGCTGTCTTCACGAAGAATCAGACTCGCTTTGACGATGGATTCCTTAGAACTTCAAAGGTTTAAAGTTGGTTTTGCCACCGTATTTGATGGCTTTAATTTCAATTCAGAAATACAAGAGTATCATTCTACACGTGTGTGTTCTGGTTGGCGTCACAGTAGCATGGAAACCGTAAAGCCGGCAAAGCTGAACAATAAGCTTAATGTATAAATCTCAGCATTCGTCAGCGTGATGGTAGAGTTTAAGTTGTTGCGTGGGAGCGCATAAATCTTCTTGGCGAAACTTTTGGACCACGATGACAGGGTTTGTAGGTATAGTGCGATAGTAGAGGAGGCCTTTGACCATAGACCTGCGGTTGCCAGAGGAACTGTGAGAAGAGGTTCATCTTTCGTTGGTGCAAGTGGCGCAGATACAGTCTCTGGTATACCTGTGTCGTTTTGCTGGGATGTTCTTTCAAAGCCGGTGGAAATATGGTTGGACATTTCTGATAACTGCGTACTTTGGATTGCGGCCTGCTTTTCAAGAGCCAGTCTGACTTTGTCTTCAAAGCTGCCCACAAGTCTGCGTCGTTTCCAAGGCTCGAGGAGAAGCTGGAAAACTAGAAAGAGCAGAATGTTCATTCCCATCAAGATGAACGTCCCCCAAGTGGAAGTTCGACGGATTTTATCGGACCAGATCTGCTCTTCATGGTACCGAGTCAGGATTGCCCTGTACAGATTTTCCGATATTTCTTCTTCTAGGTTCTCCACATGCTCCAAATGGATCTTTGCGTCTGTTTCGCGCTTGAGATTGACACTGTCGTCTTTGTACAAGAGCGTGAACCGCTCTAGATCCCGAGGCGTCCAAGAATTTTTCCGTTGCAGAAGCTCATTCACTTCGCCTTGAGATTGTGCTCGAACATCGATGGCAGAATTATAGGCGACCTTCGCGTTTTTCACCTCATCCTTCGTGTCCCCTAACTGTTTTTCCATGACATCAATGCTTTTACGCAATTTTTGGATGCTTGAGTAGCCCGTAACGTCATTCAAAGCTCTCGTTGCTGTGAATATGGTTTCTTGGAGAGAATCAAAATAGAATTCCAGTCGTTTCGCCCATTGGGTCCTAGAGCGTTCGCGCTCAGAAGGAAGTCCCTCTATTCTGCCCTTGGTCTCCATATCTGTATCGAATCCAAGTCGCTTGTCCTTCTCTGCCTGTTCTGCGGCTGCCAGTTTTCTGTTTGCTTCTTGAATGGCTAATCTCGCCTTATCGACGTGCTTTTTGAAGCTCTTAGAGTAGTTTTTGATCCCTTCACTTGATTCATTCCACTTCGCCTGGATGGGTGAAATGTAAGGTTCCAATGACTTCTTCAGTGAGTTGGCATCCATTGTTCTTGTTTTGATCTTCTCATTTTGACCATTTGATGTACTGTACGGACAATACCTTACGATCACAACCGGCCGAAATGCACATCGCAATGCGAAGCTTCGATGCAACATCATTGGCTCAAGTAAGGCCTTCTTTTCAGTCTTTATCGACAGAATATAAGAGATGTTATAACCAATGTTTTAACCAAAAATCTCTAAGTTCAAGTTAGTTCTGACCAAAAAAAGATAGACTCCGCCGTATTCGAGGAAGGTTCACAAACCACAGCAAATCCATGTCTGGTTTTTCCCTCAACTTGAAAAGCCAAAAGCCTGGTAAGAAGAGTGGGAAATCGGACGGCAAAAAGAAGAGAACCAATGTATTCAACGACAGTGAAGCCGGGGCGGCGAAGAAAACCAAGATACGGCTAGCCCATGTCGACGAGTATAAACATCCGGACCAGGAAAAGCTTGTGATAAAGCCTATTGGGGTTTCGCGGCCTTTCGAAAAAACATTGGTCGATCCTCCAGTTGGGAACAATGACTTGAAGTTTGGATTAAATACAGGAGAGGTCTCTGAGACCGATACACCCAAGAGTCGAGTATTTGACAAAGTGTCGGCGAAGTCTGAAAAGCAGCACGAAACAACAGACCAAAAAGACTACGAAGATGTTCCGATCGAGGCTTTTGGCGATGCTTTACTCCGAGGAATGGGTTGGGATGGGAAAGATGACACCGACGAGACCCCTAGTGCAACTGGACCGTCAAATCCAGCAAACTCGGCTCCGAAGTTTCGACCCGCATTGCTAGGACTAGGAGCCAAGCCAGGTCGAAGATCAAATACACACGAAAGGATCGGCTCCTCAGCGTTTCTGCCAGTTATTAAGGTAAGCAAAGAAACTGGCAAAAAACTATCAAACGGTTGATGTGTTCAAAACCTGAAAACCAAATTACAAATACCTATATTCGTTAAGCGTCGTTACATTCATTATATCAGGAAGGTTCCCTTTGTGAAGCTGAGTGCTTCAAACCATAGCGCCAAGACCTAGAATCATTAATTGGGAAGCTACTGTGGTACCCCACACTTTCACCCAATCGCTTTTTTTCTTGTGTTCCCACTCTTCAACCATTTTCATCAAATCAACATGTATCTCCATGCAGAGAGTATCATAGATGCCAGTTTCCCTGAAAAGTGCCATATCCCTTAGGTCATCAATGTTCTTTACAATCCGGGATTTGACAATAATCTCATTGTTGTTGTGGTTAGGTTGGTCGTGGTACTTTATGATCTCTTGACTAGGTCTTTCACTGTCCTCAAAAGATGGCCATTTTATATTTGATGGTATAACCGTCGTGTCCGGATATGACCTACTTTTTTTTATTGAGACGTTGGGCATGCTGTTCCATGCTGAATTTGAATTCTGTATGTTCATGAAAGAGTGGAAAAGTCCTCTTTGAGTGTTGACGAAAGCGATAAGTGGCCTCAGTTCTTCTAAAGTGGCAATGAGGTCTCCATTAGCTAATTTAGGCTCCTCAGAAGGGCTGCGTGCTGTCAAATCCTTGAATTTGAACTTGAGATCCATGACAACGTACTTATTTTCATAATCAGCACTGCTGTCTTTAAAATCTGAAATGTCGGGCAACATCAAATCCGCGATGATCTCCACTTGTCCGTCCTCCACCCAATTGAAAGCTTTGCTTTTGTCAAGACCCACATCCTTTACAGATATTTCGTCCAACCTTAGTCTCGTTATGCGCTTCCAAGGCGCCATATCGTGCTCAAAGTCTTGAAGGTATGCCAACTTGTGCTGTCGCTTATGTATAGTGAAAAGCGAATGGTTGACAGCACCTGTCATCACGTTGGCGTTGAAAACATCTACCAAAGCCCATTTGAATCTGAACTGGGGCAAGTCCATGTTATAAATGGAGAGGCGGTAGTTATGATTCAAGCTTTCGTCTTGAACGTTAATGCGGGAATCTCGAATCTTGAGTCGCCCTATCCTATACCTTGGATTGGAAAACCAAGTTATGAGTTTTTCATGGTTTTTACTATCGTCCACTGAGGCTTCACCCTTCATTCCGTAAACAGACAGATCGTTTATGAGACCGTGACCGCGCAACCATTTGGTGAACGATAGCGTTATATCGATTTGATTGAATGTGAGGTCGAAACTCAATTTTGCTTTGGCTTTTGAACCCTCCCGGTCTTCGTTTGTCGTTTTCAGTTGAACGTGTTTGAAGCTGATGCACCCACGTTTCCATTCAGGTACCAACGCATCTTGAAATCGTACGTCCACGCCATCTATGTATCCATTGAGCAAACGTCCAACCATTTGACCCACCATCTCTTTCGCAAAGACAGTATTGAATGTGAACAGAACAAGGGACACAAACGTCGTGGTGCCTAAGACGACCCACAAAATCTGCGATATGACTAGCCATGAAAAGAGTGTACTTATCTCGTCGGTACTGAAGGGTCGGTTTCCACGGATCAAGACCCACTTCGTTTTGATCTTAGATCGTTCATAAAAATTAGTGGCTTCTGCAAGCATTTTCTGCTTGCTGAGACGTTGCTGGTTTTTCTGCAAAAGAATGTTCTGCGTATGTAAGAAATCTGTATTTTTTGCAAGCTCTTCGAACTGCTTTTGTGGACTTCGCAGGACACTCTTCTGACTGAAATTAACCCGCGATGCGGCTACTACTCTGCTCGCAATACCTGGGGTATAGTGCGAAGAGTGAAGCTGCGAACTTCGAACCAAACTACATGGCTTGAAGCAACGCAGTAGTCCATGTCTGAACATAAGAGTCTACTGTTTGAGCCGCGTAGGAGGTTTGCGTTTCGTGATATTCCGAATGTGTCGTTCACAAAGTTCGCAGGGATGAGAAGAATAGTTTTTCAGGTATCCTCTCTTCACTCATCTGAAAAATAAATATCTAATTGGGCTTTGAGTTGATCTTTGAGTCAGAGAGTAGAAGAACGGGTAGAAGACAGAAGAAGATCGGTAGACGGGTGTGCGGGTCTCCAACTGGCCTTTGCCATAGCGAAACCAATACACTCTATTTAGAGGCTAGAGGTGTGATTGGACCTATGACGTTTCAATTCCAAATTGTGCTACATTTGATCCTTTTCGTGTGTCTGGCATCAATTTTATTACAAAGTGAACATCGATACGTAATGAGATGACAGTAACAGAATTTGACAAATATAAACAAGAAACTTGGACAATTACAAGTTGCTGGTGATCTAACGATTATGAATCTATTAGTGCTGAGGGGCATGGTATCAGAACTTCAGTAGTTTGATTATTCGCCATTAGCTACGCAATTCAAGCGAAAATCTTTCACTTCCATTGATGATGAAATGATATCCAGAACGGTGCAAAAGGACATATTCTGCCCAACTAAATCGACAGATACCCTTATCAGCCGCATATACTAGACCATCAACTCATTAACTATGGACAACATCGTCAAAGGTATAGAACGGCTGTCGTAAAAAGACACTCGAGGGATTCACTTCGAGTCCCACAACGAAAGTATAAATACCTCGCAGCTCCCCTGAATGGACAGCATTGCAAGTAAGTTTTCATAGACCCTATCTTGTATGGAATGCGTCCACTAAGATGTCCGTTTCTCTATGCCCTTGCCAGCTATCCAGCTCTTTAGTCAATAATCTTCTCCATCCTCTATCCAACATCTTCAGGATATCACGTGCTCTAGAAAAATTTTAAGAAGTAGGTGATGAGATGAGCTTCATGCGATGAGCTTCATAACCAGCAAGTAGCGCGATCAAGAAACGAGCTGAAAACATACCAATGGTGGCACCTACCGCTGTGAAAAAAAGTACACCCGGGCCAAATGCCTCTGAACCTAGCGCTACTTCAAGCTCTCGGATTTTCGGTGGCGATGTGTCTCACAAAGTGGCCGATGACGATGATGACGATGAAGTCCTGGTAGACGACCAAAACATGGACGATGAGGATGCGCCGCAAGAAGGTAAAGGTAATGAGACCGCCAAGCTTTTGCAAGAAGTAGTTCTTGATGAACGCGGAAAGCCTCGTTTCCCTTCCGCTGCTCAAGCGGGAGAAAACAAAGTGAAGCTTGAGTCTCGGAAAGTTTCAGTCCCCCCACATCGCATGACACCACTAAGAAACAACTGGACTAAGATATATCCGCCTCTGGTGGACCATTTGAAGCTACAAGTCCGTATGAACCTAAAGACCAGAACGGTTGAGCTGAGAACGCACCCCAAACACACTACCGATCCAGGGGCGCTGCAAAAGGGTGCAGATTTCATCAAGGCATTCACGCTTGGATTCGATCTTGACGACTCGATCGCGCTCCTGAGGCTGGACGATCTTTATATCGAGACTTTTGAAATCAAAGATGTAAAGACCCTCAACGGTGACCATTTGTCTCGTGCCATCGGCAGAATCGCCGGAAAAGACGGTAAGACTAAATTTGCCATCGAGAACGCAACCCGTACGCGTATCGTGCTTGCGGATTCGAAGATTCACATCTTGGGTGGCTTCACTCACATCCGCATGGCTCGTGAATCAGTCGTCAGCTTAATTCTTGGTTCGCCTCCAGGCAAGGTCTATGGAAACCTACGTACAGTTGCCTCGAGACTGAAAGAACGATACTAGAAGCCCCCAGGCTGGCATAAATCAAACAACCCCATGTATACTAGTCAAATGGATATAATCTTAAATCTGGAGGATGATGAGATTGATCTCTTCAAACGAGTTCTCACATTCGGATTGTTGACAACATAACAAATCTGACGTTGAACGCACAAGTCGCGTCCCACAGTCGCTGAATCTCTCTTTGAAGGGCTAGGATACTCCTCATCTGTATGATTGAGGTCAACAGTAATGACTTCGTCGACGCCCAAGAAATCTGTGCGATTAGCGACTCTGTTGAATGGATTTCGAAGCCAGAATCAAGTGCACAAGGAAGAAAGACAACCTGAGGTGGCAGCTGAAGATTTCTTGGATAGCATAGAAAACTCTACAGTGATAGACTCCGAGGGTCTTTGGGTAACAGAGGACTCTTCACCTTTAAAAACCTCTAATGATGGTAAAATATCTGCTTTCAACGATGATGAAAGAACCAGTGACTGTGAGATAGTTGAGGAGCTGAGACCTTCAAAAGTATCACTGAAGGATCTTCTGAGTGGTAAGGATAAAACTGGAAGGCTTAAAACAGTTGATACTGCTGAAATAATCAATGATGTGCATACTACAAAAGTTAATGATCCAAACAAAAATCGGGAAGCACACGAACGTATTGTATCTGCACTTGACAGTGCCAAGAAGACAACTGTTCGAGACCTCTTTGGGGGGTCTAAAAAAAAATTGCGTGAGACGAGCGCAAATGAGCTCCCTGCGGTGAGCAAAACTCGAAGATCCCTCAAGCGGGCACATGAAGCCTCCAAAGCTGCAAGTTTAGAAACGCCGCTTCCCAAATTCCAGAGAATTTCACTTTTGGGGGACGAAATACCGCACAGACCTCTGACGCTATCGAAGAAAGCTCAGAATTTGAACCACAACGATGTGGTTGAAAGTCCCGGGATTTTTAGGTCTTTGATTCACTTAGCATCAAGTCAACAAGAAGATAGGATACAGAACATTTCCATCACTAATAAAACTCAAAATGAATCTCTTTGGACTGACGAGTTCTCACCACAAAACCTTGAAAATGTCATTTTGGAGGATGAGCTAAAATCGCAGGTAGATCGATGGCTACGAATGGCTTTTGAAAAGCTACGAAGGATGACGACAAGGAACAAATTGTCGAAGAAAAAGTTCGACATAGACGGCATGGACATGTTCATTGTTGATGATGGAAATGATGATGTTAGTGATCAAATGGAAGAATTCGTACCTCTACTGATTTTGTTTGGTGAAGCGGTGGGTAAGAATACGTTACTGAAGGCCATCATGAATGATGTGTCTGGTCAGATTTTCGAGATCAATAGCTCTGGGAACAGAAGCAAGAAAGACTTTCTTGACAGCCTGCTCGAGTTTTCGACTTCTCATTACGTTAAGAATAAGGGCTCTAAAGGCATTATTCTTTTTGATGATGTTGACATCTTATTTCGAGAGCGCGACAAGCTATTCTGGGTTACGGTAGAACGATTGCTCATGGCTTCGCGGAGGCCAGTAGTCCTAGTCTGCCGTGACCTCAGTTTTATTCCATTCAATCTCATTCAGGTCGCTGACGAAGAAAACTCGCTATTTCACGCCGAAAAGATTGACTTTAACAGAGCGAACGCCCAACTGTCTCAATTTCTGAACGCAAAGGGATTCAACTTCTCTTCAGAGTATTCAAAGGCGCTGCTGCAAGAATATGGCGGTGATATAAGAAGGTGTCTAGTGAACCTTCAATGGAAAGCTGTGGCCGACCAACAGAAGACTAATGACACGAAAATCCAAGAGCAGACGAACATCGGTCATAACAAGCACGTTGGTGAAATCATGTCTCAGGCCGATCTTTTGTCATATGCGGACATGATAAACAATAGCATTAAATGGAAATCGAACATAGTTGGGGACAAGGATCGCACTCTTAATTATCCCATCTCTTCAAAAGACTTTACTGCATTGTCTGACGAAGAGAGGCTCGCATTGGACTATATGGTCGACTACAGACAGCATTTGCATGACCACTTGAGAACCGCGCTGTTACCTTTCGAGACAAATATCAGTGAGAGTCTCTTTCAGAGTATCGATGACCCCCACACAGGAAAAGTTTTGGATTGCAATAAAATCATGGACAAAACTACACCCGAGGTTGTATCCTACTTAGGAAGCCGGGTACCTGATAAAATGTCACTTAATGGAGAACAATCAGCACCCGTTCGCATGACTAGGAACTCAAGAAAAGTACGGGAAATTTTAGATCGGTTCTCGGACGGCCCGATAGAAAGCAATTCAGATTTTGAGGGTGTATATTTAGGCTTGAAGGCAGCGATGACAAGACATCAGATCAGTCAAGAGGTCATACCATATGTCGTTGAGGTCGCAAAACATGATCAGGCCCAAAAGAACAAAAACAAAGTGATTTTTGAGACCGCTTTGCAAAGGGAGGAATCTCTATCAGGTACAGAGGTGGTAAAGGTGCTTCTGCAAAACCACGCTTTCCATCCAATCTGGTTCAATGGTGAACCCAGCCCTGTACTCGAGGCATGGAAAAGTCCTCTAAACGCATTCAATAAAAATATGTGACCAAGAAACTCATATATATTTACATAATTGCCGGCCTTGAGCTAAGCCTGCCGCCCTTAAAATTCGTTAATGCTCGATGCTTCATATCAATAGCCTGTAGTGCTCGCCACGCTTCCTCGACATGTTTTGGTTTCAAAGGATTGACAACATTGTCCGGGCCATCAAATAAACGCTTTTTTCGTTCTCTTGTGATTTCCAAAACCACATCAAGTTGTGCCTTTTGGGACTTGTCGCGCTTTCTTTGCAGAAGTTCGTCCCGTTTTTTAAACTTGAGGGCAGTTTCTGTCAAAGAGCACACAATTTCGAAAGTCAGAAACCCGAGGATATCAATAACATCGTCGTGAGGCTTGCTGTCGGTAAGTTGAGTGATACCAGACCAATCTTTGAACCGCTTACCCTTGCGAAACGTAAAACTTGCTTGTCGACAATCGGACCAATGCACGTATTCTTCTTTTGTCATGTCTCTAGTACGGTCATCGGCCATCTTGAGTCGTTTAAGCGTCGCCACATTTGCCTCACGTTCATCCTCATCCAGGTCATCTGCATCCTCATTCATCTCCAGCGGTTGCTCGTTAAACATGAACTGCAACTCCCACGGGAGCTTGATCTGTGATTTCTTCACCCGCATCATGTTTCCGCCGTCTTTATCGCCCTTCTTGTCGTCGTCTTCCATGGCACCTTCTCCGCCGTCTGCACCACCGCCAGCGTTACCGCCAGCAGCAGCGTTGGCGTCTTGATCTTTGGCGTTCTTACGCAGATCTTTCCACGACAAATATGTTCGCAGTCTGTTGACTTTGGCTCTATCATGACGAATCAAAAAGATGACATCTTCAGGCATAATGCTTTTACTGCCTCTAGTATGTGCAGTCTTGGTCGACTGCAGTAAAATCTCTATTACTTGCCCACGAACTATGTCTTCAATGATACATGTAGTTTCCACAGGAGGATCACTGTTTTCGCCAGAGACAAACATCATCTGTTGAATTTCTATTCTGTACTTGTATTTATCCATTTTTCTAGGCTATAATCTGGATGAACGTTGTAGTAGTAAAACCTGAACAGTGACTGAAACCCTTGACTAAACACACAATCTTTATTCGCAATTTGTGCTGTTCAAGCACAAGATAAGTTTTCTGAAATGAAGATCTCTTTATAGCTTCTTTGGGTTCAGAATTCTTCACTGAAGTTGGGCATCGAAAGGTGTGTTTCTCGAGTAATATATAATGATTAGACATATAACAGCTAATATCAAGATATTTCAAGATATCGAAAATTATAAAGCTGACGACTTCAGGTGCTCGCTAGTGAAACCTCTATACCGTTTGAATACCGGTGAAATGTCTGAAGCGGTTTTAGAAAACCCGGATTCTATGGTCGTGAAGAAGCCTGCTTCTTATTCGCACGAGCTGGACTTGACTGAGCTGCTTTCACCAAACAAACATGATTCAGCGCTACTGATCTTGAACCAAAAGATAGCCATAGGAAAGTTGTTCGAAAAACTGTGGGCTAACTACCAAGTTCGCATTTGTGCGGATGGTGGTGCCAACCGGCTTTACGAGTATTTCTCGCACGATGTTGAACGCTCCAAGTTTCTGCCAGATTACATCGTTGGAGACTTGGACTCTGTGCGAGATGAAATCTTAAGTTTTTACCTGGAAAGAGGAGTCACCATCATAGGACAGACAAGTCAGTACTCTACGGATTTCACAAAGAGCTTGCGGCTTCTTTCTCTGCATTTTTATCACGCAGGCTTTCAACAAATGGTGAAAGCTAATAACTTCCAAGAAAACTACGGGATCGACAATTGCGACGGGCTCTTCCAATTGTACAAAATGAATCGCGCAAGCTGGAACACACGAAGCATCAATCTTATGGTTTTGAACGCCATTGACGGCCGTTTCGACCAAACAATACACTCGATCACTCAACTGTATACGGCTTCGAAAACGGACGCTTACTACCGTTTGTGTTACCTGACGTCTACAGATCTCATCATTTTAGTACCCACGGGTGGCACACTGATCAGGTACGACAAACAGTTCAAAACGCAATGCATCAGAAATTGTGGTCTTCTGCCCTTGGGTGGCCCCACAGTAATCAATTCCACTAGGGGACTGAAATGGGACGTATCAGACTGGCACACTAGTATAATGGAAGGGAAAGTCAGTAGCAGCAACAGGTTCGTGGGAGAAGACTGTTGTTATATCGACGTTAAGGATCCAGTTGTTTTGAACATTGAGCTCACGCTTCCAAAACTACACGAATTTATATAGGTAATGACGATAGAAATGATACACTAGATTAGAACGGCGATTATTATAGGATGCTCTATACACAAGTGTGGTTCAAGTCCAAAAATTGTTGTGATTGCACGACGAACTTCAGATTTGCTGCAGTATGTTATTTAGTACCTGTGGTTCCGCCAAGATTAATGTCATGGAGAAACTCTAACATGACGAATACTTGTATTCAAGGTACTCAAGATATGAAATGAGTTGAAAAGACGGCTCGGGAAGTCGTAAACAACCTAAGTTATACGACAACGGAAGGTATAAATACCGGACCCAAGTCCTCCAACTTGAGCCCTGATTCGCTAATATGGAAGGGCAGAATCGTCCGTAAACTAGGTTCGAGTTCTACGCTGATCAGGGGAATCATTATGCCGTATATTAACTTATAAAGAATTTTATCTCTATAGAACCAACTAGATTGGATACTACACAGTACACAACAATTGGTAGCGCCGCCCGACAATATGAATTTTTTCACTAACATAACCAAGTACATCCTAATGATGACATGCATGCCACTAGCCAAGGCGATCGTAACCGTCGGTGTCAGCAGTGATGCGGACACCATGATTCAGGTTCGTAACTTAGCCAACTGCTTGGACCGTGCAGGCATCCTGTGTTCACTGGGACTGAGTGCTGATGGTACCATCACAGTGCGGCCACTGTCAGGTAATATCACCTTGGAGCCTACTGGAGTCACCTCTGTTCAGCGCTGCCTAGCTAACGTAACTGGAATACAAGTTGAGGTGTATTCACACAGGTCAGCACAGGAGATTATGGATGACGACTGGGCTCTGTTCGATGAACTTTATCTCGTAAACGGAAATTCAAACCATGCCGCAGAGACTACATATGTATCTAATGACACGATCACTAATCTGGAGCCTAGAAATCTGGTAGTCAGTAACTGTCGTGCGTAACTATCACGAACTACTGGAATCTATAAAAGATCTCTAATTCAGTTTAATACGTCGTTCTATTTCCTATTACTTGCTTCCTTCCTTCTCGCTATCCTATCTTACTTTGCCTTTTCCTAAGGCCTATTTTTTATATGTTACTCTTGATTCCTTGTGAGGTTCATTATGAACCTCTGTTGTTGGTTTCTTGTTGAGGTTCCGCTCCTTACGTAGATCGTTAAATCCTCATCTCGACCTCTCCGTACCTAGGTTAGGTTCATCGTGTGGTTCGTTCTGTTTCGGTCGGTCCTTTCTTCATTCGTCTTTAGTCATTCCATGACAACTTTCAGCATGATCTTGGTTATGTTATTGCCGTGTGTTGTAAATGACACTAACAAGTAAGCGCGAGTGGTTTAGTGGTAAAATCCAAGTTTCCCATACTTGGGCCCCGGGTTCGATTCCCGGCTCGCGCATATTTTTTTCGAGTTTGACAGATTCGTATCAACTACGTAGAGAGAGAATCCTCTTCCGGACACGGGTTTCTCAACTCATTTCATCCCATTGCACAGCTATTATGCTTGGTTTTTGTATTCTTTGAGTACGAATATGAATTATTAAATAGAGTTAACGTAATGCAGCCTCTGCTTTACAACTTAGCAAACTCTTTCACTAGAGCATCACCCAAGCGACCTGGAGACTCGACAACAGCAACGCCGGCCTCTCTCAAGGCAGCCTTCTTGGATTCAGCATCTGTGCCAGAACCTTCAACGATAGCACCAGAGTGTCCCATTCTGACACCCTTCATTTGACCTGCGACAGTACCGGCAATGAAGGAAGCCACTGGCATTGGAGTGGAGCGCTTCAAGTTGTATTCTTTCAAGAATTCCGCAGCTTCGATTTCAGCCTTACCACCAATCTCACCCAACATGACGATACCTTCGGTGGTAGGATCGTTCATAAAGTACTTTAGAGCGTCAATGAAGTCAGTACCTGGGAAAGCATCACCACCAATACCGATGACAAGAGATTGACCTAGGCCTGTGATAGTGGTCTGCTGTACGGCTTCGTAAGTCAAAGTACCGGATTTGGAAACAATACCGATTTTACCTGGCTTGAAGATCTTCGATGGCTGAATACCAATACGGACACGGCCTTCTGGAGACATGATACCAGGACAGTTGGGTCCCACAAGACGAGTCTTGGATTGAGATTTTAGCATTTCTGCAACGTACAACATGTCGTGCTGAGGAATACCTTCAGTGATGCAAACCGCCAAGGGAATTTCAGCCTCAACGGCTTCCTTGATGGCCTGTGCGGCAATTGGAGGAGGCACAAAGATCCCGGAAGCAGTGGCGCCGGTTTCCTTGATGGCTTCTGCGACAGAAGCAAAGACTGGTTGGCCCAAATGTGTCTGACCGGCCTTTTTAGGATTCGTTCCACCGACAATGTTGGTGCCGTATTCTTGCGAGAGTTTGGCATGGAAAGAAGCTTGTCTTCCTGTGAAACCCTGAATGATGACCTTGGTATCCTTTGTCAGACGTAGGTTGTTGATGGTTTGGTCGTAAGGGGTAGCATCTCTGGAAAAGAGTCTACTCCCAAGCTTAGTGCTAGCCTTCTTGTTGATCACAGATCTAAGCATTTTGATGGGTTGAAACGGGGAAGTTTTTAGACCTTAAGCTGCAATTCTTGTGGGGCAATAGAAACACGTCGAAAACACGTCAATTGAGGTATCTAAAGACAAGGTTTTGCTGCTTGATTTGGAGTTTTCAATGGTTTTAGAGGAAAGATTGGTAGCTGTAACAAGCTCTTCTGATAGGTTAACACAATTCAAGAGCCATGGAAAAACTTTGAATAGGGTCACTCTGTACGCGTGTGACGCCGGATTCAGAAAACATCAAAAAAGGTGGTGATGAGAATGTAGCCAAAGACATTTGAGATGCTTTAACCGAGAGTAGCTGCTACTGGTGGGTTTTTAGCTGGAACACGTTATTATTTTCGGTTTTGGCATGCTTCGGGCACGAGAAAACATACGAGAAACTATTGAAAGTTTTACTGAAAGTTTCTTCACCGATTGGACATGTAGCGCACACGTTGAAAGGTGAATTTAAAAGGTAGTCTTTGATGCCTTATGTCCTGGTTTGTGAATTTGGTTCGCGTTGGGAAGTTGGTCAGGGACATCTGATGTTGGTGAGCCGATGGCACTGGTGGAAACTCTAAGAAGACAAGAAAATGATATTATGAGACATATGGTCAGCGAGTAATCTATGAGACAGTGATTATAGCTATTAAAACCGTGTCTCTCCAATTTTTATACGATCGCCTCGCTCCTCTAGAAGCCTATGTTTAAAACTGGGGATTATGTTCGTCATTTTCACCAAGGCTGTCACTATATGATGGCCATTTTGAATATTACAACGATCAATTATCTAGGTCACGTGGCTGAACTTCTATTAGAGATTTAATAGGAAGTCATCAAAGACCCGATAATCAAATTTCAATCGAATGTTTTGTAGAAAGTTTGAACTGCTCTCAAGATCTTGACCTTCTTTTCCTGAAGTACCCTTCTTCTTCCATTCCCTTCTTCATACTGTTTTCACCAGGCACGTGACCGTTAATATGCACTATATCAATCAAAGCGCAGTACAGGGTCCAAATCATAAGCTTCAAGTGATTCCTTCAACTTTGAACAAGTTCAGCCAAGCGTTGTACTTTTTTATCCATCAGATTGGGGTAGCATTTCTACCTTACACATTTTGCAAATCGCACGAAGCCCTTATTTCAATTCCTAGCGGTCTCCAGCGCATAATCATGCGCAGGGTCTCAAAAGTGTTTTCATTTTCAATTCCAGCAAATTTATCGCATAGATCTCATTCTACAGTGATTTTTCTCTAGGGTGGGTTGGTCTTGAAAATATCAAAAGGGTCCAGAAACAAGCAAATGTCTGAACTAACCTCATTTTAGCCATTTTCAAACATAAGGCTTAAGTAATGAATCCAACACGAAACCTGACCCCTTAGCTTTCGATAATCCACATCTCGGTCTCAGCTAATGTGCTTTTATGGAGTCGCTAGTTCACATTAGCGGTCTGAAATCTGACCTCGTTTCACATGATCTCAAATAACTACGTTACTTAAAAGTGGCACACGGATGGACCTGTTGCCAACGGTATGACACCAACCGACAAAGCCCTGAACCGCCCATGGTAGGTAAAAAGAGGAATGCCGTGTATTCTGAACCTTCAAAAGGACCCTCAGCAGGTAATACGCCTGGAAAGAACGGTGCAAACGAGTCGGAGTTACTCAAGTCTGGTCTACTGGGGAATGTACAAGAAAAGTTAATGTTGGCGCTGTTTACCACTCGGCCCGGTCATGATATCCTGGATCTATACTACGGACTGTCTTGCGGTCATGTCAATCTTCATCAATATAAGAAGTGGCAAAGCGCGAAGCATCGTGGCACTTCGGATGATGAGCATTACAAAAATATGGTCAAAAAATGGACCGAATCATATACGTATATTTGCAAGTTGATGGACTTTCTGCTGCAAAACGAGCTGGAGTACATGGACTATACCTCATACCGCGAACCAGTGCATAAACTGTCGCTGCGATTCTTGTTGGATGCAAACACAGAGGTGCTTATAGTGGACGACGATTACAACCTGATGTTGGATTTTCTTCTTCATTGCCGACCCAAGATCGAGCAAGCACTTAATCAAGGAAATCTGCCGTCTTTGCTTTTCAAGGCAGCACGCAAAAAGCAGCGCATCTATCAATTGAGCGGGAGATACACATGGTACACTCTAAATGCCCAAGAGTTTAATAAGGCTTCAGACATCGTTTACAAGTATTTAACGGTCCTAACCGACAAGCTCACCGCTCAACAAGATTTGATACCGCGACTGCAACCATTTTTCGACGTTATGAACTCTAATAAAATTGCCCATTTCTCTAGGGTAGACAGTGCTAGTTCAGAAATACTTGAAAACGACTCGGGAAGTGACACAGAAGATTGGCCAGTCAAGAAGGGCGGTGCCTTCCAAGATCGCGTGTATTCATTTGACTTGAATGACGACGGTACTTTGGAGACTCTCAACGTCTTCAGTCGAACCCGGAAAAGGCATCAAACTCTTTACTACGTCCTGCGACTGCACGAACAAAATTCATCTCCACTTTTGAAAGCCCAATTCTACACTTTGTGCGCCTTGCTGGATCCTGTAACTCAGCCAATACCGAACGATTCACACATCATTTCGATTGACTTGCTTTCAGACATGTTTTTGGGCCTTCTAAGCAAGGAGATCGAAACTCTCTCATTAAACTGGCGTTTCCATATTTGCTTCAATCTTTACAAGATCGTGCACGCATCACTACGACGTCTCAATTGCGATAACTTCGAAAGACTTAACTCGGTCAACAATAGCGACGATTCTGTTGACTGGAGGAGAAATCTCCATAAGTGGCTCCCGCAAGGCTTGAATACACAGGATCTTGAGCTGGTTTACATGGTGGACCTCTTGGCGGTGTATCTTCTCTACAAACTATATCGTGACTTGCCAGTCCAGATGAACCCTTTCCTAGGTCCAATGATATCACTTTGGAAAAACCTTACATTTGTGGTCCTACTCGGTCTTGAGATTGATCGATTCGAAGAGGAGCAGGAGACCTATACAACTCCCGTGATCGTTCGTGCCACTATCAGAGGAGCTTCGGCGCTAAGAAGCGTTGTGGCTACCATTTTGAATGGCCATGTGGACTATAAACGTCACGACTTCAAGCATGAACCTATAAACATATTCATGTCCCCACACGGGCGCAAGCTCTGTCACGGTGCCTTATACACAGATGTTCGATCGCATGCGGCGGCTATGTTAGCTCTAGGGATTGACCTTGAGGACGTTACAAGCCTATTGAGCGATTTGCAACCAGGAGACAGATTCGACGAGGACGTCAAGTACATGTTCGACTATGAGTATGACAATTACAATGAGGTAGATACCGAAGATCTGGATGACGAAGAGCTCGAAGATGCAGAATCTCGTGAGAGGATCAAGGAAATGAGGGCCTATTACAAAAGGTGCCACTGTCGCTTTGACGACGACGAGCTGTTACCTGATGATGAGGAATGTTTTGAATCAACCTCGGCTAAAGTAAGGAGTTTCCGTGAAGCTCCACCAGAAAGTAGGGTGAGCTTGTCGTCCAGTGGCAAACCCGTTGCCCAGAGGTCAAGACGAGATGGTGTTGAATTTGATTTCAACGGGCGAGATTGGAGAGATATTCCTCGTGGTATGAATTTCTACTTTAATGAACTCTACCCATTCGAGCCGAATCTGAGCATCGACATCGCAGGACCCTTAATGAAGATCGCGGGAGAACGAAAGTTGTCGTTTGATGAAGGGAAATTGCTCTTGACAATGACGGCCACTTGCGTTGCTCGAGAGCAAGAACAAACTGTCCTCCAGTCTGCTGTCTCGAGCCAAGGAGATCAAGATTTGAACAGCAGGTACAAATTCGTTGGTGATGGCAATTTGACATCAGATTACATTTACGAGCATTGGTGCGAGGACTCGCTCTTTGAGCGAACTTTGAAATACAACGAGGTTCTCGTTTGGCGCTTGATGGATGAAATGTTGATGTGCAGCGGATATCGCCGCGTCCTCATCTGGTTCATTACTCACTTAGAGGTCAATAGGTCCATGATTGAATACATATTCACTCTGATAATGGGTGGAAGAGGAGAACCAAAAGGTTCGAATGGGGGCCAGAACAAACCAAAGGAGAAAGCGGCTTACGATCAAGTTACATTTTCGAGGCAAGGGTCACTGCAACTCTCGGAGGTGGAAGTAAAAATGCTCTTGCAAGAAATTCTCACGAACTTTGCGATCTTCTTTTCGAAGTACGGACGCGAAACTGCTGAGATTTCGGACACCGAAATTCCGGAAGAAGATCCTGATCATGGGATACCGCCAAGAATCCTGGGTTTCATGAGATTAGTATGCCTCATGATCAAGCGATTGATGGCAGAGAAAAAATTCGATTTCGATGACCCCGACTATATATTCGAGCTGCAAACTTTGTTGATGAGTTGGATCTGCGTTTTGCCAGACGCCCGCGAACTTTTTTTCGAACTCAAATCGATGACTGTTGAGGAGTCTCACAATGAAGACGCCAAGACTCCAGAACGCTCAATTGCGAGGCCTTCGAGCGAAAAGACGGATGTGCTTGACGTCACCACACCAAGCTGGAGCACCATGTCCGAAAACAGCAGCGTGGGTTCTGCTGTATCGATTTACAATGACAAACTGCTTGCACTTCTGCCCGCGGTTGGTGGAAGTCAAAACAGTGCGGTGATCGCTTTACGCAATTTCATCAGCAAGCATTCACTCACAATGAAGACTGCGGTTCTTGGTCGTCGCGTGGTCTCCCAAGATGACGAAATTTTGGGGATGTACATGTCCGACCGAGAAATGGATAATCGCCAATTCTTGGCAGAATTTGGTATTGACTACAACGATTTCCAGGACGGAATCTACGACGACGAATTCGACTACAATTAATTTAAAAGTGAAATATGTCGAGCCTCCGTTTTACAAGCTTACAGCAACGCTTTCATCATTGCTGTGTTTGTCCAGGTAGGTATATCAAAAGAGATCGGATATAGGACATAGCGGAAACAGAGACCGGTAACCACTATGCTCAACAAGAGTCAACCCTAGTGTTGCGTTGCATAGGATCGAGTACTATTAGAGATGATGTATAAAAGAAGCAGCTTCTTCGAGAGCCTCCGGGATGATATCCCAGTCGAGATCCAACAGACCAATAGCAATCTAAGTATTAATCAACATATATTGGTATATATAATCGCTTGATTGAGTGACAGTAGACGAATATTGCCAACAAAGATCACTTTCAGAAGCTAGTGTTACTCAGATTATTACCAAGTATATCAACAGAAATGTCGTTATCTGCTGCTACGACCAAAACGCTGAAAAACGGTGTCAAGATCCCTATCATAGGGTTGGGTGTGTACAAGGCCCCTAAAGACGAGACAGAGACTATAGTTTACAAGGCGTTACAGCAAGGATACAAACATATTGATTCTGCTCAATTCTATGGCAATGAAAGAGAAGTCGGGTTGGCAATTGCCAAGTTTTTGAAGGATACACCAGGAAAGTCCAGAGCCGATGTTTTCTACACAACAAAGTTGGCCCCAACCAACACTACTTACGAGCAAGCTAAAAGCGCAATAGAGGAGTCTTTACAGAAGGTGAAAGAGATCGGATATGTTGACCTTTTCCTGATCCATGCACCAGCAGCTGAGAAACAGCAGCGGTTGAACATGTGGAAGGCTCTCCAGGAATATTACGAAGAAGGGAAAATAAAGGCTATAGGGGTGTCCAACTACAGTGTGCTGTTGTTGAAAGAGCTGCTAGGTTGGGACGGACTTAAAGTTGAGCCAGCCGTCAACCAGTTCGAGTTGAACCCATGGCTCGTTCGTCCTGATCTGGTCGAGTTTTGCAAAGCGCAGAACATCATCATCGAAGCGTTCTCGCCACTCACAAGGGGCCATCGGTTGGAAGACCCTGAGTTACTAGAATTGATTGAGAAATCGTATCCTGGAAAAACTACAGCTCAGATCTTGATTAGATGGTCGCTTCAAATGGGATTTGTGCCGCTTCCAAAATCAAGCAACGAAAAGAGGCTGCTCTCGAACTTGCAGTCCTTAGATTTCGAGATCAGCGACGCTGATATGGAGAAACTAACCCATAAGGATGACTACTACGTGTCGAATCCGAACTTCGATCCTATCAAGAAATATTTTGATAAGTGGTAAGCTTTTTAGCTCTAAATAACACCGTATTTTATGGTCATGACGATACATCCAATTCTTTGCTAAACCATGCCCTCATTGCAGTTGTCTTGGGTTTCAAACCCAAAACGTAGTACTGTACATCCTCTTGCAATGACCGATTTATGCCGTGAATGTCTATGCAATCCTCCATTTCCAACAGTTGCGTCTCGATGGCAAACGCTTCTTCAGGCAAGCTGCTGCTTAAAATTTCACGCAATTTCTCGCAATTTCTAAGACCGCGTTTGATGATCTTGGTCTTGATATGCAGGAACTTCTCAAAAATATCTACTCGTTGACTGTCATCCAGTTTCTTGTAATAGAAAAGGAGTTTTGATATGAAAGCTTCTTGAGCTTTCCCATTGAGAGTGTCTTTAATCTTATACTGCTTGAAAAGTCCTTTCTGCTCGCCTCTGATGTCTTTGGCCAAAGTCGTGGGCCCTATAGCAGATTTGGATATTATGTGTGACAAGTAATGGTATTTCGTAGGTTCCAGCGTATCAGAGTCCAGCTCTGATTCCGATTCAATACTGCTTTCCCCAACGGCGTCCACGCTGTTCTCTGCACCCTTGCATTGGTCAGCGCACCATTCCTCAAAAATCTGTTCTCTTGACGAGTCTTTGTGGACTGTGTAAAAGTTGGGATCGTCTTGAATCTTTCGGGATTGTAATTTCCACGTCGAAAACGGATCCAGCGAATACGACTCGAACAGTTTCTTAAAGTTCTCAGATCCTGAAATAGCATCAGTGCCAGCTTGATCGTTGCCGTTGTTGTTGACATCGTCATCGGTGTCGTCCCTGTCGTCACTTTCGTCATCTGAAGTGCCGTAGCCGGCAATCAAGTTATCTTCTTCCGCACTCGATTGTGACTCCAAGCTGGGAAAATCAGATTCCTCAGTGCCTTCCTCGGCGGCTCCTTCGGCGGCTTCTTCCGGCCCGTTTCTTATCTTGGCTATAGCATCCACGATTTCCTCATACAGGCGTGATCCACTGTTATTATACCTACTTTTAGCGGCCTCGCTCAATTGGTTCAATTTTCCTTGATCCAATTGTGCCAATAGCTCTTTACAGGTTTCGTCATCAACGTCGTCCAAAAGTTTTTCATTCCTATCGTGTCTGTAATGTCTCGATCCATCTTGGCATAAAATAAGTTTCCACCCATTTATAACATCCAAACTGAAAACAACAGATTGTCGATTTTCCTGCAACCTTGTTTTCTTCTTTTCCACTTCTTGATCTGTAAAATCCACAGGCCGCTCTCTTGTTGTTTGTTTAGTCTTGATGTTATAATAATATTTCGATCCGTCCGGTGTTTTATGTTCTCTCCAGAATCGAACCATCGAGAGCAAAGGACAAGCTTGAAGAGCAGTTAAGAAAATTGGGGTTTCTTACTAACCTTACAAACAAATCTTGAAATCTTCTGTTAACCCAGGGCCCCGTCAAAGTTCGTCATCCTAGGGCCTATTTTTGACCCAATTTGACAAAATTCCAATTATCACCAGATCCGGGTAACAACAAAGCTAAGGTGGCGAAAAGAACCCATATGTTTAAACAGCGAGACGTGACGATGCCGTTTGAATATCGGCCTTAAAACATATAATACCAAAGGGTAACAAGATTAAAAGTATCAACGCCACTACGTGCTCTTGAATATACGTGGGATCGTAGTATCACATTTGTGTTGGGCTTTTTCTACCTTGTGGATTGACAATTGCTGGTTTTTGGGAACTTCTGCACAGTCGTCAACCTAATACAATAAACGGGCAAAGACTTAAGAACTCTCACTTTTGGAAACTCAGTCTAATCGTTTGTTGATTGACAATTCTGATAGCTATCGACTGGAAAGATGGGATCTAGACGGTACGATTCGAGAACAACGATTTTTTCCCCTGAGGGTAGACTATATCAGGTCGAATATGCCCTGGAGTCGATATCGCATGCCGGAACGGCAATTGGGGTTATGGCCAAAGACGGCATTGCATTGGCTGCGGAGCGCAAAGTAACGAGCAAGCTTCTTGAGCAAGGCAGTTCGACGGAAAAACTGTACAAGCTGAACGATAATATCACGGTGGCGGTCGCAGGGTTGACCGCTGACGCTGAAATTTTGATAAATACAGCCAGGGTGCATGCCCAAAACTATCTGAAGACCTACAACGAGGAGATCCCCGTGGAGATTCTCGTGAGGCGTTTGAGTGATGTAAAGCAAGGGTACACCCAACACGGTGGGTTGAGACCGTTTGGTGCGTCTTTCATATACGCAGGCTACGATAACAGGTACGGCTATCAGCTGTACACATCCAACCCTTCGGGCAACTACTCGGGCTGGAAAGCTATCAGTGTAGGCGCCAACACGTCTGCTGCTCAAACGCTGCTGCAAATGGACTACAAGGATGATATCACCATGGAGACTGCAATGGAACTGGCTTTGAAAACGCTTTCGAAAACAACCGATTCCAGCACTCTGACCGCCGAGAGGGTCGAGTTTGCTACCATCACCCGAACCGATGATGGTAAAATTGTGCAAAAGATGTTCAGACCTCAGGAAATCGAAACGCTGCTAACCAAGACCGGAGCCACGAAGAAAGAAGAAGAAAAGTAAGAGAAAGAGAGAGAGAGAGAGAGAGAGAGAGAGAGAAAGAAAGGTAAGAAGCAAACGAACAAAAAAAGATATAAACAAATGGATGGATACGACACAACAAAATAATGCCTCTTGCGCCCTCTAGAATTGTCTCTCTTTCCCTCTTCCAACCATCATCTTTCAACAGCATCATCTCTGTACGTCTATAGTGATACAGACTTATCAAATCTTCTAAATTATGTATACTAAGTATCAAAACACAGCTCGAACGGTGAGTAACGTTTGAATTTGGACCAGATAGAAGACCTAGCGAGGGTCAGCAGTAGATGGAGAAACATCTAAACACAATATGAGGTATGCCTTTTGCTTGATCGGAATACCCCGCCTTTCGCCGTTTTCCATACTAACTTAAATTACCGTTTGATGACAGATCCTTTGTCACGTCCGGTGACATTCCAATTGGATATGTGACGCCAAAGTTCCCGTCGTTGTTCTGGCCGATCAACAACAAGAAATACACTTTATCATACCTTTACTACGTGACCGACATATGGAAATACACCGTTTACTGGACGTTGATTTTGTTTTTGACGTTTTACGTTGCAGCAGGCTTGTGGGCCAGTTTTTCGCATAGAAAAACCGCAGGCGGTGTGTGGATCATGGTGGTCTATTTCGTGGCCGGTGGATTTCAAGCTATTGCTGCTGGAACCGTTGCTGGACTATTGTATGTGTCGAAACGGAGCTGCTCACCACTTATTTTCAACACTAAAAGTTTACTAACTAAAACAAAACAGGCTTGCAGTGACATACAAAGCGGGTCTTTTCGCAATGTCAACGTGGATTCCATTGTGCATTTCTGTTGTCCTCATCTTGTTCCATGTCAGCACTACCTATTCAATGGCCGGTTGTATTATTTAGGCGCCTAACCAGGACGCCAAAACGGAAAAAAGGGTGTATCACGTGATCATGGATTAGAATTAACGCACGTGATCTTTAAGGAATCAATTAATTGGTGTCACGTGAGCATGGGCTGAGATAGAGACGGATAGAAGACGAATCAATCGAGCCAAGACCTAACCTAACCTAACACACCCTAGTTAGGAGACAAGTGTGGTAAAGACAGAATCAGGTGGATAAAAGAAAGAGCCAGGGACCTTTTCGACCAGAAAACATAGTTGTGGTACTAAGCTCTTGATTTTGAACTCTTCTCATTCTCATTCCTTCCTCAAGTTATTCGTAAAACTCGTTCCAAAGAAAAAATAAGGTTACTTTCCAACCCACCCAAATTCTTTCAAACGTTCAAAAAATGTCAGCTTCTTCCATCAATCGTTCTTTGGCTACGGTCAAGACCGAGCTCGAGTTTCTACAGGAATCCAATGTTATCTCTCAACAAGCCTTCCAGGATATAATGGCTGCTTTACCCGAACGGTACAGTCCGGAAGAAGCCAGGAGAGAAACCCCATCGACAACGGCAGCGTCTCAGAACGAGTTTGTCGAAGCCGTTTACGCTTTTCAAGCGCAGCAAGATGGCGATCTGGATTTCCATGTTGGTGACAAGATAGAGGTGCTCGAAAAACCATCTCCAGAGTGGTTTAAAGGCAGATGCAACGGAAAAGTTGGTATGTTCCCTTCTAATTACGTTAAACCGGCATTTTCCGGCTCCCTCGGTCAAGGGACGGATCGGTTGAATTCGCTGGCTCCTCCGCCACCTCAATATCAGCCCCAGGCCCAACAACAACTTCAACTCCAGCCACAGCAAACAAACGCAAGTGCTCATTCAAGCTACTCGCAACCACAGTTTCCGCCACCTTCCACTAACTACTATCAGAATCCGCCTCAGCAGCAATATCAAAATCAGATGCAGCAGGCTTACTACCAATCACCACCTCCGATGCAGCAGCAGCCTGTGCAGGAACAACAACAGCAGCAACAGCATCACGCAGGAAGCCAGGCTTTTAAAAAATTTGGTAGCAAGCTAGGAAATGCGGCTATTTTCGGTGCCGGTGCCACTATTGGTTCAGATATTGTCAACGGCATCTTTTAGAGTTAGGTCAATACAACTTCAATTGTCATTATGCTAGGAATATTATTTCAAAACTCCTGTAGCTAAGTACATAGTCAAAAATCACAGGATGGTAAATTTAGGTCAAAAATCGACCGTAAACATGGTATATTCTGTTCATCACGTTTAGTCGTGCAGTAGAACTCAAGTTTGTATCCACCAGTTCGCTAACGTCTCTTACCCATTCTGTCCTGCGGTTTTTTGGTATCAAGCGATCACCATACGTTCGAGCAGAAACCACCTCCAATGCTAACAGGCCGGTGTTTAAATCTTTGTCTGTGACATTGACATCGTGTTGATTGTAGTTCAAAAGTCTTTCAATGTTGTCAAGGCTCGAGGAAAGCTTGAGTCTAAATTGCGCTGCGTTCGACCACAAACGTCCCAATTTAGCTAGCCGGTAAGTAAAAGTCCACAGCGTGTATAAAATTAACACAGCAGGTGACATAGCAACGACTCCGAACACCAATTGTTGTGACTGCAGCAACTGATCAATTCCACTCAACGCTAATGAACCATCTACTTTTGTTTTCTGAACCTGGATTAGTAGAGAGCGAACCAATTTCCCGGACAGAATGTTCTTAATAGGGTGATGTAGTTGGTTCTCATAAATTTGCATGAATTCTGTGAGATTACCAGCTTGGACCTGCGCCACGAGAGCGTTGGGGTCGACGGACTCGCTTGAGTTTTCTGCTACAAGCTGAACCACCATCCTGGTTAAGGAACTAAACTCCGAATCCAAAGAGCCCTTCGAAGCAATGGCAATGGTGGAGTTTTTCTCATCATGACGAACCGTACTCCAAACCTGCTTTAAGGGTTCCCATATCCAGTTGTGGACAAGGCCGGCACAAAAATCTACCACGTTCTCTTGACAAAATTGAGCAATTCTGTAACGAGACTTCCATAATGCGATGGCAGATGCTGGCCCGTAGGCGAGCACGGCAAAAAATGTCGGCCAATAACGAGTCCAGAAGTTAGGTCTCTTGACGTAGGTAGCGGTTCCCAAATATCCCATTGCCTTGGGAATTAGGCTCGAAAGTATTCTTTCTGAACCATATGGTGCATTTTCAAGACCGAGCTTTTGACGGCTTCCCAGAAACGAAGCTAACAGTTTTGTCCGCTCATCTACATCATTTGTATGAGGAAATTGTCCAATGAGTCTTCCCAAGTTTCTTGTGGCATCGCTGAATAGCGTATCTGTAGCGGTATGATTGCTTTGCAATTCTTCGCGGACAGCGGCGAGCGGAAGCGACAAAATCGAACGGGCAATTTTCCTGGCATCTTTGGGAAGCCCCACCAGCTGGAAGTTATGGACCATAACCATTCGATCGGCCTGTCGCAGTAGATACTCATACCCACGTTGACCCATAACCTTTAGGTCACGTGTGTTACCGCTGACGTAAGCTTTCCTGATAAAATCACTTAATCTTTTGGGCAATACCTGTAGAGCATAAAGCAACGACCAGCGTGTTGTATCGTAGACATCTTCGAAATATCTTGCTGTATCAGACACTACAGGCAATTCTTGCAGAGATTTTTGGACCACGCAATAATACAAGCATACCGAAATGTATTGATCTATTGCCGTGCGAACGGATCCCTCGATGTCGCTAGACACAGAAACGAAATCGCTAGGGGTATCTTCGTTATGTTCCTGAAGCTTGTGAAGTACTTTTTCCAGCGTTGAGAAGTTCACTGGACGAGGCTTCTTACTATGAGTTAAACTTTCCTTCAATTGAGATACCTCATTTTGCACGAGCCACAGTTGTTCTTGTAATTCTTGTAACTGATATTTCCTGGAAGACGGAACCCGATCTTCCTGAACTAAAGCGGACTGCTGGAAGGAAAGCTCAAGGTTCTTGTCGATTCCTTCGAACGCTTCCAAAACGTGCTGATCGGCTATCATTACGATCTTTTATCGACCATTCCCTAGTGTGATATTAGCACTAAGGGCGAGTTAAGAAATTATATATGATGTTTTTCAAGGTACTGGCTATTATGGTCACGTTAGCAAGTCTCATATGAAGTAATATCAAGCCCACTGAATACTTGTCACGATTTGAATCTCGATGTATGATATCATAGCTTGTTCCCAGTTTTCCAGATATCTCAACGACTCTTAGCTCATGTACTCCATCAAAAGGTTTGCATATGTAGCCGACCGGTCGGTGTCATCTTGGTCTTTACTGTCGCTCTTGACTTAATCGCGCTTGCGGTGTTCATTGAGCTTGTAGGCACGCACTGGAGGAATAAAAGTGAACAATGATTGGGGATTTCGCGGCTTTGATGATTTTTTGGCTTTGCAGCCCATAGTCTCTGCTTAACCTGAAGTGTCAGTTTTACAAGACCTAGTTCTGTTGCCAGCAAATGCTGATAATTCTTAATGCAGCTGGAAAGGGCTAACCAGAAGTCTAGAATCGATGCTTTTCTAAATCAAAGAATTTCCATTACTGTTTGAATAAGTTAAAGTAGGAGGATGACTTGTTACGTATTAAATTTTTGGTATTATTCGGTAAGCAGCATCAAATCTGGACAGGTCAAGAAATAATGTACTCACTCGTATGCACGAAAGAAGAAAAGCATTAGTAAAATGGCGGTAAAAACGCGGATGACGTTTGGCTCTTTTGACATGGCAGAATTGGCCTGGAGAGAGATAGTGCCATTTCTGACACCACCGTGGAGGCCGGGATAACCTGCGTAGCCCGGATATCCGGCATATCCACCGTACCCTCCATATGCACCGAACCAGCCGTTTCCTAGGTAACCTCCTCTAGTAGCAGGAGTGTCGCCACCATTGTGGACAGCAGTTCCAGAGTTGCCACTTCCTCCCTTTTTAGGTTGGTACGTTCCAACTCCGACGGCTCCACCCGATCCAAGATTGCCTTTACTTCCACTGCTGCCAGTGTTGCCACTGCTGCCACTGCTTCCATCGCTTTTTCCACTGCTTCCACTGCTGCCACTGCTTCCACTGCTGCCACTGCTTCCATCGCTTTTTCCACTACTTCCACTACTTCCACTGCTTCCACTGCTTCCACTGCTTCCACTGCTTCCACTGCTTCCACCACTTTTTCCACCACTACTTCCACTGCTTCCACTGCTTCCACTACTTCCACCACTTTTTCCACCACTACTTCCACTACTTCCACCACTTCTTCCACCACTGCTTCCAACACTACTTCCACTGCTGCCACCACCTCTTCCACCAATTCTCTCAATATTTATATCTCGGAGTAGACACTCTGGAGAAAACTGATCGTTATTCGATCCAGCAGTAGCATTACACCTTAGAGTTGAATTAAGATACTCAGAATCATGAAGTTCCTCATTCATTGCAGCTACGGTGGTTACCACAGTGCTTGGTGCAAGTATAGTTCGTGTTGAAAGTTCATTTGTAAAATTTAGCATTGACCTTGATGTGATGATGGCTCAATGACCTAGTCTTCCTCGAAAGTAATTTACTGCCAAGAGCTGCACACCTGTTGTTTGGCTCTTATATGCCTGTTCCTCAGACCCTTACAGCGTGTTAATCAATCTTGTTAATTCAACGTTCGGGTTACTGGGATGGGTTAAATTACGAAATACGTAATTTGGATGCAGTATGCGGGGCTCATGAAAAAGAAGCCCTCGAGGCTGAAAAAGCCAAGATCAACGTTTATTGTGACGTTAGGAAGAGCACTAGACCAACCGCAGTTGAAAAACGAAGGGGCGTCGACCCTTGTACAGCTGGCAAGCCAGACTAGGCCGCAGTAGATATGGGGGTGTAGGACGGCGTGCTTGGCTCTATTCTGCGCCTTCTTGGAGAGCCGAAAAAGGTGGTAATGCTGCTTTCAGACTCTTTGCATGGATTCCACGCAGGGACCAATTAAGGCTCAGAGTGGGATTTCAAGGATGGCTGAATCTTGGTAGGTAATTTGAAGGCTTGGCAAACCTGCGTGATCCGAGAGTATCGGCTCATCTATGCTTTGCTGTTGCTTTCGTTAATATCCTCGGAGGCTAAGTTAACGGATGTAGATTCGACGCAATTGTGGCATGACGGTTCATGGGGGGGAGGTGCTTTGGAGCGTGAGTTGAACAATAGAGATCCGATGAAGATAGGAATGGGATATTGGCTTTCGAATTCAAAGGAAAAAAAGCGGTTGGTCTTTTTGTGAACCGAAGATTGGTTTCGTAGTGTAGTTGAAGAGTCAAAAAGTCTCTGTCGTTGCCAGATGGTAGTTTGGTGACAGTGTACAGAAAGTTTGCGACAATTGGACACCAAGAAGCGAAGCCTATGTACCGTTATTCAAGAGGAACCCATGTACGTTCAAGCGTAAAGATCTCTGTTGTCTTGTGGCGAGAAATGGTCGTTTTTCTAATCTGTCCTTTTTACCCTGGTGACGTTGCTCAAAATATGCGGCTCTCAAATGGAATCGATATGAGTAGAGGTCTCCGGTTTAAACTTGTTACTTCGCAGCAGACAGGTTCCAAATCTGATGTGCTATTCCATTGAGAAGAATCGTGGCCCTTTTATACAGGAATCCTTAAGCAAGCGGTTATATGGTATAATGAGATTGTTTAACTGACACTTTATACGTGACGTGGGATCTTACATACATGCAAATCTGGCGCTCAACGGTAACCGGTTACTGAAAGCAATGGTGTGCGTTCTTGTAAAGGTCGATTTCCATTGGCGTCCTCAGCAGGGAAATTCTTTCGCAGGCAGGCCAGTTCTAGATCTTTTGAAAAGCGTAAGTGCTCCTTTTCGCTGTAAGGCAGACAGCATGAGATCTTCGCTTGTATTGCAAGATATCACTCTTAGTGCCAAAGACTTTGACTAGACATTTTTGATGGGCCAGCATAATCGTATAGTTAATAGCCAAGTCGTTAGAGCCGTTAGAGAGACGATGACGTATTATAAAAACCCCGGGCATCGTAACACGTGACCAGATAACTTTCTCGCGACACAAAAGCCAAAAGTGACACGATTTTTCGACTGTGGACATCGCAAATAAGTCACTTTACGAGACGCAACAACCTAGGTTCAGACATGCACTCCTACAACCCCTCCCTCACACTCTCCGATAGCTGTTATTGCATTCGTTTTCAATTAAAAAATGACTAGATTATATGATTATTTGTTGCAATTAGGTGCGCCCGAAACGCAAGTAACAGTGTATAAAATATCCAACGTACCGCTTCTGTGCGGCTTTCTTTCTTCCAAACTCTCCGGTTGTGATTGTAGTAGTAAAGGTAATGGTAGTAATGATGGTGGTGGTGGTATCTCGTGTGTAGTGACCGTCTACTCCATCCCGCTGAACGCGTAGTTTTTCTTGGATAGCTTAGCACGCAAGCCTTTGCCGTAGTAGTAAAACCCAAAGGGGATGAGCACCATTGCCGTTGAGATAAACGCCAACAGCCAACTGGCCCATTGCAGACCCAGCCGATGGTACATTTGGTCGGTGAACAATGGGAACGCTGCGCCGCCGGCAGAACGCAAGAACACTTTGGTGGCCAATGCTCCGGACGCGTACATTGCGTAGCAATCAATGATGTAGTTATTCAGCGAGTAGTAGATTAGCACCATCCCGTACCCGAACGCCAAACCCGAAGACGCAGGTCCGACCCAGATGATGTGTTTGTACGCAGTGGCGCCTAGAATCCACAGTGCAATGGCGGCAAACGGAGCTCCGATCATCGCGCCCAATAGCCGATCTTCCGGTGTAGGGTTTCGGCGTTGCGTAATTTTCAAATACTGGTTCTCACAAAACGTCGTGGTTGCCAAGGCCACCGAAGCTCCGATCAGGATCGGAATAAACATAAGCCCGATAATGTTGTCCTTGTACCCGTACAGCTCGCCGAAGATGACCGGATATGCGAAGAAAAACGCGTAAAGCAGCGAGTAGATCAGACACACGTAGAAACACATGAGGTCCAGCACGGGCTCCGTGGCGGCTAAGTACAAAGGCCGTAGTAGACACGCACTTACCATTTCGCGAACACTTAGGCCCTGCGCTTCCTGTTCTGTCATGATCTTCGGATTTCCGGTTTCGCGGCGCAAACGGGCAGCGCGTTTCTTCAAGATAACGGGTGCAAACGTCTCAGGGATAAGCGCCACTACTAGCCACATAACTCCGGCAAACGCCATGTTGACCCAGAAGATTAAATCCATGCGCTTAGTGGAAACGGAGATAAACCCGTTAACAAGCGGTCCAAACACGGGTCCGCAGTATGGCGCGTAGGCGAAAAACGCGATGGCACGTCCACGTGTCTCTGGAGGAAACATGTCCGCGATAGAACCGCCCACAAGACACAGACCGGACGACGCCCACACACCGCACAGAAAGCGGCAAGCCAATAGACACCCGATGTTGGGTGGAATCGCACAGGGAATGTTGAAGATAACATACAGTCCAAGCGATGAGAAATATGCAACACGACGGCCGTACAGATCTGAAACCGGAGACCAGATCAGCGGACCTAACGAAAACCCGATGACCATAAGCGAACACGTCAAGATGGATACCTCAAGCGAAACGTTGAACTTATCGCTTACCAAACCCAGACCACCTGTGATGCACGCGGATCCGTACGCGACCGAAATCACCAGTATAGACATCACAATGGTGTAGAGCCAGCGGGTCTTGAGGGACCAGTTGTGAGGATTGTCGGGGTCGTTTGTCACGAAGGTGACAAACTCGATATCTGGGTCGTATTCGGGTGTGGTATCGTCCAAGTCGTTGTTGTTATTGATGTTGTTGTCGTCCGAGCCGTGCGAGATTTTGTTTTCGTCCGAGACGGAGTTGGCGTCGCCGCCGAGGTCCGCGGCTAGCGACTGACGCCGGGTCCGGATCCGCGTGGCGGCCTGCGTGCCCGACTGCGTGCGCCCCAGCGAGTGCAGCGTTGCCACGGGAACGAGCCCTGTGGCGGTTTCCATGGTGTACTCCTCGGGGAAAATTGCCTTCCCGGGGCCCACGTTGGTGGGCGCGTTGATGTCTGGAATGGGAGCCACAGGCGAAACACCCAGCTCCTGCAGGGATCGCACAGTTTCTGTGGGTACCAAACGCAAACGACCTTCGGATCCGGACTCGGACCCCGCGCGGCCACGTGATCCGTCCGTATGCGACGACGAGGGCACATAAGTGTGCGGCACCTGACCCAGCGAGTCTCGTGAGTTGTAAGAATTTATAGATTCCTGACCAGAGTCGTCCATGATGCTTATGCTGATGCTTATGCTGATGCTTATGCTGAGACTTATGCTTATGCTGCTACTGCCCGCTGTCTATGCCTCATCTCCAACCCAAAGTCCTTGCTTGCCCCGCTGGCTTGCTTGTACTTATATCAGCGCTAGCACTGCTACATGACCGGTCCGGAAAAAAGCCGCAAATTCTCGGGAGGGTAAGCGAAAACGCGCGGAACACGGCGTGGTGTCTGGGTGTTTTCCCACACCCCTGTTTTGTTTTTTTTTTTTCCGATCCATGAAAGAACAGAACAGTGAGATGCTGAGTAGCTAGCTGCTAAGGGCTAGGCTGGCCTCCTTCATAGGGTCTCCCTCAGAGGACTTCTCCTCCAGAAGGAAGAAAGTGCGAGAGGAGCCATTGGGTTAGCCATTTGAACATCGAGGGCCACGAGAAAGGGCCCACCACACCACATCTTGCTTGCACACCTTGCCTTGTGAGCTACTTTTAGATGGTGGTTACGTGGCTTCTCGGCCCGGCAATGTGTTTGATCCAGCTACATTAAACGACGCAATGTCATTTTCACGCATAATTGCTGCGTCTTTCAGGGTCCCTCCGACTGTTAACAACTACTAGGCACTGCGATATTTATTTTATTGTGTTTTATTTATTTTTTTTGGACTACGGCAGTCTCTTTCGGGAAAGCTGAAGTTGTAGACGACGACGAGTAGACGACGGCGAATAGACGACGGCGAGTAGACGACGACGAGAAAGAAGAAAGAGGCGCGGTTGTTTTGACACCGAGACTTTTTTTTTCGCGATGCACGACATGAAAAACTCCGGGAGACACAACCGGGAGGGTGTGTGGGTGGGTGAGTCTTGTAGCCACTTACGGACTTGCGATGTGGATGTGACACGTATTTCGAATACGGCAATGGAGTTCCCACTGGAGGAGAGCACGGCGTGGTCATTCAGGGTAGCATTCTGGGCAGGATCTGTAAACACTGTTGTAAACACACTGAAATTGGTAAGTGTGAAAGTGTATCATTATGTACGTGGAGGTTTCCACACTTATGGTAACGTTTAGAGAAGAATGAACGCATTGTGCAGAGTGCTTATTGGTGTTTTTACGTTCTTGAACGGATGTGAAACGCGCTTATAAGTGTTTTTACCATTTTCTAACGTATTTTGCAGCGTATTTATAAGTGTTCTTACCATTCCCTGACGTATTTTTGTTCAACCATGCTTATTCGTATCTTTACCATTTTCCAACATATTTTGCAGCGTACTTATTGGTGTCTCTACCATTCACCATCGTTTTGTCGAATGTGCTAAGTAATATCTTTACCATTTTCTAACGTATCGTCAACCATGCTTATTAGAGTCTCTACAATTCCCAACTGGCTGCGTACTTTCAATTGCTCAACTATTGTATCTAAATTCTCTACAATTCAAAGCTGATTGTTGACGCTCTTGATTGCTCAGTTATCGGCACTACAATCTCTACTATTCGCGACCACTTGCCATGCCCAAGGGGTTTTCGTGCCCTCAATTGCGATAATAGACACTACAATTTCAAATATGCTCAACTACTGGCCATGCTCTCAATTATACTATCATACATATTTCACTCTGCTATTACCAACCAATTGCCATGCTCTCAACTGTTCAACTATAGATACTACATTTCCTACGTAAAAATGTCGCCTCTGAGGTGTCTTTCCATAATAAACTTCCCAGCCTCTGGATAATTCCTTCCACAACTATGTTTCATTCAGTCTAGACTTCTCCCTCCAGGGTGTATCGAGAGAGCTTGTAAGCTGGATAAAACGTCCGTGCGCTCCGGGTTTATTACGTCGATGGATTATTACAAAATTAACACCATCAACGCAAGTGCCACCCGGTAGCATTGATGTCACTCCTGTTAAAACAGTAGCTGTTCCAGATTGTGTCGCTGTCATCTTGTCACGTGTTTGTGACCTTTTTGTCTTGCATCTGACTCTACACGAACAGAGGTTTCGGCACCCTTCCCAACTGGTTTTCGTGCTCTCAATAGCGCAACTAAAGACGCTACAAATTCAACTTTTCCCAATTGTTCGATCGCTGATACTACAATATGTACTATTCACAGCAGACCACCGACGTTCTCAATTACTCAATTACAGACGCTAAGTCCCCCCGATTTTCACAATTGATCGCTGATACTCCAAAAATAGTCTCCGCCCATACAAGATTGCGGCAAATGAGACTTTGAAATCTACATTTTCAGCCTTACCGATAGGCTCAGAACTGAAGTCTTCTTCCCAGCTCAATAGCCTACCCATCTTCGCAAGCGATACTCCCGCCGAACACACTATAACTACTCTCACGCTAATACCAATTCCCTTCCCCAGACTCCTGTCGTCCACATCTTCTTGTCTCTTTATATACTCTTGAATTAATCTGGAGTTTCTGACAGCACACAGTTACCCGGCCACTCGGCTCTAAATCTTTAACGCGACTTCAATTTCAATCAAATTCGTGTTCCTGATCACAACTCGCGTACCGCCAACCAAAATCCAAGATACAACGATGGACCCGGAACTCCAGATCAAAGCGCTGGTCGATACACTGGCACCAAGGACCGCCCATCAATACAAGCTCTATCATACCAAGTTTCTACAATGGTGTCGAGATAATCAACTGGTTCGCACGCCGGTAGCAGATCATCCCTACAAAGATGTCATCGTTACTGCCACACTCGTACATTGGTTTGTACTTTCCAAGTTTGTGTGTGCCAAAGATTCGCAACTGACTGTGTCTGTTCTCCGCAAAATGATCAGCGCTTTCAAATTCCTGCATCGTGTATGCAAAGCGTATGAACCTGAGTATCCATACGAGCTCGATAACGACTATTTAGAAGACGTGGCACGATTGCATATCAGTGCTTGTGCCGAGAAAGCTCCAATTTCATCCCTCGAAATAGTCTCAGTCAATCTGTGGAGGCCCAACGGGAAACGATTCTCAGAAAAGTTCTTCAAAGGCGGCATCGAAAAATTGCGTTTTTTAGCTGACTTCCATTTGCAGCAATACTGGCACCTCAGCTTTGCCGATAGATCGCAGCTTACTCTGGGGGACCTATTTGCTGCTCCAGAGTCTCAAATGCTCATGACAGATAGAACGATAGACGGGCCACCATCGCTTTTACAAAGGCTGGCTCTGCTACCGCAGGACATCCCTTGGAAATGTCCTCTAACCACACTCGCTGCTTACTTTTTTTTACGCTTTTACGGAGTACCGAAAACTTACCGAGGAGACGGATTCCCAGATCTTCTGGATAGTGACGATTGGCGCTTTTTACCGCTGATTCGTGGTAAGTTCATAGACAAGTATCCGCGCGAAGAAACAATGGCCAATTATTACGCTGATGTTTTCCGCACTTGCCATCTACCTTACAAGAGGAGAGAATACTTCTATAACAAGGTAGCCGATAATTATCAGTACCCTCGCGTACGACGCACTGAACTGAAGGGACTGGACGACCTAGGTTTGGGTAAACAACGCGTTTTTTTCCCTCAGGATATTGCCATTGACTTTCTGCGGCATATGAACAGATTTCCAGTCTACAAACCCGCATCAGCCCTTCGTGAGCGTCCTACATCCGATATACCGCAATCTTTACTTGTCCAAGTATTTCCAGAGGTAGAATCCTATAAGAGGGTTTTCGACAAGTTGAGTGACGATGCCAAGCAATTTTTGAATGTGCTAGAGCTGTTGCGAGACTGTCTGGTTGCAGCTTTGCCGCTTATCAATCACTTTTACCCAGAGCACGATCTTCTACGAGAGTCCGTTTTCCAAAACACAGAGTTTCAGACCTACTGTAAACAAAAGATCGAGGAATTGCGCGCTAAGGATGAGCTGCAAAAATTTGAATCGGAAGCTTTAGACGAAACCAGCTTCGGACAAGCTTCAGCTCCGCTAGAGACAGAAATGGGTACTTCTAGACCATCTGTGGTGCCCATACCACAGGATTCAGATACAGAAAGCCTTCACGCTTTTCTTCGCGACCAGACCTTCCGCATGGTTCAATATCAAACCGTCACAAACTTTCATCTTCTGTTGCAGTCCTTAAGCCGCGTATTCGAAAAACTGGAGACTAAAAAAAGTACCCGGGAATATATACTTTACCAGTTGGGCTCACTGGAACAATCATTGCAGGAACGTATTGCTCGTAGCGCCCCTGATGACGTTAAAAAAGAAGCAGACTCGAGTGCTGATACTTTGGCACCAAGTCGACCAGAAGAAATTCCTAATAAAGCGCCTTTCCAGCGGACAGGGTACGATAGCGATGCAGAAGATGATGAGGACTACAATGAAGACGTTTCGGAGCAAGTACAAGGAGATGATGACGAAGACGTGAATTCCAACTTACAAAGTGAACTTCAAACTCTCGTGGCTCAGGTAATGGACGGTAAATTCAGAGGCGAACTGGAGAAGCATACATTGGAAACTGAGTCTCGACTTCGACAGCTGATTGCCGTTCAGGTCAAAGAAGAAGTACGCAAACAATTGGCGCAGTACATGAATCAGGAATCCCGGTCACCTACCCCACATTTGTTGGATGACAATAATACGAGCCAGAAGCGTATGAGAGATGATTCTGAGCCACCATTAGAGGCGAGTCCAGATGAGGAAAACTTCACGCTTTCTTCGCAACTCGATAGCATAGAAGACATCGTGCTGGAGTGGTTTACGCCAAATCCAGAGATGAATAACGAATGTGTGCACACCATGAACCGAAAATTCGGTAAGACTTGGAGAACAACATCATCCAAGACATCAGAGCTTTACCGACAGCGCAAACTGATCGTTGAGTTCTATATTTGTCTCGTAAACCAAAGGAAGATGGACAGATATAAAGCAGTAGCTGTTTGCGAAAACCTAAGAGGTAGTGAATCTCTGGAGGCCTTCAGTAACAAACTTCGCCAATGGAAAAGGCAGCATAACAATGAATTTGACGGCCTAGGTTAATTTGACTACAGGGATGAGATATACTGGCTAACACGATATGCATCACGTGACCCACGTTCCCTCATCGCATCATTTTAATAATGAGGGAAATATCAACTAAACGAACAAAGCTGTTCAAATGCTTCAACAATTACCAAGTACAAACGCCCACAAAGCTTTTACATGGTTTACCAATTCTGAACTCAATAATATTCAAAGATATGATAACGCACATACTATTCATGTATTTGCTACGAAGCACTCTTGCGGTGATTGTTCCCTGGCTCGATAATGATCCCTTTACCGAAAGCCAAGTGCAAACCGAGAACCTAGGGTTCGGTCGCCCGCCAGTAATACCGCCGGACGAGATAACAGACGAAACGCGAAGTCTGCCCCACGAAGGGTTTATCCCTGACTATGTGATAGACAGTTGCCCTTTAGTGCATCTCTATAGTGAAGAAGTTTATTATCCTGCAGACATCTCAGACTTCGTCAAGCATTTTAACATCCGCGTCCATAACGACTCGATTGTGAAGGATGCACCGGTGAGAATCAGTGATCTGAACGCTAAGTTTGCAGGGTCTCACGAGTCCGGTGAATCCGTGTTAAGCCAAGATACGTATCTTTCATCCGTTGACGATTTTGCCAAAGATCCCCGATGGCTGTTGGGACACAAACCAGACTACAGTACGGGCCATATCAAAGATGCGCCGGCAGTGTTGATAGTAGTCGACAAAGGGAACGGCTGGGTCGACGCGTACTGGTTTTATTTTTACTCCTTCAACTTAGGTGCGTTTATCATGGGCTATGGGCCTTGGGGTAACCATGTAGGCGATTGGGAACACTCTCTGGTACGGTTTTACGAAGGAGAGCCTCAGTATCTATGGATGAGCGCCCATGGCGGTGGAGGATGCTACAAATACGACGCTATCGAGAAAAAGACCCGTCTTAGCTACAGTGGCACAGAGCCAACTTCCAAGATCGAGGAAAGACCGCTGATTTTCAGCGCCCGGGGCACACATGCGAATTACGCCTCTGTTGGTCAGCACGCCCACGATGTGCCGTTCTTTTTCTCTGCCCTTAGCGATTTCACAGACCGCGGCCCTCTATGGGACCCGTCACTCAATTATTTGGCCTACACTTATAACGGCACAGCTGCTACCCCTGCGACTGAGCGTGAAAGCGAGATTGGCAGTGAGTGGCTGTACTATTTGGGTCATTGGGGAGACAGACAATTGGATAGGAAAGATTCACGGCAGAAGTGGTGTCCTGTGCAATGGCGCTACATCGATGGACCTAGAGGACCCCTTGCGAAGAACTTGGAACGAACGGGTCTTTGTCAACGTCCCAAATGGTGGAATTTCTGGGGCGGGTGTCCCGCGAGAAGAAGTATCAAGCGGGGGCAGGGCATTGACGCCGAGCATAATGATCTTGTGGGTGACAATTGTGGTATTTTACTTTACAGAATTCGTCCCAAATGGCTGAGGGCTGTTGCGAGGTTAGTTATGTGGCGAGGAGTCACCTGCTTAGTCATGGACTATTTTACCGGTTAATGCTCGCACATTCATACAGGGCCCAGACCTCACAGGTCCGTTAGTTAGCTCTCGTACGCACACTGGTCCATGAACGATGGTCATTGCACTAAACAAGCTGGTTACCTCGACTTGAGGAATTAACTCATTGTAAGCATGTTTCGTTTAAACAAGGTTGGCGATATAACCAACTTTCATACATTTACCTAATTTGGGGAAATTTATGAAGGGGGGGTGTTTAAACCGCCTTTAGCCGCCCATGTTCCCAACATGTACGGAATTTTCTGGAAAAATACCTGCATATCTCCAGATTATTCTATGCTGACGTAATCAATGACAGAAAATTCGAGATTCAGGTAGACCTTACCAGAACTAGGAATGACAAATAGTGGTGAACCGCCACTACAAGTGGGAGCAGGTTAGGTGGCAAGTATAAAAGGGCGAGTCTCGCTTCTCCCAGAGCTGAACTACCATCTATAAAGCTACCAAGGAAAATCATCAGCGGTGATTTACGACAACCAAAACTACCAATCTAATCAAACCAGAAACAAGAATATGTTTTCATTTGCTCAATCTCCTTGCATCTACGAATGTCGGCAACCTACTCTCGATACATTTTCGCCTTTGAGTATGGTTCCTGACCCTAAAAGGAGAAGAATGGATTGTCAACGAATGCGTTATCCAAACACTCGTCCTGCCAAAGCTCCAGTTAAATGGGATGTGACAGAGAAGGACAACGAATATGTGGTGTCATTTTTCAAGCGCTTGGACGGGGATGTTTTAGGCAATGCGGTCCATCGCCACTTGCAAAAATTGAGAGAAGAACGTCAGCCATCATACCGGATCGTTCGCGATTTTTTTGGAAACGAATATTACGTTGAAAATCGTTTTGACAATGACGCCTTTATTCGTGAAGCAATGGCATCATTGGATCTCTCTTCGATCCAAGCTCAGGTTTCCAAGCAGAGTTTTAAAGATTTCGAAATCACATTAAATCACAGGGGAGACAAACTTGTGGTCGTGAGCAAAAGAGACGAATTCTACCAAGAATTCGCGCTGGGCGTGGAATTTGAGGATGTCTATATTGCTGGTTTCGAAATGGTGAACGATAACGTCGCAGCCCTCAGAGTGGGTGTAAGAAAACCTTGTTCAAGGAATATGCTGCCCGTGAATTTCAGCTTCATTGACAACTGCGCCGAAAAGAGGGAGCTCGAGAGAAACCAGTCTAATGAAGAGGAAGAAGATGATCGCGCAAATTATGAAGTGTCACAGAAGGCAGCGCAAGAAGCTTACAAATTACAGCAAAGAGGGGAGCTAGCGCGCAAAGAAAAGGCTAAGAAAGAGGCTGTCGAAGCTGAATGGAAGGTCCAGGAAGAAGCTGCAAAGGCCAAAGCTGCTAAGGCCAAAGCTGCGAAGCGCATCGCTCACCGGAACAAAAAACAAGCCGTTATGGAAAAGAAAGCGTTTTTGGTCGAGCAGAAACGTAAGCTTCGTGAACAAAAAGAGGCTGAAGAAGCGGGTGCTGCTACTTTATCGAGAACTCAAACTCCATCTCCTTCACCTGTTGTGATAAACATCAATATTAGTGCGCCTCAAGAGAAGTCGATTGCGACAGCTTCTGCTAAAGCGGATAGGGGTCGTTCGCACTCGCCCGTCTTGGAGGATGTGGATGACGAAGAACTTCAAAGGTACCGCCAATCGCTAGACCATACTCCAAGAGGATCATCGATTGTTGACAACGTATAATAGTGTAGTTAAAACCAAAAAAATAGATTAATGAATTTTACGACGCAAAAGAAGAATATCAAAGATTGTATCGCCAATCGCTAGACCATGCTCCAAGGGTGTCATCGGTAAATCAATTTTGCTAGGTGATGAGAAACACGTTGACGGACAGGTACATAGATCAAGAGATGTTCACTACTTCAGACCTAGACCTTAACCTGATTCCATCACGAGTACTACAAGGTGTGACAAAAACTCTAAATTTTCCATCATTTCTCAATCCTGGGCGTGTGGCGTAGTTGGTAGCGCGCTCCCTTAGCATGGGAGAGGTCATCGGTTCGACTCCGGTCTCGTCCAAAGATTTTATTTTTTTCGTAAATTATCAAATGTCAATTTGCACCCTGGTGTAATATGACAAATGCGAAGCAAATACGACGATAATGACTGCCAACAGTGAAGATTAAAAACCTGCTTTTTACGCGTGTCAAAAAGCACTTATACATCTGCATCGCTCGAAAGACGGACATTCGTAATTACGATTATGCGCTTGGTGACGAAAGAGGGCTCAGTATGCTCATATTAGGGTAAATTACATCGTGTAAGAGAATCCCAATAGCAATGATGTATGGCTGTAATATAGTGTCCCGTGATATGAGCGTGATTGTCACGAGGCTGCTGTTTTCTCCATGGACATTAATTTAATCTCATACTTAGTAATTGCATCTATATAATAAAACGCTACGACCCTGCAGAACATTTCCACAAATGCATCCTAAATGACACTTCCAACACATCTGGTGGGTATCTGAAACCACGACCGCTGCGGCTGTGTCATTGTATTGATTTCTGGCGATTTAGATCTACCGAACGATACCACTATCGTTCCATTTTGCCTAATTTTTTTAATTGAACCCTTGGAAGAGTCATTCTACAGTGGTAAAAGCCATCACCACATACCACCACACTCTTATTTAGCCAACAAAGTGTTAGTATGCCTGCAATTGAATCGAGGTCTGTAAGTCGTGATGCGACTTTGACGTTTCAGGACTCGTTGTACCAGCACGCCAGAGCCATGAGCCATGTTTCGGTGCACTATGGGTCTCAGAACAATGACGTTCAGGCACTTCTGGAAGCTTTAGCTTTAGTTGCACGCAGCGGCCGCAAACTGATTTTTTTGGGCACTGGAAAGTCGTTCAAGATCGTACTGAAGTCCGTAGCGATGCTTACATCGCTGGGAATAGACGCCCGCGAACTGCATCCAAGCGAAGCGCTCCATGGTGACATGGGTGTGGTGCGACCTGGCGACGCCTTGTTGGTGTGTTCCAGCAGCGGCGAGACCCAGGAACTCGTGAGGTTCCTGAAACATGCCAGAGCCGTGCTGGAGCCGTCCTTGACTGTCCTGGTGTCGTCAGGTACGCATTCCACGTTGCACACACTCGTTGATAGAGTCCTGTACGTCCCACAGCCACACGGATTCCGCGAGACGACTTTGCAGCACGGATTGCCGTCTCCCACCATTTCCACGACGCTTATGCTATCGGTGTTGGACTCATTTTGTTTGGCGCTTTCTGAATTGTATTACGACGGCGATCTCGAGAAGCGGCTAAGGTATTTCAAGAAAATGCACCCTGGTGGTGGTATTGGGAAACAGCTAGCTACCGTGGATACGGTTGTGGGTCCCAAAGGAGCAGTCTCGCACGCTAACGGGGGCCCTTATTTGGCTAGCAAAGAAGAATGCCACATTTCGTACGACGTCTCTGAAGGTTTATTTTTGCAGTACGTGGTTGAATTCGACTATTGTGTGATCGAGGGTATACGATACAGCTCGCATGTGTTGCAGCACTGGTACCGGGCCTGGAAGCGTATGTCGCGCGAAGAACAATTGCAGCGCAAATCCGCTTTGAACGGCAGCTGGAATTTAGCGTGGGTGCTGGCACCTCAGTTGGCAACAGAGGCGCCTTAATAAAGATACCAAAGTATTCAGTGTAAATAGTAAAGATATGAGAGTGATTTTCAAAACAAGTTGTTGAGATTTTTTTGACATCTCAATGAGCGTACTGCTGACACAAACAAGAAAAATTCAAGGAAACATCAACCTCAACACAATAACATTAAATGAAAAGCTGTAAAACACTGACGAACCTTGAAGTGTTTATCATCTCAATTGTTTCTAAAGAACGTTCTCGTTCGTTCTCATGATTATTCGTAGCATTGAGGCACACCCGTTGTATCAACGTTCTTGGCTCTCAAGTTCCACCTCTTCTTTCACAATTAAGGTACTCTGGCCGAGTGGTTTAAGGCGCCAGGTCGAGGTCCTGGTCTCTTCGGAGGCGTGAGTTCGAATCTCGCGGGTATCATTATTTTTGGAGGTGTGTTAAGTATCCTGTACCTTTCGACGATGCTGTATGAGGGACGAGCACTAGTATCTTGTGTAGAACGATGAGAAGAACCATTCAACTTCAGCGGTAACCTGAAAGCTATTTCTGACAGAGACAAGTTACCGCCTTCTTTCTTACAAACAAGATAACCTACAGACCTTTCGGTGCTCTGAAGCGCACTGTGATGCAGGCATGCCTCTTGATTCATCTGATGAGGAAACATTTACTCGAGTCAAGATCAAGACGCAAGTTGTACCACCATAAATAATCATATCACGAGAAATCAGCAAACAACAGCGAATGATTGACAATTTCGGCCTTTCTATGAGTAACAAAACATACCACTGAAGACAAATATGCTCATTTTGATTGAAAACTCAATTTAAGTACCAATCGAATGGCTTAAAAGGTTATCAAGCATATATGAATAAGTCACCCACATGATGACGATACCATCCATTCCAAACTGACCCCTACGACAATGAAGAACGTTGTTCCCCACAGAAATTCAATCGGAGAAGTATCATCTGCGTTTTACAATTAGAAGACCGTTTAAGGTCGACGTTTGCTTGATATTATGGCATCTACCTCGCGATTGTGATAAAAAATCTGCCGAATGAACAATGTACAAAAGAAGATGTTCCATGAAGAAAATATTCCAATGCACATATTATTGAATTCCATTATACGCTATACAGGTGGCGTATTGAAGTAAGTTTTTGACGGAAATTTTGGAGAGATAAGGACTAAACGTATGATTATCACCGTTGATAACACCACTGCCATACCGGCTGATCTAGAAATCGAATTTGCAGGAGAACAAAGAGGGAGGAATTTAAAGAATACGATTTTCGAACCACGATTAAAATATACTTTTCAAAGACATTGTAGAAGCCCGAGAATCGACACGACTGACCAGACCCAGATACATCTAGGATTACGCCCAATGTTCTACTCACTGAGCACTTCAAGCAATGTGCCTCCAAATCGATTCTTAAGCTTACCGAAACAAGATTCGTATCTCGTTATGCACAGTTCTCAGGAGTGTTACAACAACCGCACTTAAAGAGAGGACAGTGATATTTTCTGATATATTGCCCTAAAAGTTGTTAGACACTCGTGTTGAGACTGTCCCTGGTGTGTCGCTGCGCAATGAAGGTGCCATATCTTGAGTGATTCTCTCCTTACTGCGAAGTGTAAACTGCCGTTCCATTGAGCCAAGAGGTATCTTTCCGTGATGTATCAAGATGGATCTGTAAGCTAGGGAAACGCCTCTGAAGGAATTCGAAACATTAAAGTGCCCCGGGTGGAGCTTGCATTCACGGTATTACCTATGCAGTTATCCATCAACGTAATCATCATTCCTGTTAGATGAGTAGAGTTTTTCCGGATTCTGTCGCTGTCACCGTGTCACGTGCACGTCATGGATCCGACGTTCCGACAAACGTTCTTCTTTCAAGCCAACTCACATTTTAATGGATTTGACTATGTTCATGCAAGACGTTGATCAAATTACTACAATTTATCAGGTGTCAATATCAGAATGAAAAATCGCAACGAAGTAAGCGCTTGAGCCAGAGCCAATGATAAAGATATCTGAAAAGTTTTAAGCAGCGTTTGCTTAACAAAGAGCACATAGTTGGCCAGTGATGAATAGTCAACAATCTACCGCTTGACAACAGACATGATCATATCACCTGTTGAATAAAAACTATTAATCATTTCACTAAGGTGTCTCGCCTTGCTTTGAGAGATGCTTTTCCACGAGCAAGCGGGGTCTAGAAAGGAGCGCTACGGACGTTGTGAAAAATAGAATTGAAGTGGTTAGAATGACGATTGTGACTGGCATGCCAGTTCCTCGCAATACATGGACGACCGTTGCGAGAAGCCGTATTGAATGATGGGTAGAGCCGCTAGTAGAAAGCAGGACTCGGGACGATGCATGAATTCGACTCAGTCAATGTAGCCAGCATCTAAAAGTTTACCTGTTTATCTGAGACTCTAAAGATTCAGGCGTCACTTAGTTCTTTCCTCCTCGCAATGTCTTTACGCCGCAGCTTGAATTGTTTTGAGCAGCTACAAGCCAGACACCATTATTTACCATCTCAGAAGAGGAAAGGAAAGAGATTATAATGAGCCGAGGCGTGGTCTCAGAAAATGCAACGTGTCCTTAATTTGAGAAATACTCGGTTGTTGCCTACAGGGAGATCGCCTTTTAGCGGCTTTCGATGAATGCTTCTAAAACGATAATTATGGAGCTAACTGAGCAGTATGGACCGAGTTGTTGCAAACAGGCTTGAAGATGTTTCCAGCATCGAAGATGGAGTTCCTTCCAGGGTTCACACTTCTGAACAAAAATGATTGAAGGTCACATCATTGATTTCTGACCACGACGCTGGAACTACTGCAGTATTGGGAGAATGGGAAGTATACTCAAGGGAGCCATCTGAGAAAGGCGCTACATATTTGAACTACTGGCTCTGAAACCAAAGCCAATTTCCAGTACTTTGCTCACTAGCGAGGCATCCACATACACATACCAATGCTAGGATGCACGTGCGGCGAGGAAACTGAGGATGAAGACAGCCATCGGTTAAAGTAAGTTGGCCCATCTGCGTTGGAAAGATTTGAACATTATTGTCTAACAGCTCTGGCTTGAAGCTTCCACCGCGTATGCAGTAGACGGATTCGTTGTGACCGTATAACACGACAGAATCAGCGAATTCGTCCCTAGTTGTGTTAGAGAGAGATCTATCCACCTAGCTTCCACGTGTTCCGACTCTGTTATCCATCAAATGCCGACATCGAAATCAAACTTCAACGAAGTCCTGCGCTTGAGCCAGAATCCGCTCACAAATGACCTTGCTTTTATTTGTACTACTTGAATCATTTCAACTGACTACTCCTTACGAATGTGGAAACTATCTCTGAGACTATGTGATGGGTGTTGTCTTAACATATGGGGCAGAAGTGGGGAGGAATCCGGCGAATCCGACTTTTTTGGCCACGAATCCATCACCATATACGCCATGGACACCTGGGGCGGAAGCTGTTAAACAATAATGCTCAGATCTCTTTAACATACTTGACAGATGTTCCTGCTTATGCTAATCGATGGCTTCCTATGTTTTCTTTCATCTTCTGAGATTGTAGATAATGGTGTCCGGTGTTGCTGCGGCGTAAAACCATGTGGCACGTGACTCATAATGGTGTCAGGTAAACAAGCTAACCTTTGGATACTGGATTCGCGCCCGGATTCGTGATTCGTCGCCAGTCCTGATATTAAGCAATGAGTACCACTTTCATTGAACACGTACAAACTACCTCCTGGATGTACAAATACCAGGACTCGGTAAGAGTAGACTTGAGTACATATTTTTACCGCGAGTGGATGTATTCGTGTAGACTGTCTACTGCGGTGCGTGAAGCGTTTTGATCACCAACAATACCTCTCACATAGCCTCAAGAACAGGTTTCATATTTCAAATGACTGGTATATTGAAGTGATCGTAGTGTCGGAACCTGTGCAGCTCCACTCTGTGACAAAGTGATCACAGGCACGTGACACGACGACAGTGTCAGAATCAACAAGATGTTCAAAGAATCTAGAAAACTACTAATCTAACAGGAATGACATTGATTGAACCAAATGAGATCAGTTTCAATTGATCAAATGGCTTACAGATCAGCCATTTCCGCCATTTGTACTCGAAAACTGGAGAACTTTTACATCCGTCGGTCACGGAACATTTCCGAGAATTTGTATAAGGAGGAACGTTTTATCTATTGAGACTCGACTACGTCAGCAGTGTTCGAGTTGTTAAGCTGCTTCGTTTGCTCATGATTAAGGTTTATGGATTCTACTTATCTTTCCGTGGCTCTCTTGGTTATAAGTTTGGAACATTCTGTTTGACCGCCACGAATATTTAAACGATTTTGGGGGTAAGAAACGTTCTGGAACTCTGCATTAGTAAAGGCTACTTAATAGAAGTAGTGGATTGCTTGCAAAGGGTTGACGTATTGTCGCTTCATATCTTGACCAATAAAGGATAGAATCACTCAAGATATGGGACGTTTATCGTGCAACGATAGAGTCTTAACCTGAGTATAAACACATAGTAATTGAAATATAAGCAGGGTCAGTGGCTCGGTGCTCACTTCGTAGAAGTGGTTTATTTCTTGTTGATGTTTGAAGCTGAGTGCCTAGCCGCGACAAATGAAGCTTGTTGGGAGTGATGTGTAAGGTAGATAGATGGATAAAGACTTGTATTTGCCATGTATTTACAGAATTGGAGTGCCTAGCCGCGACAAATGAAGCTTGTTGGGAGTAATGTGTAAGATAGATAATTGGATAAAGACTTGTCTCTAGCCATGTATTTACAAAAGATGATCACCCACACAACCTTTGTACAAGACTGAAGGTGCTAAGTCGTCTTGATTACAGAACTGAAGTGCCTAGCCGCTACAAATGAACCTTCGTAGCAGTAATGAGTATGATACGCAGTTGTATATAGATTTGTCTCTAACCACATTATTCACTTAACTGGAGTGCCTATCACAACCTTTGTACAAGAATGAAGGTGCTAAGTTGTTTTAATTACAGAACTGGAGTACCAACCGCCACAAATGAAGCTTGTTAGCAGTTATGAGTAAGATAGGTAGTTGGATGTGGACTTTTTCTTTAACAACGTTATCTACAGAACCGGAGTACCTAGCAGTAACGAGTAAGATAGATAGTTGGGTGTAAACTTGTCTCTAACCACATTATTTACAGAACCGGAGTGCCTAGCAGTAATGTGTAAGATAGAAAATTGGATGAAGACTTGTCTCTAGCCATGCATTCACAGAACCGGAGTACCTAGCCGCTACGAATGAAGCTTGTTGGGAGTAATGTGTAAGATACATAATTGGATAAAGACTTGTCTCTAGCCATGTATTTACAGAACCCAATCACGCACCACAACCCTCATACACAAAAAGGTGGCAAGTCGTCTTGACTATAGAATTGGAGTACCTGGTCGCTGCAAATGAACCTTCTTAGCAGTAATGAGTATGATACGTAATTGTATATAGACTTGCCTCCAACCATGTATTTACTGAACCCGAGTACCTAGCAGTAATGAGTAAGATACGTAGTGGTATATAGACTTGCCTCCAACCACGTAGTTGTATATAGACTTGTCTCTAACCACATTATTCACTCAACTGGATTACCCACCACAACGTCCATACACAAAAAATGAGCGTGGCACGTCATCTTTTCGTTACCGCTGATGATGAATGGTTCTACTCTCAATCTTCGTACTCGTACTCGTACTCGTCTCAGTTGCAACCTTCGCACACCTATCACCCTAAACGATCCCGCCAGAGCCCCACATATTATCTATTTTTGGACGAAAAAAAATAACCAAAAGACGCCTCCGCCCCAATCCACGCGGTTCTCGCTCCCACGACAACTACGCGCACAAAGTTCCCGTACAACTTGATATTCTGTTATATCGAAAAAAATTGATATCACTAGGGAAACATAAAAAACACATACTTGAGAAACAAAACTAAGCAAGAATTATAAGAAACAAGGACGGAAAAGCATCAAAAGGAAACTAATTAAGCACCTCAGCAGTATCAACGCGTAAAAAGCCTCGCTAGATTTCGTTATTGTCTCGATTTATCGCGCTCAATACCAGCTCGCTATCCTGTTCAACCGTGTTGCGCTTCTTACCCGGGTCTTTTCGCTGTTCTACGAGGTTCCTTCAGAGCACACAGATAGATCAACATAAGAAAGTGAAAAAGTGGGAAATATACCGCTCAAGAAGAGATATACACACAGAGAGGGAGAGAGAGAGAGAGAGAGAGAGACGGACACCGAGACACACACTGAGTGAGACACATACAGATAATAAGAAACAATAATCGGTCTGTTCTTTTCAATCGTTTTCAACTTTCCCAGTCGCTAAAAACTCGTCAAAATGTCGAAACGTAATCTCACAGATCAGCACCTCGTTTCCAGCAGTTCCGGGTCAAACTCCAGCGATAATGTGGCCCAAACCGGGGCCGCTGGCGCGGCCCCCTCGGCCAGCCATCCAGCTCACAACCCGTTCGCAGACGACGCCGAAGACGACACCTACGGGTCGTATAGTGGCAGCGAATCGTCGCTGATCCATCACAACAACCAGGGCCAAAACCAAGGTCAAAACCAAAGCCAAAGCCAAAGCCAAACCCTGGCTGGCAGCGGTAACGGGCTGAAATCCACGTCCGATTATCGAGGCTACTATTCCCGCGGTGCGACAGGATCGCGTCAAAACGGTGCCAGGCCAAATGTGCCGTCCAGTCGTCTCAATGCAGCTCCCGCTGCATTGCCCTCCAGCACCAGTCTAAGCTCTCATTTGGGCATCTCCAACAACGACATCACAGCCCCGCCCGGTTTCGACAGATACCCGATAGTAGGCGGGTCCCGTGTCTCGTCAATGGCTCCCGTCACCGAAGGTGCTGCACATCACCATCCGCACCATCCACCGGGTCCCAGTAACACGAACTCGTCGGCCTCAATCACATCCTCGGACCCGTTCATAAGCGACCAGGACTTTTCGCCCTTTGGAGGCTACCCAGCATCGTCTTTCCCACTTCATCTCGAAGAGAAGGAAGATGACGATTATCTACACAACCCGGACCCTGAAGAAGAGGCCAGACTCGACAAAAATCGTTTCGCCTTTGATTTCAAACACATGGACAAACGATCAGCCGGAGGCTATATCAGTTTTTTGCTGTTGTTCCTCGGTGTCGTGGCTATATTCATCATTTTGCCTGTTTTGACATTCACAGGTGCCGTGAGTCACGGTTCTCCACAAACCATCAGTTTTCTTTCGCTTTACGAATATCCACAACTTTCTGCAATTCGCCAGTCTCTAGTGGACCCCGATACACCGGACAGCGCTAAAAATTTCACTGCCAAAGACGGTTCTTCGTGGCCCCTGGTCTTTTCAGATGAGTTTAACGCTGAAGGTCGAACTTTTTACGAGGGAGATGACCAGTTCTGGACTGCTGTAGATATCCACTACGACGCTACTCATGACTTGGAATGGTACTCTCCAGATGCGGCACAAACGGCAAACGGTACACTAAAGCTTACTTTGGATGCCTACAAAAACCACGGCCTATACTACAGGTCTGGTATGGTTCAAAGTTGGAATAAAATGTGTTTTACGCAAGGTTACATTGAAGCATCCGCCAATTTGCCCAATTACGGTCGTGTTATGGGGTTATGGCCCGGTATGTGGACTATGGGAAATCTAGCAAGACCAGGTTATCTTGCATCTACTGAAGGGTTATGGCCGTATTCTTATTCGTCTTGTGATGCGGGCATAACACCTAACCAAAGTTCTCCCGACGGTATTTCCATGTTACCGGGCCAGAGACTATCTGTGTGCACATGCGATAATGAAGACCATCCCAACCAAGGTACCGGAAGAGGTGCTCCTGAAATCGATATCATTGAAGCCGAGACAGATACCACGATTGGCGTTGGTTTGGCCTCTCAGTCTCTTCAAATTGCTCCATTCGATATTTGGTATATCCCAGATTATGAGTTCATCGAAATTTACAACACGTCCACTACTGTTATGAACACCTACTGTGGTGGTCCGTTCCAACAAGCCGTTTCTGCAGTTTCTACTTTGAATTCATCATGGTACGAATTTGGTCCTGATGCTGGATACTACCAGTCTTATGGCTACGAACTGATAAATGACGTTGACAATGGATATCTAAGATGGTTCGTTGGTGACAAACCAATGTACACCATATATTCAAAGGCACTGCACCCCAACGGAAACATTGATTGGAGGTTATTGAGTAAAGAGCCCATGTCTGTCATTTTGAACTTGGGTCTCTCAACCAACTGGGCGTACATCGATTTCAACTCTATTTTCTTCCCAGTCACGATGAGCATCGATTATGTGCGTGTGTATCAACCAAGCGACGCGGTTAACATAAATTGCGACCCGGCTGGCTATCCAACTTATGATTACATCCAGAAGCACTTAAACGCTTACACCAATTCAAATTTGACCAGCTGGGAGGATGCAGGATACACCTTCCCGAAAAATATTCTCACAGGAAATTGTAAAAGTTCGAAGTACTCGCTTTCTCAGAACTCTTAGAGGAACCGACAAGAAGGATAAATTTGCATAACCAGGAGGAGAAGTTCAAAAGTCATATAAAAAACAGGGAAAGAGTGCAAAGGGCGATCTGCATGAGTGTATTCACCGTTTGAAGTCGGTGAGGTTTTAGCGGTCTTTTATAAACGTTCACCGCTCGTTCTTATATTAGTATAAATATTTGTCCACTTTAAAGGACTGACATCATTATTAGAAGTTTCTTATACGTTGTTTTGGTTTGTCTGATGATATTTCGACAATCTCTCTATCTGGGGACGGAGGAGTGTGAAACTGACCTCCATTCAACTTGCTTTTTTGGCTAAAACTTCTTAGCTCGTCATCCATACGCGTCAAAATCTAAAAAAAAACTAAAGCTCCGATACGGGGAGTCGAACCCCGGTCTCCACGGTGAAAGCGTGATGTGATAGCCGTTACACTATATCGGATGGAGCTTGAAATTCCAGCGCTACTAAAATTAACCATGGGAATGTAGAAGTCGCGTGACAAGACTTCCTAAGCAACTATGAGTTGTGATCCAGGCGTGATGAATTCAGACGCATTTTTGTATGGCTAATAAGTAGTTGGCTAACATCATTAGGCAACCCATATAACGTCAAACCTCTTGCTATATTTGAAAGAAAGGACGGTCAGAAGTGTTGTAAGATTCTCCCGCTTGTTATGGCCCAGATGTATTAGTTTTCTTTGTCCATGGTAGATTCCAATCCAGCATTTAATTTTAGAAATTGCTGAAATTAGCGAAAACTTGGAAACCTTACATATTCCAAGATAATACTATTGCTGATTCCGGATGGTGTAACATCATCTTTCATACCGTAATCTTAAGCCAACAGCGGCATTCTCCTCGATGATGTTGAAGATTAAGTTGCCGGGCCTTCGTTTACTATTACTTGAGTCTACCTGACTGGTATCGCTTCCAAAGCTCAAACGTAGATGATTAGAGCAATGATCACGATCTTGAAGCTTCACTATTTCAATTTGCTAAAGCTCTTTCATAAGCACACACTGGCCAGAGTGACAGGGTTGTTAACAATCTCCGCGTACCACTGGAACTAGCTGCTATTACACCTGACTATCTATTGTCGTCAAGAAAAATAAAGTTTTTATGTATCTCAACAACAGCGCAAGTGGTTTAGTGGTAAAATCCAACGTTGCCATCGTTGGGCCCCCGGTTCGATTCCGGGCTTGCGCATCTTTTTTCAATTTTGATTAATTGAAAAATTAATATATCATTGATGCACTCTCGAACAGCTTGTGACATCTTGAATCCTGAAAACTTGAATTAACTAGTGCGGATTGTTTGGTGTTTATCCAGCATTTTTGGCTTGCTAATCGAAGCTTTTTGCGACGAGCACAACTGGTCTTGAACGATGTCATCGCCACCGGGTGGTCAAAACGACCTACCAAGCTCTACTTTTGGCGATGAGAACAATCGAGTCTTTCAGGACAGTCACGATGGGCTGAACATTCCATCGTCTGTACCGCCTGCCCATCAATCATCTCCTCCTTTTTCATCGATTGAAGGGGCATATGGAGATGATACCGGTTCTGGTGGTCATTCTGGTGCTACACCTGTGTTTCCCAGCTCATCCATGGGAAACATCAATCGTCAAGCTCAACAGAACCAGGCCTACAGTAGCGAGAGCTTTGCAAGGGAACAAAACGATAACGGGGGTGAATTTGAAGACGTCAACTTGCCTTTAGGAGGCGTGAGAACAAGAAATCTTAACACTATCAAAAAAGTCGACGATGTAACCGGTGAAAAAGTTCGTGAGGCGTTCGAATATTTCCTGGAAGATTTCACTTTCGAACCCTCTGAGGACAATGACCAGCAGGGGCCGGTGAAAGCGTACCGGTCGCAGATACAGTTTATGAAGATTTACGATCTCAGCACCATATACATCGATTATCAGCATTTATCGACACGAGAAAATGGTGTGCTGGCTGCAGCTATTGCCGAACAATATTACCGTTTTTTGCCCTTTTTACAAAGAGGTTTGCGGCGAGTAATTCGTAAATATGCACCGGAACTACTTTTAACATCTGATTCGGTCGTCAATTCTCAAAACTCAGAAAATCTGAACACCCAGACAGATACAGGTTTCAATTCTTTGTCCCAAGGAAGCCAGGCTACTGGTGTGACAGGTGCTGGGACGGGGAATCCGAGCTCCGGTTTTGCCACAGGTGGATCCACCACAAGTTCACCAGAACAGACAGAACGCGTTTTCCAGATAAGCTTTTTCAACTTACCAACAGTTCATCGTATTCGTGACATAAGAGCTGAAAAAATCGGTTCTTTAATGTCGATTTCTGGAACGGTTACCAGAACATCAGAAGTTCGGCCCGAGCTTTTTAAGGCTAGTTTCTCTTGTGAGATGTGCCGTGCGGTTGTTGACAATGTTGAACAGGTTTTCAAATACACAGAGCCTACTTATTGCCCTAATCCCTCTTGTGAAAATCAGGCGTTTTGGTCCCTCACGGTGGGTAGATCCAAATTTTTGAACTGGCAAAAGGTAAGAATTCAAGAGAATGCAAATGAAATTCCCACAGGTTCGATGCCCCGGACGATGGACGTGATTTTACGGGGCGATTGCGTGGAAAGGGCAAAACCAGGAGATAGGTGCAAATTTACCGGTACAGAGATAGTTGTACCCGACATTACCCAGCTTGGACTACCGGGAGTTAAGCCAAGTGGGTCAATGGATAATAGAGGAATGTCCAGAAGTTCTGATGGTCTCAACACAGGTGTTAGTGGATTAAAGAGCTTGGGAGTACGGGATTTGACGTATAAGATCAATTTCTTGGCTTGTCACGTCATATCGACTGGACAACATAGTGGCAGCGGTGGGTCAAAAGATCAAGAGGATAATGTAGACTTGCTTAACATGCAAAATGGTAATTTTGACAATGATGGCGAAAGAGATCAGGAGATATTTTTGAATAGTTTGGATTCACAAGAAATTAACGAGCTTAAAGAAATGGTTAAAGACGAACAAATCTACGACAAGTTAGTGAGGTCAATTGCACCAGCTGTTTTTGGCCATACGACCGTTAAAAAGGGTATATTACTTCAAATGTTGGGCGGTGTTCACAAGACCACGGTCGAAGGAATTAACCTGAGAGGTGACATCAACATTTGCATTGTCGGGGACCCATCGACATCCAAATCTCAGTTTTTGAAGTACGTTTGTGGATTCGCCCCGAGAGCAGTATACACGTCTGGAAAAGCTTCGTCTGCTGCAGGTTTGACAGCAGCAGTAGTCAAGGACGAAGAGGCTGGGGACTTCACCATCGAAGCAGGTGCCCTAATGCTGGCGGACAATGGAATTTGTGCTATCGACGAGTTTGATAAAATGGATCTGTCCGATCAAGTTGCCATTCACGAGGCGATGGAACAGCAGACAATCTCGATTGCAAAGGCTGGTATTCATGCCACTTTAAACGCGCGGACGTCAATTCTTGCTGCTGCAAACCCCGTAGGCGGACGCTACAACAGAAAGCTGACCTTGAGAGGTAACCTTAACATGACGGCCCCTATTATGTCGCGTTTTGACCTGTTTTTCGTGGTGCTGGACGATTGCAACGAAAAGATCGACACAGAACTTGCTGCGCACATTGTTGACTTGCACATGAAAAGAGACGAGGCAATCGATCCTCCATTTACCCCAGAACAATTGAGACGGTATATCAAATATGCCAGAACGTTCAAGCCCGTGCTTAACGAAGAGGCACGGACGTACCTAGTGAACAAATACAAAGAGTTGCGTAAGGACGACGCTCAAGGGTTCAGCAAGTCAAGCTATAGAATCACCGTAAGACAACTGGAGAGTATGATACGACTTTCAGAGGCAATCGCACGCGCCAATTGCGTTGATGAGATCACCCCGATGTTCGTTGCGGAGGCTTTTGACCTGCTGCGACAGAGTATCATTCGAGTCGACGTCGAAGACGTCGACGTCACGGGCGAGTCCGACGACGACGATGACGACAACATCAACAACAACGATAGTCATGGTCCCAACGTTGGACCTACACAGGCCGCTGCTAGCCACACAACAGGCAATTCTTCGCCTTCACCGCACGGCGATGCTCCTGCTGACAAGCCCAAGGACAAGACCACCATTTCCTACGACAGATACGCCGCAATGATCAACCTCATCGTGCAGAAAGTAGCTCAAGAGGACCGCGACGGCGGTGTAGAGCTGACGGCCACCGCTATCGTTGATTGGTATCTCTTGCAACGTGAAAATGAGCTCAACAGCGAGGCAGAGTATTGGCAAGAACGCAAACTGGCCTTCAAAGTGATCAAAAGACTCGTGAAAGACAAGATTCTCATGCAAGTTCACGGCAACATGTTAGAGCTAGCAGAGCACGAATCTGCGCATCCTACGTCCGAAAAGATCGTCTACGTCATCCATCCAAATTGTGCCGTTCTCGACAGTATTGTTGGATCATCTACCGAAAGAAATGCTTGAGACCAAAGCCTAACTCGCAACACATCAGTTGCTGGATCGTGAGGGTCGTGCTTGGCCAGCTGTCATCATCACCCGATGAGCTTGCTTGTTGTACTCGCGATGCTCATCGATCCGCTGTACTCGCGAGCACGATCCCAGATCACGTTCCTCATATCCGAATGCCATTTCAACAAGGGGTAATACCTTCCTTGGAAACAGGCGCGCTCGCTAAAGCGGCACGGATGTGAAATTAGGGGTACATGCTCGGAGAACGCTTTAGGTGGGGCGGAAAAAGTATAAAAGGGCGGCATCTTTCGAGGGAAATTGTGGGTCAACTTGCCAGTTGTTTCTCCAAAGTGTCGAAGAAGCAAGACTCCTCCGTTTGGCTTTGACAATTGGAGGTCCTGTGACTTGGTTCATCAAGTCTCATCAGGTTTTACCTCTGCCAGGTCTTTTTCTTTTTTGTTACAAGTTCTTTTGACAATGTTCAATTCTAACAGACCAATTGTGGGGAAAAGCTTGTCAAGCGACCTTATCAGTGAGGACCCTAACGCCCCTCGTGTTCCTCGTCTAACTAGACGCTTAACAGGATTTTTGCCGCAGGAAATCTCAGCCATTGAGACCAAAATTCCAGCACAATCTCGAGAAGTGTGGAATAAACACAAGGTGCAGAAGTTTTCGACGGCTGAGGAGTTCGAGGAGAAGTTTATCTCCCATGTGGAATGGACGCTGGCTCGCTCGTTGTACAATTGCGACGACATTGCTGCTTACCAGGCAACTTCGCAGTCTGTAAGGGACAATTTGGTCATCGACTGGAACAAAACACAGCAGAGACAAACCGCAAGAGACGGCAAGAAAGTGTACTATCTGTCACTAGAGTTTTTGATGGGTAGGGCGTTGGATAACGCCCTCATCAACATGCGTACAGATACCTCTACGCACGATGTTGGGTCCACAGATGAGACTTTGACCAAGGGCAACACCTCTCGAGAAATGATTCGAAACGCCATGAAACAACTGGGTTTCAAGCTCGAAGATGTCTTGGAACAAGAGCCAGATGCAGCCCTTGGAAACGGTGGACTGGGCCGTTTGGCTGCTTGTTTTGTTGATTCGCTGGCCACCGGTAATTACCCAGCGTGGGGTTACGGTCTTCGCTACCAATACGGAATTTTCGCTCAAAAGATTATCAATGGTTATCAGGTTGAGACCCCCGATTACTGGCTTAACTTCAGTAACCCATGGGAGATTGACCGGTGGGAAATTCAGGTGCCTATCAACTTTTATGGGTACGTAGACCGTTCAGACAAGGAGAAGACCACCATTTCGCCCTCCGACTGGATTGGTGGCGAAAGAGTGCTTGCTGTGGCTCATGATATGCCTATCCCAGGGTTCAAGACCTCCACGGTCAATAACCTGAGACTCTGGAGCGCCAAACCTACCACGGAATTTGATTTTGCCAAATTCAATAACGGTGATTACAAGAACTCGGTTGAACAACAGCAGCGGGCTGAATCCATTACGGCAGTCTTGTATCCAAATGATAACTTTGACCAGGGCAAAGAGTTGCGTTTAAAGCAGCAGTATTTCTGGTGCGCTGCCTCATTGCACGATATTGTCAGAAGGTTCAAGAAAAACAAAAAGCCGTGGTCGGAATTCCCAGAAGCGATTGCCATTCAGTTGAACGACACCCATCCGACTTTGGCCATTGTAGAATTACAAAGAATTTTGGTGGATTTGGAAAAACTCGAGTGGCACTATTCTTGGGATATTGTGACCAAAACATTTGCTTACACCAACCATACAGTCATGCAAGAGGCGTTGGAAAAATGGCCGGTTGGTCTCTTGGGTCATTTGTTGCCAAGACACTTGGAGATTATCTACGATATCAATTGGTTCTTCTTACAATCCGTTGAGAAGAAGTTCCCACACGATGTGGATTTATTGTCCAAGGTTTCGGTCATTGAAGAAGCTTCTCAAGAAAGATATGTTCGCATGGCCTTCTTGGCCATCATCGGGTCCCACAAAGTTAACGGTGTTGCGGAACTTCACTCGGATTTGATCAAGACTACAATTTTTCAGGATTTTGTCAAGATTTATGGTGCCAACAAGTTCACCAACGTCACCAACGGTATCACTCCCAGAAGATGGTTGAAACAGGCGAATCCAAAGCTGGCAGAATTGATCAGCGAGACAATCAATGACCCTGACGACGACTATTTGCTTGATATGTCCAAGCTCACAGCACTTTCCAAGTACGCCGAAGACGAAGCTTTTCAAACCAAGTGGAATGACGTGAAACAGTTCAACAAATTACGGCTTGCGGACTTGATTAAGCACTTGAATGATGGTGTTGATATCATTGATAGGGAGCACATCAGAAACACGCTATTTGACATACAGGTTAAGCGTATTCACGAGTACAAGCGGCAACAACTCAACATTTTCGGAGTTATTCACAGGTACCTAAGCATCAAGGAGCTCTTGCAGTCTGGTGCGTCTATTGAAAAAGTTGCTGAGCGGTACCCTCGCAAAGTTTCGATTTTTGGAGGCAAAAGTGCGCCCGGTTACTACATGGCGAAACTTATCATCAAATTAGTGAACTCCGTTGCGGAAGTGGTGAATGCTGATACCGAGATCCAGGATTTGCTCAAGGTGTTCTTCATTCCAGACTACAACGTATCTAAGGCTGAAATTATTACGCCTGCGAGCGATTTGAGCGAACACATCTCTACTGCCGGTACCGAGGCCTCCGGAACGTCAAACATGAAGTTTGTCATGAACGGTGGCCTAATTATCGGCACTGTGGATGGTGCTAATGTCGAAATCACCAGAGAAATTGGCGAAGATAATATATTCTTGTTTGGGAACCTGAGCGAAAACGTGGAAGAGCTGCGTTACAAGCACCAGTTTTCAAATCCAGGTCTACCAGAGGGTCTTGTCAAGGTGCTCAACGCTTTGGAAAGCGGTGCGTTCTCGCCCCAGAACTCTTCTGAGTTCAGACCTTTGATCGACAGCATCAAACATCAAGGTGACTACTACTTGGTGAGCGATGATTTCGACTCGTACATTGCTACCCAAGACCTGGTCGACCAAGTATACCACAAGGACAAGAAGGAGTGGCTCAAGAAAAGTATCTTGAGTGTTGCGAATGTTGGATTTTTTAGCAGCGACAGATGCATCGAGGAGTATGCAGAAACCATCTGGAATGCTGAACCCGTTAAACCAGAATAGATAAGACTAAAGACACGAATGATACTAAACAGATATACATGTACCGACTGTGTAAGAAGATGAAGGATGCACGATGACATTACTGATTGTAGAGTAGTTACACACATGTGTGTGTATATACATGAAAGGCCCACATCACTGTGCCGTTGGCCGGTCTTGATGACTCAGCTGTAATCGTCTTGCCAAAAGTTTCGCTCGAGTACTCGTCCTGATGTCCGGTAAACCATCTTGGTCTTGCTTTCGAACAAAGGGTTCGTTCTCTTGGCGTTGACGGAACACGGGAACACCGCTCAAATTCCGCAAACTGTGCAAAGAACGTCAAGTGGCCGGCCATAAGTTGCAGCTCTGGCTTGCAACCACTTCAATTCGTTTGGGTCGAGCCGTGAGGGTCGAAAAGACGACAACAACTACAGCGATAGAATACCGGTGGTCATGCCAAGGGATTGTTGAGTCTGCGGAGTTGGCAATAGCGCTTTAGGCCGTAGTCATGGCTTGAAAGCGGCGCTCACTGATACATGAGATCATACGTATATATATGGGAAGTGCTGAGTCCGGTAAGACACCAGACGATTGTTGGAGCATGAGGTCGACCTGTATCTTGTAGTAGTAGTAGCAGTTAAAGTTGACAAAAATGCGTAGAGACAAGGATGCGATTGCGTCCTCAGACTCATTTATAGAAAGAGAAGTGAAGAACAGCTTCAAGACGCCGCGGCCGAAAGCGCAGCATGACGTTACATGGATTCAGGTGAAGAAGTACCTCAAGACCCGGTTGACAACGTTGTTCCCGACAAAAACAGAGCTCAAAGACAACTACCGAAAATATCCTTTGAACCCATTCCCCGCGTTGGCATGCATGAATGCTCAGCAGACGCAGTTTTTTGTTGTAGGGCTTCTGGCATGGACTTGGGACGCCCTGGATTTCTTTGCCGTTTCTTTGAACATGTCAGGCATCGCAAAAGACCTCGACAAACCTATCAAGGACGTCACACATGCCATAACGCTAGTTCTGCTGCTAAGGGTCATCGGAGCCGTCATTTTTGGCTATCTAGGCGACAGATTTGGCCGAAAACTTCCTTACTGCATATCAATGGCACTCATTATCGTGATCCAAATAGCCACCGGTTTTGTAAAGACTTTCCCGGCATTTTTGGGCTGCCGCGCACTTTTCGGCATTGTGATGGGATCCATTTACGGTGTAGCCAGTGCCACATCGTTGGAGAACGCCCCAGAAGAAGCCAAGTCCATTTTGTCGGGTATTTTCCAAGAAGGTTACGCTCTGGGGTATCTTTTGGGCGTTGTGTTTAAGAGGGCCATCGTGGACAATTCCCCTCACGGTTGGAGAGCCTTCTTCTGGTTCAGTGCTGGTCCACCTGTATTATTCATCGTTTGGAGACTGTTACTGCCAGAGTCACAAGAGTTTGCTAAGCGGAAGGCTCTAACCTCAGCCAATGAGCCAAATGCAGATCAAGTACACAGCTCCCCAAAATCGACCGACAGGTTTTGGTCAAATGCCAAAGCGGCTATAATTCATCACTGGATTACAATGGTGTATCTGGTTATCCTCATGGCGATGTTTAATTTCTCGTCCCACGGCTCCCAGGACCTATTCCCCACCATGCTCACAAACCAGTACGACTATTCTGAAAATGCGTCTACTGTCACCAACTCGGTTGCCAATATTGGCGCTTTGGTTGGAGGAATCATAGTAGCGCATGCTTCCAGCTTCATAGGACGCAGATGCGCCATATTCCTGTGTTGTATCGGTGGAGGGGCTCTGCTTTATCCGTGGGGTTTTGTTTCGAGCCCTCGAGGGCTCAACCCAGCAGTATTCTTCTTACAATTCTTTGTTCAGGGCGCCTGGGGGGTAGTGCCAATTCACCTAACTGAGCTTTCACCGGTCGAGTTTCGCGCTTTTGTAACGGGAGTTGCCTATCAAATGGGTAATATGATCAGCAGTGCTTCTTCAACCATCGAAGCTACCATTGGTGAGCGCTTCCCCATCGAAGGAAAAGAAGACGCATTCGAATATGGAAAGGTTATGTGCATATTCATGGGTTGCGTGTTTGCAGGCTTACTGGTAACTACTGTGCTTGGACCGGAAAACAAAGGCGGGCAAGTGGTAGTCGACGAACAGGTTCTTCATTCTCGTGGCTCCCTCGAAAACCGCCAAGACGACCTCCATCACTTCAGACACCGCGGATCACTCGACTCATCACATTCTGCTTTTAAACCTACAGTTGAGTACATAGCCAGAGTTGATGCACCAAGCAATCAAACTCCTGTATAGTTTGCAAACTACATGCCTAAGAACAGCCCCGTTGCTTCTCAATAATAATTCGTCACCATGTGTCTAATCTTCCTATTGTTTTGATTGTATACAAATACCGAAATGAAGTGATTTGTACTTGGATAAGATTTATGCAGGACTATGCGGCTGTACTCAGTGTCCTTGTATAGCGGCCATCAAAGCTGGAATTCCTCCTTGAGAGCGATACCGACTTTTCTAATACCGTCTTGCAGTTTGTCCAAAGGAACAGCGGCATATGTACCTCTGAAAAAGATACGGTTAGGGTCAAGCTCTTTCTTGCTTTCGGCAGGTTGAGGTGGCTGAGTTTCACCCTCGACCTTGAACCATGCACCAGGCACAATCAACACACCAGACTCGACGACCTTGTTGTAAATAGCTTGTTCCACAAGCTCTGGTTTAGATTCATACTTGGTAGCAAATTCTGGATGTTTGGAGGAATCAATGCTGATAGTGAAGAACATACCGGCAATTGGAGGATTGACGTGGAAAACTGAATCCTCTGGAACGTATTTGTGAAGCGCATCTATGGCAACATCACGCTTCTCATTGTATTCCTGACGTAAGCCAACCATCCAGTCCAAAAACCCATCTTGACCCCAACGGTTCAAGGTACCAGCGACGATAGACTGACTGAAGCCAGAAGGGTTCTGAATTGACATTTCATGCAGACGAAGAAAAGCGGTGACGATTTGCTTGGAAGCCACAATCCATCCTAAACGGGTGCCGGGGCCTAAAACTTTAGAAAACGAGTCCATTCTGATTACGCGACCCTCTGTGTCCATGGAAATGAAGGATTTGGCCAAAGATTGCAGAAACTCCGAGTGGGAGCTGTAGGTGGTAGTTTTTCTTTGGGATGGGTCCTCTTGGTACTCATCCATTTGCAAGAAGTAGTATGGCTCGTCCTCCAAGATGATCAAATCGTGCTTCTGGGCAATGCGGTAGATCTCGGCTTTACGCTCATAGCTCAAAGAGGATCCCGTTGGGTTTTGACCTGTAGGAATGGTGTACAATAATTTAGGCTTTTTGACTTCTGGATTCCAGTTGTCCAAGATCGTTGCTAGTCTTTCTGGAATCAGCCCATGATCGTCAAGCGGAACGGGAAAAACGTTAATACCCTGAGCCTCAGCAGCGTAAATGGAAGCGGAAAAAGAGTATTGCTCAGCAAGGATGGTGTCACCTCTATCACAGAAGATTCTTAGCGCAGACTCAAACGCACCGGTGTTACCAGTGGTCGCCAACACATCCCAGTCAGAGTACTGCATTTTATGCACAAGCTCAGTGTGCTCTTTCACAAACGACAAGAATTCAGGCTGGCCCTGACTATGGCCGTACTGCAAAGCACGCGACAGAGGAACATCGATAGTATCACCGGCTTTAGTTGTTTCGTCTCTGCGAATTTGAACGTGACAAGTATCCTTGTCGGTCCCAGAAGGCACTTCGCCGATTCCGTTTTTGAAAGGAGGAAGAGGTGATTGCACGTTGAGATTGTCCCATGGAAAGTATTTACTCATAGGTAGACCACCCCCAAGAAAAATAATGTTCGGATCATGGAAAAGATGGATGCACGACTTAAGAGGCGATGCCTTACGCGACTTAGTTTCCACTGAAAAATGGTGAGATAAATCTAAAGCTGCACCCACGGTCATGACTGGTTGAATTTTGGTCTTTCTTCAGATATTAGATGTACTCAGGTGTTTTTAATGCCTGATATTTTACTAACCAATCGAAAATGAAATACCAATTGAAGTTGGCGGTTAAAGTGTAATGCTTGGCTTCCCTTTTATATATATTTTCAAGTTAATAGCGAAACCTCTAAAGTCCACCTATTCTCACTTATTCTCACTTGACTTGACTCATAATCCACTGGGTAAAATTTTTTAATATTCCTCTCTGGGCCTGATTATGATGTTTGATACCAGTTGAAATTTAGATAGTGACTCGACATGCCGATCGCTTATCAACGTGGGAAGAGCCGTTCAAGACAATGCATCCAAGAGTAAATGTAGAGAAACATCAAATAGGACGGTCACGTTGCGACGGAGTTTCGGGATGTTGACACTGGCCGCGGAGCCGAGAGACCCGAGACCGACTTTTTGGGTAATAATGGTCAGCGACGGAGCATCTGTAACTTCAAGTATGCGAATAATGTAGAATTTCGGATGCATCGCTCGGTGCGGATCTTGTGTAGTCGGTTGAGTCCGAATGGGCAAAGTTTCATCCCGAAGATATCCTAAAGCATTTCTAGACAAGCAAACAATTATGCTCTTGTGAAAGTGAAGTAGAGAAGGTTATCGACAAGTAGTGGATTTGAGTGAGCATTTCAGCATGCGGAAACCAGACGATGACACGATTGATAAAGTTCCAACGGAAAATTCTCGAACGGATTGGCAGTGATGTCAGCGTTATTACAGGACACAAAATTGTAACAATTCCAACATGAACCACGATCGTTATTGCCGAAACCCTCTCCCAAGTTTGTGCCACTGGAGAACGATTCTGTTTGTGATCTTTCACTTTGTTGTAAGGGGCCCAGAGCCATGTCATTCTATTGAAAATAAAAGCAGTGTTGGTGCTGTCTGGTAGTGCCTCCCGTTACTAATACCGAACTTGTGCTAGCATTAACATTTTTGGAGCCTAAAGGGTCGTAAATTTGAATGAAAAACGTCCTGTTCGAGCATTCTTCTCGCCAGAAAGTTGTCTTCACCAATCTTCGCTGGGAAAACCAGGCAGCCACTTCAAGAAATGTATTTGAGGAGAGCAAAGCAGTGTCTAACAGTGATTTTCGGTCACCAACAGTTGTTTTAGTGTTTCTGATGTTGTGCTCAAAGGGAAAGAAGTCGCTAGCCGCCCACCTTGAATTTTAATGGCCAGTATACGTACCTAGTGACCAAAATCCAACGTATTGACGCGTTACGACCGAGTAGCGCAAAGATCACCTCTTTTGAACCGAGGCCAACCGTTTTGGCCCACTTCAACAGCAGTGCCATCGGTGGTATTACTGTAGCGCTCTTGAGCCCAAAAACACGCCGTCCCTAGAGGTATATTTTTCGTCAAAAAATTCATGATCATTGAAATCAAAATATCGTAGATCTTTCTTCATGATCACCTGCAATACTACAACACGCCTTTCACACAAAAACTGTACAACATTGGTCTCTCCTTTCAACGTTATCGTTAATATTCGACTAGTCTTTTACTGTGACAACTTTCAAATAGTGTAGTATCTTGAATGGCACATTAGTACAGAGTGATAATGGGTAATGGCAAGCCCTCTGCAGTCCACGCGGAAACAAGTCAAACACATCCCGAGATTTGGCTAGAAGTGAGATCCTATACGTTGATAAACTCAACTTAGCCAAAGCTTGCATCTTCTCGAGCTCACTCCGTTATTTTTGCCAGTGGGCGAGAATAGCATCCGAAAATGGAGAATAAGAGCTGACAATAATTTCAAATTCAGAAATCAAGCTTATGGACAGCTACTACGCAATTGGAATCGTTAATTCTCGAGAAACGAGCCCTTCGCCCGGTGTCCACAACCAGATGAGACGAGATCGCTATTTACGGCTGAGCACATCAATAAATAGAAGCTCTCACACGTTATCTCAACATCTCCTCGAAGAACTGGTCCAGAGAGCTGTGTAGTCAAGACCCCTTCAAGTCGCTATGTTATGTTGCACATACCTTTTATGGGTGGCACTCGCTTTTCTGACACGGCTTTCCTGCGCTTTTTACGCGGTTGGGGACTATGCAGTTTCGCCCGAGCTTTTACCTGGACTTTCCAATGTTGAAGACCCTGCGTTGATACCCGAGATGTTTGCTGGACACATCTCCCTAGGTGAAGAAGATGATGAGAACGCGGGGAACTATTTTTTTTGGAAATTTCATGACAATGCTGGTCGCACCAGCGAAAGGGCCAAAAATACCCTGATATTTTGGCTAAACGGAGGCCCTGGATGCTCTTCGATGGATGGGGCACTAATGGAATCTGGTCCCCTCAGAGTCGACTCATATGGAAAGGTATATTTGAACGACGAAGGCTGGCATACGCGTGGAGACATCGTATTCGTAGATCAACCCGTGGGAACCGGGTTCTCGACTGTGGGCTCGAACAACCAGTACGATAAAGACTTGCAGGATGTGTCACAACATTTTTTGAGTTTCCTTCATCACTATTTCGAGGTTTTCGCTGATGATTCCAACAAGACTGTAATTCTCGCTGGTGAGAGCTACGCCGGTCAATACATTCCCTACTTCGCACAAGCCATCTTGGATCATAACAGTAACGGAGAAAACAACCAAGTAAATTTGGAGGCGCTACTTATCGGCAATGGATACATAGACCCCAATCAACAGGCTCTCTCGTACATTCCATTCGCTTTCCAAAATGGTCTTATCCAGAAAGGAGACCCTAAGCTCTCACAGCTTCTGAATCAACAAGAACTGTGCCAGAACAAGCTAAACGCAAATCATGACGACGTATTTGTAATTCCTGAATGTGATAACATATTGAGCGTGCTGCTCGATGTTACTAGGGTAACACAAGATTCAAATGGAAACAAGGTTGACGCGAATCAGCAATGCACCAACATGTACGATTTGCGGTTGAAGGACTCCTACCCATCTTGCGGGATGAACTGGCCTGACGATTTACCGTATGTTTCGAAGTTTTTCAACACTCCTGGGGTTATGGAAGCCCTGCACCTGGATTCGGAAAAAGTCCCTAGTTGGCACGAATGCGATGACCAAGTTTCGAAGTATTTGACGAATTCAAATTCAAAAGCCTCTGTGCATCTTCTGCCCTCAATTTTGGAGTCCGGTATTGAAATAGTTCTTTTCAATGGTGATAAAGATATTATTTGCAATAATCTTGGTGTCGAAACACTCATCAGCACACTTTCGTGGGGTGGTGAGAAGGGGTTCACCGATAACATGCAATATTACGACTGGAGATACAGGGATGATCAAAACGACGATATTGTACCAGCAGGTTTTGTCAAATATGAGAGAAACCTAACATTTATCAGCGTTTACAATGCCTCTCACATGGTACCCGTCGATAATAGTGCTGTGAGCAGGGGAATCGTTGACATATACTTTAACGATGTTGAGCTTGTTCAAGACAATGGTGAAGATATTTTGATCAGTGAGAGCTTTAATACCGGGGATTCGCAACAATTGGACTGCGATGGTTTAGATAAAGACTCAGAGAGGTGCCAGGCATCTACTATTCAAGGAGATGACGAGGAGGATGATCAGGGAACTGATACGGATGCAGTCGATAATGGCAAGGAGGATGAAGACGACGATGAAGGCGATGATGATGACGACGACGATGAAAATGATGGTGATGAAGAGGATAAGGAAGAGGATGATGATGATGAGAATGACGATGACGATGACGAAGAAGAGGAAGATAACAATGAGCACGACGATAACAAAAATGACCACAGCGGTGAAGAAGACTTGAATCACTCCAAAATCTCTCACAGGATCAGTGTCGGAATCGTATCCATGTCAATCTCAGCAGTCATTCTAATAGGCCTGTATTTCACTTTCCGGGAACGTTTTCGCCCCAAGCTTCGTGCCATACTAGTCGATCCAAATAGTCGATCCCTACAGAGTAAAAAAACTGTCTCTTGGGCCTCAGATTTAGAGCAGGATCCGGCCGAATTGACAGATCCGACGTCAGGATCGAAACGGAAAGATGGATACTCTAATATCCCAGCACAAGAGTCTAGAGGTTCTTTCGAGCTCGACGACTTTTGAACAATTCATCTTTCGTCACGAGAAAGTGAGTACCTTAGAATGTTGACCAGGCGAATGAATCGTCAGTTGGTAGTCGATCTATTCCTGATAAAAGTGCAGTTTCACAAATATGATGACCTGACAGGAAGCAGCTAATTGTTTTAATCTCACATTTCTGTAACGAAGCACCCTGATAAAAAGTACATGGCTTATCATAACGTCACTTGCGGCTGTTCTGATTATGAATTTGACAAGGTGAAAGGAACCTTTTTGCTGTCGCAAACTCACCATATATGAAAGCACAAGAGCTAAAAATGGTTGCTCAGTAAAAAGCATCGAGTGGACGAGTCCTTGAAATAAATCATTGATTAATAACATCCATGCTTGATTTTTATGAAGGTTCAAAAGTGGTAAAGAGTCTTGCCTCCTGAAACAAATCCTCTGTTCTCTTGTTTTAAAGTAACGGCTTGAATAGTGGTCTACTCAAAAAATCGTTCGCTTCTAGCTACATGTACTTGTTTTTTTTTTGGCGCCGAAGTCCAAATTCGCCATTTTAGTATATTGGCTAGGACACATCGTTGCGGCCGATGAAACTCTATGTCTAATCCAGAAAATGGCACATTCTCCTTTTTTCGTCCATTAAATTCTTGAAGCATGTAGATCAAACTGAGAATTACAGATACAGCGCTACGGAAACCACGAAGTTAAGGGTCTTCAGTTGCTAAGATATGAACTGTTATGCATACATCTGGGAAGATACGTAGATCATCAACCTTTTCGCAGGGTTCTTTTAAGGTTTGACGCCGACCGGGGAACTGGGGGTCGGTTTGGTTCACAGTTTAGGAATCTTCAAGCTCTTGGAAATCATACCACACCCTTGAATGAAAAAGACAGTCACGATGGGGTGGAACTCATACCACTCACCTTTCGCAAATGTTCCCAGTGGCAAATTATCCAGGATCAAGCCACGATGCACAAGATACGCCATCGAGCCCACCAAGAATAGCGAAGTTGGGATGGGCAGACCTTCGAAATACTTGGATTTGCCCGAAACGTCCTTAGGAAGTTGAGCCACAGTAACGTTAAACCTGGCAAGCCTGGTAAGACCACACAGAACGAAAAACGAAAGCATCAAGACATCCAGGGTAGACTGGAAACCAATGGCAAACGCGATAGACGCGGGTGCCACGCCAAACGATACCAAATCGGCAAGCGAGTCCAGCTCTTGACCCATTAGTGACGAACGATTTCTGAGACGTGCCACTTTGCCATCAAAAAGGTCAAAAAACATGCCCAGCAAAATGAAAAAATGCGCTCTTTGCACGTAGTGCGGTTTTTCCGTGAGTGTGAAGCGTAGGCAACTCACGATCGAGTAAAAGCCACTAAACCCATTCATCAAAGTTATCAAATCGGCCAAATGCAAGTTCCGGATCATACTAAAATGGTATTCATCGCTTGTGAATTTCTTGATGTCACTTTCGTTAGGTGGTTCCAAAACTGGATCCTCGAGCGAGAAAATGCTGCTGGCTCTTCTACTCGGGGTTCTGCTGGCTGCAAATGAGTCATCCTCGGCGTCCGAGCTAATTGTAGCGTCCCGCTTCTTGCTGAACTTATGTGAATCTGTCATATATGCAATTTCGATTACAGGGTCTTTAGACGATCTTTACTTTTAGATCCAAGGCGAACTGGGAGGGCTGGATCAAGAACCTTTTCGATTGTATGAAAATTGAAGATCGCGAAAACAATACGGAATTGTTGAAAGGATCTTGAGCTCTTTGCAGACCTGTATCTATAGAGCTGAAACTGAGGGTCTGAGCCAGGAACAAGTCCCTTTTGCTTCCAGGAATTTTTCAGAGGCCTTATTCGCCGCACGTGAAAACTAACTCTGAAAGCGCGACTAAATAATCAACTAGAGGATCAGGTCGAGGATCGAGTGAAGGACCCAGTATAAATTGTGGGGAATCAACCAAGAAAAGATTCGATGGAAAGAGAGTATAAAAGGGAGTGCCTTCAAATTCGACACGCAGTGCGAGCTGCTCGAAGCTAGAAGTTAAATATACCATTATCGCTTCCACTCTGCTTTTGTTTTTGAAAAGTGACTTTCGCGATCCACATCAGTTTAACTTCCATACGTTCATTCATGACACACATTATATATAGCTCTGACATAAGTAGAGACCGTAACCATAGCTATTTGCCCAGCTTCGCTAAATTTTCGGTCCCCTGGAAACCGCGTCTGAGCATTGTGGTGAGACACTGGTGATATTCTGGTTTCCCAGGCCCGTCCGCCTCCGGTGGATTGTTCTTGAGAACTTCGTTGTAGTAATTGTTGTAGATATCGCCATCATAATAACCGATGGGTGCGTTCAGCATTGCATCGGGGAGCTTGAATGCATCTGTAAGAGCAATACATTCCTTGCGAATTTCTGGTAGTAATGCCATAAGTTTGGGTTGTACCAATGTTGAAATCTGATCAGGCGTGAAGACTTTAAATTGCTGAAATTCTCCAGAGTGCTTGTCAATGAAGTAGAGCGAAAACAACCGGTACAATTTCCACAAAACTTCCTGAGAGCTTTCGTCCGAAACATGCGAATCCGAAGGACTCTTCAATTTCAAATAGAAAGCTCTCAACATAGAGTGAAATGCATGGAAACGGGAAATCAAAACTAGATGCTTCGAAATAGAATCCGCGCTTTTGGTCTCCTTCACCAATTTAGCGCAAAAATGTAACATTTTGATCAGCATAATACCCCAAACTTCGAAATAATCCTTTGGTGTATCCAACTTTGCAGCCTTGGTACCTCTCAAGACAGCCATGACCAACTCCGGGGATAAATATCTGAACGATTCGGTTTCTTGCACTTTGCCCTTCGCCAGATCGGCGTATTTTTTCAAGATGCTCCTCGCTGACGTCAATGACAGAATGTTGTTGTCACCTTCCCAGGTACACTGTACAACCCAGTCATTGTATCCCTTACCAAATCCATTGTAGGCTGAATAGCCATGTCCGCCGCATGCCTGACGAAGCTCATCAATAACAGCAGCAACGAGCCACGTATTGGTGGCTTTCAAACTGGCACTGTCAATAAAGAGATCCTTTAGTTTCATGCTCACGAGTTTCAACTGGCCTTTATCTCCAGCGGATGAAACTTTGTAAAGTTCGTCCAGAGTGGAGTGGTAAGTATCCATGAGTTTAAAAGCAACAGGAGAGATCAAGTAAACGATGGCCAGGTGTGGTAGAACTCGGTATTGATGTAAAGGGTAGTTGATGAGCTGAGTTTCAGGCGCATTTCCGCTTTTATCGTTGTCGGCTGCAAACTGCTGTCTCCCCACGGCGTAACGAACAGCGATCGTGACAAACTTGGAACCAAATCTGAAAGAATCCATCACCATGTTTACTCTGCCGTTCAAAAGAGCACTATAGCCTGAGATCTGGTCCAATGTTGGTTCCGTAGCCACACGCACGCCACTGCCGCTGTGGACAATTTTTGTATACCTACTCAACATGTATTCGCGTGGAATCACCACGTTTTGAAACTGAATCCATCCATTGTCAATGCCGTCACGTCCCATCTTGGTTCCGATGTCACCAATGAATACACCAGCTAAAAGTTGAAACGTTTCAGGGTCCCTGAGAGGAACTACAAATGTTTTCACTCCATAGTCCTTCCCTTCAACTATAAGTCTCGCGTAAACAGTGGCATGCGTGGCTGAATGGGCGGCACCACCAATCCACCATTTTGTGGCAGGTAAATCTGGAGTATTTACGACAAAAGACTCGGTCTTAGGATCGTAAATCGCGCGTGTTTGTAGCTGTGCCACGTTCGAACCATGTCCAAGCTCAGTCATGGCAAAGCATCCGTAGATGCCCTTTAAAAAAAGGGCACCTTTTTCCTGAAGCCAGTATCTGATCTGCTCATCGGTTCCGTTACCACGAATGCAGTTCCCGAATAACCCTAAATGCACCCCAATCCTAGTTCCTAGCTGCGGATCCTGGTTTGAGATGATTGAAAGCCGTTTGTCGAAAATGCCCAAATCTTTAGCAGTGAGGATTGGGTATTTTTCGTCTGTTTGCAATCCCTTCACCACATCGTGATTGCGATACTTTTTGAATGCCATTTGGATATCCTCTTCCATGTAAAGTGCCATTTTTGCGATTTTCAAAGCCGTTGCCCTTCGATGCTGGGCTTTGTCCAAATCATAATAATCGGATCCTGTTTTGAGAACCGGATCCGTGGTAACCTGTGTGATCAGATCGTGTGTCAGTTTCGCATTTTCCGGGCTAGATTCCAAAAACAAGTTGAGCTGCTCTATGTTGAGCTTAGAATTCTGCCGTTCTGACTGCACAAACTGTTGTGGCCGGAACGTTGCTCCTGAGAATTCATTAGCTGTAATTCTTGTCATTTTGTGCAGAATAATGGTACGCGCAGGTTTTCAAAGTCGTTCACTTTTGCAACCGTGAGTTCTCCGTCTAAATGGTTTACTCCTTCAAAGGTTCACTAGTTCTTATTTTGTCTGGCAAATGTGAAGTCCAAAACTCAAGCAGTGTCTTGTCTCGACCTCCAAAACGTCGTCCTTTATATACGTTTCCGTTTCCCCAACTTTATTTCATTTTATGTCATCCCGCTTGTGACGCTAAAGTGATGATCTTTCATTTCCGAGAAAGGGAAATATGTGAAATGACGTCTCAGAAGAGGTTCGAATGGGAAACGGTTTTAAAAAAGATCGAAGGTAGGAATTGATGAAATGATCATATTATGTTTTGGTAGTTGGATGAAAATAGTTCAGATGGACGGTACTTGAAGTACGTTTTCATTTTATTCATGGAAAAGATGTTCTTGCGGTTCGGTACTGTGACTTAGGAATCCTCTGTCTGTCGGATGTCAGATTAATGTCACGTGACGAATGACAGCGTCAGAATCAAAGCGTTGTCAACTTGAAATACCATTTTAACCACTTCTCAGCACCATGGTCTGGTTCACAACGGACACCACTTGTGATAATTTGATTCACAGTCATACCACCTAAATTGAGTGGTGAAAACTCTCGCATATGCTCAAATAGGAATGCTTTAGGCGACATGCGCGACCGAATGGTTTTTCATTCAAAAGAGCGGAGAGAGATAGCAGTATACTTCAATCAAGTAATAGTTTAGAATAATAGAAGACATTAGTATGAGTATAAAACGTTTATCGTGCAATGACACCTAAAAGCTATCTCCAAAAGTTTAGTCGTCACTACGGGAGATGAGAGGATTCTTGATGACAAGACTGACGAGCTTGTGTAAGATTTAGCATGGCTCAAAAACGCTGTTGATAAACATAGGACAGTACTTCAAGCTCCAGAGATACAGTGCCAGTCCAGAAGACGGGATCTAGAGCGCGTCCCCTGTAACAATGCTCTTCCACAAGTTGTGTGATTCAGAATCGGAAAACTCTTCTTCAGCTATTGACGATATTAATGCGCCCAACGTGCGAGCTATCGCCAAAACACGTAGCGTGAACCAAGCTACCGAGGCCTTGATTCCAGATTTAAATACTTTTGTTATGTGTTCTTCGCTCAGAGATGCAACAGAACCAATCTTCTCTGTTTAAGTCTTTTCGAACTATGATGAATAGTATAGAACAAAGTGAGCAAGAAGAGATCGCACTTGAGAATGACAAAATCAAGTTTTCTCAAATGGCTTCAGTGCTAACAACTCATTTGCAATACCATGAAAAGTTTGGAAGCACTAACCTAGGCCTGGCAAAGTTCATAGGTGACCAGTGCCATGCTTTCTAGGAGAAGAATCGTTTGTCATGAAATTAGAGCGCGGGCACGATTTTGTTGCGTTAAAAATCCAGCATGTACTTATTGCACCCCTAGCTCATTCAAGTGATCAAATTCTATGCTCCTGTCTTGTTTCGAATAGAAGTTCCCGCTTCCAGTTGAACCTATCAAAAGATCATCAAAGAATTCGGGAAACTTCATTCCATTCATGTATTCGTCCATTGTTGGGGGGGGGGTCGACTTGGAAGTAATTCGAAGCCTGTGAGCCCTCCAAACAGTGCTTAATATTTGTTAGAAATATCGCTATAGGAAAGTAAGCCCCACATCCCCTCACACCACCTACCTTCAGAACACCGTTGTCATTGAAGATCCGGAAATTGTTTTTCACTGCTGCAAAGAACCACTCAGTCGAAACCCGAGATGCTGACATAGTTTTGTTTTGCGTTTCTTCGTCTGGTGTCAGCATTTGGCCTTCGAATCCAACTACCAAAACGTTAGAGCTTCTGTACGCAGGATCCCCATACACTCTGTACAGCATGAATGGGTCATTCTGACTTGCTGCCAAAGAGACTGAAAGATCAATGCAAAGCCCATCGGGCGTCGTTACTGCCTGATACCTCAAAAGAATAGTTTTCTTATGCACATTGTCAATAGCGTTTTGTGCAATTCCACTTCCATGCCGGGCGTGGCTATGAGACCGACCAATTTTTACATGAAAACCATCAATGAAAGCGACGACATTTGAGCCTTCAATTGATCTGTCATCCTCTATAAGCGCCCTATCTATGTCTCTCAATCGCTCTGGTAGCCGAGTCGCGCTAGTGACAATTAATTTCGGCATTATGATATGATAAAGATAGCAAGTGAGAAATGAGACCACTCTGGAAATAGTAGATATCTCTCGATTGCAAAGTTTTGCAAGAACGCTATAAGTGTAGCCATTGCGAAGACGAACGAGGAAAATGAAAAAGGACTCATCAGGTGCCAACGCGAAGTTGGAAACGTTTTGGGGTATTTTTAACGCTTTCGCGATTTGTGTCAACTGATTCTTATGAAAGCCTGTTAATCTACGAAAGTCAACGTCTGTATACTTCAACATGAAGTCTCCGCCTCTTTCATAATCACGGTTGTACCGGAAAGTTTTACCTCGAGCCCTTGGTATTTTGGAATGTGCCGCTGTAAGCTTTTTGATCTGCAATTGAAGTCGATCTATTAGCTGATCCTATTGTTGTCTTGGAGTAAGTACCAACTCATCTTCCAGAGCTTTAAATGCATATTGCGATGGCGATTTCGCGCTGCTACCTACTGCATTACCAAAATTCAAATTACCCCATTGGTATCGTAACAGGTACTGCCCTGATGTACAATTGTTCAGGAAGTCTGAGGGGTCATCGTACTGCGAATGCCTGAGCAAGTATCTCATATACTTCCTATCATGACCTAATTCCCGAATGTCTTCCAGCAACCTCAACGAATAGGAGTCCATTTCACAGAAACTAGACTGGGATGCTTATTTAACTCAACCTGCAAGTAATATGCTTCCACATGCGTTTTATACAAAACCGAGGAAAGCTTCAAAGTCGCGATGCAATCCACCTAAACCTTCAAAGCTTTTGGTGGTCGATGCTTTGACCTCACGCGACCTCACGCGTTTTTCGGCCCGGTTCCTGAACGTGAGTTTGTCGATGTGTTACGAGAGCTGTTGACACATCAACCAAGTAACGTGACTTGCTAAATTGAGATTTCCTTAACCCAGATGTGTTACAAGGTCTCTATTAAACCGATGATAATATGCGCTCTGAGGAGATGGCAGCGATAAACTTGACAAGAAGTAATCCCAAGACACGCTTAGACTACCACAAATAGACCATGAAGTGTGAAAGTACCAAGTTGTATCTAAACGTATTGAAAGCCTGAAAGTATCGGAACCTGCTGTTTGTCTAGCGTCAGCTCTGAAGAATCGAGTATATGAGAACGTGACACGCCATGACAGCGACAAAATTGAGGAATCTAGAATAACTACTGATCTAACAGGAAAGACGTCAATTGTACCGAGTGGCCTGGGAATGAAATACATACGCCGGTACTAACTGGTTGACATACTTGCGCTCGAAATATCTGAAAATCTTTACATCCGTTGGCAACCGAGCATTTCCAAGAATTGTACAAGGAGAGAAGTTTTATTCAAGCTCATCTACATACACCGTGGAGAAGCAACTATAAACTCAAAATAATGGAAAAAAATCACCAAAGAGCTAGGACGTAACACGTTTGGTGGAATAGACACAATTACTACGATATCGGCAAATGACTTCATGATCGCATCAAGCGAGGGTGTTTATATTCAACGACACTGCTGTTCTATTCCCTCACACTTAATTTTTTTAAATTTCTTATACCCCGGTATCATCATTGCCGTCAGTTGGTTGATGAACCTATCAGTATCTCAAATACACTTTCACGTCTCTAGACAAACATCGTAGGTTCAATTTCTAACTTGTCTTTCAATCGCGCGTCGCGGCTTACTTCAAAAATAATGCTGATTAATTGCTGTAGCTTGTTTACACCGATCGATGGCGTTCAGTTCAAGTACGCTTATGACTATAATTAAAATTCACAACGGATTGCTGATGTTGAGTTCAAGTACGTTCATGGCTGTACCCTACTATTTAAAACTGATCACCAACGATCTCAGCTGTTCTACTAAGCTTACAGGCTTATCAACTCTTCACAATCGATTGCTGATACTTTCGTAACCGACGCTCTTAATTTTTCAACTATACGTACAAACATTACAAGACAGAGAACAAGATGTGTACTGAAACACTTCAAGAAGTCACTGTTGGTCCCAACAAGCAAGAACAACAGCAGCAATTGACGTAGTCCGTTTTTCAAAGTCATTTATATCTGCTCAGGCAGCAACACATGACCTTAGCAAAAGCCAGCCTCGGAAGAAGCCAAGAGTTGTTCGTTGAGCGGAAGGTAGTTAAATTGACCAAAAACGTTGACTGGCCGGATGCCTGTGCTAATAATTTGTCCACACCAGGAAAGTCTGACAACATCCTTTTATTCAACCCTTAAATAGTACGAGGTGAGGGCCACACAACATGACAAACAATCAACACTGTTAGATGCCACAACTGCCACAATTGCCGCTTGTTAATCGAACCTGGCTAGCCACGCGTCACGACACACAAACAAATCCGCGAATAGACAGAATCATTGAAGAACAACCCAAGAATATTCAACACGATCTCCAGAGCCAAGCTCCCCCGATCCATCTCCCAAAGCTCAATGCCAGCGTGCTAATCGAACAACCTGTAAATCGAACATCTTCTATAGAACCGTGTTTCCCAGCGGGCTCAAAACGCTGACGCTGACACTGGATCATATCACACCCGACGGAGACCTCAATTTTTTGAGCTAAAAATGGTTCCCCCTATAAAAGTTCCATAAGTTCCCGAAAATTTAGGAAATTCATTCTAGTCAGTAACTTAAACTTCCCAGTAAGCAATTGATCAGCAAAAAAACAAGCATCTTTTGGTTTTAAAGCTCATTCCTGACTCTTCAGCGTCACACCAAGAATGAGTGATTTGCCAATTGACTTTACGGAGCTGGTGGATCTGACATCGGTTGGGATCTCGTCTCAATCGCTGGACTTCAGATCGACCACTTTCGAAAGTGACAGGTTTGTAACAGTTCGAGAAACAAACAACGGGGCCAATTCAGTGGCAATTGTGGATTTACAAAATGGGAACTCTGTAAACCGCAAGAACATGGGTGGTGATTCTGCCATCATGCATCCAACGCAAAATGTTATTTCTGTCAGAGCACAGGGAACAGTGGTTCAAATCTTCAATCTCGATACCAAGAGCAAGTTGAAATCGTTCACGTTGGAAGAACCGGTGCTGTTTTGGAAATGGCTTAATCAAGAAACACTAGGGTTTGTGAGTGCTAACTCGTTGTATATCTCGAATGTGTTTGACGGAGAAACTTCAAAACAACCAACAAGACTGGCACAAAGACACGCCAATTTGAGCAATGCCCAGATCATCAATTTTGTAGCCAATGCTCAACTTGACTGGTTTGCAGTGGTCGGGATCATTCAAGAAGACGGTCGTATTGCCGGTAAAATCCAGCTTTTCTCTAAAGCTCGGGGAATTTCTCAAGCAATTGATGGTCACGTGGCGATTTTCTCTAGAATTTTGCTCGAGGGCAACTCTAGTCCAGTCCAAGTGTTTGTGACCGGCAATAAGAACGCCTCTGGCTCTGGTGAACTGCGTATCATTGAAATTGATCATAATGCGGTGAATCCAGTCTCGTATCAAAAGAAAAATGTCGATATTTTTTTCCCACCAGACGCTGTCAACGATTTTCCAATTTCCGTACAAGTTTCGGAAAAATATGGTGTCATTTATGTGTTGACCAAGCATGGGTTCATTCACCTTTACGAACTTGAGACAGGTGCCAATCTATTTGTGAACAGAATCACAGTCGAGCCTGTTTTTACCGCCACGACTTACGACGAAAAGAACGGTATCGCGTGCATCAATCGTAAAGGTCAGGTGTTGGCCGTGGAAATTTCAAAGGAGCAAATTGTTCCTTACGTACTTGAGAAACTATCAAATGTGTCTCTGGCTCTGAAAATGGCGTCAAGAGGAGGACTACCTGGCGCAGATGATCTTTTTATCAAACAATTTGATTCTTTGTTGGCTTCCGGTGATTATCAAAATGCGGCTAAAGTTGCTGCCTCTTCTCAAGAATTGCGTACCCAGACCACTATCAACAGGCTCAAAAACATTCAGGCCGCTCCAGGTGCTATTTCTCCAATTTTACTCTACTTCTCCACTTTGTTGGACAAAGGCAAACTGAACAAGTACGAGACAATAGAGCTGGCCAAGCCAGTCCTACAACAAGATCGGAAGCAACTATTTGAGAAATGGTTGAAAGAGGATAAGCTTGAGTGCTCTGAAGAGCTGGGTGACGTTGTAAAGCCATTTGATACAACGTTGGCTCTTGCTTGCTACCTGAGAGCTGAGGTGCACTCAAAGGTTATCACCGCCTTGGCTGAACTTCAACAATTTGACAAGATCCTGCCTTATGCCCAAAAGGTGGGTTTTCAACCAAATTACGCGATTTTGATCTCCAACCTATTGCGCTCCTCACCAGACAAAGCTTCGGAATTTGCTACAAGCTTGTTGCAATCACCAACTACTTCTTCAGAATTGGATATTGAAAAGATTGCTGACATCTTTTTCAACCAGAATTTCGTTCAACAGGGTACTTCGTTTTTATTGGACGCCCTCAAAGGTGACACTCCCGATCAAGGTCATCTACAAACTCGTGTTCTCGAGGTTAATTTGCTTCATGCGCCACAGGTGGCGGATGCCATTCTCGGCAACAGCATATTTAGCCATTATGACAAACCAACCATCGCATCTCTCGCAGAGAAGGCAGGTCTTTACCAAAGAGCTCTTGAAAACAGTACCGATATAAAGGATATCAAGCGCTGTATTATTCATAGCAGCTCAATACCTGCCGATTGGCTTGTCAACTTTTTTGGACAGCTCAATGTGGAACAAAGTTTTGCTTGTTTGAGGGCCCTTTTGGACGATAACCTCCAAGCAAATCTCCCTATTGTGATCCAAGTTGCCACGAAGTATTCTGATTTGCTGGGTGCCCAAGTACTCATCAAACTTTTCGAGGAATACCGTGCCACAGAGGGTTTGTACTACTACCTGGCTTCTTTAGTCAATTTGACCGAAGACAAGGATGTTGTGTTCAAGTTCATCCAAGCCGCTGCAAAGGTGGGGCAGTACAAAGAAGTTGAAAGGGTTGTCAGAAGCAACAACGTTTATGATCCTGAACGAGTGAAAAATCTTCTAAAAGACTTGAAGCTACCAGACCAGATGCCATTAGTAATCGTTGCTGACCGTTTTGGCTACATTCATGACCTTGTCCTGTATCTCTACAAAGCTCAGGATTTCAAGTTCATTGAAGTCTATGTGCAGCAAGTGAACCCTCTCAAAACCCCCCAGGTGGTAGCAGCTTTGTTGGATGTAGACTGTGAAGAAAAGACTATTCAAAATCTATTGGCGACGGTTGTCGGCCAGGTGCCCATTGGTGAGCTCACTAAAGAAGTTGAAAAGCGAAACAGACTCAAGCTTTTGCTTCCATTCTTAGAAGAAACGCTACGTCTTGGCACGCAAGATCAGGCCGTATACAATACCCTGGCTAAAATCTACATCGATTCAAACAACTCACCCGAGACCTTTTTGAAGGAAAACAACGAATACGACACATTGGATGTCGGTCGTTATTGCGAAAAGAGAGACCCCTTTCTTGCTTATATTGCTTACGAAAAAGGCAGCAATGATGCTGATCTCATCAGAATTACAAGCGAGAACAGCATGTACAAGTATCAGGCGAGATATCTGTTGAAGAGATCAGACCATCAATTATGGAATACGGTGCTGGGCGAAGACAATATCCACAGGCGTCAAGTAATCGACGCGGTGGTGGGCGTCGGCATCGGTGAAGTGACTGATCCTGAGCTCATCTCCGTTACTGTGCAGGCCTTTATGAGCAACAATTTGAAAGGCGACTTGATCAAGCTGTTGGAGAAGATTATTTTAGAGCCTTCACCATTTAATGACAACCCAGCGCTACAAGGTTTGTTGATGCTATCTGCCATTAGATATGATCCATCAAAGGTCTCTAGTTACATTGAGAAGCTTGATGGTTACGACATTGATGAAATTGCCCCTATGTGTGTTGAAAACGGTTTGAATGAGGAAGCGTTTGAAATTTACGACAAAAACGAGAAGCACAGCAAAGCCCTTCAGGTATTGGTCGAGGACATCATGTCTTTGGATCGTGCTGAGAGTTATGTCGAAAAGCTCAACAAATCTGACTTATGGCCTCAGCTTGGTGCGGCCCAGTTGGTTGGATTACGCATCCCAGAGGCTATTGAATCGTACATCAAGGCAAATGATCCATCGAACTATGAAAGTGTGATTGAAGTAGCTGAACAAGCTGAGAAATACCAAGAGCTCATTCCATACTTGTTGATGGCTCGCTCGTCTCTGAAAGAAGCCAAAATTGACAATGCTTTGATTTTTGCTTATGCTGAATTAAACAAGTTACATGAGATTGAAAACTTGCTCAACACCTCCACGGTTGCTGACTTGGAGTCTGTCGGTGTTAAGTTATTCGAGAAGAGGGACTACAAAGCTGCCAAACTCTGCTTTTCCGCTGTCTCCAACTACTCCAAGTTGGCCACCACTCTTGTTTACTTGGAAGATTACCAGGCAGCAGTCGACACAGCAAGAAAGGCTTCGAATGTTAGAGTCTGGAGGGAGGTCAGTGATGCCTGCGTCGACAACAAGGAGTTTAGACTTGCGCAAATTTGCGGACTCAACTTGATTGTCCATGCCGAAGAATTGGATGAGCTAGTAGACAAGTACGAATCTCATGGCTATTTCGAAGAGTTGATTTCTCTCTTTGAAGCAGGGCTTGGTCTAGAAAGGGCTCACATGGGAATGTTCACAGAACTGGCTATTTTGTACACAAAGTACGACTCTAGAAAGACTTATGAACACCTCAAATTGTTCTGGTCTAGAATCAACATCCCCAAGGTAATCAGGGCTGTCGAGAGCGCTCATCTGTGGAAAGAGCTCATCTTTCTCTATGCGCATTACGATGAATGGGACAATGCTGCTCTTACGATGATCGAAAAGTCTGCTGAAGATTTCGACCACTCATACTTCAAAGAGATAGTAGTGAAGGTCTCCAACCTAGAAATCTATTACAAGGCAATAAACTTTTATGTTAAAGAGCATCCTTCTCTATTGATTGATTTGATGACTGTGCTCACTTCCAGATTAGATATTCCAAGAACCATCCGAATCTTTTCCAAGTCAGACAATCTGCCACTAATCAAACCATTTTTGGTTAATGTTCTTCCTACGAACAACTCCGTCGTCAATCAAGCTTACCACGATTTGATGATCGAAGAAGAGGATTACAAAGCTCTACAAGACGCTGTTGATTCTTATGACAAATTCGATCAACTTGATTTGGCTGCGCGTTTGGAGAAGCACGAGCTCATTTTCTTCAAGAAAATCGCAGCCCAACTCTACCGCAGAAATAAAAAATGGGCCAGAAGTTTGGCCATATTCAAAGAAGAAAAGTTATGGGCCGATGCCATCCAGACTGCGGCAATTTCACAAACTACTGAAGTTGCCGAAGAGCTATTAAGCTACTTTGTTGAAACGGAGAATAAGGAGGCGTTTGTGGCGTTGTTATACACGGCTTACCATTTGATCAGGTACGATGTGGTTTTGGAATTGGCTTGGTTGCATTCTTTGACGGACCAAATAAAGCCGTATGAAATCTCTGTGAAGACGGAGCAGTTTGCTACAGTCCAAAAACTCTTGAAAAAATCAGAAAAGGGCGAGAGCTCAAGTGCGGGGGAGAACGGCGATGAACCTTTACTGCTCACAAATGGATCCGTGAACTACCAGGCCACTGGTCAGGCTTTTGGAAACTTCATATAAGGTGGCTGAAATCAGCGGCAAACCTCAAACTGGCGTCATGAGCTGTTTCACTACTGCTTCTCAAATGTAGAACATATTACAAATTGAATAAAGATTAAGTTAACTTTAAAACAAAACGCTGTAGAATAATTCTTAAATTCAATATTACAGGCTAGCTACTCACTCATTCTGTCTGCTCTCGCGATCAGCTCTTGCTGCCTTTTTTTCGAGCTCATCCCAGTCTTCGCCTTCTTCTTCTTCTTCACTTTCATCACCACTGGCACCACTAGCGTCATCACTCATGTCTTCAGAATAGTTGTCTTCCTCCGAACCTGCACTTTCATCAGAAGGATTATCGTCCGAAGCTTCGTATTCGCTGATTTCCTCTTCGCTCTCATCCGACATTTCATCATCAGAACCGGCCACCAAGAAAGACCAGCCCCCTTCCAAGAAAAATTGATGGGGATCCTCCTGCATTGATTTCATGATGCTCGACCATTTCAAGTTGATAGTCGACACGGCGTAAGGAATATCAACATCTGTCAACCACGACTTCAATAACTCGATTTCTTCTATGGCCACAGTATTGATATGAGTAACGGGTTTTGCAAAGTCCTTGTAGACAAAGACCATATCTATGTTTTTGAGACCAAACTGAACTCTTTCAAAAACACAGATCTCCACTTCGCTTAAATTTACGACGAGAAAAGGAGGCTCAACCAATTGAACAAGACAGTCTCTGGTAGGCATACAGAACACGGCAGACCTACTAGGCACACCTTGGAAACCCAACTCCCTGAATGTAGTATCAAGGTCCACCAAACCATCAGACGCATCAGCGATAGCTTCCGCAAAATACCTGAACTCTTTGTCCAAAGCTGCCCTTTTTCTTCTCTCCTCTTGCTCTTGCTCCAGTTCGTCTTCGTCTCCATACCTTCTGAACTTCATGTTAGAACGTCTGCCGGTACCAGTTTCATCAACAGCCATGTCAGAAGCCTCTCTGTAGAACTGGACATCCTGGATCTTTTTCTTACCTAACAGAATTGGGTTTTTTAGGTGAACATGAATGATGACGATCAATTCACCTTTGCATGGTTGAAAAATTAGATTCTTCACGTTGGAGAATAGGATGTCGATGCGACTATCAGTGCGCAAAGGGGACTGGTAACGTATACCATTATCATGGATGAAGACGGTACCTGGCACTCTTTTCGCGTCGGGACTAGGTCTGACAAAAATTTGATCCAATCTTTTGGTTCTTCCGGATTTATTTTCCACTAGTTTGGCCTGCTCAACGACATCAGCCAGGAGTTTCCTTTCCTGGTCTCTTTTGGTGGCTTCCTTTTTCAAATCTGCAATCTGTTTGAAGACTTCACTTATGCGGTCCCCGTCTTTAGATCGGAAACTTATAGACCGCACGAACTGATTATCAGGAGAGTCTTCATATGGTAGCTCCTCGGTCCTTTTTGAAATCCCTCCAATACCCGGGGAATGAAAGTTCAATCTGAGATATGTGTATTCGCCTTCTTCATTTTTGGAACCGTTTTTATAACAGTTGATATGGAAAGGGACAGGACGACCATAGATCGGCAAAATTATGGTTTGATTTTTCCAATCAACGTGAATTCTTAGGTCCCGAACATTGTTTGGAATTTGGGTGTCTCTAATGTAGGATTCAAATTTCTTGAACTGAAGTTCTGGTTGATCGCCAGACCCATTAGCGTCTGCTGCGCTATACCTTAAAAGACCGTTCTTCTGCAGTTTCTCATGGAGCTTTTTCTGATTGTCCTTACGAATCTGCTCCTTCTGACCATCTTCCTGAACGCGGCCTTCACCACGTAATTTAGATCTCAAGATCTTGGAGCCGCCGTCTTGTTTAATCGAAATTGGAGGGGAACCAAGATCATTTTCTTCCTTTACCTTGGCAGGCTTCTCCTCCTCTTCGTTATTGAAATAGAATGAAACCTGAGCCTTGAGTTTGGTGTAGCTGGTGAGCACAGCTGCCGCACCGTCGGATTCACCCAATAAAACTGTATCCGCGATTTGAACAGCATAATTGTTTCCAGTTTCTGAATCCTTCAAGTTGTTAAAACCTAAAGAAATGTTGAAGCAGTCGCCGCCTGAAATTACTCTTTTGTCATTTTTAGCATTTAAGACAAACTGCGAATCTCTAAACTCCAAACCAATGAGAGAGCCAACATTCTTAGTAAAAGCAGATACCAAATGAGGTTTTTGGGTTTTCACGTAATCAACCGTGGCCTCGTAAACCTGTTGAGGGGTTTGGCCGACCTTGAGAAATGATGTAATGATTTGGTTCTGCACGGTGCACAGAAAGTCGTAATTTGCAGCCATTTCATCAGTTGGATCAATCAAGAATGTTCTAGTTATATTAGAGCAATAGCTCTTGTAGCGGATACCGCAAGAAGCGAGAATGCAGCCATTCCCATGAAGTTGGTCATTGCTTGAACGTGCGGAGACTTTGAGGTCAAATTTTTTGCCCGATTGAATGATTGGAGAATAGGCCCAGTCCAAAAGGTTGACGTCAAATTTTTCATCCTGCGGACACAATGGAGCCAGTTCACCAGACAATTTTTTTAAGAACTTCGCGTCGTCAATCTTGGCTTCAATTTTGTCCGATAGTTTGGCGTTAGTAATTTTCAACTCTTCGTCCGCTGCGGTAACCATTTCATCCGACAGTAAGTTCATAAACTGATCACTACCTTTACTTGACACCTTGATGAATGCGATTTCTTGCTCGTCTTTCTTTTCCCACACGCGTGAAAGACTAGGCGCGATATCAATGGCCTCAAGGTCTCCTTTTGACAATGCTTCGTCCCAATGTGGTTTCCACTGGGCAATGAATTTGCCCTGATATTCGTCGTTAACGGCAGTACCCACCGTCTTTCCAGCATCTTTCAATAGTTGTACAACGTCCGTAAATAGTTTGTTGTTGTGTTCGTCATCTTTGGCCTTTCTTTGCCACAATTCCAATTCCAAATCTGGCGATTGTTTGAAAAGGTCAACTGCTCCTGTTAGATGCTTGGCTTTACCTGCACCGGTCAAGAAGACAACTTTTCCGGGAACGAGGGCAATCAAAGTAGCCGGAAACTCATAACCAAGAAGCCAGTTGTGCAAAATCGTGCTTTTCTTGTAAGGATCTTCCTCGTCGCTAGATCCAACCACGAACAATAAAGAAGACGGTGAACCTTCAAAAGTGGAGAGACTGGAGTGCAAATGCACGAGTCTTTTTTGAAGTGCTTTCAGATTGATCTCGACGTCTGACATGGCAGGCTATTGGGATCCACTGATGGCTTCTTGTTATGGTCTTGCGAACGAAATAGATGTAGGCTATTGAAGATCGACGATCGATGGTCAAATAAGCTTTAATTTAGGCAGTAATATGACGAAACACCAGGGTCATTATCTACGAGGTTGGCACGGGACTAGTCTTTTAATCCCGTGCGACATGGTAAAGCAGAACCATTTCCAATTGCAGTTATCGATTTGAATATATGTCATCACAGGAGACTTTCATCATTGCCGTTCTTGAGATTCGTTTGTTGTTTCTCTTATTATTCTTTATCAACATTTTTCTAGTACATAGTATATCATGAAATTTGGCGTGTGGTAGTGCGTTTACGATTCTTCCTTTGCATTGGTAGCCCGTGAGATCATTGTAAGGGAGAGTATAGCATCTGTGTGGCGTATTTGCGCTTGTATCTAACAATGCTGGCAACGCACAGTGTGTTGTGTTTGATGCTGCTAGTGGCCAGATGATTCAGAACCACGTGATTGGGAATGGGCAGAGCGCCTGAGTTATTCTCACTGCCAGAATCGCCGGGTTCTGAGGCGCTGGAGTAATTATTGAGGATCACATTCTCGAGATGAGGAGGCAACTGTGGAGGAGTCAACCAGGCCATGCTCTGTTGGTTGCTCTGCTGTTGATCGAGGGTGAGATAGTACTGTTCCATAACCGAGGAATCTGTGAAAACGGCGGGAATATCCGTTATGTAGCTGTAAAGCGGGCTAGTTTCGTGGGCGCCGTGGAATCGGCTGTATCCGTCGCCCATATCATCGGGTTCTTCTTCGATTTGAAGTGCCAATTTCGAACGGGCGCTGAGGGGTTCAGGAGCTGTGCGATTCTCATTTAATTTCTGGTCTGCAGTTGTCAGAGGCAGTGGCGATGCCTGGTGATGTTGCTGTTTGCCCGGGACAAGAGGTGATGGTTGTATTTCTCCGTCACGGAGATCTTCTTGTAGTTGTGGGTGCTGCAACTGGTCCTGGGATTCCGCTGGCGATGCGATTTCGAGGTAGTTCACGAAATTGCCCATTTGATCGGTGGCCGTAGGCATGTAGTCACTGAATCGCAGCTCATTGTCCACGATGAACCGAAATCGATGCGTTCCCGGAGGCAGTTGTAGTTTGATATGGAATAAACCCGGTTGTCCTGATACTGGTACCAGCCCAATCATTTTCCGCCAGCCGGTAAAAGAGCCTGTTACGTAGATTTTGGAGCCTCCCTGCTGCCATGTGATCTCGACTGGAACCATAGTCTTGGGACTTTCCGCAGGAGGTTCACTGCCATTTCTGGAGACAGATGGCGAAGTTTGTTGAGGTGAGAGTACTGAATTTGGATCTGGTGATTGCTGGTGCTGTTGAAGCTGTTGCTGTAAATGGTGTTGTTGGAAAGCAGAGTCGTCAGATCCCTGGCGCTGCTGCTGCTGGAACACTACATCGCTGCCTCTTTGAGGCAGCCGATTGTCGTGTACAGATGCAGAGGACGAAGATCCTGAAAGGGGATTTTCCGATACGTCTAGTTCGGATCGATGGCCCACATTTTCCTCGTGTCTGGGAATTTCGTCCTCGTCGTCGAAAATCAGCGTTGATCTCCGCCGCAACAAGGGCGGCTGTGATTCACTGTGGTCCCCTATATCTAGCTTCGAAAAGCTCTGCACAATGGCTCTCTGAGAGCCTCTTTTGTTGCTTTCGTCAGCGGAACTCACGTCTACCATGGAAACGTCTTTAATATTGTCTGACATGGTGCCCCTACTGTGCGTGTTCCCCATACGCTGAGAAGGCTTGAAAAGTGAAGTTGCGAGTCAAGAACCTCCGGATTGATTCGAAAAAGACAGACAATCAGGAGTTGTAGTTTTGAAGGCAGTTCTTTACGTACAAACGAAATAGGTGTTAAGACAATGCTTTGAAGGTTGAGATTGTTTTGTGAGTTGGCTTATATTGAGGGAGACAAGACAAGAGCATCTGGGTCGTTTTCCACGAGGTTAGACAAGATAATCAGCCATCTTTCGTTCATAATGATGAAAATGGTGTATTTTACATCACGTGATAAACACGGGATCTCGCGATAGCTGTAAAACTCGATTCTATGGCTACCATTCCACACACTCTACATCTTACGCTCTTGTATGACCGAACATCAATTTCAACTGAAAAACTCTCTCTATATATATATAATTTGTCGTAACTTCGTTTCATGAATAAAATGCGCCCTGGGTTTCCCCTTTTCCCCACCGTGTGCCGGTTCAATCGCGCTCCTGGAATGCCTGGATGTTATCCAACATGCATCTTAACGGTGGTAACCTTACTTCTGCGGCAGACTGACCTGGATCGCTGTCGTCGTCATCCGTGAGCTGGAATTTGGCACGTTGGGCGTTGCGACCCCTGACATGGACTTTGGCCGCGGGCAAAACGCGGATACGGTCCACACTTGGCACAGGCTGCGCCAATGCAGTGTTGTGAGCCGATGCGGCCGGTATGCAAGGTAGCTTGAAAGAGGTCTTGAGGTCAGGTGACGACGCCGACGCCAGCGACGAGGCCGTTTCGTGCGAGAAGATCGAGCTCATGGACGATGCGGTAGAGGTAACAAACGGTGACACCACTGGCGATACTACTGGGGACACCGCTGGCGATATCAGTGGCGACACCAGGGCGGTAGCCCTGGGGGCGTGGATGGGGGGCAGTTGATGCACCACCACGGGATGCTGTTGTTGTATGGAAAGAGCGGAGGCCGACGACAGACACGACGGCGACGACGACGATAGCGATAACGGCGAGGACGCTCCAGAACTGGGCCCGTTGCGTCCCTTGCGTCGGGAGGTGCTGACGTGTGTTCTGAGGTGTCTTTTGAGCTCGTCGCTTCTGCTGAACCGCTTGGAACAGCCTGGGAAATTGCAGGAATGTGGTTTTTCGCCGGTATGGGTCCTTATATGGCGACGTTTATGTTCCATGCGGTGGAAGCCTTTTCCGCAAGCTTCGCATTTGAAAGGCCGGGAATCTGGAGTCCGCTCTGTCATGTACAAGAGTCTGTAGAACGACTGTGGAACGGTTGTAGAACGATAGTGGAAAGATTGTAGAACGATTGTAGAACGACTGTAGAATGGCTGTGCAACGCTTCAGAAAAGCTCTATGTGTTTCTCACCGTGTTTCTCACCGTGTTTCCCACTGTCTACCAGGTCTACCAGTGTTTCCGACAATCTCTTCCCCAGATACGTATGCTGTTCCCACTTCTTTTTATACAACTACATTTACAACTACATTTTTCCGGCTCTCGTTCGAGCTGCTGCTGCTGCCCCATTTAATTTCCGTGTGATTTACATTATCCACTGCGCAGTGTCGTCCCGCATTTTTTTTTGTGATTGCCCACAGGTTGCCCAGCGGCGGTGGTTCCCCGTTGCTTTGCCCGACAAGCAAACAGAGTGGGAGTGATTTCGGGTTGACGGTGTATGCGTAGTTGTTGTGCTTGTTTCTCTCTGTCTGATCTTTAGTTGTTGTTGTCTCCGCTGTATTTTTAACTATGTGAGATGTGCGGTTCTTTCTCACTGGGGAGGAGGAGAAAAGACCCCGCGAGCCAGGGAGGAGCGGTAGCGTGATATACGTACAGAAAGGAGTGCGCGCCTCTTTCTGAGTAGTGGGTTTTTCCGGGCGCCACCCGCCCGGAAAAACCCGGTCTGCTGCAGGCACACCGCAGCCGCACACCGGAAAAACTGCCCAGGAAAAGAAAGACCACAAAACCAACAACACACAGAAGACGACGCGAGAGCCAGAAACACCGGCAAAAAAAGCAACCCGGAGACGGTGGGTCCCGGGCACGCCACCCGAAGTGGGCGCACCACCACCCGGGGTGTCCGGGTGTTCCTACTCAACGGTCATTACATAGAGAAAGGGACGCCACGTCCACCGTGGTATGCAGAGAAACGCGCGACAATGGACAAAACACCACAAGTTGTGGAACTGAAAAGGTAAAGTGTACATGTTTATTTGATGGAACAGCGATGTAAGGTGGTAGGTCATTGTGGTAGGGGTTATTTGGGGCTTGTAGACAGAGACCATGGTTGACGGGGCACAAGGAAGTGTCAGTGCTCTCATATCACTTGGAACCAGGGGATAAACGCCCCCGCAGATTTGTCACTATATACGGGTTTAAAGCCCAACCCCGTAGATCGTCTTACGTAATGGGTCTGGGTGTGCGTGTGTAAATGACTTTGGTGTCTACCTTGCGGAAACACATATGGCAAGTGGATCTCGAACAGGGTTTGTGCGCGGAACACGCTAAGCCGCGGGCAGGTCGTCGGTGGACAGGTGCGAGTAGCTGTGTTGGATGATGAGTAGCTGTGTTGAATGATGAGTAGCATTTTTGAATGATGAGGAGCATTATTCAACTTCAGCAGTAAACTAAAGCTATTTCTAACAAACGACTTACGACCTTATTTCTTGTGTACAAAGATAGTGAGGGGGTCTTCCGGTTGTGTGGTCTATCACATACCAATATCTAAATGAAACTGTCTGAACCTCTTTCTTTGTAGCGGCTTTACCACGATTACTCTGTTGAGACTCTGGGATTACTTATGTTCTCATAAATGCCATACTACGTAAACATTTTCGCACAGCACATCTTGTTTCCATGTAAGGGGGTATTACTCGCGGGTATTACTCGCGGGCATTACTGGCGGGTGTTTGAACTCGCACTTTATTGCACTCAATATCTGTGAAACACTAAACAAGAAGGTTTAATGGAAACGAGCTGAATTACCCAGCCATATAGACATGTATGCTATCACGGATGCATCCCATGGCGCTCAAGCGAACTACACATCTTAGATCAAGAGAACTACACATCTCGAATGGGACCCTTCTGTTAGCTCAAGCGAACATGTTTTTGCTCGATCATCGCGACCCAAATTAAGCTGTGTCTCAACAATACTGCGGATATTTAACAAAACCACCTTAGGTGAAACTATATCTAAACACCTGGATGCTCTAATTGAAGCATGGACTAACGCTATGGGGGGGGGGGGGGGGGGGGC